>NC_090923.1:232346521-232971521 GCF_040938575.1 Ambystoma mexicanum | reverse complement strand
GTGCGTGTGGGCGTTCCGTCTGCTTCCCTGCAGTACATCCCTAGTTACGCCCTTATTTTCGCGCGTTGTTCCCCATTCCGCGCGTTACGCCCCGTGTCCCGCCCACTTTCTGGTGTATGCGCCGAGGTTGTGCGCTTTCACTGTGCGCATCGCGCACGCCTTTCGGGATGTTGCAGTGACTTGTGCGCCATGCACGGGTTTGGCGCACATCCCGGGGTGTACACACGCAGGGACTTCCATGAATCGCACGCGTGCGCGTGCGCCTGTTTTTTTCCGCTTGCACCTGCTTGCGCCTGCTTGCGCGTAGATTTTCGGCGCACGTTTGTTCCATGAATCGGCCCCTAGGAGTTTACGACACACCCGGCAGTAATGCATTTTGGATTGTGCAGCAGTTAGCGGGTGGTGACCTGTAAATAGTGGCGTAGAGCATATTTCAGATGCAATAGAGCAGGAGAAGTGAGCTGCCATGCGTGCATGTTTGATTTTGCAGGTGAGCACACAGTTACAACATGGTAAAGTTTTTGATGTGTACTTGGCAGTGATGCTGTGAAAAGTAATGCAGTGTTGGAACTGAGTGCTGGGTTTGCATACTGTTAGTATGGAAGAGGATATGATAGAAGTGCACCTTGATTGTGCTTGGTTACTATGGTGTGTGCTGAATTGTTGAAGTAGGGCCAATGTGGTGAAAAAGCTGCAGTTAGGTTGGTAGTGACACAATGCTTTGTGAATGGGGTGGGTAGGTGTGGTGGAGGCTGTGATATGTTTGTGGATTATGTTGATAGGGACCTGTTTTCATGAATGGGTGCAATGCAGGGGTCCTTTATGTGATTGGTGCATGCGTGTGTAGGTTAGGTAGGAGTGCTGGTGGCAGTGGAGTGTATGTGCAACCCCCGCTCATTATACTGTGAAGTATAGTGAGCGGAGAGTTGCGGGGGACACCCCCGCAGCCCCCGTATTTTTCTTTTTTTTCTTTTTTTTGCAGGTGTGCTGCAGGGGTGTCCCCGCAACACCCCGCTCACTATACCACACAGTATAGTGAGCGGGGTGTTGCGGGGGACACCCCGCAGCCCCCGTATTTTTCTTTTTTTACTTACCTGCAATGCTACCATTAAAGGTTTGAACTTCTGGTGTTCGAACCTTTGGTGGTAGCATTTTGAGAGCTTGTTGTTCATGCAAACGTTTAGATACAGTCTTTTTGTACAATACCACTGGGTTTACATACTGTCAGTATGGAAGAGAATGTGGCAGAAAAGCACCTTAAATGTGCTTGGTTACTATGCTGTGTGCTGATCTGTTGAAGCAGTGCCAAAGTTGTGCAAAAGTTTGTGGGTAGGTTGGTAGTGACACAGTCCTTTGTGAATGGGTGTGGGTAGGGATGGTGGGGGGTCTGGTATGTTTGTGGATTGACAGGATAGCAACCTGTTTTTGTGTTAGGGTGCAATGTAGAGGTTCAGTATGTGATTGGTGGGTGCGTGTGCCAGTTGGGTAGGAGTGCTGGTGGCAGTGGTGTGTATGTGGATAGGTGTAGTTGGTTGTATGGTCACATGCATGGTGGCATTACATTGGGTGCAGGAGAGAGTGTTTCTTTTCTGCATTATGGTAACTGGTGCAATGTGTTGTTGCATAGTTACATGGTGGTGCGCAGGTTGGGTAAGAGTGCTGGTGGCAGTGGTGTGTATCAGGATAGGCGAAGTTGGTGATATGGTAACATGCATGGTGGCATTATGTTGCAGTGCCTGTGTTCAAGGCCTAGCCTATTGGGTGAAAGGCCGAAGGCGTAGGCCATGCATTGAAGAGCCTAGCACTTGAGGAAACCCACACCACTAATGAAATGTTGACTTTGTATCTGGTAGAGGGTGGTGACCTGTAAAGAAAGGTTGTGGAGTACATTGCAGATGCCATAGAGCAGTAGAGCAGCAGACATGAGCTGGCAGGTGTGTATGTTTGGTTCCGCCGGTGAGGTCGCTGGTAGAGAACATGGTAAAGTTTTGGATGTGTGATTGGAGATGGTGCAATGAAAAGTCATGCAGTGTGGGCACTGGGTTCAGTGTGTGCATACTGGCAGTATGGCAGAGGATATGGTTGAAATGTAGCGTGTATGGGTTATTTATTATGCTATGTGCATATTTGTTGAAGTAGGGCCAATGAATGGACAAAGGCCATAGGCCATAGACCATGCATTGAAGAGGTGAGCACTTGACCAAATCCCCCCCCCTGATGCCCCCACTATTACAATTTTGACTGTGTATAGGGTAGAGGGTTGTGACCTGTAAAAAATGGTTGTGCAGTACATTTCAGATGCCATAGAGCAGCGGAAGCGAGCTAGCAGGTGTGTATGTTTGGTTCCACAGGTAAGGGCGCAGGTAGAACATGGTTAAGTTTTGGATGTGTGATTGGAAATGGTGCAATGAAAAGTCATGCAGTGTGGGCACTGGGTGCAGTGTGTGCATACTGGCAGTATGGCAGAGGGTATGGTTGAAGTGTAGCTTGTATGGGTTCTTTACTATGCTGTGTGCAGATTTGTTGAAGTAGGGCCAATGCATGGCCAAAGGCCGTAGGCCGTAGTCCATGTATTGAAGAGCCTAGCACTTGTGGAAACACACACCACTACTGAAATTTTGACTGTGTATCGGGTAGAGGGTGGTGACCTGTAAAGAATGGTTGTGTAGTACATTTCAGATGCCACAGAGCAGCAGAAGAGAGATGGCAGGTGTGGGTTTGGTTCCGTCGGTGAGGTCGCTGGTAGAACATGGTAAAGTTTCGGATGAGTGGTTGGAGTGTGTGCATACTGTCAGTATGGCAGAGGGCATGGATGAAGTGTAGCTTGTATGGGTTCTATAGTATGCTGCATGCAGATTTGTTGAAGTAGGGCCAATGTTGTGAAAATGTTGTGGTTAGGCTGGTAGTGCCACAATACTTTGTGAATGGCAGCGGGTAGGGGTGATCGAGGCTGTGGTATGTTTGTGGATGCTGCTAATTGCGACCTGTTTTCGTGAATGGGTGTTTTATGGTGTGAGGGAGTTGGATTGAAGTGCTGCTACGTATGTTACGTTTGTGCACAATGTTAGATGCCCACATGGTCGCATGCATGCATTCATAGTGTTGTGCTGGGTGTGGGCAAGGGTGGACTGTTGTGTGTATGGCAAAAGGTGTGCTGGGTGCGCCGCAGGATCATTGTAAATGCTGAAATAGGGCATCATGTAGGAAACGTTTCTGGTGGAGGGGCTTTGTAAGGAAAGGGAACGTGCTCTCAGAGTGTTTAAAGGGAAATATGGCATTGTGTACAGAAATGATAGTGTACAATGCCGAGGTTCAGTATGTGATTGGTGCAGGTGTTTTTGAAATGCTATATTCACCAATAGGCGGCACTAAGTTAGTGTTGGAAAATTCGAGTGCAAAGGGAAGAAGTATTGTGTCTGCTTTACTGGGGTGGCCCGAGCTGTGGCTGTAAAACCGCACGTGCCACATCATGGCCTTCTGAGCATGGAGGCTTCGCAAATGGAACTGTGGGGATTCTCCAATGAGGATTCGAGGGTGTGGTTCACCGGAAGGGGTGGTGACATATTCACCCAAAGTTCGAGGCAGTGAGCTTGGCAGACAGCGAGTGGTTATAGTCGGTGATACCTTTGTGCACGATCTGTACAGGTATGCCGTGGAAAGAGGCTTCGATACTGACTTTCAGTTGGAAGCAGGGCAGGCTTTTTGGGGCACAGTTTATGAGTGGGGTTTCGGGTGCATGGATCTCCTTTGCAAATGTGTGGCTTCTGTTGGTACTGTAGATGTGGTGGTCGTGCATTTTGGAGGACTACATTTGGCGCACATGTCGTGCTCTCGTTTGCTTGCTTACTTAAAGAAGTTGATGACATCTGTGATGCAGATGTTTCCTACTGCACAGGTGATTTTCTCATCGATGACACCAAGAGGTCAATGGGAGAATGCTGGTGTAAATTGTCCACAGCCAGAGGTCGGCAGTTGTTGGATAAAGAGAAGCATGTGCGACTTTATGTGCAGTGCTGGGATGTTCTGCGCCGACTATGAAAGCATTAGTAACCAGCCAGATATCCAGTGGTTTAAAGGAAATGGCATTTTTTTGCCTCCATTGGCAATGCTGTTGTGTTTGCCACTCTGCACGAAGCGTTGCAGAGAATTCTGTACAAATGTAAGATAAGCGTACATATTCAGTAGAGAAAAATTTGAGGAGCAGAAGCAAACAGACAGTGAGCAAAAGAGAGAAAAAGAAGGATGAAAATGGTATGAATGCACATACATAACAAAAACTCGACAAAAAGAAGAAAAGAAATAGAAGTGCTTTTAGAGACAATCCTAAAGACACAATGCCCACACCTGTTTCACATTACTCCCCCCCAAACACCCCAAGCACCCCCTGAACCCCTCCCCCTCCAGTTTCCAGCACAGTAATGCTGCGGATTCCGCAGCACTTTGAGGATTTGATGTGGCTCATCCAGCTCTTTTAAGGATGGCACCTATGGCATTGGCCATGTGGAGGCTAAGCCATTGGGCAATGTGGTGGCTGGTTGTGGTGTATACATAAACACTGTGACAGAACGTTTGTTTGTACCCATAAATGTAGGAGGCTATGGTGAAGGTGTGCAAGGTAAGGGGCATGCATCCTGTTTGTATGCACGCACTTGCTTAATGTTGCTAATATACATTCCCTGCTGCTTTTGTGGGTGCACTTTCTGACATTTGTAGTACATGCATTACAGTGGGAAGACCATATTCTGAAGTGTACAAGGTACGTGGCAGGCATCATGTTGTCGGAAATACTGTGTGCATGATATGATATGGTATTTTATGCCATTTGTATCACGCCTACATACAAGTGTGTGAAGGTGCACCGAGGAAAGGGAGGCAGAACGGAGGCCACACAGAGAAATTGATTCCTCTAGGCCAGATGACATTGAGAGTGTGCAAGTAAATGGGAAGGGGGAGGTCAAAGTGCAGTATATGGGAACAATAAAAAATATAAATACATGCAACTACGGCCCGTGCTGGCAAGTGCAAGGATAAGTGTTGACATGAAGTGGTGGCTGCACTGTTAGGGTTATAGAAAACAGTCCCCAAGTGCGAAGGTTGGTAGAAAGCCAGTGAAGGGATGGAACTGTAGGGAAGGAGGTGGCCTGGGGCAGAGATTATAGGGTGTGTAGGAAGGCAGTGCACAATACTTTTTAGCCAGGAAGTGAGTAGGGGAGAGGAGGGGAAAAAGAAGAAGTACATGGAAAGGTTTTCAGGTGTTTTCAGACCCTATGATGCTTCTCCTCAAGGTCCAGGGAGACAGAGAGCATGTTCCACAGGGAGGCTGCCGCAGAAGAAACACATCTACCACCATGTGGTTGTGTGTAGAAGGAACTGACCCTGAGGGAGTACGAGGAGGATGAGGGAAGAGCTGGAGCAAGCCGATATTTAGGAAGTGACAATGCTAGGTATTGAGGTCCCAGGGACCAGAAGGCCTTCTGCATAATTCTCAGGGTTTATAGTTTATTGTTTGCAGCCACTGGGAGCTATTGCAGACATTTCAGTCCAGCAGAGATATGATCCTTGCCATTCAGGCCAAGGACAAGTTGCACACTTGTCTTATGGATGAGTTGCTTAGGGCGCAGAGTGGAAGCTGGCAGATTTAAAAAGAACCTGTGGCAACAGTGCAGCATACAAAGCACCACAGTCGTGCAGACACTGCCCTTTTGGAAAGTGACTGTAGGTTGTTAAGATAGATTTGGTGGTGGCTTTAGTGCCTTGTTTTTACAAGTTATGTAGTAGGTGGGTTAGTGGCGAACAATTTGTGTAGCATTGTCGGAAGGAAAGAACAGAGTTCCTGTTTCGCTAATATAGTGTATGATATGGGTAAATGAAAATGTTGCAAGCACATACAAACAAATTGCCACTTTATGGATGGACATGGGATGAGCATCAGTATGCTTTTTAAACACATACTGGATGCTTAGAGGCACATATCGTGCGCAGAGCCACTTATAACAGAGTTGTGAACATACTGCAAAAAAACTGTTCCTACCTTTCTTTTGTGGTGATGGGTGCTAATGTGGATGAATGTGCATGTATAACTCATGCAATGTTTCACTGAACTTTCCATTGGACGTGCTTTCCAATAACAGCACACATGCAGGCCGAATTTGTGATGGTACATATGAATTCTTGTGGAGCACTAACATTGTAAGATGCTGAAGTCTTGGGGGGCATTGGTGAATGTGTGTGTGAGTACTTAGCAATACCTAATAAGGGCGTGGTGGTAAGAGGATAGTGGAAAGAGAAGAAGGACTCGTCATGATTTACTGGGGCACGGCCCTTGGATACTTTGCGTGGCACACGTGCTACATTCTGCACTTTTAAACATGATGGCCAATGGAAATGTGATTGTTGCAATTGTCCAATCAGGTGGTTAGAGTGTGCATCACAGGAAAGGGTGGCCATATTTTGTTTCATTACTCTGTGTAGTGAGGCTGGCAGAGATGGCCAGACGTACAGTTTTCATAGTGGGTGATTGCTTTGTGCTAGATCTGTTCCAGTATGCCGTGGAAAGAGGCCTTAATGGCAATTTGAATTTGGACAAAGTGGAGACTTTGTGGTGCGGTGTCACTGTCTGTACTTTTGACAATTTGCTTGCAGAATGTCGACGAGTGGCCAGTTTAGGTACTGTACACTTTGTGGTAGTGCACTATGGAGCATTGCTTTTGGGTTCCATAGCTTGTGCAAGTGTGTACCGTCAACTCAAAAAACATGATGACAGAAGTGCAGTGCATTTTTGCCACTGCAAAGGTGCTTTTCTCATTTATACCACCAAGTCCAGTATATATCTATCCCAATGAATGTTTTCGGCAGCCAGAAGTGAGAAGGCGTCTTATCAACAGAGGCATGTGTACCTTTTTGCGTGCTGCTGGGATGTACTCCTGTGACAATGACAACATTGGTGATCGATATGTGCACCTTCTCAATGAAAATGGCGTTTCATTGTCGCCCAGTGTCAATGACATTTGGTTTTCCAATCTACAGTCTGCACTGAAGATGGTATTGTAAGAATGTGAGGTGCAGTGCAACAAATAAAAACAATTATGTGGAAGTTGTTTTAAAAAATAAATAAACAGCTTTTTTAAGAGCCACCAATACAAAGGACATCCCCTACCCTGGTTGATATGTATTCCCCTACTCCTGCATGTACACACCTGGAAAGGCCACGCAAATTGGTGGAAAAGGCCACCTTACCACCAGGGGGCGCACAGCATGGCTGCCTGAGCCTGCGCCTTCTCATTTCAGGCTGAATCATTCCTAAATAAAACAGTTCTAACAGCAATTCTGCCTCTCACCTTCTACGTTCCTGGTTCTTACCTGTCGGGGCCCCTCTGACGGCATTTCCAGCCGGAATCCGATGCGCAGTGTGTGTTTCTCAAGGCAAACCTGGGTGGCCTCCTCCTGCTCCACCATCGGATCCGGCCTTCACAGGATCCTCCTGCCTCGCGGACGACCAGATGAGCGAACCGCCAATCCTGCCGTGACTCACCCAACGCTGCCAACGGCGACTGCACCTCCTAGGACCCATCCCCTTCGGCTTCGACCCATCCTGGGCCCCGACGGGGACAGGACTGCTCTGCTTACCACCGTACTGCCCCCAGAGCCCCTTCTTCGACACCCAGTGTCCGGGTGAGTTCACCGCCATCTGTGAATGCAGCATCCGGACAGGTCTGCTGTGGCTCCTGGGGTCTTTCACTCTTCTGGTGTCCCGACGCTGTCCAGGCAACTCAGCGTGCCCCCGTAGCTGCTCCAGTGCACCCTGCCCTGCATCGGCTTTCAGAGCCCTGGCAGGTTCGCGGCCGGTCGGGGCACCGCCATCTTGACTTCAACCTGCCTCATGCCTCAGTGCCCGGGTGCGGGTCTGGCCTTCCTCATCTCTGGCCCCAGTCCTGCTGTTGGAGTCCCCCCCGGAGTTCGGCTTCAGCATCCTGGGGTGTCTGCTGCTGTGTGTGGTGCCGGCATCTTTGCTCCCTTGCAACAACCCTTGGAGCCTCCACGTAACTTTTACCCCCCTGGGGTGCCGCCATCTTGACTTCAACCCGCCTCATTCCCGTGCCCAGGTGCGGGTCCGGCCTTCCTCATCTCTGGCCCCAGTCCTGCTGTTGGAGCCCCCCCCCCGGAGTACAGCTTCAGCCTCCTGGGGTGCCAGCTGCTGTTCGTGGTGCTGACATCTTTGCTCCCCTGCAACAGCCCTTCGAGCCACCACGTAACTTTAACCCCCCTGGGTCCTGAAGGAGACGAAACAGTCCTACTTGCTCTAACTCTGGCACCTGAGCGCTCTGCCTCTGCACCGGCTCCCTGAATCCTGGAGAGATCGCTGCGGCCCGGAGCCCTACCATCCTTGTTTTGCCCGCCTCCCCCACTCCTCCTCGCACAAGCGCGGACCCGCCCAGCCTCATTCTCGGCTCCAGCTCTGTTCCTGCTGAGGCAACAGCTGCGGTGCAGGGTGCCGACATCCTCACTCCCCTGCAGCAGCCCATAGCTCCAGCTCTCTTCCTGCAGAGGTGACAGCTGCGGTGCAGGGTGCCGACATCCTCACTCCCCTGCAGCAGCCAATGGCGCCTCCATAGCTCCAGCTCTGTTCCTACGGAGGTAACAGCTACAGTGCGGGGTGCCGACATCTTCACTCCCTTGCAGCTGCCCATAGCGCCCCCATTTGGCTTCTACCCTCCTGTGTCCCGACGGGGACTGGTTGGCCCTCAGTGCTCCCACTCCGGCACCTGGTCACCACACCTCTGCACCGACTCTCTGAGTCCTGGCGTGGTCACTGCGCCCCAGAGCCCTATCTTCCTTGTTTTGCCTCCACCCCCACTCCTCGGCTACGAACGGACCCAACCAGCCTCTTCTCCACCCCAGCCCTGTTCCTAAGGTCCTCTGTTTACTTAGTGCCAGATGCAGTCTAGACTTGGCTTTGCTCTCTCCTCTCTTCCTGCCTGGACTGCCTTCTCATCTGAGGTACTTACAGTCTCTGTGGGGTTGTGAATCCACCGAAAAGCACCACCAATCTCCCCTGGTACCTACTACAGAGACCCTGCCACCCTGAGCTTGCCTACTCAATCCCAGGTCCTTGTTTCCTCCAACTGCAGCTTTGAGTGCCTGCTCACTCCCAGGCACCCCTCTCCTCCAGTTACAGCTTGAGTATCTACTCCCAACTACAGCTTTGAGTACTTGCTCACTCCCAGGCACCCCTCTCTTCCAGCTACAGCTTGAGTGTCTACTCCCAACTATAGCTTTAAGTGCTTGCTCACTTCCAGGCACCTGTCTCCTCCAACTACAGCTTCGAGCGCCTACTACTACTGACTCCATTGGCTCCTGCCGGTCATCTCTCTTCATTGGACCCGTGACCACCTTACAGCACTCTAAACACCTACAGCTTTGAGTGCTTGCTCACTCCCAGGCACCCCTCTCTTCCAGCTACAGCTTGAGTGTCTACTCCCAACTATAGCTTTAAGTGCTTGCTCACTTCCAGGCACCTGTCTCCTCCAACTACAGCTTTGAGCACCTACTACTACTGACTCTATTGGCTCCTGCCGGTCATCTCTCTTCACTGGACCCGTGACCACCTTACAGCTCTCCAAAACTTGCTCCTTCTGTCTCTTTTGTTCCCACCGGCCATCCCTCACCACTGGACCCGAGTCCACCCTTGTCGCTATCTTATACCCACTCTTGTCACTTTCCTCTCCCCACTCCACACTTCGTCCTACATTGCCCACTGCCCCCCCTTTCTATAACTACCACACTGGTCTCTACCCCTCTGCATTTCTAACTCCTACAACTACGACCCTTCTCTACTTGTCCTTCTCTATGTCCTTTGGTATGTGATCTTCCATAACTCCTTTCCGCCTCACCCTCCCCCCTCTCTCCTCCCTTCCTCCTTCTCCTTTCCCTCCTACTCTCCTCTTTCCTCCTAATGCCTAGTCCTCTTCACCATCCTCACCCCACTCCTTCAGTTACCCTCCTTCCTTCTCTCACCGCCCTAACCTTCTTTACCCCCCTACTGCCAACCACTCTGCCTTTATGAACACTGCTCTCTGGAATGCCAGATCCATCTGTAATAAAACTGCAGCTACTCTTGACTTATTCTTTCGCCTTAACCTTCATTTCCTCTGCCTAACTGAAACCTGGATTCCCCCTCACCACACCTCTGTCCCCGCCTCCTTAACTACCTCCTTTTCCTCCTTCATCCACACCCCCCACCCCTCAGGCCGTGATGGAGGCGTTGGTCTCCTTTAGCACCCCAAATACATCTCCTCCTCTTTCTCTCCAACTCTCCCTTCTTTCCCTTCCTTTGAATTCCTCTACAAGTCCTTCTCCTCTCCCCACCCTATTTCATTCCTGGTCATCTATCGTCCCCCCGGCCCTCTCTCTTCCTTCTGTGAAGACCTTGATCACCTCCTCTCGCTTATCTCTCCCTCCCCCTCTCCTCTATCTGTACTTGGCGACTTTAATATTCATCTTCCTTCTCCCCCTCAATCCTCTCCCCTCTACCCCATCCTTGATTCCTACCTCCTCTCCCCCCTTCCTTCATCCCCTACTCACTCCTCAGGCTCCACCCTGGTCCTCATCTTCAACTCCTCCTATCCATCTTCCCCCGTCTCCTCTCTTCCTGTTTATCTCTCTGACCATGCCCTACTCTCATTCTCCCTTTCTCCTCTCTCCCACTCCACTACTACTAATCCCTCCCCTCTGACCTATTCACGTCGTGACCTTCGTGACTTTGATGCTACCCTCTTCTCTGACACCTGCTCTCCTTCTCTTCCATCTCTCCAAGACTTTGCTTTACTCTCTGCAGATGATGCCCTATCTTCCCTTTCCTCTTCTATCCCCACTGCCCTTGACCAACTCCACCCTCTTTCCCTCTTCCGTCTTACCCGGAAACCTCTCAACCCTGGCTTACTTCCTATCTACGCTCTATGCGGCGCCTTCTCAGAAGATTAGAGAGACTCTGGCTCAAAACTCCCTTGCTTTCTAATCAAACCTCTTACTTCTCCTACCACGCACTTTACAACTCTTGTCTTGCAGCGACCAAATCCTCCTACTACTTGAACCTTCTCCAGTCTCAAGCCTCCCACCCTCGTCGGATCTTTCAAACTCTTTCTCGCCTTCTCTCTCCTCCTACTCCTGATCCCTCTTCCAATTCCACACTTTCTCCTCTGGACTTTGCCAACTTGTTCTCCTCCAAAATCCTCACCCTCCGCCAAAAAAATTAACTCCCCCTCTGAATCCCCCTCTCCTCCTCCCGCCTCTCCTCCTGCTTCCGTTATGTCCATCTTCTCACCTGTTTCCCCTTCTGAAGTCTCCTCCCTACTATCCAAAGCCCACACCACATCCGCCCCCTCTGACCCTCTCCCCTCCGCTCTTATCCCCAGGATCTACACTCTTCTTATCCCTTACCTCACCACTTTCTTCAACTCCTGCCTATCCTCATCAATCTTTCCCTCTGCCTTCAAACATGCAACGATTATTCCTATTCTAAAGAAGCCCTCTGCCGATCCACTCATCACTGCTAACTACAGACCTATCTCTCTTCTACCTTTCCTTTCTAGGCTTCTTGAGCGCCTTGCCTACTCTCAACTCTCATCATTTGTCAATACTTCCTCTCTCCTTCCTCCCTTCCAATCTGGCTTCCGTCCCAAACATTCCACTGAAACTGCTCTCACCTCTATCCTTAACTCCCTCCTCTCTGCTCGACATACCAAGCAATCCTCTATCCTTATTCTCCTTGATCTCTCCGCAGCTTTTTTCACACTGTCGATCATCCACTCCTCCTCTACACTCTTTCCTCCTTCGGGTTTAAAGACCATGTCCTAAACTGGTTATCCTCTTACCTCTCCTCCCGTTCCTTCACAGTTTCATGGGGAGGTCAGACCTCTCCTTCATTCCCTCTTATTTACGGTGTTCCCCAAGGCTCTGTACTTGGTCCTTTCCTCTTCTCTCTCTACACATCCCTCATTGCGCCTGTCATCTCCTCGTTTGACATCTCCCACCATTTCTATGCGGACGATACCCAACTCTTTCTCTCCTTCTCCTCCTTCACGACTGACCTTCACCTTAAGCTCTCCTCCTGCCTCACTGCTATCAAGAATTGGATGTCCTCCTGCTTTCTCTCTCTCAACACTGATAAAACTGAAGTCCTTTTCTTCCCCTCTAATTCTCCCTCCCTCTCCTCCCCCTTTCATTCACTTTCCTCCCTCCAATCTCTCTTTCTCTCCCGAAGCTCATAACTTAGGCGTTCTCTTTGACTCCTCTCTCAACTTCTCGCAACACATTTCACTCACCTCTCGCACCTGCCGATACCACCTCTATAATGTTCGCAAAATCTGTCCCTCCCTTACTTTCCACGCCTCCAAACTCTTAATCTCCTCTCTCGTCTTTTCCCGCCTCTTCTACTGCTCTTCTTTACTCTTTGGTCTTCCCGCATCTCAGCTTGCCCCTCTTAAGTCCGTTTACCACTCGGCTGTTCGTACCTTTTGTCTCCTTACCACCCGTGACTCCATCTCCTCTTCGCTCTCTTACCTTGGCTGGCTACCTTTCCACTCACAGCTAAAATTCTACTTTCTCTGCCTTGTCTTCAAATCCCTCCATGGTCTTGCTCCTCCTTATCTCTCCTCCCTTCTCTCCTTCTACTCCCCCTCCCGCTCCCTTCGTTCTGCTGACCATTTCCTTCTCACTGTACCTCCATCCCCCTGCGCTTCCTCCTGTTTCCGCTCCTTCCAACTCCTTGCTCCCCTGCACTGGAACTCTCTCCCTCTCACAATCCGCTCTACCACAACCTTCTCCTCATTTTGCACTTCCCTTAAATCCCTCCTCCTCCATTCTCCTCCTTGAAAACTCCCCCTCTGCTCTCTCCTCTTCCCCCCCCTTCCCTGATTCCTTTTCCCCCTTCTCCTGCTCTCTCTCCCTTCCATTTTCCCTCCAATCCGTCACCACCCCCCCCACATCTAGTCCCACTCCCCTTTCCCCACCCCTTCCGTTGATTGCCCTTTCCACTGTTTTATTGAATGACTCATGATGTAAATTTTTGCTCCCACTGTTACTGGTTCTTGTTATCTTGTATTTTGTTGTTCCAATGTACAGCGCCTTGGTGTAAAGCGCTCTATAAATAAATAAATCAATCAATCAAATTGCGACAGTTGCAGGGTTGTATGTGTAATTTACACCCCTTTTGAACATGGCCACCTTATATTTGGGACTGTGGAGGACACGAGATTGCGCAATAAGCTTTCTGGGTGTGGAGTGCATGCACAGACTGTGGTATAGAGTATATTTGTCGACCTAAATGCAGAGGGTGAGCTTATGGCTGAGTGTTGTACGAGCCACGGCGTATGCTTTATGGGTGAATTGCACATACATTACTTGACAGTGAATGTAAAACAGAGTCCGGTAGGAGTTATGTGTGGAGTGTATCATGTGGTTTTGTACGTTTATGGAGCAGATACACTGAAGTGATTGCTTTTGGTTTGTCTGTGTGAGACTTTGGTGATGCTCAATCATGATGATATTATTGTTGTTGACTGTGGAGGGACAAAAGAACACCATGTAACACGATTTTCAGTGTGGTTTGTGCTGAGGGAGGCAGTAGGCCAGGTAATGCTTCTGTTTCCGATCTCCTGCATAATTATGTATCCCTTATGCAGACACCCATGTAGGCTCGTTATTTTTTATGTGAATAAGTGTATTTGCGTCTTTTTACAACTTGTGCCATTGTCGTACTGTACAAATGGGAATCTATCGTTTCACAGCACAAACAGTGTTCCCCACAAACAGCGTTACTGTTGATATTACTGAATTTCCAAATTCTGCACGCTCCACACACATTGCCTTGCTGCCCTTTTTGGAAGTATAACAATAATGTTTGTGCTTGCTGTTGTGCACTTGCGCTCTTCAAAACGCACTGCAACATGCAGAACCATCTGTTTCAACAGCCACACATTTCTACCTGTTTCCACTGCAGTGTTCTCCACAGTACCACGGTTCCTTCCATTTAGCATACAATTGAATGGCGGGTGTACGATGCTCGTCACACTGCCTCCCTTCATTGGCACTTACATTGTGACACTCTGAAAGGAGATTTATATCATATAATCAGCCACAAAAAATATTTCTAATGGGACGTTATGGTGAAGGTGTGGTACTACAAACATATCATTGTTAAATACACTATGCTAAAGCAACATTATGTTTATAGTGCCCTAATAAAAATCTATGCCATTCACTAACAAAAACATTGTTAAAGGGACGTTATGGTTAAGTTTCACCACAAAAAAACTTCTGAAATTTAATGGAAAAAGGTTGCTACAGGGACGTTATGGTTACAGGTAAAACCTCAGAAATTCGCAAGTTATGGTAAGGTACGCAACCATAACTCATGCTACCACTGTGCACTGCAAGGACTATCACCCATGACACCAAAGATGACATCACAGATGTCATTGATGACATCACTGATATCACAGGTTTGGCTCCCTCCTTTTTTGTTTAGTGACATATCTACAGTAGTTGCTTTTCTTCATTAACAGTGAGGAATTACAAAGTGAAATGGTACTATATTTGTACACCTTACCGTTCTCATATGTTCTTGCACTGCTTTCTTTAGGGTTCACTCATATCATATGCTACATATACATACGGGAAGAAGGAAGCCTGAAATACAGCATTCATTTCTGTGCATTAACATAATCAGTTAGGTTATGAACACTTTCTGGTAGTACTGCTACGTTTCTGCTTACTTTACTTTCTTTGTGTATGCTACTGTTGGTATGCCTTATTTTGTTTTTCAGTTTTGTGTCCAGTAGTACATTTATGTAGTAACTGAGGGATTAATAGCTACTTATCACATGTTTAACAGTCCACAAAAGTCTAACAGGAAAGCATGCATCATTACACTATGCAACATGGAAAGAATGTGGATATTGCACCTGTATGATGCATGCTGCACACACTGCTTACGTTTGTACATGAGTTTGGTCATGTAATGGAAAGAAATGTGTAATGCAATACTGTTTATAGCAAGGCCTTGTCTAATGACCTATTTATGTAATGATAGTTCTCCCCATGATCTCTGATAGTTTTCTGCCAACATTACAATGGCAATCCCTTCTGGAGGCTTTTCATGACAACTAAATGCACGTGTGATGTCATCAGTGATGTCATCAATGACATTTGTGATGTCATCTTTGATGTCATGGGTGTTAGTCCTTGCAGTGCACAGTGGTAGCGCGAGTTATGGTTGCGTACCGTACCACAACTTGCAAATCTCTGGGGTTTTAAGGTTTTACCTGTAACCATAACGTCCCTGTAACAACGTTTTTCCATTGAATTTCATAGGTTTTTAGTGGTGCAACTTAACCATAACGTCCCTTTAACAACATTTTTTGTTAGTGATGTATATATATATACAAATGATTCGACAATTAAAATCATCAAAACCAAAAACATTCTAAAAGATTTTCAAATGATAGTAGGATCAAGATCCATTCTTTTGTCTTGTATTTTATGCCTGTCTACTAAACCTACCTTATTTTTTGTTTTAATTGTATGTTGATCAACATTTTAGACTTTTATTACTTAATCAAGATGATTTGAATTTAAAATATCAAGACCTGCAACAGAAATATTGAAGCATGGGAAAAGTTCAACTGCGCTGCGTGCCGTGTTTACCAGTGCTTGGGGTTTTGAGGCCCTGGCTTGCATGAGATCCTTTGTAAGTGTAGCTGGTCTTACATAGACCATGTGTAAAGCTTGGTCTTTTTCTGCCATTCTCATGTGTAACCCTCTGTGGTACATCAGGTAAACTCATAACTTTGAGATTACCTGGCCAGGGTTTGTATCTGGCACCAGCTCTGACATTATTGGGTCACGTGATTAGCCATAACGCTACCCCCATATTTAAACAAATGTTCCTCTACAAGTAAAATGAAAACAAGCCATCCCATTCTCACCTTGGCAATAGTTAGTCCCCTATTTTCCCTGTGTCCAAGGTATCGGGTGGTGCTCCCATGTTCAATTCCCAGAACGTTACTCTATAATGTTACTTTTTGCACATAGGACGATATTCGGTGATAGCTCTGGGGTAGCGTTCCTGCCTTGTAAGCAAGACAGTGTTGGGCAATGTGGGTTCGAGCCTGGCTTCCCCCAGGGCAGCTTGTTTAGCTATACATACATTACTAGATTTTACTGGGGAAAGGACACTGTACCTTTAAGGCGGACCCACGTGGGAGGTAGTCACGTGGGCGGGAGAAGGAGGAGAGAGGAAAGCCACAGGGTTTTCCAGTGGTATCAAGAATAAAGTAGAGTAGTCACAGTCAACCTGTGTCGTACCTTTCCCGATCCATCCCCTTGCCAGGGCTAACAGTATAATGTGTATTTTGCTACAAGCAGTAGATGAGATTATGTGCAATAGGTATGTGCCCTGTCCACCCACTTGGTGAATTGTCTTCTCCCTTGAAGACACAACGGGAATGTATTTCAAGTCCTCTATTTGCTACTCGCAAATGCTAAAAAGAAGTTGGGGGAATATTATACGCTCTAAAGTGTATTGGAGTCCACAGGCCCAGCTCAGAACATGCAGTCTTCTTGTGTGCATTTTAATGTATAAATGCATGGACCAGGGTTGGATTGGGCCCTCGGCCTGTCGGCCCGTGCCCGGGCCGAAATCGTCCCTGGGAAGTAGAGGCCGGTTTCTGGCCATGCCTGGGCCGGTTTGAAAAAGAAAATGAAAAAAAAACATTTGCTAAAAAAAATGTTTTTTATTTTTTCAAAGGGCCTTTCATACTTCTTAGGTTGATAAATGAGTACCAACAGAGGTTGGGTGATATTGTATGCATATTTGTTCTATAAAAAAAGATCTTAAGCATAAGTGCTATACAATAACATTATCATTTGGCCTTGGACATCTGCTTGGATTCACAGTAATTTAGTGTACTTAGGAACAATGCTATTTGATGCCACTTCCTGTTTTGTTAAGGGGTGAAAGGTCGTGTTTCATCCCTTCCCGGGGCATCACTACCAGTGATGTCATCAGAGGTCAAGGGTCGAGAGGCGGGCCACATTTTTTTTGGGTACCGGGCCTATTTCTTGTCCCGGTCCGACCCTGGCATGGGCGTATGTGTCCTTTTCAGAGTAATATAAAATGTGTGCTCTGTCTGAATAACATTTAAATCACATCCTCCAGGAGCAGCGTTTTGATTTCCAGTGTGCAGGACCGGAGCAACATCCCACACATATTGGGCACTGTAACCCCTGGCTGTTCAGGGTCTACTTTTTACCTGTGCTTTTTGTGTCAAGAAAACCTGGCTTACTAACGACAAACAATATTGTACTGAAAAAAAATCTTTTCATGCAACCATTTAGTGGATATTAGGGTGTGCAGTCCACACCGAAGGCTAGATAGCCCAGGTCTCTTATTTTACAGTCATGGCCATCCACCCCCTCTGTGGCCACCACCACCTGGAGGACCTGGAGAAGGGAACATGGACACTGAAGCAGATTTGCTGCAGGAGGAAGAGGAGGACCACAATGCAGTGGGGGAGATACCTTCTATGTCTGTTAGTCAGAGAGAATCCTGGGTGTGGCAGTTTTTTACCACCGTTGGGAGAGTACTAAAGGCTCAGGCTGTCCATTTGTGCTGAACCTATTGTGGTGTCACACTCAGTCATAGCCAAGAGCAGCAGTACTGCTTTGCCACCATTTCCAAGCCTCTCCACACACGCACGTTCCACCCGACTGCCCTAAGAAAGGCAGTTCCTTGTAAGTACCTCTTCTACTGTGCTATTACCTTCCACTCCTGGCCACACTTGTTCCACCTTAGTGGGGCAGAGGATTCCTCCTGCTGCATCACAGGCTATACCAGAGGCAGTTGATTACTATCTTAAGAGGCCAAATGTCTTATATATATAATACAATGCACTCATCTGCAGGGCGGGGAGCAATTCTGTAGTGCCTACAAGGTTGTTATGAAGGCCAGTGAAAAATAATTGCCCCTACATTAGTTTCATCAAAAAGCGCTCAACATATTCTGTCTCCACCTGTCCCTCCTTTATAGTGGTTGGTGCTCCTCCTCTCCCCCAACCTGCTTCCATCCTTCTGCTGAAGAAACCCCCAAAACAACAAAAAAACTATAAAAAAACAAAAGTAAAGGTTAGGATCCATGGGGAACCACCTTTCAAAGTCTAAAAATGGAATAATAATCATGTGTACAATAGATTCTTATGACCCCACCTGCTTTATGTTGATGCATAAAGCAGGTGAACTCAGTAAGAATCTCCAGCATTTCCATCAGCATTAAAATCCATGCTGTTGCAAATACTGAAGCATTTGTGCAGCACGGAGGAAAAAAGGAGACAGAAATGAAGTTCTGTTTCACCCCTTTTCTCTGCCATGCAAACAATTAAAAATACAGCATGGTGTGAATAGACGACATAACAGCTTTACCCCAAGCCTTTTACACCTTCCTTTCACAAAACACTACCAAAGAACACAAGCTACCTTTCTGTGTTCCACCCTTGATGTCCGTGGACAGAAGAAAATGTCAGTGGACTATGTGATCAAAAAACATTGAATGGAAGCTGTATAAACTTGAATCCGTTTTTTGGTGCTCTTTAATGTTGGCTCTTAAAAGAGCCTTTTTGTTCTTGTAAGACTGTGGTCTTAATATGTACACATGCCATGTGTACTCATACATTCTTTTCATTACATACTCGTCTCCTTCCAATTTAATTTCTTTCACAAAAGAATGTTCACTTAATTTTGAATATTGCAAAGAAAATAGTAATTTCCGAAACTTGTAAGATGTACTCAATCTTTTCTAAAAATGTTCACTCCATCATGTCATATATTATCATTTTCAAAAGATGGCATTCCAAAATCTCGCAGAAATGCACATATGACTTTATGCACATTCCACCTTGCGTTTTCTATTTGTGGACAAAACAGCTTGGATCTTTCCCACACTTGTCCAAGTGTAATTTGTAAACAAAAATATATATTGTTTGTGGAAAATTTTTCATCAGACTTTTTAAAGTATCTTTCATATCAAACTGCAAAGATACACCAGGTACATACCCTTAGCTATTACCTCCTCAATGTACTACAATCATTTCTCGATGTTTCAAATACACCATATCTTGACACATGGGTAATAGTTGACTCCATTTAATGTCACTAACTCCAAACCATACCACCTTCAATTTTTCAAAGCCAAGAGTATGTGAGATACCAAGCTGCTCTGCATATATATGCAGCCAATTAACCCGCAAATCCTTTGTAATCCAAATAGTCTTCTTGTTGAGCTTCATGCTTTCAGCAATTCAAAAGAGAAATTAAGCACTTGCTCTCCTGTCCTTGTCTGCAGTTCAACTGCTCCTCCACAAAGAGAAGGCCTGTTTGGTTGAACCTCCTGACGTCCATGGACTTCCACGGTGGCCGCGGTCTCCACAGTCCTCTTTCCCTAAAGGGCATGGAAAAAGAGCCCAGATGGCACGCGCATTCCATCTGTGAAGAGTCACGTATGTCTGTGGATGTCAGGCACAAGGCAGCCCTTCTTCCCTTTTTACCCCTATCTCTGTAACACTCCCTGATTGGCTACATTGAAACACCCACACACCCATCCACCAATCACATCCAAAAACCCTTTATCTAACCCTCCGACCTTTGTTCAAAGGTTCAGATGTGTCTTTCATCTCTGAGAGTGCATTTATACTGTGATTCACAGCCTGCTCTATCACAATATACTTTACAAAGTTTTACATATTTCTATTTATAGAGCCTACCGGATCTGCATGCCAAATTCTGCATCTAAGAAGTATACTAAAGGTATGGTTTAATTTTCAAAAGGAATATTCTAAAACACCTTTTTATAATCAAACTTCAAGTATAACTTTTGTTTGTGCTGCAAAACATATTTCACTGCAACACCTATCCCAATAGTTGATTAGTGCTTTTAAAGGTAGTTCTGCTCGCATAGTGACTGCTAAATGTGATACTACTGTTAGCACTGCACAGTTCCATAATTTAAAATACCTCAGTTGCCAAGCAAACGTACACATAAAATGGCATTTTTTTAAAAAAAACAATTACCTGCTTCTGTCAAAACTGTAGCAGACCTTCATATAACACTGTGTTATACAGCTTTGCCTTTCACTTCACTTCAGCTATAACTGGATTGATGTGCTGCAAAACATGCTTCACTGCAGCACCCATCCCATTGTTTCATTAGTGTTTTTAAAAGTAGTTCTGTTTGCATTGCGACTGTTACATGTGCTATTACTTGTAGCAGCACATAGGTTCATAATTAAAAAATACCTCAATTCCCAAGCTAGAGTACAAAAATAATTACATATTTTTTAGAAATCACCTGCTTTCTGTCAAAACTATAGCGAAATTCATAGTCCTCTGCCTGCTGGGCCTAGAGACCCAAGCTACTTCTGACTGATGACGCCCAATGAGGACGATACCTGTCTCAGGATGTTTGTGGTCTTATGCAGAAAGGATGTGACCTAGCAGTTTGCGCTGGATTGCCCAAAGGTGGGACCAAGCCTGATTTGCATATGGTATTTCCCCTTTCTGTAATGGCTTGCCAGGCGAAGAACAATGGTATGGCGGGAGGCCTAGAGCAGTGCCAGAGGTTAGAATTACTTCTAAACCTTCCAGCCATCACCTCTGTGTTTTTGTTCTGTGCTGCAAAACATGCTTCACTCCAGCACCCATCCCAATAGATCCTTGGTGTTTTTAAAAATACTTCTTCTTGCGCAGTGAATGCCACGTCCTGCTATTTACATCAGTGCACAGTTTCCAAAGTTGCCAACAATCTCTCTTTTACAGAAAAAAGAAGATTACCATAGAAACCTACTCAAGAAAGCATGGAGAATTCAAGAATTCCTCCTTCTAATGACTGAAAAAGAGATAACTACATAACACTTGAAAATAAACTCGCACCTATTTATGCCCCAAAACATTACAAGAACATGTTGTGGCTCATCAGACAAAAAGGATAGCATTGTAACAAGCATTTCAAGCAATATAACGAAGATTATTGAATTCAGCTGGTAAAAACCCTGCAATCAATGGATAATCATTCAGAACCAATAGTTATATACACAAATATACTTGTAACATTAGTTACAAGTTGAATAAGTGGAACATAATGTAAATTGTATTAACAGTACATATACAAAGTGGGTTTTTCCAATCCACCTTGGATTGTTCCCCATGACCCCGTAGGGGTAACCTCAGATCTCCTTACCCAAAATAGGCCCACCTCTTCAGATGTGAGTGCACTTTTGTCCGTAATGCAATTGTATTCTATACAAACAGCCAGGGGCCAGACGACTCCTTAGAGACAGAACTAACCCAATTGTCCTCAAACCCTACAAAAGGTACACCTTATTTACATTGTTGCAACATCTAACACACTCCCACATATTTCGTTACAAAGTCATCCCCCCAAACATGAGTGGCTAACTGTTATATCGTACTTCTGTTCAGAAATTATATACAGCATGGACCCTCATTCCGAGTTTGGAGGCAGCCATGGCGCTCTTAGCACCATGGCTGCCTCCAAAATCGGTCCGACTCCGGTCTGGTGAAGGGAGTAATTACCGGTCCAGTCCGAGGTCGGTGGGACTGGTAATTCCCCATTCACCAGAGCCATTCCCCATTCCCATTTGAGCCCCCATAGGGGCTCAATGGGAAGGGGGAAGGCGGCAATAATGGTACAGCAAATTGCTGTACCGTTATTGACCCTGGTATCCCTTTGCGGGTCCCGTCCATAACACCTGGTAAAACCAGGCGTTAAGTGAGGACCCGCAAAGGGACCTCAGAATAGGGCGCAAAGGCATTACCGGCACCGGTGTCATTACCGGTGCCCGGTATCCCTTTGTGCCCAGGTAGTAATGACCCCCAATGGCCCTCATTTTGAGTTTGGAGGCAGCCATGGCACTATTAGCGCCATGGCTGCCTCCAAAATCGGTCAGACTCCGGTCTGGTGAAGGGAGTAATTACCAGTCCAGTCCGAGGTCGGCGGGACCGGTAATTCCCCATTCACCAGAGACATTCCCCATTCCCATTTGAGCCACCATAGGGCTCAATGGGAAGGGGGTAGGCAGCAATAACGGTACCGCAAATTGCTGTACTGTTATTGACCCTGGTATCCCTTTGCGGGTCCCGTCCATAACACCTGGTAAAACCAGGTGTTAAGGGAGGACCCGCAAAGGTACCTCAGAATAGGGCGCAAAGGCATTACCGGCACCGGTGTCATTACCGGTGCCCGGTATCCCTTTGTGCCCAGGTAGTAATGACCCCCAATGGCCCTCATTTTGAGTTTGGAGGCAGCCATGGCACTATTAGCACCATGGCTGCCTCCAAAATCGGTCAGACTCCGGTCTGGTGAAGAGAGTAATTACCAGTCCAGTCCGAGGTCGGCGGGACCGGTAATTCCCCATTCACCAGAGACATTCCCCATTCCCATTTGAGCCACCATAGGGGCTCAATGGGAAGGGGGAAGGCGGCAATAATGGTACAGCAAATTGCTGTACCGTTATTGACCCTGGTATCCCTTTGCGGGTCCCGTCCATAACACCTGGTAAAACCAGGCGTTAAGTGAGGACCCGCAAAGGGACCTCGGAATAGGGCGCAAAGGCATTACCGGCACCAGTGTCATTACCGGTGCCCGGTATCCCTTTGTGCCCAGGTAGTAATGACCTCCAATGGCCCTCATTTTGAGTTTGGAGGCAGCCATGGCACTATTAGCGCCATGGCTGCCTCCAAAATCGGTCAGACTCCGGTCTGGTGAAGGGAGTAATTACCAGTCCAGTCCGAGGTCGGCGGGACCGGTAATTCCCCATTCACCAGAGACATTCCCCATTCCCATTTGAGCCACCATAGGGCTCAATGGGAAGGGGGTAGGCAGCAATAACGGTACCGCAAATTGCTGTACTGTTATTGACCCTGGTATCCATTTGCGGGTCCCGTCCATAACACCTGGTAAAACCAGGTATTAAGGGACGACCCGCAAAGGTACCTCAGAATAGGGCGCAAAGGCATTACCGGCACCGGTGTCATTACCGGTGCCCGGTATCCCTTTGTGCCCAGGTAGTAATGACCCCCAATGGCCCTCATTTTGAGTTTGGAGGCAGCCATGGCAGTATTAGCACCATGGCTGCCTCCAAAATCGGTCAGACTCCGGTCTGGTGAAGGGAGTAATTACCAGTCCAGTCCGAGGTCGGCGGGACCGGTAATTCCCCATTCACCAGAGACATTCCCCATTCCCATTTGAGCCACCATAGGGCTCAATGGGAAGGGGGTAGGCAGCAATAACGGTACCGCAAATTGCTGTACTGTTATTGACCCTGGTATCCCTTTGCGGGTCCTACCGGGTTTTACCAGGTGTTAAGGGAGGACCCGCAAAGGGACCTCAGAATAGGACGCAAAGGGGTTACCGGCACCGGTGTCATTACCGGTGCCTGGTATCCCTTTGTGCCCAGGTAGTAATGACCCCCAATGGCCCTCATTTTGAGTTTGGAGGCAGCCATGGCACTATTAGCGCCATGGCTGCCTCCAAAATCGGTCAGACTCCGGTCTGGTGAAGGGAGTAATTACCAGTCCAGTCCGAGGTCGGCGGGTCCGGTAATTCCCCATTCACCAGAGACATTCCCCATTCCCATTTGAGCCACCATAGGGCTCAATGGGAAGGGGGTAGGCAGCAATAACGGTACCGCAAATTGCTGTACTGTTATTGACCCTGGTATCCCTTTGCGGGTCCCGTCCATAACACCTGGTAAAACCAGGTATTAAGGGATGACCCGCAAAGGTACCTCAGAATAGGGCGCAAAGGCATTACCGGCACCGGTGTCATTACCGGTGCCCGGTATCCCTTTGTGCCCAGGTAGTAATGACCCCCAATGGCCCTCATTTTGAGTTTGGAGGCAGCCATGGCACTATTAGCACCATGGCTGCCTCCAAAATCGGTCAGACTCCGGTCTGGTGAAGGGAGTAATTACCAGTCCAGTCCGAGGTCGAAGGGACCGGTAATTCCCCATTCACCAGAGACATTCCCCATTCCCATTTGAGCCACCATAGGGGCTCAATGGGAAGGGGGAAGGCGGCAATAATGGTACAGCAAATTGCTGTACCGTTATTGACCCTGGTATCCCTTTGCGGGTCCCGTCCATAACACCTGGTAAAACCAGGCGTTAAGTGAGGACCCGCAAAGGGACCTCGGAATAGGGCGCAAAGGCATTACCGGCACCGGTGTCATTACCGGTGCCCGGTATCCCTTTTTGCCCAGGTAGTAATGACCCCCAATGGCCCTCATTTTGAGTTTGGAGGCAGCCATGGCACTATTAGCGCCATGGATGCCTCCAAAATCAGTCCGACTCCGGTCTGTTAAAGGGAGTAATTACCGGTCCAGTCCGAGGTCGGCGGGACCGGTAATTCCCCATTCACCAGAGCCATTCCCCATTCCCATTTGAGCCCCCATAGGGCTCAATGGGAAGGGGGAAGGCAGCAATAATGGTACCGCAAATTGCTGTACTGTTATTGACCCTGGTACCCTTTGCAGGTCCCGTCCATAACACCTGGTAAAACCAGGTGTTAAGGGAGGACCCGCAAAGGGACCTCGGAATAGGGCGCAAAGGGATTACCGGCACCGGTGTCATTACCGGTGCCCGGTATCCCTTTGCACCCAGGTCGTAATGACCTCCAATGGCCCTCATTCTGAGTTTGGAGGTAGCCATGGCGCTCTTAGCGCCATGGCTGCCTCCAAAATCGGTCTGACTCCGGTCTGGTGAAGGGAGTAATTACCGGTCCAGTCCAAGGTCGGCGGGACCAGTAATTCCCCATTCACCAGAGCAATTCCCCATTCCCATTTGAGCCCCCATAGGGCTCAATGGGAAGGGGGAAGGCGGCAATAACGGTAATGCAAATTGTGGTACCATTATTGACCCCGGTATCCCTTTGCGGGTCCCGTCCATAACGCCTGATAAAACCAGGCATTAAGGGTAGACCCGCAAATGGACCTCGGAATAGGGCGCAAAGGGATTACCGGCACCGGTGTCATTACCGGTGCCCGGTATCCCTTTGCGCCCAGGTCGTAATGACCCCCATTGTGTTTGTATGTACATTGGTATGTGTATATGTTTGCCCAACATGTTTTCCCTTGACTCTATGTATCATTCCAAGTTGGTTATTTACATTAATTTCTAAGCTCCTGCTCAGGCAGGCATATTGTGATGTAATAGAATGGTCCATATGTATATATGTTGGTCCTCTGTGAAGCTCTGGCAGTTACAGCCTAGCACTGGAGAGGGACATTTATATGAATCCACTTAATAAATTCAGTTGGAGCAAAGCTTTTTACACTTACCTTTATCCTACTTCATATTTGGTGACGAGGATGGGTTGGTTGACAGAAATTATGTGGGCGTTGCATGGCCAGTGAGTACAGTAGGAAACAAAATTACATATGGTGCAAAATCGCCTACTGATACATTTGTGAATGGCAAGACCGTCAATGTGTGGCATCTGGCTCAGATTATACAATTATAGACTACAACCTGTGGAAAAGTTATTATATGGCTAAAACACAATGCAAACCTAAGAGAAGTGCCTATGGAGGGGCAAGGATAGGGTTTATTGGGTGCTCTAAAGCAGAGATCCAATGTCTCGTCGGTAACACTGTGGCGGATGTGCATGTATCAATAATGGGTGCCAGTCTCCGGTGGTGGTATGAACAATATGCCTTGGGCATTGTTATGAATCCTAAAGTTCCAGGTCACATCCCACAGTTGCTCGAGAGGCACATCACCCAGATGAATTTGAGAATGTGTTCAGAAGTGGCATAGGATGTCTAAAGGGATTTTCCTACAAGATTGTTTTGAAACAAGTAGCTATTCCAGTAGTATCGAAGGTTTGTTGTGCACCATTATTATTAAGAGGGGAGGCCTCCAAAGAAATTAAGAAACTGTTGTCACAGGATATAATTGAAGAAGTAGAAGCCTCTTAATGGGTTTCCCCAGTTGCAGTAGTCTGCAAGGCCAATGGCTGTGTCAGATTATGTGTTGATTTGAGAGCCCTGAACAAGTTTATTGTAGTGGATATATTTCCCCTAACCAACATTGGGAAGATGGTAGTTATGATGGGAGGGGCCAGATTTTACAGCACACTGACCTCGCTTCAGCCTACCACCGTAGTTTTTATGTTCCATGTTAAGGCGTTTAATCACATTTATCTCAAAAGAAGGGGCATTGAGGTATAAGGGAATACCCTTCAAGCTAGTCCCAGATGCTGCATTTTTTCAGCGTATGATTCACAAACCTTTCAGTCACATTAAAGGTGTGTGGTTCTTCCAGGACAACATCCTGGCTACAGGGACTTCAGAAACTGATCATGATCGTAGACGTGTTGATGTCTTGGAATGGGTCTAACACTGCAGAGAAATAAATGCAAGTATTGTGTATTTTCTTTGTATTTTATTTGAGTTTTATATAGCGCTTTACACAAAAGCACCGTACATAGGATCAAACGGTACAATAGATGAGAATTAACAACAATAAACTGCCATATTAATCAGAGTGAAGTAAGTAAGACTTGAGAGAGTCACGGAACAAAGAATACACTGCGATAGAATGAAGGGAAAGGGGAAGAGCATTCCAATGCAGAGGGGCCAGCAAAGAAAAAGAACAAAATTGTGACTGCGCACAGGGGGGATAGGCGGGGGACAACATGGTGAAATTGAGAACAAGAATGTAGCGTGCGAGTGGGGGTATAGAATGAGACCAAAGACGAGAGATAATCAGGCATACGACCATAGAGAGATTTAAAGATTAGACATAGAAAGGATAATTTGAGACAGGACTGGAAAGAGAGCCATCTTAGGGTAGAAAGTGAAGAGGAAATAGAGTCACAAGGAGCTAAAATAAAATAAGCAAATAGAGGCAATGAAAATAGATTTGAGAGGTGCAAGATGAGTAAGAGGGGGCCAAAGAGGGCAGAAGAACAGTAAAAAAGGCGAGAAAAGACTAGAGAAGATATCAAGAGCTTGGTGGCATCAAAGGTTAGGAATGGATGAGCTGTCTGGATAATATATAAATGAAAATGACAAGCACGAGCAGATAAAAAGTTGTAATGCATAAAGGACAGCTCGGAGTCAAAATAAAGTCCAAGTGCAAGCTGTAAGAGAAATAGATAATTGGGAGGGAGGAAATGAAACAAAGAAAGAAGAGAGAGGAGGCGGATAAGTAGTGTTATCTGGGAGGAAAAATACCTCAGTTTTAGCAGCATTAAGAGCCAGAAAATGAGCCGACATCCAAGATTGGATGGCCAGGAGACCCATGGAAAGATTAGTGTGAATGTCAGTAGTTCTGTGTGACAGAAATTGAGTACCTGGGACAAAAACCTACCAAAGGAAAATCTACTGAATGCCATTGTTGGGGCAAAATTGCCCAAAGACAGGCAAGGAGAACTTTCCTTTCTGGGCTTAGTAGAATACTATGTTAAGTTTAAAGAAGGTTTTGCAGATATGTGTAGGAATATCAAGAAACTATACAAAAAGGATGTTCTTTTTGTCTGGTAAGAAGCATGTCAAGAGAAATTTGTTTTTATCTAGGTGCGCATGGTCAACGTGCCTGTGTTAAAGTGGCATGAGCCAAGTATCATGTAAGTGACACGTGACGTGTTGCACATCTCGGTACACCTCTATGTGCTAATTCATCTGCACAGCTCAATATTGCACTTCGTAGATGTTGATTCTCCATCCCAAATCTGACATTAAAGCCCCCACAAAACATACAGTCCGATAGAATCCGTGTGACTGAAAAATGTTTAAAGGTTAAATCATTTATTCCCAGGGTCTACAACACCACCTTTACCAGTGCTCTCTTGTAAGAGTTCTTGTTTCTGTGGTTCCAGCCCTTGAAGAAACAGATGATATTTCCTACCATCCAGACAAAGGATCTACTGCATCACTCCCACTAGTCCTAGTCACAGGATCTTTACCTCTATTCTCAATAGCATCCTTCGAGTCTATGTGAGGTGGTTTCCCATATTCTCTCTGATTTTCGACTGTATTTGTTGTCTCTGTGCTGAGTACGTAATTCACATTGCTTGTGGTGGTAATTAGAGAAGTAACTGGCTGCGAGATATTTAGTCAATTTCTCACTTCTTTACGGAATGCCAGCTGTTTTCCAGTCTGTCGTGACAGTGAACTTGCATTTGGCCTCCTAACGAGAGGCACATGAGGGGCAGCTCCCTAAGGATTCCTGTGAGTTGGATAAGTCAGGCATTAAGAGAATCCCCTAAGGGGCATATTAATAACTTCGAAGCTACACCCCTGAGGGGCAATTGGTATACAGACATTTGCCTAACACTGTGTCTGCATCCCCGTTTCTGCCATGGCAAGTTTCTTAGGATCCTTTGGTAACTGTGGAGTACCAGCCCTCAGGAGTTTGGGGATGATCTCAATGCACTTGTCAACATGCTGTTCCTCCTTGATGCATACGGCTTGCACCTTTCAGAGCTCATCCTTAACGTCATCTATTGTCAGAGGGATATCATTCAGCCAAAGCACCAATATTCCTGGTCCCCATCATCATGTGCATATCCTTCGCTGATGTTATATGAGTTGTCTTTGTTACCTCCCCGAGAGTCAGGAAATTGAGCGGGTTGGGCACAGGGATTTCCATCCTGTGTTTGCTTGGCTTTTGCAAGAAAGTCTGGGTGACTCTTGTTTCCCTCCAGAGTCATGATGTTCGATCATGGAGTTTTCTTTCTATGGCCAGGTGAATTTTCACTTTCTCCACCACTTCCATATTCTTCTCGCATATACTTACCATTGGACCCCTCCATGTTGTTCACGTTATCCATAAGATCGGTAATCAGTTTCCTAATCAGGGGGATGGATGGTTTATAATTTGTGATTTCACATTCTTTATACTCTCTTGTTCTGGTTTCCTGACTAAACTCTATACCAAACCCGGTGCCCGTGTCCATGCCTAGTGGTTTCCCCACAACAGGCAAAGGGCTTCTCTTGGTACTCATTAAATCAATGACCGCAGCTCTTCCTGGGTTCTCCAGATGGTCTTCATGCATGTCATGCATTTTAGCGGTGGATTGTACTGAGTCCATGTACTTTTCTGTATAATATTGGTGTATCTATCTCTAATGCTTCCAGAATTGACGTGTCTGAGGGACCACCTTTTTGCTGCAGTCTCATATGCCCAGGGTCAGGCTCAAGAGAGATGGTTGGAGGAACAAATGTGCCTAGTGATAATGATGGAGAGGAAACAGGGACAGCTAGGAACTCTCCTATGTTTAAGCGTAGGGGTAGGTTGTCAGATTGGTGGGAGAATAAAGGAAAGATCCCTTGGGGTATTATGGTACCGGGGTCGTCTGATACATCTCCGAACTGCCATAAGTCACCCAAAGCAGCGTCCACTAGTATGTCTGCTATTGCTTCTTTATTCTCTTTCCTCTCTTTACGATCAGTGGAATAATCACAGAGGATGAGGGTGAGGCAACTGAGGCCGCAGGGGCACCAGAGATCTCTGCAAGCCCATTTGATACTGTCTTATCTGGGCACCTTTCAGGGCCCACTTTATGGTGGTTTGGTAGCGTTTGCACGCTGGTATTGCTAACTGCTGCATAGATGTGAGCTGACTTGCTGGTTTGAACACTCTTGCCGCTGCCTCTCCCCTCTTAGATCTAGTCTTTACTCCCATGCTGGCAGATGGATAGATGTGTGGGTAGTGTAGGTAGTGGATAGCGGCTAGGCAGATAGATGAAAGGGACCACTTCAGTCCATCAGTCCATCAGTCGGTTCAGGACTATGCCAGTGTATAGGACTACAATATGTTTGGTGGTGCAGCTTTTACTTAGATGTACTTTAAACACTGAGTGTAAAGTACCACAGCTACATAACACATAGGCATTTACACACAGACTCAAGGTTCGGGGTTCAGAGGTTCAAGTGTGGAGGTGGGTGAAGACTGATGACAGGAGGGCAGGAGAGCTTGACCACAGGACTAATATTGTTGAGTTTACACACCTCGTTTACATACCTCATGCCTCGTGTCTCGCGTCTATACATAGGGCTCAGTGGTCGTCTGTCATGTCTCACCTCCTCAAGTAGTTGGAGCCTGCCAGAGCTGCCAGAGTTACTCACGTGCCCCTAGCAGTCAGTCAGGCAATAATATCGGGATTTCTAGTTGTAAAGTGCAATCCGCATTTGCGGAATTCCAGCAGCAGCCTACTGCCTCCACAGAGCTCCCCTCAGCGATCTATGACTCACCTCCGCCCTGGCCTCACCTCTGCTGTGGTGGCTCTCCTCAGCCCACAAAAATGAGTAGATGGGCACTGTGGCACCTCAGCACTCATATCTGGGTCATCGCATCAGCTTTTTTGGCTTCTGCGGCTTCAGTGGGTATAATATTCTGCTTCCTGGTTCACTTCTAGCAAAGTTTAGAGGAAAGGACCAAAAAGGAATAGTCGAGCTGCACTGTGTACCGTCGAGTTGCGGTTCACAGCCGCTTCCGACTCATCAGTAGCTCAATCAACTTTGCAAAAAGGAAAGATACATGTACATTCCACAAAGCCATTTGAACCACCCTGTTGAAGATACTCGGAGATTCACAGTACCCCTGGGGCAAACATATGTGCTCAAATCACTGACCACAATACGGAAACGGTGTAAGGTACTGAGAATTGGGGTTTAATGGGACCGAGCAAAATGCATTTTTTAAATCAATCACAGTAAAGTGGGTGAACCCAGTAGGGATGTTCCCGAGAATGGTAGCGGGATTTGGCAACACTGGAAACTCAGCCTCAACAATGTTATTCAAGGGGCACAAATCCTGAACAATCCTCCAACTGGACCCTTTCACTTTCTTTACAGGATAGATGGCCGCATTACATGGGGACACGGAAGGTTGTATTATGCCTTGCATCCACAACGCCATAATGGTCCCATAAATGACTTTGCCAGCCTCCCTAGACATGGGGTACTGTCTTACACGTGGTAGTATTGCACCAGGTTTCAATTTTATCTGCACTGCTTCAACACTTTTTAATAACCCCACATCATCAGTATTGCTGGACTACAAATGACCCAGCACCTTCTCCAAATCTTCCTTCTCATTTGACGATGTAGTTCTAACAACAAACATACAGGCCGATTCATGGAATCAACGTGTGCCGTAAAAACGGCGCACGCGTGCGAAAACGTGCGATTCGCAGAGAAACAGCGAAAATCGCAGTGCAAGTGCGATTATCGCACAGAAAACATCGCACATCAATTCATGGAAGTCCGTGCACGCGCGAAATGTGGGATGTGCGCTGAGAAAGTGCGCGGCGCACGCTGGCGCACGCTGGCGCACGCTGGCGCACAGGTCATCGAACGCTGTGCGATAAGGCCACAGCGAATTCGCACATAGCGCGGCGCACATAACAAAAGGGAATAGTTTCTTACCTGTAACTCCATTTCTCCAGCATTGGTATCTTTCATGGATTCACATGCTTTGAATATTCCCCGTCGTCAGGCTGGGAATCCCCGGTACATTATATAGACCCTTTCCCGTAGGAAAACTTTTTCGACGCTTATGCGTCCTATCCACCTCGTTTTGTATCATGCGTGCCCGTGCCGTCAGGACGTCATGATATAAATACAGGCCCCGCCCCCGCGCTCCCTCAGATTTCGGCCCCCAAAGTAGTGGGGGATCCGGTTTGCATGATCAGGGGAGGCAGGTGGGCGCATGTGAATCCATGAAAGATACCAATGCTGGAGAAATGGAGTTACAGGTAAGAAACTATTCCCTTCTCCAGCATTGGATCTTTCATGGATTCACATGCTTTGAATAGATTACATAGCAGTACTACCCCCAAGAGGAGGCGTGCATGCAAACCCATATACTTTCTTCGCAAAGGCCGTTCCCTATGATCATGTATACATCAGTAATAGTTAACATAGGAAAAAACGGACCACATACAGTCATAAATTCCACAGGATGCAACCCCGCAGCCGGGGCTTACCTTACTGGAATAGGTGTCGAAGCACCGCCTGTCCCATCCGGGTGTCTTCGGCATGTTGCTGCGACAGGCAGTAATGGCGGGTAAAGGTGTGTGTAGTCGCCCAGGTAGCCGCCATGCAGATGTCCCCTAGAGGGACTCCGGCTCACAGTGCCGTCGACGATGCCGCTGCTCTAGTTGAATGAGCTCTCGGCCGTCTTAGAAGAGGCTTCCCTGCCCTGGAATGGCAGTACGAAATAGTAGATGACACCCATCTTGATAGTCCTTGCTTTGAAATGGCTTTTCCTCTAGCACCCAAACCATAGGCCACGAACAGCTGTCTCGTTTCTCTGAACGGTTGCGTACGATGAAGATAAAACTTGAGAGCCCTTTTTACATCCAATGTGTGTAGCATGCGCTCCGCTCCCGAGCATGGCTCCGGAAAAAACGTAGGTAACACAATAGAGGAGTGTTTATGGAACACCGAAGGAGCTTTTGGTATGAACTGTGGGTTAGTGGCTAGGACTACCTTGGTCTTGAAAAATCGCAAGTATGGTGGGTCTACCATTAGAGCCTGAACTTCTGAAATATGTCGGGCTGAAGTGATGGCCACCAGGAAGGCCAATTTCCACGACAGAAACTTTAGAGACGATGATGACATTGGCTCAAAAGGAGGCTTCATAAGAGACGTTAAGACCAGATTGAGGCTCCACTCCGGCGGAAATTTCTTCTCTGGAGGGAAAATCCGAAAGAGGCCTTTAAGGAAGTGCTTAATCAGGCGGTCGCTGAACAATGGTGCCGAGTGCCGTCGACGAGTAAACCTGGAAATGGCTGCTAGGTGTACTTTTATTGACGACACCGACAGGCCCTTTTGAGCTAAGAACAGCAAGTATGGAAGGAGCTGTTCCGGCTTAATCGACTGCGGGACCAAACCTGGTTGATCCTCACACCATTGACAGAAACTTTTCCATTTGTACGCGTATGAGGCGTTTGTGGAAGGTGCTCTTGCCGCTTGCAGGATACGTCGACAGTCCTCCGGAATCGTTAGCCGACCAAATTCGGAGAAGTCAGGAGCCAGGCTGTCAACTGGAGGCTGTCTGGGTCGTGATGCCAAACGACACCCTCCTGTCGAGACAGAAGGTCGGGGGCCTTCTGGAATCTCATTGGTTCCGCCGCTGCTAAGTGTAGTAGGTCTGAAAACCACACCTGTCTGGCCCAGTATGGGGCCACCAGAATTACCCGACATGGGTACCTGAGGATCCATTGCAACGTCCTCCGGACAAGGGGAAATGGAGGGAATGCGTACAGGAATTTGTTCGTCCATGGGAATGAGAACGCATCCCCCAGTGAGCCCTGTTGAGGCCATCTGCTTGCGTATTGATGGCATTTTTTGTTGTTCTTCGTTGCAAACAGGTCTATGGAAGGTTGTCCCCATTCCTTGAATACTTGTTGAAGTTGTTGGTCGTTCAGCACCCATTCGTGGACTTCGTTCATTTCTCTGCTGAGGGCATCGGCTTCCACGTTTCTCACTCCTGGTAGGTGGAACGCTAAGATTTGCATGTTGTGTTGTAGGGCCCAATGCCAGATTTTCTGTGCCTCCGTCGATAGGGACCTGGAACGTGTCCCTCCTTGTTTCCTCAAGTAGAACATCGTAGTGGTGTTGTCCGTCATGACACGCACCACCGAGTCCTTCAGTTGAGGAAGAAAAGACTTCAGAGCCCATCGCACTGCTCTCAGTTCTAGCAGGTTGATATGCAGGGAGGACTCCTGCAAAGACCACTGGCCTTGTACCTGTAACGTATCCAGATGAGCTCCCCATCCGCTCAGCGATGCATCCGTCACCACCGTCTTTTGGAACTCTGGTTCCAGTAGAGGCATTCCTTTCGTTAGATGAGTCGACACTTTCCACCAGCCGAGTGCTTGAACTAGTTGTTCGTCGACGACCAGTCTGTCGGACCAGCGACCTCTGCTCTGCGCCCAACGGTCCGCTAGAAATTCCTGGCAAGGCCTCATAAACAGACAGCAGTTGTTTATTAACGGAATGCAGGACGACATGGTCCCTAGCAGGGACATGTACTTGCGCACTGAGACTTTGGAACCGTCTCTCCATTCCGACGCCTTGTTTAGAAGTTTCTGAATTCTTTCGCTGAATGGTTTCACCAGGCTTGTGTGTGTATGAAACTCCGCTCCTAGAAAGACCAAGGTCCTCGAAGGCTCTACGGAGGACTTGTTGAAGTTTATTGCGAAGCCCAGTTCCTGTAAGATGGACATTGTGGCTCGTAGACTGTCTCGTGTTTGTTCCTTGGATGAACCTCTGACCAGCCAGTCGTCTAGATATGGATAGACATGATGACCATCCTTCCTTAAATGGGCCGCTATAGGGGCCATGCACTTGGTGAACGTCCTGGGGGAGGACTTGAGCCCGAACGGGAGGACCTTGAACTGAAAATGCTTTCTCCCGACGACGAATCTTAAATATCTCCTGTGTCGTGGGCGAATTGGGATGTGAAAATAAGCATCTTGAAGGTTTAGTGATGATAGATAATCCATGGGTTGCACCGACCTGATAATCTCTTGGAGCTTTAGCATTTTGAATTTGAGGCTCTTTAGCCACTTGTTGAGTACCCTCAGGTCGAGAATGGGCCTCCATTTGCCGTTTGGCTTTTTGACAACAAAGAACCTGGAATAAACTCCTTGTCCTTCCTGTGCCACAGGAACTCTTTCTACCGCCCCTTTTCGCAACATAAGCGCCGCCTCTTGTCGTAGGATTCGGAGGTGGGGCTGTGTCGAGAATAAAGGGGGAAGACGCGGAGGCTTGTCTTTGAATTGCAGCGCATGACCCATGCGAATCGTGTCTAGGACCCATCGATCTGTGGTGATGCATTTCCATCGGTCGAAGTGATGAGAGACTCGACCCCCCAGGACGTTCCGAAGGCCGTCATTGGTTGCTGGTTTGCTTGTTCTTCGTCGACGACGGACCTGAGCCTCGCCGCCTGGAGGTTTGATAGTCCCTGCTTCTACGTGCCGACTGGGACGCTCGTCTAAACCCTTGTGAAGAGTACGAGGGCCTGTTAAATCCACGGTCCCTCGAGGCTCCAAAGCGGGAGTTTCCAGAAGCACCCCTGAAGGGGCGAAAAGAGCGAAAATTTCTACCCGTTTGAAGGGCGCCGAGGGACCTAGCAGTATCCGTGTCTTCTTTCATCCCTTTCAGCGCTTCATCAACCTTTTCGCCAAACAGGTGTTCCCCTTCGCATGGCATGTCCAGGACTTTGTACTGTACTTCAGGACGGAAAGTAGTGCATTTGAGCCACGCTTGTCGACGAAGCACTACTCCATGGTTGATTTGTTTAAAACCAGACTCTGCTAGGTCAACTGCGATATTAATAGCGTGGTTCGAGGCCTCTTCGCCATCCCGCACCAGTAACATAGCTGCTTTCCGGTGTTCGTCTGGCAGGTGTTCTAGGATAGGGGCTAGTTTGTGCCACATTTCCCTATCATATCGTGACACGATCGCTAAGGAATTGGCTGCTCTTACTGTCGTCGCTCCGACCGAGAGCACCTTTTTTCCAAAGGCGTCCTGCCTTCTAGCCTCGCTTTCAGGTGGCGTTGAACATTTTTGCTGGACCCTGGCCTTCCTAGCCGCTGCCGCCGACACCACCGAGTCAGACAGAGGCTGTGATGTTAGACATTTCGGAGTGGACTCCGGAGCTTTAAACTTTTTCTCGATCCGTCCCTTTATGGCTGGCTCCGAGAACGGATGGCGCATCGTCTTGAGACCTTCTTGCCACACGTGGTCAAGGATTGGGATGGCAAATACCAATTTCCTCCTTTGAACCATATGGTCAAAAAGGAAACAGTCTTTCTTCTGCTCCTCCGGAATCAAGCCGAATTCAGAACAAGCTTTCCCCATCATTGCATGGAAGGCTCCCACATCATCAGGGGGAGATGGCTGTGTCTGGCTCCTCGTAGACTCCAACTCTACATCCGAGTTCCATGTTGGGTCCCTCGACGGTGACAAGGAGATGTCTGACCCGGAGTCATCCAGTATAGAGTCGGACTCCGACAACTCACCCTCCTCCTGAGCTCGAGGACGATCTTTTACTGCCTGGGGAGCCGATGGGTGTTTCGTCGTCGAGCGAGCCGTACAAGTTTGCTCGTCGACGGAAGGTACAGACAAAAGTGACGATGACGTCCCAGGTTGAGGGACCTGCGTATCCAGCCGCTGGAGGAGCTTCTGGAGAGTATTAAGCACATCCAGAGACAAAACCGTCTGGGGGGTCAGTAACGTGGATGATATAGGTACCATACCCCCGCACGCACTCGTCGTCGTCGTCGTCGTCGACGTGGAAGGCCGTAAGCCTAAATCCGATGGCTGCAGAACCATGTCACCTTCCCCTTCCGCCGAGCAGGCCGTGTCTGGCTGCAGTAAGACCTCAGGGGGGATCGGGTCATAGACCTCAGGCAGCCAGGCCATAGACTGAGTCTCCGTCGATGAAGGAATCCCAACCGCTGCTGCTTGAGCGGTAATAGGCATCGTCAATGACACCGAGGTCGACGAGCCGGTCGTCGTCGTCGAGCCCTTAGACTTCGTCGTCGATTTCGATGCCGACTTTCTGGCTGAAGCGTCTCGACTCATGGAAGACCTGGGACGGTCCTCTGAGGAGGATTTTGACAGCGCTAGCCTCTCCGTTTTAGATGATGAGGAGGAGGAGGGCTTTTTATGTGATGAGGAGGATCCAGCATGTTTCCCCTTATGCTTGTCCTCAGCGCGAATTTCTGCTGGCCGTACCTTCTTCGATGGAGGCTCCGACTTGCCCCTGGAGGCCGTGGAGCCAATTTCCGAAGCCGGGTAGGCACCCGCTCCGTCATTAAGCCAGTCGACCAGCCTTCTTTTACGGTCCTTAAGGGTTTTTTGGGAGAAACCCTGCATATCTCACATGTATCCGCCGTGTGGTGCGGGTGGAGACAGTAGATACAGTCCATGTGGCCGTCTCCTTCATAAACCTTTTTTAGGCCACAGGTTGCACACGGGCGAAACAACGCCTTTCCAGACATAATTTTCCAGAATTTGAACTTCGCCGAAGTGAAACAGAGAAAACAACCTAGGTTTCACTAGTAGTAAAACACGAGGATCCCACTACTTTGAAAGACGGTTGAAATCTGAGGGAGCGCGGGGGCGGGGCCTGTATTTATATCATGACGTCCTGACGGCACGGGCACGCATGATACAAAACGAGGTGGATAGGACGCATAAGCGTCGAAAAAGTTTTCCTACGGGAAAGGGTCTATATAATGTACCGGGGATTCCCAGCCTGACGACGGGGAATATTCAAAGCATGTGAATCCATGAAAGATCCAATGCTGGAGAAGTAGGCGTAACACGGGGCGTCACACGCAGAATGGGAAACAACTCGTGAAAATGTGGGCGTCACGGGGGAAGTACAGGAGGCAAGTGCGCAGAACGCCCACACGCTCGCCTACAACACGTATTCATGGAATCGAATAGGGAAAAACAGCGCACGGCCAAAGACGCGCACAGGCCCATACATGTCTGCCACACGAAAGCAGGCGGTAGCGTCCCTGCGCAGGAAAAAAATGTGCACCAAAGTCCTACACGCGCGAGAAGGCCCACACGCGATGGGGCCTGGGGGAGCGTGTGCGTGTATTACAGGGGTGTGCGTGAAGTTCCACACGCGATTGGCCTGGCCACGTGTATTTCAGGGGTGCGCGAGAAGTTTCTCACACGCGATTGGCCTGGGTGCGTGTATTACAGGGGTGCGCGTGAAGTTTTACACGCGATCTGGCCTGGGGGAGCGTGTGCGTGTATTACAGGGGTGCGCGTGAAGTTCCACACGCGATTGGCCTGGGCGCGTGTATTTCAGGGTTCGCGAGAAGTTTCTCACACGCAATTGGCCTGGGCGCGTGTATTTCAGGGGTGCACGCAAAGTTTTACATGCAATCTGGCCTGGGGGAGCGTGTGCGTGTATTTCAGGGGTGCGCATGAAGTTCCACATGCGATCGGCCTGTGCGCGTGTATTTCAGGGGTGCGCGCAAAGTTTTACATGCGATCTGGCCTGGGGGAGCGTGTGCGTGTATTTCAGAGGTGCGTGAGAAGTTCCACACGCGATTGGGCTGCGTGCGGGCATTTCAGGGGTGCGCGAGAAGTTCCACACGCGATTGGGCTGCGTGCGGGCATTTCAGAGGTGCGCGCGAAGTTTTACACGCGATCTGGCCTGGGGGAGCGTGTGCGTGTATTTCAGGGGCTCGCGGGTGTTTTCACACGCGATCGGGCCTGGGGGAGCGGGGTACGTATATTCCAGGGGCTCGCGGGTGTTTTCACACGCGATCGGGCCTGGGGGAGCGTGCTACGTGTATTCCAGGGGTTCGCGTGAAGTTTTTCACGCGATCGGGCCTGGGGGGAGCGGGGTACCACTCACCGTCTGCCTTGCGTGTAGAAGAACGCGTAGCCAACACCCGCTGTGAAGTAATAGCGTGTGAACCCCAACGGATGGAAAACACACGCACCGCACGAAAAGCACGTACAGAGCAGTGTAAAGGCACGCGGGATCTCCAAGCCCTGCCAGGGCAACGCCCGTGCGCAAAACGCCACAGACTGTAAGGGCCTTTGGTCAAATGAAATCGCGTACGCGTGCTGACGCGCCTAGGCCCTTTCCTCGAATTTCACGCTGACGTGCAGGATTTTCACGTGCAAAATCACTCCGTATCAAGATGGCCAAGCGAAAACACACGGAAGACCACGCTTCTGCCCAGAAGGCCGAATTACTGCCCTCCAGTGCCCCGAGCAGCCTCCCACGTGCCATCTGCTGCTGCCTGCCTGCCTGCCTGCCTGCCTGCTGCCACCGTGCCCTGCCATTTGGTGCCTGCACATCAGCCATCTGCAGGGGTCCAGTTGCTGTGTCTACCCCTGCTGGAACAGAAGACTCCCGACTCGGATAACATCGCTCCACAGCCCAGCCCCAGGACCCAGTTGCCCACCCACTCCTGCCCCTGGGGTTGCCATGTCGGGCACATCAACATCTGGCACCAGTGACAACCCCCGGCCAGAGGGGCAGAGGGGCACCAGCTTCACTGCCACCGAAGTTGGTGTCCTGGTGGAGCAAGTCCTGGGGCAGTATGATGCCCTCTTCGGATCGTCCCGCGCCAACAAGGAAGGACGGGAGAGGATCTGGGCCGACTCTGTGGTTGCCATCAACGCGGAGGGGGTGGCAACCCGCACCATCCAGAAGGTCAAGAAGCGCTGGGAGGACTTGAGGTCCAGGACCCTCATAAAGGCCCGGCGCCTCGTGGAAGGGGGCCAGGGCCGCATGAGTTCCATCCAGATGAGGGTCCTGGAACGCGTACACCCAGTGCTCCACGCCCAGGTCCTTGAGAGGGAGACCCGTCTGGAGTTGAGCGGTAAGTGGCCAAGCATTGCTGTGTGAGACAGGGCATGTTGCAGTGTGCTGGTTGTCTGATACTTGCCTGTATGTGTGACATAGGCCATGTACGCACGTATGTGTGCAGGGACATCATGGTAATGCATGTGCGACCAGTAATGTGTGAACCGCACAGTTGTTGCATGTGTTTAAATGCGACATGGGGAGCCCTATGCAGATTGCACACATGAGAGCATAGCAGTCTCTGTTCCTGGACATGGGTGGGGGTGAGGGATGGGTGCTGATGGCAGGTACATATATGGTATCCATGTCTGTGTGCCTGACCTGGGTGTCTGTGACTTGTGAATGCCATGGATGCATGACACATGTCTGTGACAATTTACAGATCCACTGATGCAGCCTAGTCATCCTTGTATCCACTGTGATTGGGGTGTACGGGGCAGATGGATGTGACTGAGGTGAAGTGTGTGCATGTGATAGGCATGACCCATGATGCATGTGAGTCCAAAAACAACATTGTATGCTTCAAGAGTCCCTTGGACATGTTTTCTTATGTCCACAGCATGCGCCATGCCTGTTACTGCATGTGTTTTGCCTGCACTGACCCATGTGTTGTGGAGGGACATGATGGAAGTGATCTTTGACAGTGCCACTCATCTGCTGTTGCTTCCTGTCTAGGGGACCATTGTACAGTATCCTGATGCTTGTGTTCTATGTCTCCCTCTACACAGCGCAAAGTGAAGAAGAGGGCGGACACGGCGCTGTGGAGCTAAGCGGCGGGGATGCCCCCACGGCTTCAGCGGAAGGGGTGGGTGAGCCCCCACAGGGGCTTGCAACGGCGGAAGACGGTGTGGAGCCATCCAGGCTGGTGGTTTCCACAGAGGAGGAGGAGGCCGCTACTGAGCCGCACATGGGGCTTGGTGGGGGCATCCCTGCTGGTGCAAGTGGTGCAGTCCAGGGGCAGGGGCAGGAGGCAGCACAGGTCGCCGTGGAGGTGCCTGTGCATGTCGCTGTCCCTGACACTGTGACTGCACCACCATGCACCAGCAGGGATGTCCCGTCCCAGGCCCGTCCGCAGGTAGGGGGGATGTCCATGTCATCTGACTCCCCTCCACCTGCGGACGAGGGGACCCTTGGCCGTATGGAGAAGGACCTGATTGGTGTCACGTTGCGCACGGCTGTCATTCGTGATGAGGTGCGTGCTTCCCGGGGGGAGCACGCGCGTCATCACGAAGAGCACCGTGCCAACGTGGCCCAGTTGGGAGCGGTCATGGTCGGGGGTCTCGTACATGTGTCGGGCACTCTGGCGACCCTCTCCTCCTCTGTGGAGGCTATGCGCCAGTCGTACTCCATGCCGTCTTCCGGCCCAGATGCCACCAGGGCCCCCTGTGGACCTGCCCCGACCAATGCAGCCACCTCGGTGGGGATCCCATCCCTGCCACAGTCGGGAGTCGGAGGCCCAGCAGGGGTAGACACACCAGCAACTGGACCCCAGCAGATGGAGGACGTGACGGCATCATCGTGCAGGGCACGTGCACGACAGTGTCGGTGGTTTCCATCAGCCTGGATGCTGTCGTGCTGGCACAGGCAGTTGCGTCGGAGGCAGCGGCAGGCTCGACGTGGGAGGCATCATGGCTCGGGGCCATCAACATCAGGGGTGCAGGCATCGGCCGGAGGGCAGGAGAACCCTGGAATGGGAGTGGCTTCCGTGTGGGAGCGGTTGGGCCAGCAGATAGGTGCGGAGCGGCAGCGGGCAGAGGAGGAACGGCTCACAATGGTCAGGGCGGAGGACTCCATGCGGAGGGCACTGAGGCGGGCTGAGTGCCTCGAGGGTGTTCGCAGGGAGTTTGAGCTGGACACTGCATTATCCCTGTGGGACCTCGGGGCCAGGGAACATGCCCGCCTCCAAGCCATTGAACAGGAGTTCGATGATGCCCTGGCCCATGATAACAACCAGTGAGCCGTCGGACTAGCCCGCTGCCCTTGTAAATAGTTATGTAGTTAGTGTAGGTTTTCATTTGCTTTTTTATTTATTTTGGACCTTTTGGACAATGGGCCACATTTATGTATATAGTTTTATTTTATTAGGTAGTATTTTTATGAAGGTTTCATTTCTTCAGTTGGGATCATGGACCCTGGTTTGTTTATCTGTATATAGTTGACTGTTGGATTTTTTTATTTTTTTTTGGATTTACCCATGGAGCAATGGTTTTCGGTTTTGTTTTTACCTTGGATTTACTTTCTTGAACTGTGACTTTGGACACCTTTCCTTTGGATTATGATTTGTCGTTTTTCATTATTTTACGGACATGCTGCTTTTGGTTTTTGATTCCCATTGTCATTTGTTTATTTTTAATTCCATTTATGCTGTTTTTAATACATTCTTTCATCAAACTTCAATGTGTAGTATCATCTCATTGGTATCATGCATATCATGATATGGGTTTTGAGATTCACTGACACCCATTGGGTGTATGTGAGGGCCATGTGTTCATTTCCAGACTTGCTATTGGGGTTCTATCATGTCATTGCCATTTCTAAGTGGGTGGATGCAATACTCGAGTGGGTGTTTTGCATTTGGAGGCTGACCATAAGGGCCAGGGATCTAGATTGTGATGACATGTTGGCTGGGGGACATGTGTGGTGGCCTGCTGGCAGGTGCCTCGCAATGCTGGGGGGTGGTGGGGAACATGAGTTGGACATGGGTGGGGGCCTACTGGCAGGTGCCCCACAGTGCTGGGGGGTGGGGGTGGTGGGTAACATGAGTTGGACATGGGTGGGGGCCTGCTGGCAGGTGCCCCACAGTGCTGGGGGGTGGAGGTGGTGGGGAACATGAGTTGGACATGGGTGGGGGCCTGCTGGCAGGTGCCCCACAGTGCTGGGGGGTGGGGGTGGTGGGGTACATGAGTTGGACATGGGTGGGGGCCTGCTGGCAGGTGCCCCACAGTGCTGGGGGGTGGGGGTGGTGGGGAACATGAGTTGGACATGGGTGGGGGCCTGCTGGCAGGTGCCCCGCAATGCTGGGGGGTGGGGGTGGTGGGGAACATGAGTTGGACATGGGTGGGGGCCTTCTGGCAGGTGCCCCGCAATGCTGGGGGTGGGGGTGGTGGGAGACATGAGTGGGGGCCTGGTGGAGGGTGCCCCTGCACTGCTGGGGGGTGGGGGTGCAAGGGGACATGAGTGGGACATGAGTGGGGGCCTGCTGGCAGATGCCCCGCAATTCTGGGGGTGGGGGTGCAGGGGGACATGAGTTGGTGATCATTAGTGCAAGGAGACATGTGCCTTTGCTGGGGGGCATGCCCATGTTGGGTGGGCTGCCTGCGGGACATGACCAGGGATGCAGTGTAGTCCCCTGTGGTGTGAGCCACATGCAGGGGCCGTGGAGGGTGTAGAGGGAACACCTGGGAGGACCCACACGTGCAATTCACGTGTGGTGCTCCCGCACACCCTTGTAATACACGTACCCTGATGAAATCGCGTGTGATACTTCCCGCGCACCCCTGAAATACACGCACGCAGCCCAATTGCGTGTGAAACTTCCCGCGCACCCCTGAAATATACGCACGCAGCCCAATCGCGTTTGAAACTTCCCACGCACCCCTGTAATACACGTACCCTGATGAAATCACGTGTGAAACTTCCCGCGCACCCCTGAAATACACGCACACAGCCCAATCGCGTGTGAAACTTCCCACGCACCCCTGAAATATACGCACGCAGCCCAATCGCATGTGAAACTTCCCGCGCACCCCTGTAATACACGCGCCCAGGGCAATCGCGTGTGGAACTTCTCGCGCACCCCTGAAATACACGCACACGCTCCCCCAGGCCCGATCGCGTGTGAAACCACCCGCGAGCCCCTGAAATACACACGCCCAGGCCAATCACGTGTGGAACTTCTCGCGCACCCCTGAAATACACTCACACGTTCCGCCAGGCCCGATCGCGTGTGAAACCACCCGCGAGCCCCTGAAATACACGCGCCCAGGCCAATCACGTGTGGAACTTCTCGCGCACCCCTGAAATACACGCACACGCTCCCCCAGGCCCGATCGCATGTGAAACCACCCGCGAGCCCCTGAAATACATGCGCCCAGGCCAATCGCGTGTGGAACTTCTCGCGCACCCCTGAATTACACGCTCACGCGCCCCCAGGCCCGATCGCGTGTGAAACCACCCGTGAGCCCCTGAAATACACGCGCCCAGGCCAATCGCGTGTGGAACTTCTCGCGCACCCCTGAAATATACGCACGCAGCCCAATCGCGTGTGAAACTTCCCGCGCACCCCTGTAATACACGCGCCCAGGGCAATCGCGTGTGGAACTTCTCGCGCACCCCTGAAATACACGCACATGCTCCCCCAGGCCCGATTGCGTGTGCAACCACCCGCGTGCCCCTGAAATACACGCGCCCAGGCCAATCGCGTGTGGAACTTCTCACGCACCCCTGACATACACGCACACGCTCCCCCAGGCCCGATCGCGTGTGAAACCACCCGCGAGCCCCTGAAATACACGCACCCAGGCCAATCACGTGTGGGACTTCTCGCGCACCCCTGAAATACATGCACCCAGGCCATTCGCGTGTAATACTTCTCGCGCACCCCTGAAATACACGCACACGCTCCCCCAGGCCAGGTCGCGTGTGGAACTTCTCGCGCACGCGTGTTCCCGACACCCGTAATACGCGTTCCCCACTTTGCGTGTGCTGTTTGCCAGTCCAGTAAACTGGTACAGGGTTGGCGCAGCCCTTTGCGATGGTTTTGCGATCTTGGTGGCTTTTCCTTGCGCGAGGGCGTTCTTGGGGGCGTAACTGGCGCTGCTGCAGGATCGCTGTGCCACTTTGCGCCACGTCTGCTTTTGGAGGTGGGAATCCATGAATACGCTGAGCGCGGAAATTGATTTTATCGCACGCGGCTGGCGCAGACATTCGCACGGGCACGCTGTGCGCCAGCCGCGTGCGACACTTTTGAGAGGAATTACATGAATCGGCGTGATAATCTATGGTACCTCCCTATGCTCTATCCTTATCTGGCAAGGCACCCCAATCTCAAAAATCATCTCACCTGTGTCTTTGGCATCCTCGAACAATTGTTTGTCGGACACTTCTCTTAGTGATAATGTCGGATAAATGCACAAGAGTGTATGCCACTCTCCGCCTTCCTCATCAGTGCCTGAGGGATTCACTTTGTTCTTTTCAAAGACCAATGCTTCCAAAAGAATTGTGACAATAATGCCTGCCGATATCTCCTGTGACTCAGCAGGCTAGAATAGAAATTCAATTGGTATCTGCCATGTCCGGTCTCTGATCCTAGCGACCCAACACAACACAACCATTACTCCATAAAAGAACATAGCTGAATGCACAGACACCCCCCTTATCAGGCTGTCGTTTAAAACATGCCCACAGAAGCACTGATTTTTTCACCAGATACAAACCTGAGGTTGAGCATACTATACCTATACCTTTTGCCGTGAAAGCAATTGTCATATTCAATTTGCTTAGGAGATCTCTGCCCAAGAGATTTGCCGGGGTATCTGTGCAATACAACAAGGGAGCAGATACATTTTGTTTACCTACCTTAAAACATAGATCCCCATTGTAAGAAACTGGCAGAGTCGCCCCAGAGAATCCCTGTGTGTCCAATAGTTTGCCTGATAAAGGGAACTTATCTTCCTTGATGTAAGATTACGTAGCCCCTGTATCAATCATGAATGAAAACATTTGATCACTCACCTTTACACATATCCAAGGTTCCTCTTCTGGACCGGCAATAATAGACAGGACTGGACACATTAGCGATCGATCTCTGTGGGCTATATTAATCCATAATATTGTTAGTACCTGGGAGTTGGAAAGGATTCCCTCAAATAACACTTGCTCCAGTATAATGAGTAACTGTTCCTTGGGATAAAGGATTCTTTTCCCATATCTGTACTGGTGGTTGCATTGGAATTGTTGGCTGAAACATGAAGGTCTGTGCAGCCTCAGACACCTGGTTTTGTCCAACCACTGCCTGCTGTGATTGCACAGAGCCGGGGCATATGGCATGTACAGGGGTTGCATTTTCTGGAAAGGATTATATGGGAATCTAACAACAGGTTCTCCCAAGTTAAAATACTGTGGCCTACTCCAACAATCTCGTGACACCTGTCCTATTGATCTGCATGACCAACACTAGATCCTGTACAGTCCTCCACAGTTACCTCCCATTGGCCCGCTTAACGGGGTCCTTATTTCTCTGAACCCACCAAATGACCCACCTTCTCATAAAAATCCAGCTCTTCCCCTCAGAAATCCTCTCATTTGCTGTTGATCGGGAGCATACCTGTCCATCCCACCATGTGCCATACTTGGTACAGTAGGTCCCTGTTGTTCCAATTGTCCCTGCTGGCCCGACAAGGAGCTAGAAATGACTGCTCCTTCTAAACTGATTTTGGCCAGCTTCTTCTGAACATACTTTGCTTCTGCCTTTTGTGCCTTTTCCTGTCTTTTTTTACAAACATGCACAATGTGCGCCTGAATTTCCGGCAAACCCTTGGCCTCCATTTCCACCACCTTGTCCAAATCTTGCTGAATTTCTTCAGGATGTTCCTTTAGTAATGTGGTAGAAAATAGCCACATGTGTATCCCATGCTTCTCCTGCTACTCTCCACATTTCTTGAGTTAAATGCATATGATTTGTCTGACCGTTCCCCCAATAAAGCTGTAAATATGCTTTTCATGTCCCCTTTGAACAACAGAACATGGGCAGTCTGTTTTTTCAATGAATAAATCCACTTCCCCACCCCTGCAGTGAGCGAGGGGAGTGTCTTCATCAAAATATTCTGGTCCATGTGCGACTATGGGACATAATATGCCTTCCCTTGTCCCTTCTCTGGAGCAACGGAATTTTACTGGGGCTTTTCACATATTTCTCTTATGTCTTACTACAGCCATATGAGCACCAGAGTGTGTCCTAGGACCCCATGGTGTGCTTTCTGTAGCCACCGCTGCTGGAGCAGGAGGTGGGGCTGCTGCATCCTGGTCTCCCTGCTCGGTATCTGTTTCCCATTTCTCCCCCTCTTTCTCTTCCCCTGCTGTCACATCCCTTGGCCTTTCCATGGGCACAAAAGAATAATCAGCACTACTGTGATATGCTGGTTCCCATTCCTGCTGTTTACGTCCTGTACCCAAAGCAACACTTTCTGCTTCAAGATCCACATGGACATCTTTGATGACTGACCTATCTAGCCTAACAAGGACATACTTCCACCTCTCTTCTCTGACATCTTCTACGTGCCTATTCCCTCCTTTCTTCTCTTCACTCCTGTGCTGCCTCAACAGCACTACCTCTTCCTCTGCTGGTCGCAATGCTTCTTACCAATTCCTCCACTCTTGATTTTCTACTACCATTGGCAACCTATTCTCTATTATAGCGGTAAGCAGCATGTTGCTCTCTTTTTCACCCATTCTTAACCCCTCAACTAATCTTTCTGTTGATGGCATAACTCTCACTCCTCCATCCTTAATCTCTCTGCTAGCCTAGCATTTGGGGGAGTTATTTTTATTTCACTCCCCATTATCAATCTCTCTGTTGCCCTAAACATTGACAGAGTTACCCTTCCAGTTTCCTCAGTATCCCATCTTCCAGAAACTGTAGCTGAAGGAGACATCACCCGTCTCCTTGCAACCACTGGAGTGGCTGCTGGGGATAATGTGAGTTTAAACACAGGGTTATTATACCCCTACATAGACAACAAAGGATAGCACCTTTATGGTGGCGGGTAGAAGGAATCTCTGCACCCTCCTTTCTCAGCCCTTTGTCCTCAATTTGAATGCTGTGGGCCTTTCCGCCCATCTCGTACATCTCCATAATTCTGAAATAGATAACCATTTATCTAACTTTTATCCCTTGTGTCTAGTAACCAAAAAGGGTTGTTGTTTCAAAATCTTTAACTTATACCCTGGAAGCACCTGACACAGTGATCAAGTGAAGTCTCCATACTACAAACCACCTTAACTCTAACAATCTTATTCTGGAAATCAACAATCTAAAACACTGAAGCGGAAACGCTGCACAAAATTTCAAACCAAAAAAACACTTGTTTTCTCCATAAAGCCACTCACCTTTATTCACTTTCACCACGATCACCTCACTAACTATTCACCTTTAATTAAACTTTGCACTCTTACACAAATAGACGGTATATTATCCGCAATAAAAACACATTGGCCCTCATTACGACCCTTGCGGAAAGCGACTGACCGGAGCGCCACAGCGTAAATAGCGTTTCCGCCATTGCACGAAGGAGCAAAGTGCGGCCCATTCCGACCCATCGGGCACGAGCACCACGCCACGGCGGAAGTGCAAAGTCCGCGATGGCGGAAATGACCCCAAAACGGCCCACACCGCCGCCGTACGGCGCCCTAGGTGCAATACCGCCACCCCTCTTAGCGGTCACCGCAGTGTGCGCCTACCGGAAAGTACGGTGACCGGAAATATACGGAAACGGAAGTTAAAACATGGGCCCGGAACGGGAAACATCCCGGCGTACACCTATAAAAACACTAAAACCACACAACCACTAAAATCACTACCCTGAAACACACCCCAACCCGTCACCCACCCTAGCGAAACCAAGACAAATGGGAAAAGTAGCGAAGAAAGCGTGCGACCGCAAGCGGCAGGTCCACTTCTCCCGCGAGGAACTCACCGTGCTAACAGAGACCCTCCAGGAGAATGCTGCCGTCGTCTTCTCCACGCAAATGACCAGAACGGCACTTGCAAACAAGAAGACCATATGGGCTCTGGTGGCACAGCGGGTAAGTGCGGTGGGGACCGCACCCCGCACCCCACAGCAATGCCGCAAGCGATGGGACGACCTGCGGATACGCGTCCGCAGCATACTCTCTGCCAACCGCAACATTGCCACAGCCACCGGGGGAGGTCCTGAATCACCCATCAAGTTGACCCCCTGGGAAGAAATCTGTGCCTCCACCATCGGAATGGAGAGCATAGAGGGAGTCGGAGGGATGGAGAAAGGAGTGCAGACATCCGAAGATTCAGGTAGGTGGGCCCGATAAAACAATGCCAAATCCACACAGTCCATCCATGTGAAGTACCATGCGTCCACATAGTGCAACAGAAACACATGTCCAGGAGAACGGCCACACACATCGGCCTGGTAGCGCACGTTAAAACCCACAATAAATACATAAATAATTAAAAACCCCTAATACACGCACTACACAACTGCAGGCTGCCAAACAACTGCACCCTCACTCCACACACAAATCAAAGCACCTCCAAGGACCCGACCCAAATCACCCTCAGGTACCACCCCAGAGCATGTGATACAATGCCATTCCAATTCGCACAGACCCATCATTAACCCTCGCCCTCCTTTACTCCACCACAGGGTCCGATCCAAACGACGAGCTACAGGACACCCCTACCAGCACACCTGCAAAGAGGGCCAAGACCAACGGCCAGAGACCCTCCACCTCAGCTGCACGCATCAAGACACGGCAGCAGCACAAATCAGGTGGCAGCACAGAGGAGGGAACATCAACAGGCACCCCAGCAGCCAGCATGCCCACAACACCACCACCACAGGTCCCCCCAATGGATGCCACAGAAGGCACTGCCTCTGGTGGCAGCAGCACCATAGGTGACACCCCATTGATGGCAGCATGCTCCGACACAGAAAACGGGGATGTCGAAGTCAGATCCATCCATGACCTGTCCCAATCCCCCTGTCTGTCCCATCCCGTACAACATGAGGATACCACGCAGGGGCACCCACAAGACAACGACTGGCCATCCCCCCCAAGCCCTGTGGCAAGGCAACATGAGGACAACAGCCCCTCTGTGACACCCCCGCAAATGGGCATGGCCCAGCAGAGGCAACAGTCCCTCGACCAGTTAATCGTGCAACAGCAGCAAATGGCCACGCTCCTCAAGGACCATGCCGATGAATGTGGGGGCACTAAGGCAGACATAGAAACATCAACTGAGACACTTAGGGCAGAAATGGAGAGAGGCACAGAGACGCTGAGGGCACAAATGGAGAGTAGCACCGAGAGCCTGAGAGTCCAAATGGAGAGAAGCACCGAGAGCCTGAGGGGGGAACTGCATGCGACGTGCAAAGACGTATGTGCCGAACTTGCCGCAGTGCGCCGTGTGCTCACTGAGCTCTCGCAAACCCTTAGGGACATGCATGGACGTGAGCAGGCAGACACATCATCCGTTGCAAGTTCCGTCCAGGGCAGCCCCCAACGTAGATCTGGAAGGAACCTGCGCTCCACAGGCAGGGGTGCCCCTGATACCCGCAGAGGGGGCTTGCAATAGCGACAGCCCACTGACAATGAGCATCTTTGGACACTGGGGTTTGTGGGGGAGGTAGGAGGGTGGAGGGGGTGTGTTGGGCTCACTTGGGTGGCGGGTCGATAGGGTGTTCAACATGACATCACATATGCCATAAAAAGTGCACGATCAACCAATGAGATGTGTGGACATTGATTTCTGTGTACTAGGCCATCATAGGCGTACAGTCCATGTTGTGCATGTCCCAGACACGCACAGTGCCACGAGTCCCGTGTCCATGTATCAGCCACCAGGCGTGAGTGCTAGAAGCATGCATCAATGAGATGCTGACGAATGTCACGGGCCTCCGGTGCCTCGCAGACTCCATGAGGTGCTGCCACATCCCCACCCTCATCATGACCATCATCAGGTGCTTGCAGTTCTGCGTCAGGGGGCATGGGCACATTTCTACGTACGCACATGTTGTGGAGCATGACACATGCCATCACCATCTTTGCAACCTTCTCATGGCGGTACAGGAGTGCCCCGCCAGACCTGCTGAGGCAGCGGAAACGAGTCTTCAGTAGGCCGAATGCCTGTTCAATGACTACACGGGTACGTGAGTGGGCATGGTTGTAGTCCTCCTCATGCTGGTCCCGTGGGTTCCGGACTGGTGTGAGGAGCCATCTCTTCAGTGGATATCCAGCATCACCTGTATGTGGACGAGAAACGTATGATGTGGAATGCCATTGCTACGTACGCACACCCCCCCCCTTCCTGCCAGGTCATTGCAAAATCACATTCCCCACATAATCATGCATGTAATGAGACTCACCGAGTAGCCAGGATCTGTTCCCTGCGTGTCGCTCCATGTAGCGTGGTATTGTAGAGTTCCTCAAGACCATAGAATCATGGGTTGATCCAGGGAATCGGGCACAACAATGTGTAATGATCCTGTTGGAGTCACACACCATTTGTACATTCAGGGAATGAAATTGTTTTCTGTTGCGGTACTGGGCCTCCATGGCATGTGGGACGACCAATTCCACATGGGTGCAGTCGATGGCACCAATGCAACCCGGTATGCCGGCAAGTGCATGGAATCCCACTTTTGTGTTGGTAATTTCCTGCTCCGAGCGTGGTAGAGAGATGTAGTCGTCTGCGTGCTGCAGGAGGGCATCGAGCACTTGCAATAGTGTCCGTGAGAACAGTGGCTGAGAAATGCCATGTAACTGTCCGACTGTGTGCTGGTAGGTGCCTGTGGCCAGGAAGTGGAGTACAGACACCACCTTCAGTAGGGGTGGGATGGCGGTAGGGCTATCTATCATGCTGACAAGGTCAGCCTGTGTCATGTCCACAATGGCGGCTATGGTGTCCCGGTCCAGACGGTAGAGGGTGTGGATCTGCTCATCAGTGAGGTTGAACGGATGTGCTCGGAGGCGTGGGATTGCGGGCTGCCTGCGTGGTGGTAGTGGCTGTGCTGGCGGCCCTTGCTGGCCCTGCCTTGGCCTCCTCCTCCTCCTGCGTCTCCTTCGTGCGGCCGGTAGCAGTTGGTGTTCGTCTTCTTCTTGGAGTTGGAGTAGTTGCAGTGCTATCAGGTCCCCCAGGGCCAACATCGCGAGTCCTGCCGGTAGCATTTCGGTGTGGTTGTGGGAGGAGACTGGCTGTGCAATTTATGTGTTTTCAGGCTGTATGGCCTCCACCTGTGGTCATTAATTCCACCTGTGCAAGCTGCTCTCCCCTTTGGCCGAGCACGTCCCGCGCACAACGCTGCAAATCGGGGAATGGAATCTTGCTATTGCAATCATGTATTTGTACCCGATGGCCGTGTAACATTGGTTGACATGTTCATTCTGCTGTGGTCCCATTGTTGCACATACTATCTGTGCAGTCGCGAACAGACTTGTGAAGGGTCAGTGGAACGTAGTACTCGAGTAACGGTGGGCCCTCATGCATCACTTTACCGAGTTGCAATGACGGGCGGGGCGTCCCATTTGTGGGTGAAGGCAGTTGACATTTTCACACACAGCCGCACTCGATGGAATAATTAGTGATTTCGAACGGCCACAGATGCCTTTTCGGCGTGATGTTGCAAATGTGGAATTCCAAGGGCGGCGCTTTCGGTTTCCAGCTAGCGGCGAGGAGATGCCCACAGGTCTGACTGCAAATATAACGTTCTGTTGTTCAATGTCCTTGAGACAGGGCCCATGGCGAGGAAGCAATGATTGATATGAATAGTTTGGGATGCGCAATTGCTACGTGGGCGATGAGGCCGGCCGTTCCCACATACATGTTACTTCACAACACTGGAATTACGGGCTGGGGCACTGTGGATTTTGCAGGCTGCATAACGCACAGACTCAATGGATGTTTCTAATGTTATGTGAGTAATTATTCAGGCGTTTTGATTCCGGGGTGAGGGAATGATGAATGGATGCATGGGCAGGGGATTTGATACAGAGTTTGCCATGTACAGGGCTTCTTGGGATCTATCCGCCTCCCCTACGCTATGTGATGCAGGGCTGCCATGGTGGGACCATCGTCTATCTGGCCTTGTTGAGCCCTCCCTGTCTCGACACGCCCTCAGACACTTGTGTCCATGCACATTAACATTCCCATCTGATGGATTCTGTTTTGACAGACGCATGCACAGGTACACTCGTTTGTGATGGTGTTTGCACCTCGATATAGATGGTTAGGAGTCGCAAGTGGTTTTGGGGTGGTGATGATCCTTTGGAGTGGGCTAGCATGCATATGGCTGTGGATTTCGTGTGATCATTGAAGTGAGTTGTTGGAATGTAGTTCTGATGGCCATTCTGTTCTTTTTCTTTTCTTTTGGTTGACAGGTATCTCCTCCCCTTTTGCCACTGCCATCTGTATGCCACTCCTGCAGATGGCTTTTACTCCCGACACCTGCTGCTTCGTGTTAATCAGTGGAGCAGCATTACGATCTTATGGGACGATCGCCAATGGCCCACATGCCCTTACGCAGTACTGGTGGCTCGGAGCAACATTTCGGCCTTTCAGCTGGACTAGTGCCTCCCCATTGGGACGGCCCTGCGGTTCTGTGCGCTTCCATGTTGCCTTTTCGTACGTGAATGTGGCTCTGTGTACCATGAGGGAACAGGACGACACACAAGTAGTGGCTGGTCATTTCTTGCGGATGCAGCCCACAATGGTGATTGGTGTTTAGGAGTTCATGGCCTGATGGCTGTATGGGCTTGGTGACTTTGATGTGCATTAAATTTCTATTCTGATTTGGCCCGTGTAGCGTTATTCTTTGCAAGTGATGTGGCATATGCCTATTTGGGGGGCGATGTATTGTGAGGAGATCTGCATTGGGTTCCAGCTTCGGAGTTTAGTTGCGTGGTACTGTACTGTGCGCGTTTGCCTACTAAGCCCGTGAGGTCAGGGATGGGGGCTGCCAATATGACAGTTTGAATGTTGTCATGCTCAGGGGCGGGGGATTGGGTTTTGTGTAACAGATGCCGGTCAGCCAGGTGGACTGGTGGAATGATGTGATTCTCGGAATATGGCTGGTCACAGGTGCCTGTGTTTGCGTGCGTTTCTTGGTGGGGGACTGTGGTCATGTCCATTGGGATGGCTTCTGTATTCGTGCCATCTGTGCCCTGCAGCTCCCATTGGCCCCTCTTGTGTTTCTTTTGTTCGTTGCCATGCATGGGTGACTTGTCCATTTCAATGGTTGCATTGTGGCTTCATTGCGCCTACGGGGAGTTGTACTTTGTGGGCAGGGAGCGGTGTACAGGCACTCAGTGGGGCCGTTTACGGTTGATTCGCGATGCCGTACTTCTCACCATGGCGGAATGGTACATTACGCCATGCCTGATGGCGTTAGGTACATGTCCGCTAGGGTCGGAATTGGCGTACCGTTGCGCCATGGTGGTGTTTGCGGTTTCGCATGGCGCGCGCGCGCGTGCTTGGTGCAGTTAGCGTTGGCGTTCACTACGGTGTCGCTAATGGCTTCGTACTTTGCGGTGACGGGTCAGAGTCGCACCGAGCGCTATTCGATGGCGTATTGCATTTCCGCCATCGTTTTCCGATTTCCGCAAGGGTCGTAATGAGGGCCATTGCCATGGCCCAAATCCCCTTTACTTCCTCTTGGCTTCTTCTTCATCAATCTTACAAAATTTCCGACTACAATATTTTCTTTTTCCGACTACGGAAAGATACCCTTCACTACTTCGATTAACCAAGAAAAGAAAATAAGAAACTGGGTACAAATATATATAAAGAGAACTTCCAACACATAACAGCTCGGCCACTCCTCCACGAACATTCACCCTTTCAACCTGCCTAACCTTATCTGACTCCACACATACATGCGTAAGTACCCTACCAGAAAAATACAAATCAAAGAAGACCCTCCTTTCCCCTATCATCCTCTTGATTTACTTGCCAAAGGGCACTCGGGTAAAATATTCACTGAAGCGCTCCAAAGTGGTGCTCCTTCAACTCGCACTGCACAGCTGGGCCGTGGCACCACAATTTAGAGAGCAGGCAGGCCTTTAACCAGTATTGCACATGTACACCTCTCCTTTTAACGTGCACAAAAGACTGGGCCCTGGAGTCTGTTCCTTGCAGAGAACCACCACAGGCAATTTGTGCAGACAGGAAACTCCCATTGTCTCGGAAAGCATGGAGATCACATTGGGGTCACCAAATGTAGGGGTAGACATCCGTCCTCCTTATCCAAAATAAGCCCAACTCTTAAGATGGGAGTGCACATTTGTTCATAGAGCGTGTTTACTGTATACAAACGGATGGGAGGGGCTAGACAAATCCTTAGAGACAGAACCAACCTGATTCTCCTGGAACACCACAAAAGGTACACTTTATATGCATGTTTGCAACATTTAACACACTCCCACATATTTTGTTACAAAGCAACGCCCCCAAAAATGATTGGCTAATCCCTGTAAGTTCTCACGCTCTCATTGGATACATTCACTTAACCACCATCCCCTTTTGACATGCATTTGCATTAGCTCATGTTTACAGTACAACCCCTTTTTGGGCTTTTTCCATAGTCAGTCATGACATCATCGAATAAAAGTTCCCTTCGAACCAGTGGCAAACAACTTATCCACACAGACTTGCTGATGTCTCTTGTTTCACGCTAATCTATTACAACTACCATTTCAGCTCACATGGTTTCACCTCAAATGGCCTCCGTCCACATCCAGGTCATTTCCCTGAGAACCTAATTGAAACCCATAAACCATTTGCAACCTCTGCCCTTAAGTACCTCTTGCATCAGGTGTATTTCCTGGCCCCTAGCTGACCCTGCCACATGGCTGGACTCCCCTGTTCACTGAATAACAAACATCCATGTTCTCAGGAAGATTACATCTCTTATCCACAACAGCACCAAGTCGTAAACCTTGTGAACCATGAGCACTTCATTCCGCCCTGGCTGCTACTGACCATTTGATGTTATTGCAGCTGGCCAAATGCAGGTAGCTGCTTTCCCCCATCCTTCAGCCTTGATAAACCAACTTCCCAGGTCTCACAGAGTATTTCTTGCCAACCTAGGTTTCTGCCGCGTTCACAAACCCCAGCTACGATGTACCTGCGTGTTATCCATCGTCTCATGTATTCACCACGTACCCCCTGTTCCCCAACTGTCCCAAACACATTTCACTGAAAAACCCCTTGTATATATGTCTGTGCACATGTATTTGAGACTACCATGTCCCTTCACAGTGGCTTCACCACCGGCGAATCTCCTTTCCCGTGTGCGCATATAAAGCTCCTCACTTCGCATCAGGCCCTCTCTTGCACTTGTACCTGTTTCCCCAGACAATAGGCCCCATCCATTGCTTCTGTTTGCCCTCAAGGCCAGCTTCCCTTTACTGGACGGATTTTCACCAAATTTACAAAAGCACGCTTTCGGGACAAAGCCGCCTCTCCTGCCACAAATTTGGTGAAAATCACCAAACTATGCAAAACAATTCAGAGTGGGCCATATACTTTTTTTCCAAAGTTTGGTGCGGATTCATCCAGGGGGAGCGAAGTTATAAGCCACCCAAAAAGTACTCTTCCTATGGGTTTAGCAACTTAACCATAACTACATGGCTGCCACCGCAGGCCATGATATATATATATATATATATATATATATATATATATATATATATATATATATATATATATATATATATATATATATATATATATATATATACACACTATATAGTACCACACAGTACTTAGGTTAAAAAAATGCACCAACTGCTGACAGTTTTTAAAAAGCATGAGAATTGCTAAGCAAGGTGTAACCTCATTGGGCCTCATCACGATGTGGGCACTAAATGGCCTGTTTTACCTCCAACTCATAGCTCAGGAAGAGGTTGCCTATCTAGGTCCTCTCTTGATTCTGCCCTTGGGTCAGCTCAGCAGTATTCGAATTCCTTGAAAAATAGTGCTACAAACTCCTTCCTCTGACTGAACCCAGGATTCAAGCATCAGGCTTCAGCTTCAGAACAAATTGGTGAATGTGCGGTCCCTAGTTATAAACATTTGTTCCCCACAGCCAATCATATTCGAGTGCATTCATGCAGTCAGGCAACCAATCAGGTTCACAGGCTAACATTGCCTAACTAGATTTCCCAGCTTAGATTACTGCTTTAAAAATCAAATTTGGGTGTTTTGCATTACCTGTGTTCCATCTGCATTGTTTGCTGCCTTCATTTAAAGTCGAATTTGGAGTGTCTTAGTATCTCCAACTCAACCTACTAAGGCCCCTAGTGAGGTTAGCCAGAACTGTGCAGTGGTGCCAATCCTCCCTCATTCTTTGGCTAAATCCTCTGCCCTCCTATGGCTCTCTCAATTTCTCCCATATTCTCTAACTGATACACTATCACCTATCCCCCATCCCTCTCAAAGTCCAGCAGGAAAAAGCACAAAAAAGATATCCTGAGTGCAACCCCTGGACTTCCCATCGCAGACACCTATGTCAGTGCTTCCTCTAGAGAGGTTTTCACTGATATCCTTTTCTCTGTCCCCTCTCCTGATCTCTGGACTCCCCATCTCATCTCCACTATCTCCCTGTCCTCACACTCCTCCATTAACGGTGGCACCATGTAGGAAGTCTTCTAGGCTGGCTTTTCATCCTCTCATTGCTTCGTTAATATCTATTACACTGGCACCTTACACTGGCACCATTCTGGTTCAAGGTCCACAACCCAATCTCTTTCTTTTTGACCGCATCTTGCCTTCTCTCATTAACTTCCTTCCTTTGCCTGCATCCCCCGTCTGCCTCTCTCCCTCCTCTGAATGGTGTACCATGCCCCTGTATCCCACCTCAGAAAACCTTCAAAAGTGTTGACCACCTCCACCTGGCGATTCTGAACGCCCGCTCAGTTAACAAACACTCCTCTGACATCTATCTCCTTCTTAAAGACATTGGGCCTCATTACGGGTCCGACAGTAACCCTGCCGGTACTACAGGTGGGTTGCCGACGGACCTGTAAATATTTACCAGTGCCTGACATCCTGGATCTGGCCAGGAGATTACAACCCTGGCAGCCCAGAAAGTCAGGCGCCGGTAAAATGTAAGTCCCCATTCCCATAGAATCAAATTGAACTCTGTGGGATTGGGGTCACGGAAGCACCGGCACCGTTGTTAACGCTGCCGGTGCTTTTGTGACTGGTCTGCCTACCATGGCAGCTGTTACCGGCAGGGTCAGACCTATCGGGCACAGTGGCTCCGGCAGGCAGACTTGGAATGTGGTGGTCTGGAAACAAGGTACCGGCACCCTTGTTTCCAGACCGCCGCTATTGTAATGAGGCCCATTGACCTCGACATTCTTGCTCTTACCGAGTTCTGTCACTGCCACTGCCTTTGACTCCTTCCTCCCTGATGGCTTCAAGATCATCTCCAAGCCTCGAACTCACCGCACTAGCACGGGGGGTTGCCTAAATCTTCCCTGAGTGGGTTCCTGCTTCCATCTTACCAACCCAGACCTATTCCTATTCTTTACTTTCTTCCACCTCTAACCTTCTCCTCCTGGGTGACTTCAACATTCAATGGGACTCCCCCTGGCTCTGCATCCAGCGTATTCACTGACCTCTGCTCCTCACTTTCTCTCTCCATTCTCCCTTCAGGGCCAACCCATACAGCTGGGCACACTCTGGATGCTTTCATACATTCTAGACTCTCTATCGCCCCCCTCACTAGTCACCCCTCTCTCCTGGCCAGACAACTCTCTCCTCCTATCTGGGTCCCATTGGCCCCCAGACCACCGCCCCAAATGTCGCACCAACCTCGTTCACTAACACCAGCCCGATGAAACGAGTGACTGCGTCTGCCTTTGCCTCCACCTTCTTCCACCCTCCCCCCCACTTCTGACTCTACCTCTGACCCTGCCCTCAGAAACCTCCATCTTTCCATCACCAACACTCTTGACATTCTTGCCCCAGTCATGAGGATCCATCTGAAACCTGCCTCAAATTGTAACACTTGGTACGACACTGAACTTAAACGAAAGTGCAGGGCAGCAGATCAAAGTGGCAAACATCAGGTTCATCCTCTGACAAAATGGCCTGCCGCCTGCTCCCAAGGCAATACAGACTCACCATCTGTGCAAAGAGCCCACATTCAGGCACTGGTCTCCGGCGCATCCAATAACAAGGCTGAACTTTTCCAAATATGCAGGGAACTAGCCAACCCCTCCGCAGTGTCCTCCTCCCCTGCTCCTTCCGAGGCCCTCTGTAATACATTGGCCTCACTAAAACTCAGGACCTTCTCACCACCTTTTCTACACTCCCTCACAACCCTTCCCACTCCACCCACCTTCCCCTTCCCCTTCCTCCTCCTTCCTCCTTTTCCTCCTTCTCTACTGTCACCAGAGTTGTCTGCTCCATGAAGGTCTTTTCTAAACAGGTTTCCCCTTGCTCATCCAGGACCATCAAGGATAACATTGGCTCTCTTGCCCCTGCTCTTGTTGATTTCTGCAATCACTCCTTTATCACTGGATCTTTCCTCTCCGCCCTTAATCACTCCCTTCAGCACTCCCTTGCGAGCCTACTTCTCAAAAAAACATCCTCTGAAGCTAACTGCCCTGCCAGCTACTGCCCTATCACCCTATCTCCATCGCCCCTTTCCTGGGCAAGCTACTCGACATGCTGACTTTGCCCCAATTTAACAAGCTGGCTTTGCCCCAACTTAACTCTCACACTGAATTTATTGGAGGCCTCCACGGCCATCAATCTGAATTCCGAGCATCCAGAAGCACAGGAACTGCTCTTCTGAACACCTGTGAAGAACTACTTGCATCTCTGTACTCCAACTCCCCAGCTGTCCTTATCCTTCTCGATTTCTCCTCTGCATATGACAAAGTTAACCATTCCATCCTCATACAAAGGTTCTACAATACACTTGGTATCTCAGAATGGACACTGGAAAGCCTGTCCTCTTTCCTCACTAACCACTCTTCCCAAGTCATCATGGGCCCCTTCTCCTCTCCTACTTCCATCTCCACCTGCGGTGTCCCTCTGGCCTCTATACCCTCCCATGGCTCTTTAACATCTACCTTGAACTCCTTGCCCGCTTCATCTCTTTCTCCTCCAACTTCCAGTGTAACGCAGATGACACACAGCTCTTCTTCAGACTCCCTGCTGACCCTCTTACACCCTCCATCATCCCTGACTGCCTATCTGCCATTCAGTCCTGGTGCGCCTCCAATGATCTCTGCCTCAACGATGGTAAAACTGAGATCCTTCCCATTGGGACCCCGCTCGCTCCTTCTTCCCTTCATTACGGCCTTCCTCCGTGGGCTCTCCCCATGCAAACTTCAACTCAAGCCAGAAACCTTGGAGTCTTCTTCGACTAATCTCTTTCCTTACTCCCTCACACCCAGGACATTGCCAAGAAGTCCAACTATCAGCTCTTCCTCCTCAAAGAAATTCTACCTTTTCTCACTTTCCCTCAGAGGCTCAATGTGACCCAAGCTCTTTTTGTCTCTAGACTGGACTACTGTAAAAGCCTCCTCCTGAATCTTCCTTCTTCCATTCTGCAACCCCTCCAGCTTATCCTGAATAGGGCAGCGAGACTTATCCTTGGCCTTAAGCCCAGGGACCGCATCTCTCCTGCACTAAAAAGTCTTCACTGGCTCCTAGTTGCTGCATGGATTAAATTGAAATTCCTCTGCATCATCCACAAGGCTGTCTGGGCCTGAGAACCACACTATCTTCAACTTTATCTCACTAGATACTCTCCCTCTAGACCACTTCGCTCCTCTGACACCAATTCTTTATATGTAAAGTATTTTGCTGAGCAGAGGGCAAGGGGTCGCTCACATTCCTTTGCTGGCTCCCTCCTTTGGAATAGCCTCCTCCTCCCCCTGCACTTAGAGAAGGGTCTTCTCAAATTCCAGAAGCTCCTTAAGAGTTTCCTCTTTTCCTCCTCCTTCTCTTCTGCCCTCCTCTGCTAATCTCACAGCTGCTGAATCGGAGTCCTTAACCCTTATGCATCTTCAGGGCCTTGACGTCCCACACCAATTCTTCCCAGCTCCTGTCTTTCCACTACACTTGGCATCTGCATGCTCTCCGCTCTGGAGTCTCGCACTTACACCTCCCACAGCCGTGTAGCACACAACTTTCTTACACTTCGTCCATGCCTCACCCACATGCTCGGGCTCCCGAGAAATTACCCCCTTCTACCTTAAAGCTTGCCACCATTTGTATTTGGCTACACTGGCATTTTACCTGACTAGGACTCCTAATTGATATTGCTGCTGTGAAGCTCGTCAATGCTTGTATTTTGCCTCACTTGCATTTTGCCGGACTGGGGCTCCTAATTTAGATCTCTACTTTGAAGCCTGTCACGTTTCATAGTTGCCACATCTGCATTTTGCCTGACTAGAGCTTCTAATTTAGATTTCTACTTAAATCGTGCCACTATTTATATTTCGCCTCCTTGGTTTTTTTTCACAGAATATTCCAAATGTAGATTTGACACAGTGAATCTCCCCACTGATGCATTTGCTGACACTCATGCGCGGCATCCCACGGAACACAGTTGAATCTCACGGGGGTTTGTTCCAGCTGTTCACATAGCTGCACACATTTGACATGCACACTATTTGACTGTACCATCCACTAAACATACTTCACCCTCGTCTCAATTGCCACCATCCATAGAATACATGCACAATTCGGTCCAGCTGCTCACATAGCTTGACTCGCTTGACAATGTAACACAGCAACCATCTGTTGGGAAATCATGGTGGCAACAGTAAAGACAGGCACAAGTGATCACAGTTCAAGGGTGTTTTTTGAACAATGAATGCAGGGTGGAAATACGACTAAGCTAAACCTAAATCTAAGATGGGAGCAAGTGTTGACCATCAAATTATAAAAGGCAGTCCTAGTGGCTTTGTGTCAAAATAAAAGGGCCTATACTAAGAAAAACCTATTGCCAATTCCTTCCAACTTATTATAGAAAGAGCGTGGGATAGGGTTTCAATACTGAAAAGAAATGTTCCAAATAATAAGTCAAGATGTGATCACAAGGGGTCGCCCTTGCCCACGTTTTCAGCGTGGGACAAGGTGAGACCTTGGAGCACAGCACACGCTCAAGCTTTCTCAGCACGAGCCAACAGTTCCGTTCTAGCTATCAAGTTCTTCAATCGTAAAGTCTCTTCGAGGCCTGATGTATCCAACAAACAAACACAAACAAAAAGTTATTTTCACAGTTCCCGTTGGGTGATGGTTTCACCCCTGTTTCCCAGTCTTCCGGGCGCTGACCCCTCACGTAGCATATTCAACCAATCAATTGAACAGTTCCTTTCCCAAAGAACATTGGGAGATCACTTTTTTGACCCTGGGATCTCCCTCAACCAGGCTTGGAACCACTTGCAAAAGGGGGCAATCCGCTTCCCCTGGACTGCCAATACCTATTACTTTCACGAGACTTAATGTCTTTTTAAACAGTACTTCAGGCTTCGTCTCTGATTGTCGGCTTCCCTCTTCTGAGATCCCTTTATCCAACTTCTACAAACACACTGTTTATGCTCTCATTTCACCAAGCAGGATTAATTTCCCTTAGCTTTGCAACCATCTGTCGGTCAAAGACTTTCAACGGTACAGAGGATTTTACAAGATCCCTGTATGACCACTTTGACCTCTTTTCATCTCTTCTCCAGGGGCTTCTGGCTACGGTAGATTCTACCATCGGGTAATCAGAGTTTCCTGCTTGAGCACCCATGTGGTGCCGGTCTCCTCTCTTTCTGGTTTTCCCCCTCTTTCCACAATCATATCTTTAACTCTTTCAAGGTTCAAATTAGCTGTTGGCTACTTTTCATTCAACACAGTTCGGTTTCCCATCAATTCTCCCCTCGACTCACCAGCTGTGATGAACCGCTTGCCTTTCTTTAGCCTTGTAGTCAAGGTCTGTACCACCAAGACCAGCGTCCTTCCCCAGCTTGGTTATAAGCGGAGGAGGGTCTTGCGTACTGTAGACATCTGCTGCAACACACGCTGGCTATTGATTGCCGTCTTATGATTCCTTCTGTAGAGGATTCACACGCCTTAGTCGGAAAGGGCAAGCTTTCTTCTCTCCTTGTCACTCTTTTGGTCTGCGCCGTCTTTCGCCTCCTCTTGAAGTGCTGTGCTGAGTTAGCTCTAACGTTGTGCAGTCTGCCTTGCTTGTCATGTGCTTTTGTGCTCCACCTTTCATCCTTGTGGGGAAGGGAACGGGCCGTCATGTGTGTGTGCGTTCTCATGGGAAAAGAGGGGGCAGTGTTTTGGAATATCCTATGTGGTAGGATGGGGAAAAGGTGTTGAAAGAAGGGGGATAGCGCATCTCACCTGTTGGTATCCCACTCCCACTCCCCAAGGACCCCCCATCCAGTTGATCCTCCCTCACTGGTCCACCCCCAGAAACTGGATCCAATAGCGATGACCGAGTCTTGGACACCTGGATGACAAATCCTTGGGGACTAGCTACGGAGACACCGCCAGTTTTCTCACACTCTCCCACACCTGATAATATGTTCTGTGGTTAAAGACCTAGCCATTCCCTACCTACCTTCGATCAGGCTATAAATACACACAAGCATTTTAACCACTCTCACTACTTCTCAACTCAGACTACGGTCTTCCAAAGGGCATTCATCCTCCAGCTATACAAATGCCAATCAACATAACATAACACACAAATGTTGTAGTAAACATAGTTCATACAATGTACTACTTATGAGGGTAAAAGAAAATAAGTAAATGAATATACAAAACCTAAAGTATGTATATCTTCTATACCATGTTCTACAACTAACTATATTTTCCTTTCTTTTACAAAGAAACACAGATGTTCCCTTGTTACCATGTCTAACTTAGTGCACTATTTTAGCCTTGGCTAGTAGCCACATTGTTGCAGGCATTCAACACAAAGTAAACATGCTATTGTGGCCATGGCCAGTGGACAGATTGTTCAGGGCATGGCCAAAACAATCTGGCCACTAGCCATGGCCCAGAAGTATGTTTACTTTGTAGTACATTGGAATGCCCTGACCAATCTGGCCACTGGCAATAGCCACAACAATATATATTGTTATAACTACTACTACTGTATTCACACTCCATGCGGTCATGCCTGAACAATATTCCCTTGTAACCTTGCTCAACTAAGCACCCTATTGTAGCCATGACCTGTGGCCACATTGTTACAGGCATACTATTGTAACTATTGCCAGTGGCCAGATTATTTGGGGCATGGTTGAACAATCAGGCCACTGGCCATGGCCACAACAATATGTACTACTACTACTATTATAGCCACACTCTAAAATTCCTATTCACCCTCTGTCCAGGGTTCACATTGTTCAAACTACATAACTATTAGTCACACTTGCTAGTTCCATTACATAAGTATTAAACCCAAATTAAGCATTGTTATAGCACATGGCATAACACCACCATTCTCAATAGAGGTCCCTGAACACATATTGCGGTCCGTGTTGGCCATGGACAGTAAAAATGACTGTGAAAACACAGCGACAACCCCATGGCCATTCCTACACACAATAGCGCATACATTTTTCCTTTTCTTCTTTCCCCCGCCCCCATCAGACACTCTTTGATATGATATGATATGGCTTTTATAATACGCCCTAGTGTTTAAAGGCGTGACAAGGCATGGGAGGGGGAACAGAGGGAAGACAGAGACAACAATCTTACTAGGCCAGGTGACATTGAGATTGTGCAAGTGAAGGGGAGGGGTAGAGGTGCAGGTGGAAAGGGGAGGGGCCAGTGCAGTACATAGGATAACAGTAAAAAATAAATAAAACAATAAATAAAAAGTGCGGCCAGCTGGTGGCAAGTGCAAGAGTAAATGAAGACATCAGGTGTCAAAGGCTTGTAGCAGGCTGTAGGGATACAGAAACAGCCTCCGAGTGCAAGGGTTGTCAGTTGGGCAGTGCAGGTGTGCAACTGGTGGGGTGGGAACCTGGGCCCGAAATCAGAGGGTAGCCAGGTAACCAGTGCAGTATCAGTTTCAGCCAGGCAATCAGCAGGGGAGAGGAGGAGAGAAAGCAGAATCAAAGGGGAAGGTCTTATGGTGCTTCTGGAACCGGAGATGGTTCTCCTCAAGTTTCAGAGAGGCAGGGAGGCTGTTCCAGAGGGAGGCCCCAGACAAAGAAAGAGATCTACCACCAACTCATTGTTTGGAGAAGCGACTGACCCTGAGGGAGCTGGAGGCAGATGAGCGAAGAGCTCGAGAAGGAAGATATTTAGGAAGAGAGAGTTGAAGGTATTGAGGCCCAGGCCACAGAAGGCCTTATGGACAATGCAGAGGGTTTAGAACTTTATCATCGCTGCCATTGGGAGCCATTGCAGAGATTTCAGTCCTGGAGGGATACAATCCCTGGGCTTGAGGCCAAGGACAAGTCTGGCATTCCTGTTTTGAATGAGTTGCAGAGGGTGGAGAGTAGAGGCAAGCAGATTTATAAAGAGGCTGTTGCAGTAGTCCAGCCTAGAGAGAACCAGAACTCTGGAGACAGTGAGCTTCTGGGGGAAGTAGAGGAAAGGAAGAATACCTCGGAAGAAGTGCAGCTGGTAGTGTGACTTCTTAAAGACCTCAGAGATGTGAGGAGAGAAGGAGAGTGCAGAGTCGAAGATGACCCCAAGATTTTTTAGCCTTGCAGGTGGGAGTGGGAGGATGGCCAAGAGAGGCCGGCCATAGAGCTGCAGGGAAGGAGGGAGCAGGTGTGCCGATGAGGAGAATCTTGGTCTTACTCGCATTAAGGCAGAGATCATTGGTGGCACACCACTGTAAAGGAATGACTATCCCCCTCCCTCAAACTGAATGTAGTGGAAATAGACCCTCTCCCAAATGTAGTCAACTTGGTGGGGTGATTATTTACTCTAAATCGGGGTGCAAAACTGATTTTGACAGAGGGCCGAAAGTACCTTACATGAGGACTATAGTGGGCCGAAAAGTAAATGTGGGCGGGGCGGTAGGCGGGGCGGTAGGCGGGGCGTGGCAGGAGGCTTTTTAAACCCCCAATTTGTATTAAACCCATGGAAAAAGAATATGTTTTTGAGGGGTAACGATTTTTATTTGCATTTCAAACTTACATTTTGTACTACACATTTTCCATTGTTATAATTTATTTCTACTTAGTTATTGCATCTCGTCTGTTTAATTAACTTATATATATTTTATTGACCCTAGATTGGACATTCCATTATTTTGGACTGCTATAGTTTGCTGTTTGGGTTGCCCAAGAGGAGTATGGCCTTCGTTGAGTCAGGTTTCCTCAAAAAGCAAAGTATGTACCAGGGACGTCATTTCACCAAAATACCAGGGGTAGCGGAAGTGACATCACACGACCCTTGACCCCTGGTGACATCACAGGAAGTGATGTCATTTGACCCCACCCTGAAGTGATATCGCGGGATGCGATGGAACGCAACTTTCACCCGTTGACAAAACAGGGAGTGCTAACACATAGCATTGTACACTACAAAAAATATTGTTACGATATTGCTATAATGTGATGTACATTTCATATAAGAATGGATCGCCATATGTATCGTTAAGATCAGTGTATATAGGCCCATATTACCAAATGACTGTGAATGCAAGCAGACGTCCATGACCAAATGATAATGATGTGTTATTATATAGCACTTACGCTTAAGCGCTTTATATATAAAAAATATACACCCAATATCACCCAACCTGTGTTGGTACTCATTTATCGACCTCAGAAGGATGAAAGGCTGAGTTGAGGCCTTTAAGAACAGACTAAATCAGTGACTCGCCCCTTGAAGTGTGCCTGAAATAAACCTTTATTGAGTCTAGCAATTATTGAATAGAATACCAGAAAGACACATTATTTGGTATTCCTAATCTTTCTTATTTAGGGTCAGTGCTGAAAGTGTTTTTGTGTGACTCCTTTTCTTCATTTTCTTCTTTTTTTAAGGGGCTTTAACAAGAAAGTCAGCCACTCCAGACATAAAGAGCCACATGGTGCTGACCACAGCCCATGAGCTTACATTACAAAAAAAAAAAAAACTTTTTTTTCTCTTTTTTTTTCTAGAGGTCGCAAGGGTGACCACAGAGGTCACAAGGGAGAACTCAGAGGTCGCAGTTGGGACCTCTGGCGACCCCCAAATGACGTCTCTGGTATGTACATCTCCTAACTGTGCCTGTTTTAGCTTTATTATTGGGTTCACTCTTGGAGTGCAACACTATGCCCCATGGCACCCTCAACCCCAACCAAACACTATGCCCCATGGCACCCTCACCCCCAACCAAACACTATGGCCCATGGCTCCCTCAATCCCAACCAAACACTATGCCCCATGGCTCCCTCAACCCCCAACCAAACACTATGCCCCATGGCCCCCACCCCTCAACCAAACACTATGCCCCATGGCACCCTCAACCCCAACCAAACACTATGCCCCATGGCACCCTCACCCCCAACCAAACACTATGCCCCATGGCTCCCTCAACCCCAACCAAACACTATGCCCCATGGCACCCAACCAAACACTATGCCCCATGGCCCCCTCACCCCCAACCAAACACTATGCCCCATGGCTCCCTCAACCCCAAACAAACACTATGCCCCATGGCTCCCTCAACCCCCAACCAAACACTATGCCCCATGGCCCCCACCCCTCAACCAAACACTATGCCCCATGGCACCCTCAACCCCAACCAAACACTATGCCCCATGGCACCCTCACCCCCAACCAAACACTATGCCCCATGGCACCCTCAACCAAACACTATGCCCCATGGCCCCCTCACCCCTAACCAAACACTATGCCCCATGGCTCCCTCAACCCCAACCAAACACTATGCCCCATGGCTCCCTCAACCCCCAACCAAACACTATGCCCCATGGCCCCCACCCCTCAACCAAACACTAGGCCCCATGGCGCCCCCACCCCTCAACCAAACACTATGCCCCATGGCCCCCACCCCTCAACCAAACACCCATACAGAACCAACAGAACCAAATCCCCCACCCCCCAACTCAGCACACACACAAACATGCACCCATACACCCCCGAACCCTCCACCCCCCAAATCAGCACACACACAAACATGCACCCATACAGACCCGAACCCCCACCCCCCAACTGAGCACACTCTCAAACAAGCACCCATACAGAACCGAACCCCCCTCCCCCCAACTCCAAACCCCCCACCCCCCAAATCAGCACCCATACAGACCTGAATCCCCCACCCCCCAACTTAGCACACTCTCAAACAAGCACCCACTCAGACCCGAACCCCCATCTCCCAACTCAGCACACACACAAACATGCACCCATACAGACCCAAACCCCCCCACTCCCCAAATCAGCACACACAAACCAGCACCCATAAAGACCCGAACTCCCCACCCCCTCAACTCCAAACCCCCCACCCCCCAACTCAGCACACACAAACATGCACCCATACAGACCCGAACCCCCCACCCCCCAAATCAGCACACAATCTCAAGCATGCACCCATACAGACCCGAACCCCCAACCCCCAACTCAGCACACACACAAACATGCACCCATACACACCCGAACCCCCCACCCCCAACTCCAAACCCCCCACCCCCCAAATCAGCACCCATACAGACCTGAATCCCCCACCCCCCAACTCAGCACACTCTCAAACAAGCACCCATACAGAACCGAACCCCCCACCATCAACTCAGCACACACACAAACATGCACCCATACAGACCCGAACCCCCACCCCCCAAGTTAGCACACACAAACCAGCACCCATAAAGACCCGAACTCCCCACCCCCTCAACTCCAAACCCCCCACCCCCCAACTCAGCACACACAAACATGCACCCATACAGACCCGAACTCCCCACCCCCTCAACTCCAAACCCCCCACCCCCCAACTCAGCACACACAAACATGCACCCATACAGACCCGAACCCCCCACCCCCCAAATCAGCACACACTCTCAAGCATGCACCCATACAGACCCGAACCCCCCGCCCCCAACTCAGCACACACTCAAACATGCACCCATACACACCAGGACCCCCACCCCCCAACTCCGAACCCCCCACCCCCCAAATCAGCACACACAAACCAGCCCCATACAGACCCGAACCTCCCACCCCTCCAACTCCAAACCCCCCACCCCGCAACTCAGCGCACACACAAACATGCACCCATACAGACCCAAACCCCCCACCCCCCAAATCAGCACACACTCAAGCATGCACCCATACAGACCCGATCCCCCACTCCAACTGAGCACACACACAACATGCACCCATACAGACCCGAACCCCCCACCCCCCAACTGAGCACACACACAAACATGCGCCCATACAGACCCGAACCCCCACCCCCCAAATCAGCACACTCTCAAACAAGCACCCATACAGACCCAAACCCCCCACCCCCCAACTCAGCACACTCTCAAACATGCACCCATTCAGACCAGCACCCCCCACCCCCCAAATCAGCATACAAACTAGCAAGCATGCACACATACAGACCCTGCATCTCAACATACACCGCACTTACACTCCAAAACAAACATTCATGCACACCCGACACCCCCCCACCCCCGCATCTCAACATACACACAAAAAACATTCAAATCCAAACATTCATACACATCTGACACCCCCCCCACACACCCCCATCCCCGCATCTCAACATACACACCAAAAACATTCAAATCCAAACATTCATAGACATCCGACACCCACCCACCCCCGCATCTCAACATACACACAAGAAACATTCAAATCCAAACATTCATACACATCCGACAACCCCCAACCCCGCATCTCAACATACACACAAAAAACATTCAAATCCAAACATTCATACACATCCGACACCCCCCCACCCCCGCATCTCAACATACACACAAAAAACATTCAAATCCAAACATTCACACACATCCGACACCCCCCCACCCCGCATCTCAACATACACACAAAAAACATTAAAATCCAAACATTCATACACATCTGACACCCCCCCACCCCGCGTCTCAACATACACACAAAAAACATTAAAATCCAAACATTCATACAAATCCGACACTCCCCACCCCTGCATCTCAACATACACATAAAAAACATTAAAATCCAAACATTCATACACATCCGACACCCCCCACCCCCGCATCTCAACATACACACAAAAAACATTCAAATCCAAACATTCATACACATCCGACACCCCCCACCCCCGCATCTCAACATACACACAAAAAACATTCAAATCCAAACATTCATACACATCCGACACCCCCCCAAACATTCATACAAACCCGACACCCCCCCACCCCCGCATCTCAACATACACACAAAAAACATTCAAATCAACTCAGCACACTCTCAAACATGCACCCATACAGACCAGCACCCCCCACCCCCCAAATCAGCATACAAACTAGCAAGCATGCACACATACAGACCCTGCATCTCAACATACACCGCACTTACACTCCAAAACAAACCTTCATGCACACCCGACACCCCCCCAACCCGCATCTCAACATACACACAAAAAAAAATTCAAATCCAAACATTCATACACATCTGACACCCCCCCACGCACCCCCATCCCTGCATCTCAACATACACACCAGAAACATTCAAATCCAAACATTCATACACATCTGACACCCCCCCACACCTCCTCACGCCCGCATCTCAACATACAAACAAAAAACATTCAAATCCAAACATTCATACACATCCGACACCCCCACCCCCGCATCTCAACATACACACAAAAAACATTCAAATCCAAATATTCATACACATCCGACACCCCCCCACCCCCGCATCTCAACATACACACAAAAAACATTCAAATCCAAACATTCATACAAATCCGACACCCCCCACCCCCGCATCTCAACATACACACAAAAAACATTAAAATCCAAACATTCATACACATCCGACACCCTCCCCACCCCCGCATCTCAACATACACACATAAAACATTAAAATCCAAACATTCATACACATCCGACACCCCACCCCCACCCCCGCATCTCAACATACATACACAAACATACAGCAAAACAGACCCGACACACAAACACAAACAGACCACTTACCGGAGACGTGCTGGAAGGCAGGTAAGGTGGAAGTCGCTGGAATCGTACTACGGCTGGCGTGGTCCAAGGCTGAAATGCCTTCCGGCATCAAGCCTTATGGACCACGCCAGCCGTAGTGCTGGCCCTCCATTGGTGCAGCACACACGCACTACGTGGCTCATAGGAGAGACGTGGTGTGTGTGTGCTGAGCCAATGACGGGCAGTGTTTTGTCCGGCCCGGAAGACAACAAAGACTTTCCTAATGGGGGGCGGCCGATGCTGCTTGCGGGCCGCCCTCCATTAGGAAAGTGTTTGTGCCTCGTGGGCCGGACAAAAGAGCATGGCGGGCCTCAACTGGGCCGCGGGCCGTATGTTGTGCACCCATGCTCTAAATGGTGTAAAAACTTGAATTATAGTTTGTTAACAGGACAGCGTGTTAAGGGATGATTAAGTTATGGAGTCAGAATAACACGAACAGCAGAGAATGTGTCAGGTAGTAAATGTTCTATATTATCAAATAATCTAAATCCAAATTAGCGCAGTTTTAGGCAAATTTGGGAAGGTCAGGCATTTCGTAATGAGGGCAACCATTTTAGGTTTTGTGACGAGATCAGGCACTTTAAAATGGATACTTGGTTGAGCGGACAAAATGGTCGCTTTGTGCTAACTCATTCTGACCGCAGTGGACAGTTTTTTAAGAAGGGTTCATCCAGGAGACAAGCGACGGGGCTAGGAGTGAGCAGAACTGGTTTACACTAGGCTCGAGTGGCAGATAAGCCAGCGAACCACAAAGAAGAAATAGGAACAGCTAATTGATCATGCAATATGAGTTAACGACTCATAGATAGGAAGAGGTTGTCTTTGTGACCAAACCATTAGCTCACCTCCCTATGACTGTATATAAGGCTGGGTAAATTTAGCAATTTGAGCAGAGTTCCAGAGGTATCCAAGATGTAAGATGTTTACTGTCGGCTGGAAGAAAATAAACACCTGATGACTTCTGAAATTTGCCTGAGTCTCCTGCCTGCTCTAGTGTCTCTTTGTGATCCTAAGAGATGCTAAGGCCCAGCAGATGGGGGTGTTGGGACCCAATGAACACTTGGCGAGCCAGTCACTTGTCCTGAGCTGATGTCTCCAGGACTGACTGAACCAGGAAGATGGGGTAAGCCACGCTATCACGCCTGGATGGGGGAGTGAGAATGAATTAGGAGGACAGTTGGGGGGAAGGGCAAAGTGCAGTTGCCCCAGCCGGTGGAAGAGAAGGGACTTGCAGGCATGATAGCATGGCAGAAGGCCTTGGCACTAGGCCAGTGAAGGGGACTATTTATTTTTGGCAAATTTCCAAGATAAATTATTTCAGAGTCCATTTTTGGAAAAGTTCCAAGAAATAAAAAAAATTAGTGAAAATCCGAGGGTCTTAAAAAAATGTAATTCATTATTTAAAAATGCATGTTTGGGAGAAGCACTTTACAAAAACATTTTTTGCATTTTTTCAAGACAAAAAACTAAAGCAACTTGGAGAAACCATGTTTTTTGAGTAAACGTGTGCACTGCTTTTAGAGACAAGGTTATCACTACTACGGGGGATGCGCAGTAGGATCCTTTTGGGGAAAAATTGTATTTTTTTTTAGGGTGTAACAGGAAAATGGGATAAAATGTAGCTTAAACAAATGAGTAGTGTATATATATTGAGCAATTGACTTGAGAGAGGCCAAGCAATTGAATTAGTGAAATATTAACTTGAGTGTGGCTGAGCAATCAGTGTCATGAGAGAGGCCATGACAATAGAATTCGCCCTGTGCCTAAGCTTTAAAGATTGTTAGAGGAAGTTTGAACCCATATCCCCATTGCGGGATACTAGGAGACAGTCCCACTTAAAGGTGGTTCCAAAGGGGATAACTTACACTCCAGTCGGAGTATTTTTAGAAGGCAAGATGTGTCTTGGAAAGGAGACCATAAGAGATTTTATGTAACGGGTTGATTTTGCCTGTTTGTATTATGTGATTATGTTATGTATTTATGTGAAAAGTCTATGTCACACATGTACACTGTACATTTGTGTATGATTTAAGAGCAAGTAAATGCATTTTTAGTTCATTTAAAAAATTGGCATCAAGCCAGAAATTAAAGTGATTAAATAAGAACAAAAATAAGATAAACATATTATAGATCAAGTAAACAGATTTGCGTTTTTTTTGTGCTGATAATAAACAAAATTTAGTGAAATAAACAGAAAAAATCTGGAAGAAACTGCTTCCCTTTAAGCCTTTATAGAAATCAAAGTCCAGCAAATGTATGGTTAATTCTTAGATGCACTAACACTAGATAAGGCGATTTATGGTATGCACCTCATACGACAAAAAAATGTATTCTTTTTGGTGGAAATAAGTAGCTGAAAGATAAGGCTGGAAATGGAGTTTTCAAAAATAAAAATAAATAAATAGAGCAATGCAAGTGCGCAGGCATCTAAAAAAAAGCCCTGCGATAGAGAAAGGCCAGGCGACAGAAGGTTAAAACCTTTATATTTATGATGTTAACATTTTCAAGGAGTTGAAAAATGTCCAACGGTATAAAACCACATTGAGTTTTCTTCGAAAATGAAAATGTGGGATAAGATTGTGTAGCCAAAGAACAGGAAGCTGTAAATGTGCTAGAAAGCTTCAGTAAAGTAAAGGAGCTTTATTGGTTTTAATTGCGTAGCTGACAATTGGCTAAAATAAGGCCTGCACTGAAGCGATCTACGCAGTTAGATGTGGTGACTTATATTCGCAGTGGACGTCTTTGGAATGGAATGTAGTTCAGAACTGTGTATGAAAAACATGGCATTGAGTAATGGTTAACTTCACAGATGAGAGAAAGGCAAGTCTCTCTTTGAAGAACAGAGCAAGGTAACTTTTATGTGAATAGATGGGTGTTTTTAGAACTAAGGAGAAGTGGCTAAATTGAAGTTGAAAGCCACGCTGACACAGTGTTTGAACAATCACAGAAACTGTTATATAATGAAACAAAGGTGGAGGTTTCATCTTTTTTGAACACTTGATGGATAAACTATGCCTCATTGTGAGGCAGTGCTTTGATTATGTTCGGCTAGCTGGCAATAATTGTTTTGATAGATGCGTGGTTTGAAAAATGCCCATGAGTTAATTGGTTTAAATAAAATGAATTTTCAGTTTGCGCTATAATCAGGAATTTAAAAAAAAGACATAGTGCCGGGCAAATTATAGCATGAAGTGCAAAAAAATTGTCAATTTATAAAATTGCACGAAATGAATTTGTGCAGAAGACATGTGTCAAATGAGGAAGAGATGTTCCTAGTGATATATATATATATATATATATATATATATATATATATATATATATATATATATATAATGGTTGAGAATTTAGAAGACATTTGGAAATGAAGTCAGAGAAAAGGTACCCAGAAGCACACAATTAGAGCGGTGTAGCTGAGATTTAAATTGTGTTTTTACATGCAGAATACAGCAAAAAGGCAAATGTGCTTATAGATGGTACTTGGAACAAGAACAGTAAATAAGTTATGGGAAGTGACAGTAATATATGAGAAAAAACATTATTTGACAAACTTTTTTGAGCAAAACACGACAGATTTGGAAAAATATTAAAATACAGTTTAAAAAGAAATATGAAAGCATTTTAGTAACATGATAGCAAACTGTACCGACATATGTGGGTATCCATGAAGATGCACTGACATAAGAACGGACACACAAACACACATGCGCACACATACAGACACATATACAAAGGTATGGAAATATAATTAATCTGTGCACCAGGGACATGCACATTTGCAAGCATTCAATAACGAGTGCACAGAATGGGTTTTATTTTTCAGCTAAAATTGGATATTTTCATACACAATAGTTAATCCCTTTTGAAAAAAAAAAGGGGGGAGATGGTCAGTTTTAGATGCATTCGTATTTTGGCGGCCAGAATCACTGGCACAGCCACAACAATTTAAAAAAGCAACCTCATGATAAGAGCAATGAAGTTGCCACCTCATGTGAGTATAATTGAGATCATTGCCAGGTAGAAGGCAGTGCAGAGCCATTGCACTCACTATGGACAGACAGATGATGAGAAATGATAATGAGTTTGGGGCTTCATAGTTTCTCTTGCCAGAGAAAGGGCGAACCAGATCACAGTATGTACGTTCATCACAGATGAGTAAAAGTAAATTAAGGTGAAAACTCCCACATTTTTTACTTCTAGCACTGAGAAGTGGATACATGTACTAGAAAAAGTGTCAGAAAGAGCCTCATTAGCTTCAGAAGACAGCAAAGGTCTTCTAGCTGTGGGGACAAAAAACTGATGACAGTTGGTCAAAGGTAAGATATTTAAACATTACCGCTCATAATAGAGTGCTGTGTAAACAATTAAAGGGTGGTAGTCTTGAAAATGTTTATAGCGCTGAGTCCAGACACACCAGATGGGGAGCTGTCGAAATGCCAGAGGCTGTCTGAGTTTAAGCTGACACAGCCTAAGGAATTAGTGGGCCTGGAAATAAGGCCATAATAGAGATGTAGTTGACCATTGTGGATTAGTGCAGGCTTCTGCAAGAATAGAATCGCAAGAAAAATAATGCTGGGAAAGAGAGAAAAGGTGAAATAAGTGCAGAAAAATTGTTGAAATACAGCACTGAAAGGGCAATGTGAATAGTGGAGGGAAATCGAATTCACAGTAAACAAGCAAGCATGCCGCAGATAAAGAACAAAAGGAGGCTTGATCAAGGTAATAATGGATCAGTACTACAAGGTAGGGGAGGCTTCTAGGATAGAGGCATCCAAAATAGTTAGGGAAATTCTCAGAGTAACCCGGTGGGTTTAAAAATATGCAGAACACCAATACAAATATGCAGGATGTGTAGGTTAGGAGACCTCCTCCTATGCATTGCACATGAGGTATGGTAGAAAATGTTTGCACACATGTGTAAAGGCCAAAGATCTGTACAGAATGAACAATCCTCAAAAAGGGGGACAGCACACCCCCTAGTGTACAGCTCACAAATCAAGGAGGGGCTTTGATGAATGACAGAAGGAATACTGAGTAGACTCTGGTTCAAGGGTGATCAAACTATACTGAGGAAATATTCTTTTTGTCATGTGCAAATGGAACTGATATGAATGAATGTGCACATGCAGAGACTCATATTAGGGTGGGCCTCGTGCGCACTACCGGGGGATCTTTGGACCCAGTAATTGGAGGTCACTCCCCTTGTGACTAGAGATCACAGCGTTGAGTATGACATTATGAGGGCTGACAGTACGATGATAACATGATTTTGTAACCTAAATTATTGAACATGTAGGGGTTTTCTATTTAGGTAAAGCTAAGGGTCTGTGGGTGTATTTAAGGGCTACTGCCTATGGGGGGACTGTGTTAAAACTGGCAATCAAATAGTCAGACAGAGAAAAGAGAATTCTGCCATGGGTGCAGCGAAAGGCACTAGCAGAAATTAAGCAAGCTCATGATTGTTTGTATTTGGTGGAATGTTTATGATGAACCCTCAAGGGTAAAGAAAGAAATAGTGGCAGTGGAGGAGATTCTCTTTTCTGAAGGTTCTTTAAGAATCAATCAAGGTAATAAACTTAGAAATGCAGGTGCTACTGGGGTAAAGCGCACGACTAATGGAGATGTTTGAGGTATTGACAAAAGAATGCCTACCGTCTTGCTTTTCGTCATAGGCTGCTGAATTAGTGGCACTGATTGTCGCGCCAGAGAAATCTTGAAGACCAGGAAGTAATGGTGTACAGTGACACCACCTATGTGACGTCGACAGTACATGCAGAACTAGCACGTTGGAAAAGGAGGGGTGACCTCCGAGTGGGCGGCACTCCTGTGCAGCATGCATCATGATTGAATAGACCCATGGAAGCGAGCATTACGACTTCCAGTAGTCATTATAGTAGGGTGATAAAATAGCTACACTGCTTAAGTATGTCAATAGAAAAAGAGCCACACCGCAATGTGTGCGATTAATGATTCGGTTTGACTAAGGAAGAACGTTGCATGTTGTATCAGTAAAGTGCACTGTATATAAAATGAACTCACTGCAAAAGTTAAGTACAAATAAGTCCACCTGCATTTTTAGCAATATGCAAACACAGAATACATAAAGACACAGGAATAAAAGGTGTTAGCCTAAAATGAAGAAATGCCTTCACAAAAAACAGAGGATTGCATGCTTTTATAGTAAGACAAACTCAAAGGGGGACCTGATGCGTTTAGCATTGTTAGTGGCGCTAGGTTTTAAAGGTGCCAAGAATGAATATGTCAAAGAAAGAACAATTTTTGGTCTAGTGGTAGACATTGAGACTGTATGTCCATGCAGCAAGACAGAAAGGTGGTGAATGAATATTAGAAGATTGAAGGGGTTTTAAAAAAACTATGAATATAGTCTTTGTTTAGTAAGAAATTAGCAATCTCTAAAGGAGAGTGTGTCATGACTAACGTTGGTATAGTTACAACAGGCACCTGCCAGTGATTAAGCAAAGGATCGGATGACAAAGCCTAAGCATGATGATGTTGTTCAGGTATTTTAAAAAAGCGTGTTTTGTTTTGTTCTGAGAAGTGCAGCATTTGAGCATGGGTGCACCCATAGTGGTATGCGTAGGGCAAAAAGGCCCTATAAGATATTTTCATTAGAGATCAAAGGTTTTTATTGTAGCAACAAAAGCGCAGTAATATTGTATGACCTAGTGAAAAAGTGATGAGAGTATGTGAAAAATTCAGTCTCAAACAACAGATATTTAGGTACAAAAAAGAGGGGACAGATGACCTCCATGAAATTAGAGACAGCCATAAAGTAAGGAAACATGGCAAATTATTAGGGAGTGAATGATAAAAATTGATCCTGAAGGACAGTAATGTTTCTCATAAAAAGGTTTAGGTTGAGTAGCATCACAAATGACGATGTACCTAGATAGGGGTTAATGGAGTATGATGTGATGGTTTCTTTAGGGGATCACACATTAAACATTTTTTAGTATACATGACAATAATGTAACAAGCACCCAGCATAAATGAAAAAAGATTGGAAAAAGTTTTGAAAACGTTTGGTAGACTTTGGACCTTTTTTGCATACGTCCAGAAAAATTACCTACCCTGCACCCCTGGTCATGTCCCGCACGCAGCCCATCCACCATGAGCATGCCCCCCCAGCCAGCCCACATGTCATCTTCCACTAGTGATCAACAACCCATGTCCCCCAGCACCCCCCCAGCAGTGATGGGCACCTGCCAGCAGGCCCAGACTCATGTCCCCCAGCACCCCCACCCACCCAGCAGTGATGGGCACCTGCCAGCAGGCCCTGACTCATGTCCCCCAGCACCCCCACCCCCCAGCAGCGAGCCTCAGGCCCCGACTCATGTCCCCCAGCACCCCCACCCACCCAGCAGTGAGGGGCACGTGCCAGCAGGCCTCGACTCATGTCCCCCAGCACCCCAACCCCACAGAAGTGAGCCTCAGGCCCCGATTCATGTTCTCCAGCACCCCCACCCCCCCAGCAGTGATGGGCACCTGCCAGCAGGCCCTGACTAATGTCCCCCAGTACCCCCACCCACCCAGCAGTGATGAGGACCTGCCAGCAGGCCCCGACTCATGTCCCCCAGCACCCCCACCCTCCAGCAGTGAGCCACAGGCCCCGTCTTATGTACCCCAGCACCCCCACCCCCAGCAGTGAGCCTCAGGCCCAGACTCATGTCCCCCAGTACCCCCACCCACCCAGCAGTGATGGGCACCTGTCAGCAGGCCCTGACTCATGTCCCCCAGCACCCCACCCCCCAGCAGTGATCCTCAGGCCCTGATTCATGTCCCCCAGCACCCCCACCCACCCAGCAGTGATGGGCACCTGCCAGCAGGCCCCGACTCATGTCCCCCAGCACCCCCACCCACCCAGCAGTGATGGGCACCTGCCAGCAGGCCCCGACTCATGTCCCCCAGCACCCCCACCCCCCAGCAGTGAGCCTCAGGCCCTGACTCATGTCCCCCAGCACCCCCACCCCCAGCAGTGAGCCTCATGCCCAGACTCATGTCCCCCAGCACCCCCACGCCCTGTCATGATGCCTACCCCCGGAGCACCAGGCCAGGCCCAGCACCCCCGGGAGCAGGCATCATGCCCCCGGGTAAAAGCCCAGCGGCCCCTTATAAGGGCTCTTTGGACTCTGTCCTGGCGCCTTTGGCGCCAGGCTCATGTTGGACATCAGTCCTGGCGCCATAGGCGCCAGGCTCATAAAGGAAAGTGTTTGGTGCACTTACCTGATGCAGACCATGCTGCATACTCACCTAATGCAGACCATGCTGCATGAAGACCCAAGCCAAATGAGGCTTAGGAGGGACTATTTTATTGAAGGGACTATTTTGTTACTTGGGTAGGGCTGTGGAAGAATACTTACCTAGGACTTCTTCCAAGGCTATTTAAGCCACGCCCGGACAGCCACACGTGCTTCGCGTTGTTCTGCATCCCAGCAGCTGAACGCTCACCGTGTCTGCTCCTGCACCTGGACTCCAGCCACGCCCGCCTCGAACCTGGAACACCTGTAAGGAAAGAAGAGAAGAGAAAGGTGAAAACCAAGAACTTATTCAAACTTCTTACCTGCATCCGGAATCTTCACGCCAGCATTCTTGAAGAAAGACTTCCATTTAAAAGCATTGCGTTGCTCGCTGCAGCGCCGCGCTTCCCTCACCTGTCCTCGAGACATCTCCCGGCTCCATCGCGGCTGTCAGCACCGGTCGCCACATCTCTGCACCTAGGGGAGAGAAGAAGAGACAAAAGGTGAGCAGAGGGAACACAGGAGGGAAGCCGAATTTTCAGCCATAAAACTTACCGGTTTTTCTTGGTGAACCATTCCACATTTCGGGTCGGCGCCGCTTCGTTGGCAGGTACCGCACCCCGGCCCCTATGGGGAAAGGACAAAAGACATTACTGGGGAATTATAAAGACATTTAGAGGGGTCGCCCTCATCACTAACTCACCTGATTTTACCATCGGCAATTTAACCCCTCAACGCATCGCCTTCGTTCTGCACCTGAAATAAAGGACAGATCACAGGTTAGGAAGACAACATAAAAAGAGGCTCACACTTGAACTTTTGAATCTTCATACTTACGGCGTATCGCTCAGAAAAGTCAAGTGGATTTTGCCAGCGCCATTCTGAAAATCAGTGAAGTAACTGGACAAACGCGCGCCCCTGCACCAGAAGCAGGATGGAGAGTTCATCCTTCCAAACCATAAGGTGAGCTTAAACCGGGGGTTTTGGAGGAAGTCAGAGAAGAACTAAGGGGGAAAGGGGGGAGCAAGCACACTATTCTGCAGACAGTTAATCCCCTTTCTCATCTGCAGAAGGATATTCCTACGGGCCAGACAAGCAAGATTTGGGGGTCCTGTTCAATCTGTGGTCCGAGGTCTGCGCATCACGCTTGAAGAGGCCACAGCAACCCAGACTAGACCAGCGCCTCCGTGGGAGCCAGGTGAGCGTTACAGAACGCGAAGACTTCCTACAAATTCCCACCCAGGCGCTATGGAAACTTCTGAGACTGACCAGTTGGCCCAACTACTGGGGGAATTACGGGCCGAAGTACACGCCGCTCGTCAAGAGACTAATGCTCTCAGGAGGGATGTGATTGTAACAAAGAAAAGAGCTGATGACCTGGCTAGACAGCTTTTGCAAGGTCAAGCTGGACAAACTCCTCTACCCGGTTCCGGGGGGAACCCCACTCCTGTGCTTTCCAGTAACCCGGTGCAGATTAATCTACCTGGAAACATGCCGCTGGCCCCACCCGAACGCTTTGCCGGGGACCCCAAACGATTCACCGTATTCATGAATCAGTGTCGTTTGCATTTCCTATGCAGACCTGGGGCCTTCCCTAATGACCAGACCAAGGTAGCCTTTGTATTGTCATACCTCAGCGGCAGTGCTGCCGAATGGTCAGTTCCACTGGTAACTCAAGATGACCCGATTCTTCGTGATTTTCAAGGATTTCAAGCAAGCATGGAAAGGTTATTTGCTTGTCACTCCCAGGGGCAGGCTGTGGATGACGAACTTCTATCTCTGCGACAGGGCAATCAAGACCTCCTATCCTACATTACAACCTTTAATAGACTAATTGTGGAAACTGGGTGGCCAGAGGATAAAAGAATCACGTTATTTTATCAAGGTCTATGCGGAGAACTTAAAGATGACCTGGCCCAAGTTGTAAATCCGCCCCAAGAATGCTCAGAATATATAGACTTAGTGGTCCAATTGGATCACAGACTGCAAAACAGAAAAGCAGATCGGTCCAAGTTTGAGATCCGGGTGTTGGTCAAGACCCACGCTAACCTCAAGGGGGCTGAAGCCTCTGAGCCAATGCAAATCGGAGGGGTTAAAGGACCTCTAACTCAAAAGGAACGTCAAAGAAGACGGCAGATGCAATTATGTCTTTATTGTGGGTCCTCTGGACACTTTCTTCGAGATTGCCCGGCAAAGCCGCCCAAGAAGGTGGTGGGAGCCGCTGATAAAATCCATGAAAACTCTGTATCGGGAAACGACCACGACCGACAAGCGTAGGGGTCCGCTTGCCGAGCTTGAAAACTAACTCTCAGACCTTGCATTTCATTGTGGCAATGGTCCTCGTAGATCCGGAACAGCCTAAGCGGTTGCATGCAATAAAGGCATACATCGATAGTGGGGCTATAGGAAACTATGGTTACCAGTCAAATGGTCGAAAACATTTGGTCGACAGACAATTTGGTCGACACCATTTGGTCGAATGCCAAATGGTCGAATTTTTTTTTTTTTTTTTTTTACCCATTTTTTTTTTTTTTTGGGGGGGTCCCCCCCCCCCCAACCCCCTTTTTTTTCTTTTTTATTTTTTTTCCCCACACGAAAACCCACAAAACACATATATATAAAAAAAAAAAAAATTCGACCATTTGGCATTCGACCAAATGGTGTCGACCAAATTGCAGTCGACCAAATTGCAGTCGACCAGTTGACTGGACACCGGAAACTATGTGGATCGTGAATTGGTCTACAGGATTAACCTCCCTCTGCGTCCTAAAACCAGCAAAGATGTCATCACCACAGTTGATGGAACCGAAATTGCCTCTGGACCGGTAACACATTCCACAGCTAAGGTGACACTTGTAGGTCCGGACGGCCATCGGGAGGCAGTTGTGTTTGATGTAATCAAGGCTCCACAGTTTCAGGTTATTCTCGGAATCCCTTGGTTAGAGACACATAATCCTCGAATTGATTGGCGAGCGAAGAGAATAACCTTCCCAGATCGTGCACAAACCTGCTACCCAGAAAATCTGAAGATCAGTCTAGCATCAGTAACCTCTGTCTCCATACAACTACCTCCGGAATACCAAGACTTTCAGGACGTCTTCCAAAAGGAACAGGCCATCACGTTACCTCCTCACAGATTGTACGATTGCCAAATCGATCTGGTGCCCGGTGCACAACCCCCTTGTAGCAGAATTTATGCCCTTACTGAACCGGAGAATCTGCATTTGAGACAATATTTAGATCAATACCTAGCCAATGGTTTCATTCGCCCGTCAAAGTCTCCGGCATCCTCGGCTTTGTTCTTCGTGCCAAAAAAAGAAGGTGACCTTAGAACTTGTATCGATTACCGCGCATTGAACCAGATAACTGTTAAAAATCGTTACCCTCTGCCTTTGATCCCTGAACTCCTTGACCAGGTGAAGGACGCTTGCGTATACACCAAGTTAGATCTCCGGGGGGCTTATCATCTGGTACGGGTAAAAGAAGGCGACGAATGGAAAACGGCCTTCCGTACAAAATATGGACTATTCGAATACCAGGTGATGCCTTTCGGGTTGTGCAACGCGCCTGCTGCCTTCCAATTCTTCATGAACGATGTCCTTCGGGAACTCATCGATGTCTGTGTTGTCGTGTATATCGATGACATTCTGGTGTACTCCTCTTCGGAATCAGATCACAGAAAACATGTCAGGGCCGTCCTAGAGAAATTGCGCCAGCACAAACTGTTTGCAAAGCTGGAAAAATGCGTTTTCCATACCACCGAGGTTGAGTTTCTTGGATTCATCCTGACACCTAAAGGGGTCCGAATGGACTCACGGAAAGTGGATGCCATCCTCAAATGGCCATCACCTAGTTCGGTGAAAGGTGTCCAAAGCATGCTTGGTTTTGCCAATTTTATCGCAGGTTTATCCCGGAATTTTTACGTGTGGTGCAACCCATCACTGCACTCTTGCGGAAAAATAAACATTTTGAATGGACCGAGGAAGCTGAATAGGCCTTTCAGGAATTGAAAGCTAAATTTACGTCCGCACCTATTTTGAAACACCCGCGTCCCGATCTCCCATATATAGTCGAAACCGACGCGTCCAACTTAGCCATGGGAGCTGTCCTGTCTAAGAGAGACCCCGAAACCAACCAACTGCACCCCGTAGCATTTTGGTCCAGAAAGTTCTCGCCGCCGGAGATAAATTATGCAATCACCGATAAGGAATTATTAGCCATTAAGTCCGCCTTTAAGGCTTGGCAGCATTATCTTCTTGGCGCTAGGCATACCATCACCGTGATCACTGATCACCGAAATTTACAATATTTAAAAACTGCCAAGGCTCAGTCTTCACGACAGCTCCGATGGGCTTTGTTCTTTGCTGAGTTCGATTTTGTAATCACTTACCGTCCCGGCTTTAAGAATGGCAAAGCGGACGCGCTATCTCGAATTGGAATGGGAGAAATGGACACAAACTCAGAACCTGTGCCGATAATTCCCGAACAAAGAATTTTGGGGATAACCACTTTACAAACCCTTGAAGACATTCAAGCACGGGTAAAACAATTCCTGGACTCTTCAGCCTTGCAGGATTGGATCAAAAGGGGGTCTTACTTTTCAGTCAACGATGGCTTACCTTACTTCCAAGGACGCTTATTTTTGCCAGAAAAGGAATTGCAAGAACTGGTTATTTCCCATCATCATGATACTCTGATGGAAGGACATCCTGGCATTGCCAAAACAGAGGAAAAAATTAAACGACAATTCTGGTGGCCTTCCTGGCGAAAGGATATTAAATCTTTCGTGATGTCCTGTGGAGTTTGCGCCCAAAACAAAGGTCAAAAAACAAAACCCGCCGGTCTTCTTCAACCCTTAGACATTCCACCAGCACCTTGGCACACCTTGTCACTAGATTTTATCACGGACCTGCCCTCTTGTAACGGATACAATACTATTCTGGTTGTGGTGGATTTATTTTCCAAGATGGCCCATTTTATTCCGTTGAAAGGATTACCTTCAGCTTTTGTTCTTGCCAAGGAATTCCTAGAAAATATCATCTGTTTGCATGGATTCCCGTCCATACTAGCCTCCGATCGGGGAAGCCAGTTTATTTCTCATTTTTGGAAAAAGTGTTGTCAACTGGCACAAATCGACGTAAGACTCTCAACCAGCCACCACCCACAGACCGATGGTCAGACGGAGAGAACGAACCAGACCCTTGAACAATATCTACGATGTATGTTTCACCAATCGGGGGGTAATTGGAAGGATATTTTATGGGTGGCTGAATATGCACACAATAACTCGATACACTCTGGAACTGGTCAGAGCCCCTTTTATACCTTATATGGACATCACCCTCGTACTTCAGACTTGGACTCACCTTTGAGCCTTGAAATGCCCGCAGTGGACCATTTGCATTCTACGATTACTCAAGCCTTCAAGGATGCAACTGCACACTTACAACATGCGAAAGGGAAATGCAAAAAGAATGTGGATCTGCATCGAAGAGAGGCGCCTCCATACCAAATAGGGGATCAAGTATGGTTGGCTACCAAACACTTATCGCTCAAGGGACCTCGGACTTTTAATCCAAGGTATTTAGGCCCTTACTCGATCAAAGCTATAATTAACCCAGTGGCAGTCAAGCTAGATCTACCAGCTAACATGCGGATTCACCCCGTTTTTCATGTGTCACTTTTGAAACCAGTGCAACCAGGAACCAGATTAATAAAGCCACCAGAACCAATCCAGATAGATGGGGAGCCTGAATTCGAGGTGAAGAACATTTTGGATTCTAAGATCTAAAAATCAAAACTTTTCTATCTAATTGATTGGAAGGGGTACGGGCCTCAGGAAAGGTCTTGGGAACCCAGCGACCACGTACATGCACCTCGGCTAGTAAAAAGGTTCCATCGGAATTTCCCAAACAAACCGAAACCTCCGGAGGGAACGACCTTGGGAGGGGCCTTGGGGGGAGTGATGTCATGATGCCTACCCCCGGAGCACCAGGCCAGGCCCAGCACCCCCGGGAGCAGGCATCATGCCCCCGGGTAAAAGCCCAGCGGCCACTTATAGGGGCTCTTTGGACTCTGTCTTGGCGCCTTTGGCGCCAGGCTCATGTTGGACATCAGTCCTGGCGCCATAGGCGCCAGGCTCATAAAGGAAAGTGTTTGGTGCACTTACCTGATGCAGACCATGCTGCATACTCACCTGATGCAGACCATGCTGCATGAAGACCCAAGCCAAATGAGGCTTAGGAGGGACTATTTTACTGAAGGGACTATTTTGTTTCTTGGGTGGGGCTGTGGAAGAATACTTACCTAGGACTTCTTCCAAGGCTATTTAAGCCACGCCCGGACAGCCACACGTGCTTCGCGTTGTTCTGCATCCCAGCAGCTGAACGCTCACCGTGTCTGCTCCTGCACCTGGACTCCAGCCACGCCCGCCTCGAACCTGGAACACCTGTAAGGAAAGAAGAGAAGAGAAAGGTGAAAACCAAGAACTTATTCAAACTTCTTACCTGCATCCGGAATCTTCACGCCAGCATTCTTGAAGAAAGGCTTCCATTTAAAAGCATTGCGTTGCTCGCTGCAGCGCCGCGCTTCACTCACCTGTCCTCGAGACATCTCCCGGCTCCATCGTGGCTGTCAGCACCGGTCGCCACATCTCTGCACCTAGGGGAGAGAAGAAGAGACACAAGGTGAGCAGAGGGAACACAGGAGGGAAGCCGAATTTTCAGCCATAATACTTACCAGCTTTTCTTGGTGAACCATTCCACATTTCGGGTCGGCGCTGCTTCGTTGGCAGGTACCGCACCCCGGCCCCTATGGGGAAAGGACAAAAGACATTACTGGGGAATTATAAAGACATTTAGAGGGGTCACCCTCATCACTAACTCACCTGATTTTACCATCGGCAATTTAACCCCTCAACGCATCGCCTTCGTTCTGTACCTGAAATAAAGGACAGATCACAGGTTAGGAAGACAACATAAAAAGAGGCTCGCACTTGAACTTTTGAATCTTCATACTTACGGCGTATCGCTCAGAAAAGTCAAGTGGATTTTGCCAGCGCCCTTCTGAAAATCAGTGAAGTAACTGGACGAACGCGCGCCCCTGCACCAGAAGCAGGATGGAGAGTTCATCCTTCCAAACCATAAGGTGAGCTTAAACCGGGGGTTTTGGAGGAAGTCAGAGAAGAACGAAGGGGGAAAGGGGGGAGCAAGCACACTATTCTGCAGACAGTTAATCCCCTTTCTCATCTGCAGAAGGACATACCTACGGGCCAGACAAGCTAGATTTGGGGGTCCTGTTCAATCGGTGGTCCGAGTTCTGCGCATCAGCAGTGAACCTCGGGCCCAGACTCATGTCCCCCAGCACCCCCACGCCCCAGCAGTGAACCTCAGGCCCAGACTCATGTACCCCAGCACCCCCAACCCCCCAGCAGTGAAGGGCACCTGCCAGCAGGCCCCGACTCATGTCCCCCAGCACCCCCCCACCCAGCAGTGAGGGGCACCTGCCAGCAGGCCCTGACTCATGTCCCCCAGCACCCCCACCCCCCAGCAGTGAGCCTCAGGCCCCGACTCATGTCCCAACAAACAACATGTCCTAACAAAACAGACCCATGTCCCTAAAGCCAACCCTAATCCCCCTTGCCCCCAATCCAAGCATGCAACCATCCACAGAACCCACTCCCAAATTACCCATGCCATGATAGTTGAAATGAACCACCATGCCCATGCAGGAATGCACAACGTAGCCACACAATGGCAACACGTGACTGAGGAAACATGCACAAAACCAATTACAGAACACAACACCAATTCAGAAGTAATAAAAAATGTATTAAAAACATAAAGAGCTGACTTTGAGGAATAGTAAAATGAGAATCAATGTACAATGACCAATGTAGAAAAAAAATATTGTAAATCCAATGAAGTTAAAAAAAAGAAAAATCACCTAGAATAAAAAAGTGGTCCATTGCCAATGTCCATAAAAAAAACATAATCCAAAAATAAAAAACATTGATCCATGGGAATACAGAAAAAGAAAGTATGTACAAGTCTGAAACTATATACAATGTAAGTCCAAATGGTCTATGATCCACAAACAAAAGGAAACCTACAAAAAAGTCCTATGAAGAAAAAACTATATACACACGATGTCCATTAACTCCAAATTAAAAGAAAAACAAAGGAAGCCTAACACTATCTAACTATATACAATGGCGGCGGGGAAGTCCTGCGGCTCACTCGGTGATGTCCTGGGCCAGGGCATCATCGAACTCCATGTCGATGTCCAGGAGGCGGGCCTCTGCTCTGGCCACGAGGTCTCGCAGGGATGCACTCATAGCCTGTTCCAACTCCCTGCGAGTTGCCTCGAGGCACTCTGCCTGCCTCAACACCCGACGCATGGAGAACTCCGCCCTGACCATGGTGAGCCCCGCCTCTTCCGCCCGCCGCGGATCCGCTTCTATGCGCTGGCCCAACTGCAGCCACACGGAAGACACTCCCATTCTAGGGTTCTCCTGCCCTCTGGCCGATGCCTGCCCCTCTGATGTTGATGGCCCTGGCCATCATTGCTCCCACCTAGAGCCTGCTGCTGTTGCTGCTGTCCATGTGCCCTGTCCGATGCCTGCACATCCTCCATCTGCTGGACTCCAGTTGTTGGAGTGTCCACCCCTGCTGGACTGCCAACTCCCGACTGTGGCAGGGATGGGATCTCCACTAAACTGACTGTGTTGGTCAGGCCAGGTCCACAGGGGGCCCTGATGGAATCTGGGCTGGAAGACGGCAGGGAGAATGACTGGCGCATAGTCTCCACAGAGGAGGAGAGGTCTGCCAGAGTGTGCGACACATGTAGGAACCCACCGACCAGGGCCCCTCCCAACAGTGCCACGTCGCTACGCTGCTCTTCGTGATGGCGTGCATGCTCCGCCCAGGAAGCACGCACGTCATCACGAATGTCACGCGTGCGCAACGCGACACCAACCAGGACGGTGCCCATACGGTCGCGGGACCCCTCGTCTGCAGGTAGTGGAGAGGCAGATGACGTGGCACTCCCCCGTACCTGCGGACGGTCCTGGGACGGGGCATCCCTGCTGGTGCATGGTTGTGCAGTCACAGGGTCAAGGACAGCGACTTGCACAGGCCCCTCCGCATTGACCTGTGCTGCCTCCTGGCCCTGGACTGCACCACTTGCACCAGTGGTACTACCCTCACCAGGCCCCATGTGCAGCTCAGTAGCGGGCTCCTCCTCCTCTGTGGAGACCACCAACCTGGATGTCTCCACACCGTCTTCCGCCATTGCAAGCCCCTTGGGGGGCTCACCCGGCCCTCCGCTACAGCCGTAGTGGCAGACGCGGCACCAGCCCCCTCGCTCCTGGATGTTGGCAATTCCTGGGAGGGTGGCTGGGCTTTGCGTCGCCGCCCGGTGAAGGCATCCCCGCCGCTTGGCTCCACAGCGCTGTCTCCGCCCTCTTCTTCACTTGACGCTGCGTAGAGGGAGACATAGAACACAAGCATCAGGTTACAGTACAATATTCCCCTAGACAGCAAGCAATAACACATGAGTGGCACTGTCAAATGTCACTTCCCTCCTGTCCCTCCACAACACATGGGTGAATGCACGCAACACACATGCACAAACAGTCCTGGAGCCTACAATCAACATCAGCATCCATGTACAAGGGCCTCTGTTAACCAAAATGTTGCCTTCAAACTCACATGCATCATGGCTCACACTGAACCCATGCACACACATCACCGGAGGGTCATGCATCATGGCTTGCACACCACAGACACAGTGGATAGACACAGTGGATACAACGGTGACGGCACTGCATGAGAGAATCTACACATCATCACAGACATGTGTCATGCATACATGGCGTTTCAAAGTCACACACACACACTTCTCAGACACACACACATGTGCACCATACATTCACATGACAGCAGCTCCCATCCCTCACACCCTATCCATGTCCAAGAACAGAGACTGGCCTGCTTTCATGTGTGCATTCCGCATACAGCTCCCCATGTTGCATTGGAACACATGCACCATCCATGTGGTTTACACATTACTGGTCTGACATGCATGACCATGATGTCCCTGCACACAAACATCCATGCATGGCCTATGTCACACATACAGGCAAGTATCAGACTACCAGCACACTGCAACATGCCATGTCTCACACAGCAATGCTTGGCCACTTACCGCTCAACTCCAGACGGGTCTGCCTCTGAAGGATCTGGGCGTGGAGCACTGGGGCTGCGTGTTCGAGGACCCTCATTTGGATGTTGCTCATGCTGCCCCGGCCCCCCTCCGCGAGGCGCCGGGCCTTGTAGAGGGTCCTGGACCTCAAGTCCTCCCAGCGCTTCTTGACGTGCTTGATGTCGCGGGTTGCCACCTCCTCCACGTTGATGGCAACCACTGCGTCCTCCCAGATCCTCGACCATCCTTCCTTGTTGGCGCGTGATGTTCCGAAGAGGGCATCATAATGCCCCAGGACATGCTCCACCAGGACACCAACTTCCTTCTCACTGAAGCTGGTGGCCCTCTGCCTCTCTGACTGGGGGTGGCCAGTGGTCTCAGATGGTGTTTGCCCCGACATGGCGACCCCCGAGGCAGGTGTAGGTGGGCAACTGGGTCCTGGGGCTGGGCTGTGGAGCGATGGTATCCCATTTGGGAGTCTTCTGTTCCAGCAGGGGTGGACACAGCAACTGGACCCCTGCAGATGGCTGACGTGCAGGCACCAAATAGCAGGGCACGTGGGCAGCAGGCAGGCAGTGGATGGCTGGTGGGAGCGTTCTCGGGGCTCTTGGGGGCAGGAAATGGCCTTTTGGGCAGGAGCGTGGTCTTCTGTGTGTATTCGTGTGGCCAGCTTGATACAGAGTGATTTGGCACATGAAAAAATTGCACGTCAACGTGTAATTCGAGGAAAGGCCCTTAGCGCGGAAGCGCGTCTGTGACGCGACGCGCGCGAGGGTTTCCCTCATAACGTGGGCATAATGGTTCAGCACGCGCGTGAAAAAACTGCACGTCCGCGTGTGAAAGCGTGTAACCGAGGAAAGGGCCTACTCGTGTAAGTGACGCGATGCGCGCAGGCGTTTCCCTCAGAACGGGTTAAAGGTGAGCGGGGCCAGCAGTTCGCTGTACGTGCCTTTCATGGAGAGCGACGTGTGTTGCTACTTCGTGTTGTTTTGCGCGCCATCACAACTTCACAGCGGATCAAGGACGTATCTCTTCTTTTGGCGGGGGTATTGGCTACACCTGTTTTTCATTATCACACTGGTCAGACGGTGAGTCGTGCACCCTATTTTTCCCACTGCGGGTGCCCCTGTTTATCGCACCCATTTTCGAGGTCATAGTAGCCTGTGTGTCCCACGCATACGCGTTTTTCGTGTTACTGGGTGCCACCGCGTACTGCGAGAGGTTGATTCCATGCACCTAGGCTGCAGGGTTGCGTGCACAGTTTTACTGAAGTTTTGGGGTGCCTGAGCGTTGCGTGACCCGTCACTACATCACCGGGGTCACATACAGCCTTGCAGGTGCAGGGGGGCTGTTAACATCTTGCATCCCACCCCCTTCACCCCAATTGCCCAGGACAATTGTGGTGTACACCTCCCATTGGCACTCCTCCATCTGTGCTGGCACTACTCCATCTGTGCCATGGTTGGGAGGCCACCAAAGGTGAGGGGCGCCTCAGCTGGGCGTCCTCCTCGTGGCCGGCGTGGTCAGGGATGTGGCCGGGGTGACCAGGGAGTAGGGGGACTCCAGGGTGTCCAGGGTGGCCGCAGAGGGGGAAGAGGTAGGGGTGCGCCACTTGGGCACGATGTTGTGCCATGTGTCGGCGCAGTCAGGCCCCCACCCCTAGTGGTTCTGGGAGATGCAGCTTCTGCGTCTGGCACTGGCGCCCGTGTGACCCGGCAGTCTGTTTCATCGACTGCCACGGGCTCAAGGGTAGTGGTAGCTGCAGGTGCAGCTGTGGACACCACCACCCAGGCTCAGGGTCTGCCAGCGCAGGCTGCGTTGGCACTTGAAGAGCCCTTGGAAGATTTCCAACAGGTCAGGAGGGAAACCGTAGGTGCACGCAGGGCTGCCCTGACCAAGACACGTGTCCCTGGGGCAGTAATGTCATCTGCTGCCCCGAACAGCTGGGTGTTGGCAAGTGCAGGGGCAGATGCAGCTAACAACACCCCGGTTGTGAGTCTGCCAACCAGGACAGTTGCAGTCAATGACCCTGCCACAGCATATGTTGCTGCGCAGGGTCCATTAGAGGGCACTCAGCTGCCACTGACGCAAGTCAGGCCTTTGGTCGTCCCTCCACCTGCCACTCCCTTGGCTCAATCCACCGGTGCTACTGGCCATAGTGATCAAGTCGGCATTTGCCAGTCAGGGTCTGCGCCACAATCCAAGCAGAGGAAGGTTGCAACTGCAGCACAGGCTGGGACCCCACACACAGCCACGACCTCCTGCACGTCGAGGAAGAAGCCTTTCTGCAACCAGGAACTGCACTACCTCATGGACTACGTGCCGGGCCACAGCCGTGACATGCTAGTGGGTCCTAATTGTCAGACTACGGCTGCCCACTGTGATACCCACTGGAAGCAAGTTGCGGAACATGTGAGTGCATTCGGCCATGAGATGCGCACGGCGCAAGAGTGCAAAAAGCGTTGGAATGACCTCAAACGCAGCACTACGGCTAAGCGTTCCTCAAATTACAACTTGACTCTGGTGACTGGCAGTGGGCCTGCACCTGAGGAGGAAGACCTCACTCCGCATGAGTCACTCGTTGCAGAGTTCATACCATCTGAATCGGTCGAAGGAGTGGGAGAGATGCTGGACTTTGATGCCCAGTCCAGTGAGTGTTGCTGCGTGTTTGTTGTGGACATGTGTGTTTTACTTGTGTGATGTGTTGTGCATGACTGCCACTACATGTCACGTGTACATGGTTCTGATGTGCAAGTAATGCAATGCTTCCCTGATGCATGTCTGCTCTGCTGGATGGTGGACATGTGGAGCGGACGGGGACTGTTCGCATCACCACTATTGCAGCCTACTCACATGCTGGTCACCAGGATGCCCATCAAGTCCATGTTCCAGCTCACAGGCCCTTCTGCATGTAGCGTGGGGTGACCTTCATCTCAGCCCAGGGACTATGTCATTGCATGACTGACGTGCATGTATCCTCTGCCTGCATGCAGGTACTCCATGTAGGCATGCTCCCTTGCCCTTCCACACCTCCTCTGCACCCCAATTCCACCTTAGCACTGGTATGCTTCAATTTTGCCGTTGAGTATCTCCCTGTTCATGCGTCCTGTGTACATGCTAACTTCCAGCAGGCAATCTGCCAGACATATGCTGTGTGGTACATCCTTTGTACTTGATGAAAGGTGTCTCACTTGGGCTGTGCAGAAGTCAGATGCCCTGCAGGGACATGAGTGCCCATTCATGCTCCATGTGCATTCCACTCATGCCCCTATGTGTTCTTGACTAGATGATCATTGTAGTAGGAGTCCAGGGGACCTACATTGCATGGCATTTCATCAGCCTTCCCATGTCCACTGTGGCTCAGTCCTGCGTCGCACACATGTTTAGGGTGTGACAGTCTGTGTGGGTCACAGGCCTCAGCCTGTTTAATGGCCAATGACTCTGTCCAACTGGTGTAGTGTCTTCTTCACACGTGGGTGTACTCCCGAGGTTTCATCATGTGTCCTGCTTACTGTCCCATCATCATTTGCTGTGTTGTCACTTGACTCACATGATGCAGTTGATGCTAGTCTACACTGTCTGTCAATACACAGGTCTATGGTCAGCCTTTTGATACCATGCTAGGCATCCCTGCATTTGCACCTGGGGGGAGGGGTGGTTTGCTTGTAGCCATGCTAGCCATTGAATGCACATTTCATGTGATGGCAGAAGTTGACCTTGCACTGCCTTCACATTTTCAGATACACATCATGAAGTACATGTAGACAGTGAGTAACGTACAAAATTGCTGCACTGCATTGACCCACTTCTGTGGAAAATGACACCATTCTACATGCCTAATCACATAAGCAGTGTCAAGTTGACCCACCATGCATGGCAGGTTGTCTTTTGTGTGTGACATGTCTGCTTGATGTGTTTGGTGTGTGTGTGTGTGTGTGTGTGTGACATGTCTGCTTGATGTGTTTAGTGTGTGTGACATGTCTGCTTGATGTGTTTGGTGTGTGTGTGTGTGTGTGTGTTTTGTGTGCTTCTAACATGTGTAGTGACCTTATTTCTCTCTACTTTTCAGATGATGACGCAATGGAGCCAGAGGATGGTGTTGTCATGCCAGGCACAGGGTTGTTATTACTACAGCAACCCAGCACAAGTGGGGGTTGTGGGGTGGTAGGCCAAGAAAACCCACATGTGCTACAGTCCATCATGTCTCTGGCTGGCAATGAGTCAAGCCCTGATGACCACTCTGACGTCCATGTCGAGTTGGATGAGCATCAGGTCCATATGTCAGGGGTGAGTGATTCTGATGTGGGCACTCCTCTGTCCACGACACCTGCACTGAGGGGTCAGACAGTCTTGGAACCTCCGCCTGTGGTGGATCGGGATTCACGGTCACCCTCCACACCAATCACTGATGTGCCTGGGCCATCACAGGGACATGTAGTCGTGCACCCGCGGGCGGTGCCAACACAACAAGGACACCCAGTCCTTGGGTCCTGCAGGGGTCAAGCCCAGCAACGCAGTCGCCGCGCGCAACCGCTGTATACTGAGTGGGAGCAAGACATGACTGCCAATTCTGAACGGCAGGGGGCAGCAATGGAGAAAATTGCTGAGAGCATGGAGCGTGTGGCCCAATCCGTGCTTCCCCCTGCTAGGCAGGTGCTTCTCCAGCACCAGGCGGCACGGTCCACGGCCCGCTCGCTCAGGCTGGGCATGGCGGCCTCAGACAGGGCACGACAGGCTGAGATGGTGTCTTTGCGTCGAGCAATTGCTGCTCACGCAGAGGCACACATGGAGGCCCTGAGGGAGGAGTATGCTTCCCTCATATCCACTCTGTGTGTCCTTATGATGTCCCAGAGGGAGCGGGCAGAGGAGAGGTTTGCGCAGCTTGAGCGTACCATCTCGGCTGAGCTACATGCTAGCCGGGAGGTGCAACAGCTGTCCAGCCAGGCCTTGCAGGAGGAACTCTGTTTTACACGTGTTACCTTGCAAGATGAAGCACACGTATCACGTGAGGTCCTGCATGCAGACCTACGTGTGATCGCCGCACAGAACCAGGCTCACCCGTCTGGCAGACTTTCTGCCGATGAGGGGCAAGCTGCGTCTAGGCGTGGTCAGGCTCCTGTGCCATGTCCTCCTTTCCAGGATGAGCCATACTCGGACGACAATCTATCTCCCACTTAGGTCGGGCTGTGCAGGCGTTGAGCCCATGGAGGATTTTTTTTTGCTCAACATCATTGCATGTGGGTGTTGAGCAGCAAGCACCCTGTACCTCCCCTCTCCTGGGTGCCTCCCCCCTCTGGGTCGTATGTGGCCATTTTTGATTTTTCTTTTAGTTTAGTTAGTTAAGTTTCTATTTGATAGTTAGTTTAATTAGGTAATGTAGGTTTTTCATAGTTAGTGTAATTAGTTAATATAGTTTAAAATTGCTTGTCTATTGTGCTTTCATGTGACGGTGTTGTGCTTTGTGGCTTTTGAAAGCATCCACTGCGCCCTTCAAGCTTGTCTTGTGTATATGTTTGCAGCTTGGGGTCCTTGACTCACATATGCCACTCCTGCTTCCCTTATCCATGGGCTCGCAAGGATGGTTCGGTGTAACAGCCTATTACACAAGGGCTTTGGACTGTCATATCTGTGGCATGTCTGCTGCTGTCGAACTTGTGTTAACACACCTAGTGGGGATGATAGGGGTGTTTTCATGATTCATGTGTACATTAATTGCTATGCATTGGGTAGAATGTTTCTTATCTTATCTGTACTGTACATGTGCTTGTTGCAATTCATGCCGTAGATAGTGTGTTCCACGCTTTGCCTGTGAAAGGCGGACTGATGGTGTGATTTCTGATGTACGTCTCTGACATGGTCCAGTCATGAAATGCCTGAAGAGACACACATAGATGAATTTAAAGCATTAATCATGTGTTTCATGCCCTTTCTGCAGGGGGATGAGCCTCCAGACCACCTTTGCCAGCAGACATGGGCCATTGGACGTCTGCAAGCTGGACACGTTTGGTGGTGCTGACATGCGCATGTGTGTGCAAGCAGAGGCACAGGGATTGCGCTCATACATCCGAAAACAGCTGACGTGTTTCAAGGGACTCCAGGCAAGATGAGCAGCACAGGGGGGCCACAACACAGCAAACCTTCCACCAGGCCAGTTGGACATGCATGCTTAGTAGCAGCACTGACGGTGAGCTTGGACAAATATTGGTGTTGAAGCGCAGAATACAGCTGAGATGTGTGGGTGGACTAATGGCTAGTTGATGGGAAAGTTGTCTGGGGAACCTGCAGGGGCAGTGGCACATACCCTAAGGTCCACCGTGGTCCATTGAGGCACTTGTATTAGCCATGTAGCGTTGCGAGATATGGAAAGAAGCAGCTCACAGGGACAGACAGCAAGGGACATACTTGTGTGCAGTGCATTTCATTTCCATGTAGAATTTGACACATGCACTACCTACTTTATTGCGGTCATGGTGGAACACGACTTGTTCTGAAGTCATACCTTGCTGTACGCGTCTGGCTGCTTACCCAGGGAACATTGCATGTTGTGTAAATCGTGACACATTGGTCTTCCATTTGCCACACACCCACCGGCGCCTGACTTTCTGCATTGACTGTGTATGAACCATCACAGGGGTAATGTTATGTATGGGTACGAAGCATCCACGCCAGAATGTTTGTTTGTAGTGTTGTTTGTTAGTTTAGGCCATATATGGTGGTGTGTTTGTGTGTTATGGGCACACACAGATTAGTAACTGTGGCTCTCTTTGCAACATTGAACTGCTCCTGTTACCGGACCTGAGAGTGCGCAGGCAGGAGGCCAGCACTCACCCCAGAGATAAGTTTCTCTTTGTCTTCCATTTGAGTAATTTGTTACTATGTGCATGATGATCAGGTTTGGTGTACTTGTGTATGTGTTAATGTGAGTAGTACAGTTTTATGCATTTCCTACTTTCCCGTGTCAATCCTACTCCCCTCTCCTGCTCCGCATTCCGGTTATCCGGTATAGCAATGCCTGTCCCGACTGCACATCCCTGACCCTCCTTCCCCACCAGGGTCTCAGAGGCCTGTGTGAGTTTGACCTTGCAGGCACCCAGACCACGGTGGGGGTGGTTGGTTCGTGCTACTCCTGTGCCTGTACAAGGGAGCTGTGACAGTACACATCAGTTTGTGGTGCATCATTCTGTGTTATGTACCACACATGGTACACATCCTGTTGTGACAATGTTTTACTGTGCTACCTTGGTTGTTAGGTCATTGTGGGAGTACTTGGGCTTTGTGACGTACTGCTACCTCAAGTCATTTACTGGAGGCTCTTCTGGTTTGTTTTGCTGTCTGCAGGCTTTTTGCTTGGCTTCTGTGTTGACCTGCTTTGAGTTCTCTTTGATGTGGTGTTTTCGCAAGTCAAGGTGGCCTACGAGGGTGCTGGACGCTTTTTGCACACAAGGTGGGAGATGGTGACAAAGGGGAAGGGTGATCCTGTGGCCAGGTGAAAATCAAGGATGAAGGCTACATAACCCAGGTGCAGTTGTTCAGTGGTTCATGGTGATTTGTGAGGGAGGGGGGGTGTTTTGTTGTTGACAGTTGCCTTGCCCTACAGTGTGACGCGCACCATGACATTGTAATTGCGGTATCCTATGTACATGATGTATTCTGCTGATCAATGCCTGTTCAAGTGTTGTGTTTACCTTTCAGGTGTGAGGGAATAGTTGTGGCTTGACATGCTGGGGTGTACACATGGTGAATGTTCACATGTGATGTGTATAGGAAACTGATGGTCACTTGATTGCACATGCATATATTGAGTGCATGTCCCTACTGATCCACACACTCGCACTATGATCCACTACATGTACAACCACCCTTCCAGGTCCACATGCACACTCTGTTTGCCTTCTGGTGCCCACTGTGTCCCTGCAGCACATGATCTATGACCAATTGTGGATCCTGCACATGCGTAATTTGCTTTTTGATGTAGTTTGTCACTTAGATGTGATGCTCAGGGGGTGCGTCACACACAATGGCTGTTCACTATGCTGTGCGCTGAGCAGTGTGTTGCAGGAGGTGGGCACTGCACACAGAGCTGCAGTGTTGATTTTGCAATGCACAATGTGCATGTAGACAGGCATCCATTGTTATGTTACAACTACAACTGTTGGAATGCATTTGGGTATGACTTCTTTTGGGTGGGAGGTTGTTGGTCAGTCATTTCATCTGATTCCATGTCAGGCATCGTTGTCTGATGCCACTTTACATTTTTCACATGTCAATGTGTACCTTATTGATACTGTGTTGGTGTATAGCTATTGCCTGCCATGTCATGTTGTGGTTTGGGAGGGTTCAGGTGACATACCAGTGATAGTCATGGCCTGTTTTGCAGGTCTGTGTGATTCACATCTTGCATGTGTTCCTTTTGGTCACACAGGATTGCTTATGTTTAAGTAGCTAGGGATGCACACAATGTGGCACTTCCATGGCAACATTCTGAGGGTGGTAAGGCTGTGACAGTTGACTGTCTCTTTGTGATCATCGATTGTCCCCTCCCATGGGCAGCGCCTGTACCTGTGGTTGGGGATGTGGGGGCACCACCATGTCCACCGGTACGCCCTTCCGTGTTGCAACATTGTGCAGGACACAGAGAGTAGCTGCCCGCCAGAGCGGTTAAGGGAGCGGAAGCGTGACTTGAGCACTCCGAATGTGCGCTCCACTATGGCCCTGGTTGCAATATGGGCAGCGTTGTATCTTACCTGGGGTGGTGTGGTGGGGTTCCGGATTGGCGTCATCATGTGGTTGCTCAGAGGGTAGGCACTGTCCCCTGGAGAGGTGATGATGGTTATGATTTTTGGGGTTTGTGTATTTGTGTGTGTGTGTGACATGCATGCATGTGCACAGGCATTTGTACTCACCTAGGAGCCATGTGTCGCCATGCTGCCCAGCTTCCACGGCCCGGCTCAGGGCGGACATTCTGTATATGAAACTGTCATGGGTGGAGCCAGGGTAGTTTGCATAGACAGAGGTGATGATTCCCTTTGCATCGCATACCACCTACACGTTGATCGAATGCCAGTGCTTGCGGTTTCGGTAGATGTGCTCAGTGGCCCTAGGTGGACGTAGGGCCACATGTGTGCCATCTATGGCACCAAGCACTTTGGGGAAGTGTGCCACCCTGTAAAAGTCCTGGACAACGGCCTGCCGTTCTGCGGGTGTTCTGGGCATGTATATGTGCCTGCGGACTGAGGGGCACGCTGTCATGATTGCCAAGTCCTGGTGTAGGCAGCATGACTGCGTGGCCTGTGAGACCCACCCCCACTATGGCAGTAGTCCACTGAAATTACCCAGTGGCCAAAAAATGCAGGACATTGAGCACCTTCTCAAGGGGCTCAATGCTTGGGAGCAGAGGGTGGGGGATGTAAGGTCATCTTCCCACTCCCTGACCAGGTCTAGGATGATACGAGGTGGAAACCTATACCGGCCGTAGACCTGGTCGTCAGGCATCCCAAAAAGGCTTGTCCGGGGTGTAAAAATGCATGCCCTGGCTATTCTCCTCCTCCTGCGGTGTCCCACGATCAGTGCTGCGACAAATGGGGCATTCATCGTATCTGTATATACGTGTTTGTTGTTTGCGTGCACTTTTATACTGTGCGCGGGGACGCTTCCGCCTGCCTTCCTGTGGCGGACGCGTTGACGCCTATGCACGTCTTTTGCCGTGCGCAGGTTTCCCATATTCAAATCCATGAATACGGGTTGTTCGCGTGCATGTGGGCGTCCCGTGTAATTCCCTGCAGTACTCCCCCAGTTACGCCTTCTTTTTCATGCATTATTCCCCATTCTGCGTGTTACGTCCACTGTTCCGCCCACTTTTCTTGTGTGCGCTGCGCTATCGCTGTGTGCGTAGCGCCCGCCGTTTGATGACATGTGCGGCCGCGTGCGCCACGCACTGATTTGGCGCACAGCCAGTGGTATACACGCGCAGCCCCTTCCTTGAATCGCACGCGTGCACGTGCGCTTCCTTTCTCACGCTTGCGCCACCTTGCGCCTGCTTGCGCTGGGATTTTCGGCGCACGTTTGTTCCATGAATCGGCCCCTTAGTGTCTTCAAGTGTGTAGCCATTTTTCCCAAGATAGGTGCAATCTAGTGTGAAGAGAGTAGAAAAATAGATGAAAGCGTGGCCACTTCAGACAAACGCAGAACACAGAAATCAAATTGAAGGTGGGTAACCATTCCCCTATTATGTGTATAAAGATGTTCAGAATAGGCAAACACTGTAGCTACATGATCTATTTTGAAGGCATGTAGTAAGAATTGGTGCCATAGTCTAGAAAAACAGGGGTAGGATAGGTTAGTGTAGTGGGGTTAGGAAGGAAATAATGTTTCTGGTTGTCTCAACAGGATGAAAGCAAAGCACAGAAGGAAAATACCATGGTCCAACGTAATGGGGAGAAAGATGGAGAAACAAAGGCATGAAGCATTTACAGCATAGCTGAATGAAGAATTTACAGCTGAGCAGCATGCACGTTCTGCTAAGCGGACGAAGACCGTTCAGCTGAGCTGAGAAAAAGAATAAAGTATAGGCCTAAACCGTATACAGGTCCGGTAAACAAGTTTGTTCTTATGTGCACCACAGAGTCTAAGGAAGCCATAAAATAAATGAGCTGAAGGAAGTGAGAGATGATCTTACATAAAAAAAATGTGTTAATAGCAAGGAGAAAGGGTTTAGGTTATGAAGAAACTTCACCTCCATGCCAGTTCCTGAATGACTTTTGTCTTTATTTTGATTTTCTACAGACAACAGAGATTCCTACCAGCAATGTTCTCGTTTGCTGCGGGTGCACCTAGAAGAAGAAGAAGAGGGTGCACAAGGGAGTGCTTCAGGGGGGGAAGGGAAGACTCCAGTAGCGAAGGAGTGGTTGTAGAAGTCAGCCAGCGCAGGAGCCTGGGTGTCAATGTGGTCCATGATGGTTTTGGAGGAACAGGGATGAACCTGTTTTGATGAGACTTTCATAGATTGGACTTGTCTAGAAACCTTGTCAAGGGAGAACAGGGGAAAGGCAGAGAAGGTGGGAGGAGAGCTGGCTGAAGAAGGGCCAGAGAAAGAGCAGGGACTAGAGGGAGGAGGAGAGGAAGAGAGAGAGGACAGGATGTCCTGAGTTTTAGAGATGAAATGAGAAGCCAGGGCCATGCAGAGGGCCTGGCAGGGGACAGGAGAGGTAGAGACTGCAGCAAGATTGGCCAGCGCCTTGCAGATTTTAAAGAGTTCGGCCGAGTTGTTAGATGCTTCAGAGACGTGGACTTGGATGTGGGCTCTCGTCTTGGTGGAGACAGAGAGACAGTTTTGCCTTTGGAGCAGGCAGCAGGCCAGTTTGTCAGAGGATGTACCGGGAGCACACCATTTTCTCTCAGCCACCCTGCACTTGCGTTTAAGGGTGACGTGGTCTGAGTCATACCAGTAGTATCACTTGGCTTTGGGCTTCAAGTGGATCCTCATGACAGGGGCAAGAACATTGAGAGTCTCAGATATAGCAGAGTGCAGCATGGAAAGGGCTTTGTCAGGGTGTGAGTCAGCCAAAAGGGGTGTCGGGGGGTGAGAAAGCGGCAGTGAAAGCCTCAACTGACACACGCTTCATGGGTCGGATAACCGAGAAGGTAGTTGTCAGTGCTGGAGTTGGCTTGGCCTGGGGGGTGGAGAGAGTGAGCTGGGAGGAAAGGAGAAAGTGATCACTCCGGGAGAGAGGAGTGATGAGAGGGATAGAAAGGGGAAGGTCTGTAGAGATCGGAACATCCAGAGTGTGCCCTGCAGAGTGAGTCGGGCCAGAGGGGAGGATAGAGAGTGAGAGAGAGTGAGAGAGAGTTGCAGAGGTTGCAAAAGAGTCCTGAGGAAGGCAGGGGTGGACTGGGAACCAAAAGAGGCCCAGGAACTAATGTTCAAAGTGCCCCCATATTACACATTTTGAGCAAGTCCAACCCTTTTCCTATGAGAAAATGTGAATATAAAATACAAAAGTGGTCCAGGGTCCAGAGGCCTACAGGGAAATCTCCAGACTTGCCTGTAGGCCAGTCCATCCCCAGAGGAAGGACAGGAAGCATCCAGGTGGATGTTAAAGTCTGCAAGAAGAAGAAGGAGTTGAGTGGTCGAGACCAAAAGGGAAGAGGAGAGGTCCGCCAACTCAGAGAGGAAGTAGGAGATCTGACCAGTTGGCCGATAGATGGTAGCCACTGTAAGGGAATGGCTAGGAGAGAGAGAGAGCCTGCAGACGGGGCATTCAAAAGAGGGGTAGGCCTGCGTAGGTATGTCAGAGTCAGGGAAGATCTGGGCTACACCCCCTGCAGAATGATTGGACCACGGAGAGGGTCTTGTAGCTGTCAGGGAGGATAGTGTCGAAACTCGTGACAGAGCTGGCCATGAACCATGTCTCAGTGAGACCAAGCACATCGAGGTTGAGTTCTTCAGGGAGGCGGCAGATGTCAGAGGAGTGTTTGACAGCTGAGCAAGAGCTTAAAGTAGCAATATGGAGAAGGTTGCCGTCCTTGAAAGACTTCCAGGGAGGGGTACAAATCAGAGGTATGTCCTGCGAAGGTATAGAAGAAGCCTGAGTGGGGGCAGAAGAGGACGGAGGAAAGGGCAAGGTAGCCAAGGAGGAGACAGCAGGGGGAGGCAAGAAATCTGTGGAGGGAAGGGAGGGGACAACAGGAGAATAAAGGAAATTGATGAGGTGCAGGAAGCGTCTATCAAAGAGGAGAAGGTTGGCCTGATGGCCTAGGACCAAGATGGTACCATTCAGGTAAACATTAATGATGACCTTAGAGGAGTGGAAGGAGGCCAGGAGGGCCTCCCACCGGATGCCACCAGTAATGGGAGAAGAAGAGAAAGGAGAAAATCAGAGACCATATGGAGAGTCTATAGGTCTGGCGAGGGAACGACAAAGAGGATGTCGGTGAGGGTTTGCCTGGAGGAAGCACTGGTATAGGCGATAGGGAGGCCTGGGTTGAAGACCAGGAGGTTCTTTTTAAAGTTCTTCCTACCAGATTTAGTGAGGAGAGCAGGATAGTCGATAGAGAAGGTGTTATAAAAGATAGGAGAGACAGAGAACACCATAGAGTAGGTAGGTAGTGGAGAGAAGAGGAAGGGGGTGGGAGGTGGGGTTGGGGAGAACGCTAGGGAAGGACACAGGAAGGAGCGCAAGCAGACAAGACAAAGTGAGACGGGACAATAGTAGACAATTGAACAAAACTACAAGAGCTCAGAAAATAGTAGAACAGTTTGCTGGATGAACGCTTTGTTAAGAAGGCAAAAACCAAGGACAGCGCTACTTTCAAATGTAGTTTAAACACTGGAGACAGAACCAGAAACCAGAAATCTGACCTGGTGGCCGTACCGGCACCCGCGAGCAGAACATGATGTTAGCACCGGTACCGTTGTTAATGGTACCGGTGCTACCACCCTCCCCATTCCCATTTGAGCCCTGTGGGGATCAAATGGGAATGGGGATGTACCGGGCCCGGCACCCGCGAAATGGCAATTACCGGGTGAGAGTTTGGAGGTAGTCTTGCCGGTAAAGCCAGTAAGGCTACCTCCAACCTCGTAATGAGGCCCAATGTCTAATTCCCCTCATTATCGTGAGTGGTGGTTTAGATTCTATAAAAGACATATAGGTGAGTATTATCCCACCAATGTTGATAGCAGCTCTTTACACTCCTCAGGTATGTTGGGTGAGCGAAAAGTAGTTGCAAAGGGAATGCTTTAGCATGTCATAAGTTATTTGTCATAAGGTATTTTCCCTTCCAGGTTGGCAATTGTTTTCACACTGGTCTCAGCATCAATATTGTCAGGCGACAGAGGGTTGATTTCTCACCCGTTATGCCTAGGAACTAGTTTGTACTTGTGTTTCTTAGTATTTACTATCCCCGTTCTTAGTCCCAAATCCTTTAAATTGTAGTGTACACAATGGGAAGGGGGCGTCTAAATACTGTTGTGTTGTGACCCTTCCTCCTGAGATTTTTTATGACAATATGGGGGGTATTAACTCTGGTAATGAAGGATCGACATGTGCTATCCTGGGTCAAGCCATACGTGGAACATCTCTGAGTATGTTCATTAGCAGGAATGCAGGTGACGGTTGGGGGGTGCTCTGAAGATCAGTCCGCACAACAGTTTCCTTGCTACTCGTGGTGGCCTCCGTGTTTTAATACAATCTAGACCTCCCCCCCACTCACAATATTGAGGAGGGTTAGCCATTGACCAAAATATTAGGAAACCTCCAGATTGACTATGCCTGTCTTGGAGGCATGGATCCTAGGAGTGGGCCTCATTACAAGTCCGGCAGTAACCCGCCAGTGCTACCCATGGGTTGCCGCAAGACTGAAACACTGTTTCTGCCACCTGATATCCCGGTGCCACTGGGACATCAGGCAGCAGAAAATGTTAGCCCCATTCCCATGGAGCCCCATAGGACTCCACGGGAGTGGGAACACTGAAGCACCTGCACCATTGCTAACGGTGCGTGCTTCTGTGATAACTCTGCTTTCCAGGGCTGTTGCGGCCAGTTGAAGTGGACGGGAGCAGTTAGGAGCGGTGCTCCTCTACTTTTTTGTATTACTTTTTACCATTCCAATACTTTTATTTAGAAAAGAAACCGTTACGGAATGGTTTCGTTTGAAAATAAAAGTGTAGGAAGAATTTAAAAACGTGCCCTTCATTTAACGTTCCTGTAAAAAGCAGGTGCATGTGTTTGGGGGTTTGTATTGTGCGTGGGAGGGGTGTGGTGATGGGGAGCGAGAGCAGGCCAGCAGGGAAGATAGGTCTACTACTTCTTTTCGTACACTTCGACCACTGTTAGACATGCCGGGCGCACAGGCACAGGAAAGCAGAGTTGTAGTCTGCAGGTCCGGAAAAGGTAGGGTGACCAGACATCCGGGTTTTGCCGGAACAGTCCAGGGAAATCACCCGACGTCACACGGTGCCGGGAGTTTTTTTTATTTTACAAACCCCATCCGGGGTTTTGCCTACGGTTCCTTTTTTTGCCGGGACCCGATTTCGAAATCCCGAAATCGGGTCCCGGCGCAACTCTTCCTGTGCAAATGGGGACGTGAAATGCTTTTCATGCCCCATTTCCTCCCCTTTCCCCTCCCTGGCGCTCTCCTCCAATGAGAGGAGTGTGCCTGTTAGCACACCCCTCACCACCCCCCCACCCCCCTCCCCCCCGCAACGGGCCAGCAACATAGACGTAGGACATGTTGCCTAGGGATCTAGGCCCAATGAAGGACGCACACACGGAGAGATAGGAGGAACGTCTTTATTCTTAAACAACCAAACAAACTCTGGCGCTTCAACCGGCTCTGCCTGCGCCGCACTTCTCGGGATGCGGGTTCGCACCTCATATCGGAACATGAGCTCGGCGGGCGTCTTATTCGTGACCTCATGAGGAGTGTTCCTATAGTCTCTTAACAGACGGCATAGCGCTTGGTGTGTATCAACTGCGTCAAGCCGTGCCCTCTGTATAGTCTTTTTGATCGACGCCATGAAGCGCTCGGCCATTCCATTTGCCTGGGGGTGGCGAGGTGTGATCTTCATGTGCCTGAACCCCAGGTGCTCTGCCAGTGTCCCAAACTCATGTCCACAGAATGGTGGTCCGTTGTCGGACTTGACTCATTTGGGGATCCCCCACTCACTAAAAACCTCTTCTATCGTCGCCGCCACTTGAGTGAACGCCGTGGAATTGACCACCTTGGCTATCGGGAACCTTGAGTGCTCATCTATGAAGAGTAAGATGTAGTCACCCGCTTCGGTCGGCCCGTAGAAATCCATGGCTACTCGTTCCCAGGGGTGATCAGGTATTTGAGTATGCTGGAGTGGGGGCGGTCGTTCAGCGGGGGCTGTGCACTGACAGGCGTGGCAGTTCCTTACCCACTCATCAACGGCTGCATCCAGGAGAGGGAACCACACGTGGCACCTGAGCTGCTTTTTTGTGTTCTCGGCTCCTCTGTGGCCTTCGTGCGCTATGCTGACCACCTCACTCCTGAGTGTGGCGGGGATGACGATCCTGCACCCTCTGAGCAGAATATTGTTGTCCTTCACCGCAAGTTCACCATGTACTCGGGCTAGCCGCTCAATTTCTTGTTTGTTCACCCCAGGGTGCGCTAGGATGGCTCTGTGGTGGTCTTTCCATTTGCTGGCCATCGTGAGGCTGATCGCCAGAGCTGTCGTTGGATCGGCTGCTGATGCGGCGGCTACTCTTTCAAGGGACAGCGCCGGAGGCAGCGAGTGGGCTGCCACATATTGCACATAGGCGACGTCACCCCTCCGCGCGAGCGGGGCCCCCACGGGGTGTCGTGAGAGGTAGTCCGCGATGTACGATGTCATAATCGTATTCCTGGAGGCGGATGCCCCACCTCTCAATCCTCGGCGGCATCTTGGTGTGCGGGTTCCCAAACAGTGATAGAAGTGCCTGGTGGTCGGTGATCAGCGTGAACCTTTTGCCGATGATGAAGTTGTGGAAATGTTCACACGCCCAGACTGCTGCCAAGCTCTCCTTCTCGGCCTGGGAGTAGGCCAGCTCAGGTGTCGACAGCGCTCGGCTCGCGTATGCAACCACGTGTCTGGGATTAACATCCGCGCCACTGGTTTGGGCCAGGATGGCACCGAGGCCTACGGGGCTGGCATCCACTACCACCTCGGTGTGCCACTGTGGGTTGAAGTATGCGAGACGGTGAGCTTCCGCGAGGGCTTGCTTGATGTCCGCGAAGGCCTGTTGGCAGGCCGGTGTCCATTCGAACGTCGACTCCTTCTGCAACAGTTTCCTCAGCGGGTCTGTGATGGAGGCGTAGTGGGGGATGTACCTCGCACAGTATCCTGCCATGCCGAGGAACAAGCGGACGTCCGCCACCTGCCGGGGCTCGCCTAGGTTGGTGATCGTGTCGACCTTCTCGGGGTCGGGCAGCATGCCATCCTTGGAGAAAATATGTCCAAAGAACTTGAGTTTCGTTTTACTGAACCGGCACTTCAAGATGTTAAGCGTGAGGCCGGCTCTCTGAAGGGCTTCGCACGTGTCGTGTAGTGCCCTGTCATGGGCTTCCTTGGACGATCCAAAAACGAGTATGTCGTCACTGTAATTTAAAGCCCTTTTTACAGGCCTGATGATCTGGCGTATTGTCTCCTGGAAAATCTCAGCGGCCGATGAGATTCCAAAGTTCAGTCTCCGGTATCTGAAAAGCCCATCGTGAGTCGCAAACGTGGTGATGGGCCGGGAGTCAGGATGGAGCTCCAACTGATGGTACCCCTGATTTAGGTCCAGTTTGGAGAACATCTGGGCACTGTTCAGCAGCACGATCATGTCTTCAATACATGGTCCCGGGTGTCTCTCCCGTTGTATTGCCGTGTTGGCCACCCTCATGTCCACACACAACCGGATCTTACCCCCTTCTTTGGGGACCACCACAAGGCGGGACACCCACGGCATCGGCCCCGTCGCCGGTTCGATGATGCCGTCGCGGAGCAGTTGCTGGAGTGCCTCCGATACTGTCTCCTGAAGGTGGAAACCAACCCTTCTGGGGTGCTGCGGCACTGGCCGTATGTTGGGGTCGATGTGGAGCTTGATGGGGGGTCCCCGGAGCTTTCCTAGCCCCTCGCAAAGTTTGGGGAAGGCACTCGCGATATCGTCTTGAGAGACGGGCGATTGAGTCTGATGAGAGGCTACCGACCCTACTACGTTCCCCGGGCTGGGGTTGGCTGCTGCGGCGGTGATTACGTCTCCCACATTCACGTGGATCTCGATCAGCCCCAGGTGCGATGCCGTGTGATAGCTGAGGAGGAATCGACTCCTGGCGAGGGACCGTATCACGTGAATGGTCGCCTCCACTTGCCGCCCATTCAGGAGAAGGCATTGGGTGAATTGGCCCACGGTCCGTAACGGGGTGGCGGCTCCCCACTGGAAAATTCTGGAACGGGACGGATTGAGCTGTGGTGGGCATGGTATGCGGCCATAGTCTTGTTCGCCCATGATGTTCACTGTGGCCCCGGAATCAATCATAAATTGAAATTGGCAGTTCCCCATCTTGAGCGGGATTTGCGGGGCCTCCCTGGCCTCTTTGTTGTCGAGTATCAGGTTCACAAACTCGTCGTGGTCGTATTGGTCCTGCGGTGCGTAGTAGGCCATCGCCTGGTCCTCCTGGTAGAGGGTCTCGGGCCTATATTCCGCAGGAGGATTGTCATATTCGTCCGTGAGGTGTCTAGGCTGTTCGGCCTGATCGTACAGTGGGGAATATCCTGCCGCTTGGTATTCGTCCATCGCTCTGACGTAGCGCCTCTGCCCGAGGCCCTGTTGGTATGGTCTTGGCTGACTGTACTGCAGGGGCTGCGGCCGGAAGAGCATTCTGGGGGCCGCCTGGGGACGCATCGGGGGAAACGGTACGCCCTCCCTGCAAACGGAGTGAAAATGTCCTTCTCTCCCGCAGTTGGTACATCGCTGAGACAGGGCTGGGCAAGACCCCGAGTGGGGGAAGGACATCCCGCAGCGGTAGCACTGTCATTGTGGACGCGGGGCGGACGTCGAAGAGGTTGCCGGCGATCTGTAAGGCTGAGGGCCCCTGTCTCCTTGACGGGGCGGTTGTATGGCGGCTACAAGTTCCCCCATGTCTGATTTGGAGTTGTTGGAGTGTCCCATGGCTGAGGCCTGCGCATCCACTCTCTCATGGATGCGAGCAAGTTCGCTCACCTCAGGCATGGTGAGCGGTTTTTTGAGTAGCTGTTTCTTGAGAGCGGGGGAGAGGCAACCTTCGATCACCCTCAGCCGAATGGCTTCCTCTAGCGAGAACGCATCAAATTGGCAGTTTGCCCCTTTCACTCGTAGGCGTGTGATGAATTCGTCGACAGTCTCTTGTGGGAGTTGGGTGCACTGGTTGAACAAATATCTTTCGTAGTCCCGATTGACCTCGATGATCAGCAGTTTGTCCAAAGCACCAATCAACTTGGGAAACGTGTCTTGGTCTGTGTCCGGAATAGCCTTCACAACCGTTTTAATTTCCCCCCCTACCAGGTTGAGGAAAATGTCTCTCATGTTGGGGGAGTCTCCGTCGCCGGATCCTCACACGAAATGACGAAAATCATCCATCCAGTCGGTCCACCTGGGGCCTTTGGTGGCTTGAGGAGTCATGGTGAACGGCGGGGGCAGGCGTAGTTGTATCGACTTCGCCACCCGCGGTAGTTGAGGAGAACCCTGGCTGGACCCAGCGTTGGAGGGCGGGGTGCTCATGGCGCCTGGGAGACTAGGCCCGCACGTGTATATGCAGCGCGTGGGGCGAGGTAGTCGGGCCTAGAACGAGCCCACGTGCACCCAGCGTCCGGCAAAGGGGGTCCACCGCTTCTGTCGATTCAGGCCCCTTTCCGGCCGGGCGTCGCCGGGCAGGGTATAGGATGGAGGCGCGGGCGGGATCGCTTCCGCGGAGCTTCGGAGGAGGAGGTCCGGCAAGGCGGATCCGGTGGACTGCCATGTTGCGCGGAGGAGGAGCAGGAGGAGAAGGATCGCTGGGTTGCCCACCACGTGGGAGTGGAGAACAGCGGACTGCTGAAGGAGGAGGACTCCAGTGTGCGGGAGAAATCCTCGTCGCCAAATGTTGCCTAGGGATCTAGGCCCAATGAAGGACGCACACACGGAGAGATAGGAGGAACGTCTTTATTCTTAAACAACCAAACAAACTCTGGCGCTTACCGCGCACGTGCCCCATAACTCCCTTGCCCAGTTAGACTCCGCCTTTCCAACGGAGGGGGCTCGTGAGCGTTAACCCGTTGAGCCCCGGGTAACAGGACTAACATTTTACTTTAGTCCTACTTCTATTTCGGTGGCCCTTCCCGGGTTTTTGTTTTTAAAATCTGGTCACCCTAGGAAAAGGTGCAGGTACGTTGCTACCAGAACGATTATTTCCAGACAGTCATACTCGTAATTTTGCACTTAGCAGGCAGACAGTGTAACATCACTGTGGTTGATATCTCGACAAGGAAGGCATACACCTACCTCCCCTCCACCCAGCGTTCCTAAGGACATCTGCTTTTCAATTCACCAGCTGGACGGAGCAGTGAAGGTGCTAGTTTTACAGTTTAGCAGTCCAAAATGCAAGTCACCCCGAGTGGCATGCAGCACACCAGGCCACCAGACTTAACTTTGATGCTCCACGGCTGTGGAACGGGCTGGCTGGGAACGCACTGTCACTCGCATTCTGGAAATACCCATCCAGTCCTGTTTTATTCTGAAAGGTTTGATTTTCACATTATATTTCAAGTACTACAAGCCTAGGAAAGTTAAGAGAAAAAACATTTCTTGATGGCAAACCCGGTAGGACACGGCGCGTGCTGGTAAACCTTGTAAACAGTCCTGTGCACCCCTGGAGGCTGCAGACCTTCAGCACCGTTGAACCTGTTTTCCTGTCTGCAAAGACAGCCAATGGCACAGCCAAAGTGGCCACCGCTTGGACCTCTGGCCCTCGCTGCTTCCGTCTTAATTATCTTGACACTTACTCAATACTTTCCAACTGTAATGTTTGTATTAAAAAGCAATTTGCAATCCACTGCACTTGTTCCCAGTCGCGCTGGGATTTCCAATCAATGGCACAGCTTGGCACCGGCGGCCCCCAGCATTGCTCCGCCATGATTGCCGCTCACGCCTCGGGGATGGGCTGTGGCGCCAATCTATAGCAGCCGGAGCAGCTGCTAAAAGAGGCGGCCTAGACTGCCTGCCGCGCCGGCAGTCAAGGTTAGGTGTTGGGGAACGAGAGGGGGGCGGAGGAATAGTTTAGAGGGGACTCAGCTGTGAAGCAGTGGAAAGATGGCGTGTAAGGATTATGTATATGTTGTATATATTGGTTTATGTTGGGCCTTTTGCAAAGCGCCGCATGAAGGCACGAGCAGCTTGACTGTCATGTGGCAGATGCTCATACATCCAGGCGCTAACCTGGGTGTGTTGGCAGAGGATGGTGGCGGCAGTGGGATGATGAAAAAAAGTAAGTGTGCCGGAGGAAGCCGTCGAGGGTTATTTATTTTTAATTTGCGAATGATTGTATTCATGTTGTTTGTCGAGTGCGAGTTTAGGAGCAGCTGAGCAGTGAACGAGGCGTATAAATTATACATTTGCGGCATTCAGAACATACATTACCCACATACATTATACATTGGAATCATTATAAATAATACAATCGGTGAATTAGTGCATTAGCGCAGGGGGGTTGTCAGGGGGTGGGCAGAACTAAAGAGTGCGCCTTCCGGCTGACACATGGCAAGCGGCAGCCTGTGCACAGAAGGTGTGTCTTCTGTTCAGCCCCCTTGGCTGAGGATAAAGAGGGGGTTTGGTTGACGCCGAGATTGAGTGAGTGGGTGAAGGTAACCTTAGATGCAATGGGAGAGATTCGTTCACTGTTTATGCAAAAGATGAATTCTTCATTTCAGGTAATTTCACTTTCACTCTGTATTTCGAGTCTGGCGATTGAGTGGCTGTGGGTTAAGCAAGGAGGCACACCGCCCCTCTGCTGGTATGCAAGTGCAGCAACTCTTTCCCCCCTCATCCTTAGATGGCATAAGGAGGGCACCCCAGGTATGGCTTCTTTCTTCTTGATGCAGATTTTATCCATCAGCTTCAGCTGTGATTATTGTATACGATTGAGTCTCATTACTCCATCCTCTCCGTTTGAGTGGGTTCTGATCCAGTCCTTGGCAGAAGTTCTTGCTCAGCTTCGCTAGAGGTTTGTGAAGATCAGCAATCCTTGTGAAGAGTGGCGCTCCAGACGCTATCCGCAGGGCCTTGTTCTGGACTGTCTGAAGACTCTTCCGGTGTTGCTCCTGGCAGGTCATCCATGCTGGGGAGACATACGTCCGGGTAGGTCTGATGATCGCCTTGTAGACGTTGATATTTGTCCGGAGGGGCCTGGACTTGGTCTTCAGGAATGGCTAGAGCGCCGCCATCTTTCCCGATGCCTTCTGCCGAGTCTTCACGATATGGCTTCGCCAGTTGAGTTTGATGTCCAGGGTCACCCGAGGTACCAGCTGTTGCTCTCCAACTTGATGGTCTCCCCATTGAGAGTGATGTGCAGGTGCCAGAGGTGTTGCTGCAGGGTGTCTGAGGGGGCTTTAGCCACGGGTCTTTTGGTTGTAGCCCCAGATAGAAGCTCAGGGGCTACAACCAGGGCTTTAAGTGGGCCGGGGCCAGCCGGGGCTGGGCCCCGGCAGGCTCTGAAATTTCGTTTTGAGGCGGGGCCCTGCCGGGGCCCACTAATCTCCCCTGGCAGCCCCGGCCACTACACGAAAAGGCATTTTTTTCTACAGACTGAAGCTCTCGCTCGTGTGCGAGAGCTTCAGACGTAAGAAAAAAATGCCTTTTAGCCATAATGGTGGTGCCACACCTGCGAGGCATCTCTTTAAGCAAGAGATGCCGTGGGCCGGCTCCACCATTATGGAGAAAACATGAGGCCACTGGAAGCAAAGGTCTTGTTTTCCTAATTCTGAAACTCCCGCGAATGCATTCGCGGGAGTTTCAGACCACGGGAAAACGGCCTCAGCTTCCAGTGGCCTCACCCTTTCAGCCTTAATGGTGACCCTGCCCAGCTGGCTAGGACCGGCGCCACCATTAAGGCTGAATAGGCGAGGGCTGCCCCCTGCCAGGCAAGCCGTTTGAACATAAATGCAGAGATCAGCACCCTCTCCGCCATGGGGAGAGGGTGCTGATCTCCACAAACGGCTGCCTGGCAGGGGTGCCAGTAGCCCATTGAGCCGGGGCTCGTCAAGGGGGCGTGGCCTGACGGGCCAGCAGGACCCCCGCCGTTAGGCCACGCCCCCTTGATGAGCCCCGGCTCATTTTGTAGTGCCACTTAAGGCACTGGCTACAACCAAAATGCTAGCTAGGCCCGAGTCCTGACAGTCCCGACATTAGGGTAGCCCCGGATCTTTTCCACACCTAGCAACACCTCTGCAGTGTTGCCATGTCCGCTTATAACAAGCGACTTTGGGCTTTTTTTTTAACCAAGTCGCGTGTTTTTTTTATAGGTCGCTTGTCGCGGGTTTAGTCCGCTTATCGTGTGTTTCAGTTGCTTATTGTTGTGCTTATTTCTTCATAAGCACAACAATAAGAACACTTCAGTTCTCCCTGCACCTAAGGTCAGCCCCTCCCATTACAATGCCAGCACCAAACTGCTAATGATGGGCCATTAGTCACTGAATGGTTTCGTGCTGTTATTGTAATGGTAGGGGAGGTGCGCTGGTGCATGGGGAGTGGGCCTGCATTCTAGGCAGCTTTACCGCTCTGCAGGTGTGCAACTGCCATCAGTTAACACTCTCTGACTGACTGACTCATTCATACCAGCACCAGTTTGCCCGCGTAAAAAGCGCTTGAAAAACACCCCAGTGCCACTAAGAGCAGAGAGCACTGACAGCAGCCACTCGTCTGCCGTCTCCAGTGAGCCAGAGCCAGCTTCTTCTATGTTTTGCTCCTGCCCGGCATCACTGTCAGTCCCCAGAGGATCCAGCCTGCAGCCTGACCGGGAGTCGCGACCCACCCCCCCCTCATTCAGTATCTTCAGTAAGGTGAGTCATGTGTGTTCCGCTTTTTACGACTTTATCTCCCAGTTCTCTTGCTCTCTCCCCCTCCCCCTTTTCTTCACACACCCTTTGCAACGTTATGTTATCCCCTCTTTCCAAAGCTTTTTACGTGGGCATACTGGTTTCTAAACAGCACAGCAGCACCATGATTTCATTCGATCTGAAGTGCGATCGTACAAAGTGTGTTTGTGTACGTTAGTGTAATGGTTGTGTCACGCTGTTGGCAGTGAATCCAGCATATTCTCAGCATTGCGCACGCTGCCTGCATTGTTCAGTGATGTTTTCGTACTGAATTGTGTTCTTGAAACAGTAATTCATCTTCCACTCTGACTTTCGGTGAAGAGTTTATTTGCAAACGGGCGGTAGGGAGATTTCAATGTTTTAGGTGGGGAGGGATGTCGAGGGCCGGCTCTCAGTTGGGTGCGTGGCTTGGGTGATGAGTTGATGGGCATGGCCATCCTCAAACATGGGAATGGCAGAGTCGCCCTGCCCGAACTTGGTGCAGTGATCCGGCATAGCTAGGATCTCTGCCACACGTGTTTAATACACTGAGCTATTGCCTGAGCCATAGCAGCACTCGCATGTATGGATATGAATGCAGACTTTGGTGTTTCACGTGGCAATAGATATATTAGAGTGAATGTACGACCCCTGAAGCATTATAATTAACTGATCCGAATTAAATGTACTTTCCAACAGCAGCCCGGCAGCAGGTACATAGCCCCACCAGCACACCATAAAATGTCCTGGCGTGTTGTATTTATGGTTTAAACTTTAGACTTCCACTTTTCTGCACCCCGTACATTTCAAACTTCCAACCTTGTGCTTGTGGGCTTTCAGTTTCGCAATTAGCAGGTGGGAGACAGCGCATGCCATGACCCTAGGCCTCCGGGAAGCTTGGCCTCCGCAAGCAGAGATGCCTTGCCCGCCCATTGCTGTGTGTGTTTCCCCTCTCTTGGTCTCTTGGTGGGCCACCTATGCAAATGGCAATTCATTCCTTGTGTGACGGACTGTTTTAATAGTGTCAAGGAAGCAAGGGGGGGGCTGATAAAATGTGAAGCAAATTCTGTATTTTAAAGAATATTCTGTAAGATTGATCAAAGCTACTATCCACATGCTGAAGGAACTGATCAAATGACCCACACATGTTCTTCTATTAGAATGGCTGGACTGTCTCGCTGGGGCAAATACGGAAAGAGATACCGCAAAGACTGGGAGAGGAGCTCAGATTTAAAGGACTGGATCCGGCCCGTCCAGGGTGACCAAACAAAAGCAGCGTGCCGATTCTGCAAGACAGAAGTCCGTGCACACCATGCTGACCTGATGCAGCACAAAAATACAGAGAAGCACAGGAAAAATTGCTTGCCTTTTTCTACAGCCCGACTCACGGACATGGGCATTTCTGCTACCCCCAAACTAGGTGACACGACCCTGCTGAAGACCGAGCTTCAAATGGCCTGTTTTGTTTCATGTCACACCGCAATCCGCTCAGTAGATCATTTGGGGGAGCTGGTTGCAAGCGCATGCAAAAAGGAAATCAAACTGCACCGTACAAAGTGTACAGCCTTAATAAACAGAGTCATTTCACCATGCATGTTTAAAGAACTCATAAAGGACATTGGTAACACTTCATACTCTCTGGTGATTGATGAGAGCACTGACATAACGACATTGAAGCAGCTGTGTGTTGTGGTACGGTACTTCAGTCAGTCTCTCAACAAGATCATTTCAACCTTTCTGGGGCTGGTCACCCTGGAAGGGGAAACCGCAGAAGCCATTGCCAACTCGCTTCTGCAGTTTCTTGGAAACATTGGCCTGAAGTTCAGCAACTGCCTGGGGATTGGAACAGATGGTTGCAGTGTCATGGTTGGGAGGCACAACTCAGTCTACACAAGACTTCGGCAACAGAACGAGCACCTCATCCTCATAAAGTGTGTGTGCCATTCTATTCAGCTGTGCGCAAGCAAAGCAGTTGAACTGCTACCACGCAACTTGGAGTCTCTTGTGGGTAGTACCTACAACTGGTTTTCACGCAGTGCACAGCGGCAAAGGGAGTATGCAAAGATCTATGCTCTCATTAACAATGGGGAGGAGCCGTTGAAGCTTGTGCAGCTGTCAGCCACCCGCTGGCTTTCTATCTATGACTGCTGTGTGCGTGTTTTACAGCAGTGGGATGCACTAAAACTTCATTTCCAGTTGTGCAAGGACAAAGAACGGTGCTATGATGCAGAACTGCTGTATCAAATGTACTGTGACCCGGTGAACAAATTATATGTCACCTTTCTGACCCCAATACTGCAAGAGTTTGTACGGTTAAACAAACTCTTCCAACTGGATTGTGGCAATGCATTTAAAATGTTGGACTCTCTGCAAAGCTTCTACAGGGGAATAATTGTGAGAATTATTATCCCCAAATGTATCCCTCCATCTGATGCAGGCCTGATTGAAATTGATTTGGGAGACAACCGTAATCACTTGCCGACACCTGCAATTTCATTTGGAACAATGTTCAACATTGCACTTGCAGACAATGTCATTTCTAAGGAGCAGGAGCTGACTGTGAAAGGAAGATGCAGAGACTTTCTTTTTGAGGCTGCCAGACAGGTGCAGCAAAGACTCCCCGAAAATGTTGCTGTGTGGAAATCCATGGCAGCATTCTCACCATCTTTGATACTGTCGCAGGTAAAACCCACCCTGTCAGATATATCCATGCTGAAGCTGTTCAGAGGAGATGTGGGGTTGTTGGACAGCCAGTATCGTGCGGTTTCTTTCCAGGACTGGAAAGTAAAAGATGACAGGCAGGCAACTGAGTTCTGGGTGGAAGTTTTCGATTTTACAGATGCCAGTGGGGAGCGGTGCTTCAAAGAACTGGCCTTGTTTGCCCTGTCATTACTTGCAATGCCGCTAAGTAATGCAGACGTTGAGAGAGTGTTCTCACAGATGAACATTGTCAAGTCTAAAACACGGAACCGAATGAGGCAGCAAACACTGAGCAGCATTTTGAACATTCGTTTTGGGCTGCGAAGACTAGCAATTTGCTGTTCGAACTTTGAGCCAAGCACAGAAATGCTGAAACGTTTTAATCAGCATATCTACACAATCGGGGAAGAAAACAACGTGGAGGAGGAAGCAGATGATGGTCTCTTTCACTTCCCCTGACATAGTTATTGGACTGTGCCAAAAACATGAAGCTTTAATAAAGCCTTTTTTGTTGTTGTAACACACTATGTCTATGTCCTTTCTGTAGGTTTATAATTTAGTGTGGTGAATCTGACTTTTGTGACTTATCCGGAGCGTTTTAGGTGTGTGCTTGTTTTTTCAGCTTATCCATATTGGAGTCAGCTTGTTTTGGGCTTGTTTTGAAGGGGCATTCAGCTTATTTTCTCATTCTGACCTGGCAACACTGCACCTCTGGCGGGTGCCCCAGATATGGTGCACAGCAGTGCTGTAAGTGGGATATGAAATTGAGGAGGAGTGGCTCTGGAAAGGGGGCGTGACCAAATGGTGCTAGGCGTGTCCTAAAGGAGGGACAGAAAACGTGAATGTGTGTCATGTTGGAGATGTGTCTAAACATTAACCTGTATAATGTATATTTAGTACAACCTTCTAGAAATGGGTGCTTGTGTGTTTTGCCATCACAGGTGCTGTACTTAATAAATAGTGAAATTTCCCAAATTAGTGATATATAAACGCAAACCCATACCGATGTATGAGTTCACAAGCATCCGAACGTACATAGATGCACGTGGAACAATTGTATAGACACGGACATATTTAATAAAACACACACGCAATCATTTTACGGTTTTGTAAAATGCTTTGTAGCAGGCTGCGCCCTTTGCGCTTCCCACTTGCGTTCTCCTATTGCTGGGAACCCTTGTCAGACCCCCACTCTGCATGCGCTTGGCCTCCACCGAGGAAGCAGACAGTGTGTGGCGCAGGGCGTGTGAATCCATGGCTCCTAAAAACAGTCCCCCGTTGGTCATTAAAGGGACCCCTCATTAGAGCCCATGTCATGGGAGGCTCGAGGCGCCTCTTTTGGCAGGCCAGTAATTTCTTTACAATAGTCCTTTTATTTTGCATATGAAGTAAAAACCCCAGGGGTAGAGACCAGGAGGGATCCAGTGGAGACACTGCAACTATTTCACACCACACCTAAGCACTGCCCCATCCGCTGCTTGGCTGAGGTAGGAGACAGCTACACAGGACAGTTTCCTGAGACTGCCGGGGCTTGGCCCAGGCTGGCCCTGGCCCACTTAAAGCCCTTGTGCACACCTAGTAATTGAACAGGAGAGGGACAGAGGTGTCCCTCACACCACCTGAGCTCTTTGAGTAACCCCCAGGAAATAACCCACCTGCCCCAATATGGCAGGAATCCCCCAGCACAACATATATACTGTGCAATGGCGAACATACCCTATATGCAATAATGAGCAACGAGTGCAAGCACTCTGACAACAAATAGTTGCATTTCCGTGTCAACCTCTGTGTTGGTAAAAGCATGAAAAGGTCTTATGACGTAAGCAACTGCGCCAGATATGCACCCTGTGAGACAGCATAACTGGTATTAGCAAAGCCAAAGGTTTGGGCTTCTGCATAGGTATAGGATATCCGATTTTCAGACACTGATATAATGGTACAGTACGGGCATAAAACGAGAACCGCCCGAATATGGTGTTAGTACTTTGGGATATTTTTCCAGTGCCAGGAAAATGCCTGTACAAGAGCCAAACGGTTGGTTTTGCCTATACCTATTTTTAACAGGAATTCATTCCAAGGGATAGATGCAAGGGCACACCCATTTCCTATAAATCAAGTGGCTAAAGGCCCACTTACTTGATACATTTTTAGTACATGAGGAACTTGGTTAAAGCTCAAATTAAGCTGGTATCCTTCAGGAGACTGATTAGGAAAAACAGTACCGTCCCATTAAAAGCACAGAGATAGTTCAAAGAGTTCCAAGGGTTGTGTGTTTTGGGTGGGCAAGGGCAGCTAGTGCGTAAGGTTGGCGATTGAACTAGCATGGCCATAGGCAGTCAATAGTAATGGCAAAAAGCCAAACAACACTCGCAGGCTGTGCATCCCTCCTCACACCTATCTCTCTCTTATCTTCACTTGAAAAGCTAATGGCGCTTACAGTTCCAACTAATACTTACAAATAAAAAATGATACACATGAGAAAAATGAGAAAAAAATGAAATATTGGGGAGAAGGTTCAAACAAAAAAAACTGGTGCTTCTCAGAGGCTCAAGAGCACAGAACATCATGCATGATGTTCAAAAGGTGAAGCACACCTCAGCGTTTGAGCAGCCGCGTTCTACACCAGCTACACTCTCTGTTTTAGGCATAGCAGCAAATGTCCATGTACCTTGTTATCATATTCCCAATGCCTCAAGTCACAGGCATGGCTAAAATAACATGAAGTGACTGTGATGCTGGAAATTCATTGGAGGGACAGGGCCTCCGTATCCTTGTCCTTTATCCTTGTCCTTTACTGCTTTTTATTGTGTGTTCTGTTGTGTTTTCCGCGCAGGTGTTCATGTGGGACTCCTGGCGGTGCAGCTCTCAAATCCAACCTCTCTGCAGTAAGGTACAGGATGTACAGGACTGGGAGATTCCCACTACTCAAACCCAGGTGAGAGCCTTTTTGGGCCTCACTGGGTATTATCTCAATTTCATGGCAGACTATGGAACCATAGCTGCACCCCTGACAGCTCTGACTTCACCCAAACAGCCTAGGAAGGTTAATTGGACTGAAGACTGTCAGAGGGCCTTTGATGGCTGGAAAGGAAGTCTGTGTAGGGCACCGGTGTTGTGTGCGCCCGACTACAGCAAGCCCTTTATCGTTCAAACTGACACCTGCGACACTGGAATTGGAGCTGTCTTGTCCCAGTTAGATGACAAAGGAAGAGAACATCCAATCATATTCATCAGTAGACAACTTAAGGGTAGGGAACTTAGGTGGGCTACTGTTGAAAAGGAATGTTTTAGTATAGTTTGGAGTCTTAGGCGTTTTGGACCCTACCTTACCGGGTCTACCTTCAAGGTCCAAACCGATCATAATCCCCTGAAGTGGCTTATGCAGATGAAGGGTGAGAACCCAAAACTGCTCAGGTGGTCCATTAGCCTGCAAGGACTAGAATTCACCATAGAAGAGTCACGATAATGCAGATGGCCTTTCCAGAAGGTATGTTGACCGTCTGGATGAGGGTCTCTATCTCGTGGGAGATCAGGCACCCTAACCTCAGTCTGGTGGGGGGCGACTATGATGCTGGAAATGCATCGGAGGGACAGGACCTCCGTATCCTTGTCCTTTATTGCTTTTTAGTGTCGTGTTTTCCGCGCTGGAGTTAATGTGGGACTCCTGGCGGTGCAGCTCTCTCCTTTGGTTTTGGTGAACAGACCCATGGGATACCCTTATGGCACCCATGGATGAGGGGTGCAACCCTGTGCCCCTAGTGTATGTTTTTGGGCACCTGTCTGTGACCCATAGAGCAGGGTACAGGCTGGTGGCAGCTCTGTGCTGAATTGACTGGTGCCCTGAGCGTCCTCCATTTTGGGATGCCCAGGCACTCTCATTGGAATCGGTAGATTCCTGATGGAGACAAAATGGCCCCCATGGCCTCTTGCCTTCCATCGCCTGTTACCTTGATCTTTCCGAAGTCCCGGGAAGCCTGACTCTGTCCCTTCCACCTGACTGGCTGTTGGGTGGAAGTTTCATATATGGTAGTGTGGAGAAGTGCTGACCAGACTGGCTGGAGCCTTCTCAATGACTGTATGTTGTGGGTACGCCCGTGGGTGGGACCTGGGTGAATGGAGTATGTGATGAATACGCATTCTATGTTGTGGGTGTCTAGTATCTGGTGGTTGACACAATGACTGAGACAGCCCTGCCCGAAACTGGTATGAATGCAGTGTGGAGTGTTGAATGGCTGGTTACTTGTCCCAATACACATAACTTGTTGTGAGTGTCTGGAGAGAAGTGAATGGCCTGAATGCACTGTGTGCCTGATTGGCTGCCTGCCTGCATGAATGCCCTTAGTCGTGATTGGATGCAGGAGTATGACCCAGCGGAATGAATGGGAGATCAACAGTAATCTGGGGACCTCTCACTGCTAGGAACCGTGTTCAGAAGCTGAAGTCCACTACGACGAGTAACTGGAGTAACTGAAGCTTGACCTTGAAGCCCTGCTGGATGAGAAGAATTGCTGTTGCTCTCCTTCACAATCTGAAACCTGCTGTGTCTCCAAGAACTGACCCAGAGAGGACCCCTCTTCCCGAGCTACGAGGGACCATCGTGTACCAGCTGATCTTTGCCAAAGCTCCCTGGTAGACAGACCTTCGACAGTCTGCCGACCCAAGACGGGGACCGCCGCGGAATCACAAAGAGAAGCGCCCAGACTGTTGTCCGCCACTGTCGACGACCACCGTCGCCGACTGGAGCCGCCGTGCTCCCGTTTGCCTAAGAACTTTCGAATCCAAGGACGCTCTTGTCGACATCGTCACTGCTGTATCCTGCTGGAGAAGGCCTGATCATCGACACACCGAGGAGCATCCGCCGGTGGGTTTCCCGCCACCCAAAGACCACAGAGACACAGACGACTCGACACCCTTGCTGGGCCACAGTTCTTGAAACTCTTTGCGCTCCAGAACTATCGACACTGAGGTGCCACGCACGCCTCTTCCTTGTAGGATGTTTACCCTTTCCCATCAACGAGCACCGCTAGGAATGACGCTGCCACTTCACCATCGTAGCTCGACCTGTTCTCCGTCGGACGTTCGACGACCCGTGACTCCTGCCTTAAAGGGAGGGCACTCAAGAAGGGCCGGCGATTCCCCGACAAGGAACACTACAATTCCAGGTACATTGGGGCTGTAGAAATATTGTAGAAGGAAATAAGACTCATAGAACAATATATGGACTGGGTGTGTGCTATATCTTTATCTTACAGGTTGCCCAGGTGGGGGATCTCCACACAGAACGGTGTCTAGTGGTACGGGGCCTCCATTCTGCCAACATTCTGCCAATTGTTCAATCATCTTGCTTTCCTTCCTCTCTCTACTGCTGGTTTCCTCTTTATTGATCTGCGTGACATTTTGACAGTATAGTTGATGCACCACTGTAGAACTGTATATATTTACCTGAGTGAGTTATTGTGATAGTGTACATAACCTTGAATATAATTATATAAAGACTTTGTTTTAACCAATACAGTGTGTGGGCATTCCTTTGTGGGGGCTTGGGGACTACACTGTACTTAGGAACCAGCCTGCATCACCTCCTGAGAAGCTAGGCCTTGATTGCTCGACTACGTTACCAATAATAGAGAATCTTGGCTGGGGTCCTCTGTGCCCCTCCTCTACCATATAGAGAGCGGAAGAACACACACCCCCCTCCGGTCCTTTACAGTGACACAGCCCACTGAAAGTCCTGAGATACACATACACAGCCCTAACCACAGTGGCAACCTGTGCACACACGCTAGGGTTTTGGCCAAACATGCCCCAGAGATTCCGTACTAGGGCAGCAGGGAGCGAGTGGCCACAAGTGGCAGTACACAACCCCACTGGTCCAATGTCACGTGATGTACTATCCCCCCGTTGAGTACTTGAGTCAGGTTGATATTCGTTTTGAGCCATTTTGCTTATTTCCAGGTGGCAAACAACATGCCAGTGGTTTAAAAGTGATCTGTGTATATGATAATTGCAGGAGGCGCCTTTTAGGAAAGAGTTGTTGTGGGGGGTTGTCATTAGTGGTGCGCTGGGTGAATGTGTGGCAGGTGGGATCTCGGGGGAGGGGGTAAAAAGGTTGACTTAGTGGTCGTTAGTCAGTTTGTTTTGTTTGTTTATTTCTATAGCGCACCTTAACCCGCAGTGAACAGTCAGGTTAGTGTTATGCCTTACAGAACTAAAGTTGTCGATTAATTATTGGTTAATTAGAGTTTTTTTGTGCAGGGGGCTATTTGGTGATGGAACGGTTTTGATTCAGTGACCTCTGGGCTTTAGTCTTTGATATGATATGATATAGCATTTATAACGCTCCTGTACACAGGTGTTTCAAGGCACAACGAGGCAAGGGGGGGGGAACAAAAGGGAGAACAGACAGTGATCCTACTAGGCCAGGTGTCATTCAGATCATGCAAATGCATGGGAATGGGGGAAGGGGAAAGTGCGGGGGAAAGGGGAAGGGATAGTGCAGTACATTGGCATGGAATAATAACAATACGTAAAGTAACAGCCAGCTGGTGGCAAGTGCAAAGGTAAGTGCACACAACAGGTGTCAAGTGCTGGTAGTGGTACTGTAGGGATACAGAAACAGTCACCAAGTGCAGGGGTTGCTATGCAGGCAGTGCAGGTATGTGCGGCTGGTGGGAGAGGGACCTGGGCCTCAGAAACAGAGGGTGGCCAGGTAACCAGTGCAGATTCACATGGGAGGTCAGCAGGGGAGAGGAGGAGAAAAGGCAGAAGCGAAGAGAAAGGTTTTGAGGTGCTTCCGGAACCGGAGATAGTTCTCCTCAAGTTTGGAGGTGGATGAGCGAAGAGATCAAGAAGGTAGATATTTAGGAAGAGAGAGTTGAAGGTATTGAGGCCACAGGCCCCAGTAGGCCTTGTTGTGGACAATGTAGAGGGTTTTGAACTTGATCCTCGCAGCCACTGGGAGCCAGTGCAGAGATTTCAGTCCTGAAGAGATACGATCCCTGGGCTTTTTGATGATGGATGGCAGAATGTTTGCAGGTCATCATTTGCTATTCAGGTGGTTTTCAAATCTGTGACATGGGGTTTTCTCTGGCGTGTTCCTAACATGCAAAGTTGACCTTGGCAGTAAGAGTTTGGCTCTGATATTTTAGGATGATGGGCTGCCTCTATTTCAACAATGTAATGTTTAAATGTGTGCTTACTGCACTACTGTATGGCTTCTTGGCACTGTTGGCAGATTCCAGTGGTGGATTCTTCCAGGTGTCTTATTAGGTCAGATGGGTCTGGCGTTTTGCCCTAAAAGACATCAGGTGGGTGTAGAGACGTCTTGATCGGGGCAGGGAAAGAACTTACTCTGGGGCCCCACAAGGCTGCCTTCCCTAGTGAAGCCAGTTTCCATTGTGCATCACACTTAACTTGCACATGTCAGAATATTTTATGGCACATTGTTGAGGTTTTAAACCTATTGCCTGTTTGTTGTTGACCAGTACATTGTGCTCTGATCAGTTCATCCTCTAATGTTTTTTTTCTAACGGGGAGGACCTATTTCAAAATCCAATGAGAGTTAAGAAAAAGCTCAACAAATTGGATTGGCTAGAAACCCAAGACAAGGCTGCTTCAAATAAACTACTGGCCCATCTCCCAACACAATACAAAAAACTGAATGAAACTGAACAAGTGCTCAAAAGCTTTCCCGACAGACACTTGAGACAAACCTTTTTAAGGGCCAAGCTAGACCTCCTTCATACTAATGAAATTAGAGCACTCAGGGGCCTATCCAACTCTAGTAGCTGTAGACTATGCAAGAACTCCTCAGAAACAGAATCAGTCGGGCACCTCCTGATGTAGTGCCCTGAAACCTCAGCTCTAAGAAAAGCATACTTAAAACCTCTTCTAGAACCCTTTTCACTGAGAGAAGAAGACTCCTGGTGGAACCGTCTACTGAGTGAAAAGAAAACTAGCTGGACAATTGCAATGGCGAAGATCCACGAAGCTGCTTTAGCAGAATGTCTCAAAGAAGAAAACTGCATGCAACTGCCTGGAAACACGCAAGTGTAAGAAGAATTCCAAAAAGAAGCAAAAGAAAAGAAAAGTAAACAAAGAGAAAGCAAGCATTTTGTAAAATCAATACATTTGATAAATACAAATAATTTAAAAAAATGCTTTTTTTCACTGTGGTACACATCGTTTTTGTGCACTCACTGCAGCACAATTCATGTAGCATTCTCATCTGTCTGGGGGTTATATTAATCATATGCAAAAGCCAAAGTTGAAATACATACTTATACATCTGGTAGACACAAGGGTTCAAAATATAGCTCAGTGTGTTAAGCGCTTACTGCAGAGTCTTGTGTTCATATGCAAGATTACAATACCAATGTCCAGCAAGAGGGACTCAGCCATTCCAATTACTGAAGTTGATAAGCTGGCATGCACATGTATTTTGAAGCAATCTGCATACTGCAGTTGGTGCGCTAGAAAGCAGCAATAAAGAAATAAAATACATGAGGTCTGCTGCATTTCTGAATGCGGATACTGCATTGATGAGCATAGGTGGGAGGGCTTGTGTGGCGTGTTGTCAACTGGCCTTAGTTGGGGGATAGATGCTGTGGATGGGCCGTGTCGAAAGTGTGGAAATGCATTGCAGAGCAGAGATTTGGTCCACAGGCACGCCCAGGCCCTAAAAGATCTTTACAGTCACCACCAGGAGTCTGGCTTTCGTTTGTGACGACCTGGGAGGAGTGGAGATGAAGAGGCGGGCTGGAGGTGTGTGAACTCTGCCTCCAAGCTGATCGCTTGCTTCTAGAATGTACCATGCATGTGCGACGGGCAGTACCGGATTAGCGAAAGAGAAATACTGGGATGATCTATGGACAATGAGTGGAGGTTGGGTTTGAGGTGATGGAGGTGTGATAGTGATAGTTGCGTGCTTGCTTCTAGAATGTGCCCTTAAGATGTGCAGGCGGCATTGGAGTACCGATTCTTTACCCACACTAAACACATGTCTAGAGGCCGCAAGCTTAAGATGTTCCTTGTGCCGCAGAGATAGCAAGGCTCATGTTCCTGGCCATTTCTATTATATTCTGTCTGTCATCCGTATGTCCCGTCTTTCCCTCCATGTATTTCATGATACCATTCTCTGTTTTGCTGTATGATAAAATTCCACCCTGGTCAGCTCACCTGGGGATAGCAAGCTAATAGGTTGTGGTGGGACCTGCTGGGAATCTGTGTAATTAACGTTATTGCCACGTTGTGGCGTTACTACATTATGACGATCAAGAGCCGTGTTCATTGCTAATGGATTGGATGGATTAATTGTCTGCGATTCTCCAACCAGCTTTGTTGGGTGTTCAATGATGCTCGAGGGCCTGCGGTATTTTGAAGTTATGGTCATGCCGGCAGATGCTCAGTAATAAGGAGACATATTAGTAAGATGAGTTGGTACAGGATCTCCTTAGTTAAGACTAGAGTTTAGAGTAGCACCTAGTTTGGGTTGCTGTTCGATCCACCTATTGAATTATTTATTTATTTTAATTCTTATAACGCACCTTACGCCCATAGGCCTCAGGGCGCACACATAACACAAACACACGGAACAAACAAAACAGAGAAAACCGATCAGCAAAACAGAGGGAGTAATTGTTCTGGAGCAAGGTTAAACAGGTGAGTCTTGATCCATTTTTTAAAAAACTCTTTAAGAGTTGTAGTCATTCTCATTCCAAGAGGGAGGGCATTCCAGGCTACAGGAGGGTGGACATCAAAACTGGTACCAACACATCTAACCAGTTTAAACCTAGGCTGTGATAGCATAAACTGCTCCTGGGAACCAAGGTTACGAGTTGACTGGTGTGCTTTTAAGTGGTCACACACATATATAGGTGCCTCATCATTCCAAGATGTGTGGGTCAGTGTAAGAAGCTTATGTGTAATGCAATGTTTTATAGGTGGCCAAAGAAGGTCCCTCCTGGCCTTAGTAATGTGGTCACGACGAGTCAAACCATGAATCGCACGGACAGCGCTGCCCTGGCCACTTTCAGAGCAGTGATATTAGCTTGAGAGGTGCCAATCAACAAGCTGTTGCAGTAATCCGAGCGTGAGTTTACCAAGGTGGAAGCCAGCATGGATAGGTTACTGGAGGAGATGTAAGGGTGAAAATCATTAAGTAGCTTATTAATGTAACCACATGAGGTTCGAATGTGTGCTACTTGGCATTTCATTGTAAGCTCGGCGTTGAGGACGATGGCCAGCATTTTCATGCTCTTGGCAACTGTGATGTTGCTTCCTGCTGTAGTGAAGCTCTGATAGATGGGATCAAGTTTTTTCAATCTAGGTCAATTTTTTCAATCTAGATCCTGCACAGATGATCAAAAGCTCCATCTTGACTGTATTTGAGCCAAGCAAATTCTCTACCATCCAAGCCAGAATAGCTTCATCAATGGAGTTGATCACCAAAGAGTCCTCAGAATATGAGCCAGAAAGCTCAATGACGACCTGGGTGTCATCAGCATTATTGGTATATAGGACACCCAGGTAATCCAGGAGATCAAGAAGTGGTAAGACATAAATATTAAATGGTGTAGGAGAAATACAACACCCTTGTGGAAACCTGCATCATATAACAGTTGGAGAGGAGCTGGCACCTTTGAAAAGAGGCAAACCACTGTGCGACCACGTTAGAGCATGCATCCCGGTCCTTTATGTTGTGACTCACTGCCTTAGAGGTTTTCTGTACCCCGAGAACTCTGTAAACCTCCAGCTGCCAGAAGTATGACTGGACAACTTTGCAAGTAGAGGAAGAATTCTTCCTATCAAAGTACCCCGCTGACTGTTAAAACGTACAACTAAAGGAATCAATCAATTGGAAGATACAGGAACATGCTACTCGAAAACCACCAGCTGTAATATAGAAAACACAGACCAATTGTTTCCTCCAAACAGCAGAGAAGGTAGGAATGAGCTAAACTCTATGGTAAGTACAGTTGCTCCAAATAGAGCCAGATATGCGTGTGGTATGGAGCAGCAGGGGTCCCGTTGTGTTCCCAATTCCACCAAGGATATCTAGGGTTACAAGATTGTAAGTGAGACAGAAACTTGGTGGGATTTGTAGAAGAAAGAAGTACAGAGGAGAAGGTCTTACCAGGCGTGAACAGCTGTGGAGCAATGGAGCACAGGAGCTCCAAAACAACCCAAATCAGAACGTACGCAAAGGGAAGAGGTTGGTTAGTGGGACCTGTCCTGAAGGCACGAGGAACCCTGAGCATACGAGGTGGTGCAGTACAGCAAGCATCTCTAGTCCGTGCACAGTAAATGTAAGTGAAAACCAAATGATGATCTAGATAAATATGTGCAAATGCGAAGTTCAGCAGAGCGTCTCTAATAGAATGTCACAAAGGAAAACAGCAGCATGAGAATCCAAAGGACAGAAGCAGGTTGGCAACGTGCAGGCAGAAATTAGATAAAGAAGCAGGCCAAACAATCCAGGTACGAAGCAGAAGTTGGCAGTGATCAGGCAGCGTGAAGCAAGGCATGTGACAAAAGGCCGTCTGTAAGGCAGTACGAGTTGGGAAAAACACTAGGGCCAAAACGGGTCCAGGGATGTAGCAGGGGACTAGTCCAGGAATCAGAATATCGTGTCAGTAATGTAATATCCGGCAGAAACAAGGAAGGCGTAGAGCCACGAAAAACAACTCTAATCAGAAGTGCTGCGTTGTCGGCGAAGGCAATGCTTATTTCCTGGGTCATGTAACGTTCTGCGCATCATGTGACCGCGAGTGCCGGACTTCCCAATGGATGCCATACGTAGGGCTACATGACTACGTGTGTGTAGAGGCTTCCACCATCGCCATAGCAACCTCCACGGCAGGAGGGGTTGTGCTCCCTGTATACATGTGGAATGCTTGCCAACAGAATGGAGTTGAGGAGCCCTATACAACGAACCTTTCCCAGTATGACGAGATTGCACAGTGCATTTAAGTAACGCCCTTGGCTTATTATTACATGGATTCCTGACACTTTAGTCTGGTCACCACCAATGAGTGGTCGAATGCCGCTGAAAGGTCCAGCAGCATTCATAAAGCTGGCTGACCTCTGTCAACTATGCTGGTAATGTTAGATTTGCTCTGAAGCCTGACTGCCGTGGGCAAGGATGTTACTATTGTCAATAAACTGCTAGAACTGAAGGAAGGCCACACAGTTCAGGATCTTTAGAAGAAAAGACATATTAGTTATTGGAAGACAGTTTTTAGCAATCAGTGGATAAAGGTTGTTCTTTTTCAAGAGGGGTGTGATCCAAACCTCTTTAGGAAGCAATGGGACATGATCTTCGATAAAGGAAAGATTGACCAATTTAGTCACCCATGGGACTAAAATATCCATACAACCAATGAGAATACGGGATGGGCAAATACCGCCAACGGAAGATGTAGGTTTCCATATTTCCATGTAATCTTCCATATTTCCACCTCAGTGCATTGATTAAAATTGAATTCTGGCAAAGTCTTTTTTTCTTAAAGACAAGAAAGGCCGGCGGAGGGGAGGAAAACCTTCCCATTTTCTGCAAGAATCCCCTTTTGGGTGAGGATTGCCTGTTGATGTTTGGTGATCTTAGAGGAGAACTCCTCATGAATCCCCTGACACGTGAATAAGAGAGCCGGTGTTGCCGGGAAAAGTAGTCCCTGACAAGTGCAGTGCTCACGGATTTGTGGAAAATGTAAGTGGAGCCGCAACTAACACAACACAGCGCACATTAGAAAAGAAGTGTCGGGCGAAATCTAAAATGCCTGCAATTACAAATCTAGATGCACCCAGAGTAGATGTCTAATAACAAGATCAAATGCAATAATGCAGCAGGAGTGCAGTCCTTACTGCTTGGAGGGAGAGGGGAACTAGCAAGTAACTCTAGCGTTCATCATACATCATGCAAACAAGATCATGCTGTGCTCACATGCAAATACCTCTTATACCTCCACCTAGCTGTCCACATTTCTCTCTAGTCCAGTCCTGCTGTGTGCACGAGCAGCGTCCTCTCCAGTGGGTCGGACAAGCAGTGGGCACAAGGAGGCGTGCAGAGTTTAAAGGAATATTACGTCATCTCCCTTTCTTGGGTTTATATTTAATGCATTCCCAAGTCCTTGAATTCTGCCTGGTCCTTCTTCATTCGTATTCTTCTCGCATCCATGTTCCACTCAGCTACTGCTGCATCAGAGGTTTTTTTTTTGTATTAAAGCCGCGCAGATCAATGCACAGGTGGACTTCGTTGCTGTCCAGTTTGCAAATTAGTACAATGGGGCTAAGGCATTCTGTGGTTTCTACGGTTTCATTAATATTGTCTGCAATTAATGATTACAGCAGTTCGGTGAGCTCTTTCCTAGCTCTGCAAGGCATTGGACTTAATGGGTGCTTTATAGGTACTGCACCCTGATGTAGAGCAATTCTTGTATATAGTATTTAGGGTCATTTGGTATTCGCTGAATACTGCAGCACATTTAGTTCAGAAAACCTCACCTTGTTGCAAAGTAACCTGCAGAAGTTGTTCAAGAGAGCATTGCTGCTCAAGCCTCCCCTCGTACAGATCTTAACTCATCCCACCCCAACACCGGTGGGACATTCGACATTGGAGGACACATATACCTTTCCCCAGGCATTGCAGTCCTTGACACTGAAGAACCTGTATTGGAATGCTAATATGAGAATCATGAATCCCACCTATGCCCATGGGTTTATGTCGGAATGTAGTAGCCGTGCGTTTTCATTGGCGACCGTGAATTGTGAAGATCTTTTGAAATGATGGTGTAGTCCGACCCTGAGTCCACCAGTTGGATGGCAGAATTCCATCTAGTGGCACTGTGCAGAATGATGTGTTCTTTCTTTTTTGTTAGGGTACCTGATTATCAGTGTTAAGCACTAACTGGTCCATGTGATCATCTAAGTCTACCATACAGTCCTATACTCTGAGGATTCGCACACGCCTGCTAGACAGTCAAATTTAGAGCAGTTAGAAGATTTCTTGCCAGGCATGGAATGTGGTTTGTCATGTGGTTTTTGCTACTGCACCAGAAGCATGTGCGTACTTCTCTATCTGGCATGGGGTTGACTTGCCCTGCTCGAGTGTATGATGATGGATGGGTGTCATTTTGTCCATCTCCGATGTTCATCACTGATGGCAAAAAGTCTCAGGTCTTAAGAGCTCAATGCATTCAACTAGTCTGCCCACAGGGGGGCAGGTGTATTCTGCATCTTCTCTGGCTTCTGGTAGTCCACTCAAGCTATAGGAGGTGGACCAGGGTAATGGAGGAATGCTGACGAAGGTGACACATCCTGCATGGCAGTGAGCATGTGGAGAAGTCGCAGGCGGTGCGGCTTTCAAAAGGCCAGTGCTGCCGAAGTAGCATATGTGGAGCTCAGCTCTTCGCCACTGTGTTATTTTGAAGGTATAGGCATGCAGTTTGAGGCACAGCAAGGAGACTTGCTACTAGAATGAGTTGATACAAAAACCCTTTATTTAATATAACATCTTTAAGCATCACCTTATCTCAGGAGGATAGCACAGGGGCAACATGCTCGGCTTGGAAGAAAGACGACACGGAGCAACACAGGTTCGACCCCCGAGTCCACGCTTAGCAGCCTCTAGGTATTAAGCACACTATAAATAACCTATTGTATCATATCATATCACCTGGTTTGAGTCGCTGCGCAAGCCTCCCCTAGTACCTCGCCCTCATTCTCTGTGGTTTTCTCTATTGTACACACATGCACAGCATCCTTTCCATTAGGTGTGGTTGGGAGGGCACACAGGTCTCTAACGCAATATTACAGGCCCTCCATAACATACTTGAACTCTGTTGTTGTACATAAGCAAAAGGGGCACAGCCCCTTTAAGAACACCAGCGCAGGAAAAAGCGGGAAGAAAACGGAAAGGGAGGAGCTAGGAGGGAAAACGTTAGTTAATGTGTGTGGAGTGAATAAAGAGGTTCACAGCAGAGCAGGCTCCGTCTCTTCATTGCGCGTGTGAATGAATGAGAGAGTCAGAGCCTAACACTGGCGACGAGGCTGACACGAATCCTCGTGTGACGGCAGCAGTTGAAGGAGGGCCGTAAGCCCAGCAGTCCGGGAGGGCCCGTGTGCCCAGCAGTCCAGGAGGGCCCGTGTGCCCAGCAGTTTGGTTGGGCCTGTGTGCCCTGAAGCCTAGCAGCGGCCCGTGAGCCCTGCCGGAGGGCCCGTGTGCCCAGCAGCAGCCGGGAGGGGACCCGTGTGCCCAACGGCATTTCCAGTGGGCCTGCGTGCCTGTGATCGAGCAGTGGCCCGTGTGCCCTGCTGAAGGGCCAGAGCGCCCAGCATCAGTTCCATCGGGCCCGTGTGCCCTGTCGTCAGACGGAGGCCCGTGCGCCTGCAGGCCGAGGAGGGCCCGTGTGCCCGACGTCGGCTCGGAGGCCCATGAGCCTCGAGAAGGAGATGCCCGTGCGCCCCTGGAGAGGAGAGCCAGCGACTGCTGAATACCACGAGTTGTCTGACAAAGGTGGTTGTGACTTCCCCTATAAACTCTTTGTAAATACTGACACGTGCCTTGGCTTTGTGGTGCAGACTTACACAGAGGTGAATTGAGAAGTATAAAGGTGGAGGGTTGTGACACCTGCCCACTTTTAGAGATGAGTGCCTGACTGGTTTGAAGCCTGCCCAGGGCTCAAGTCGAGAGTGCACACGGGTGGACGGAATGCCCCCACTTCTTTCAGATGGCACCTTGATATGCTAATTTCTGGTGACACCACATTCAATTGTTATGTTAATGAGTCACCCAACATTTGAGGACCTGACCCCTGAGCATGCCACACGCTTTCCTTTTCCTCTGAGTTTCATAGGAGCACAAATGCCCAGCAGTATATGAATTTACAGAGTGTTATTTTTCAAACCCTCATTTGGACACATTCCATGCCATGTGTGTGCGCTTTGAAGGTGCTGATGTTCCATCATCAGATGCACGGCACCATTGTAAGAATGCGCTGACGTCAGTGTCCCCTAGGTCATAGCATTGAACCATAATCCTGTTGCCTGGCAACGTTGATGCCTTTACACGCTTCTGTGATGAAGAATCTTTTCTTTCAGTTATCAGGTAATCCACCTGGCTTCTCTAAATGTGTTTTTGAATTTGATTTGATTGAAGAGCCCTGTGTCGTTTTGAACAGAAATTATTTGCAAAGTAGGCAATAACAGACAGCAGAGGCAGTCCTAGAATAAGGCGCCTTCGCATCAGAGCATTGTTTGATTAAGAGAAGGGGACAGGGACCAAAGGACATAACACTATTTTTTAACCTTGACAGATTGAGGCCATCATTTACACCTTTACAAGTTTCATAAGGTGGTGCTGAGGGCGAATTACAGGAGAGGTGGATCGGGTGGTTTGGAAAGGAGGATGGAAGCGTTTGGGGTGCTCCTTCTAACGCTAGCAGGTAGAGTTTCAGTCAAAGTTTGAAGAGTTCCACTGAAGAGCTAGCTATGATGGTGTTGGGGGTGCATAGCATTCCTGTAGAGTGGGGCGAGTAGTGAAAAGGAGTGAAAACTGGAGGAGACACAGTGAACTGGTAGGCTGTGAAGAGACCAGGGGCCTAATCAATGGAACATTTAGTGTGGTACAAAGTGACTTTGCACTACTGACAAACACCATGATTCACAGAGCGGTGCAAAGTGTATTTTTTCAGTGCAAAGTAAGATCCAGCTTACACTGGTGCAAAGTCACATTGCACTGCAAAAATACACTTTGCACCACTCTGTGAATCAGGGTGTTGGTTGGCAGTGCAAAGTCACACAGGTCCATGAATTAGGCCCAAGGACTCCATCTTACAGGAGTGAGAGTTCAGTGAACTACAGTTAGCAAGGACGTGAGGTGCAAGACCATGGATGGAATTATAGATAAGTAGGAGGAATATTAAGGATAGAACGATTTTCCATGGGGAACCATTCAGTATGGCAAAGGTAGGTAGAGGTGGAGGTGAAGGATGAAAAGGGTCCATGTCACAAACATGAGGATTCTGTTGTGGGGAATATAAGAGTAAAAGGGTAAATAAAAACTGGACTGGTAGAGCAGGACAGGAAGAGCACAAGAATTGAGGAAAGTGTTTTTAGCAATCTATAAGGTGATGGGGGTCTAAATATGCACAAATGTTGGAGCTCCTCGACTGGGAACAAACACTGTCAAAAAAACAGTTTTATGGGAGGATGCTCACTCAGGAGGGTCTAAGAACATGTTTTAGCTCACTCTATCTTTTAGAGAGAAGTAATTTGCATATCAGTTTGGTCTCATCCAGCAGCGAAATGCTAGGAAATTATCCTCTGAACAAGAGTTCCAACAGCAACCACAGATATGTGTTTCTGCCTGGTTAGGCTACATCAGTGAGGTGAATATTTAACTCTCTAAACACAGGAGCATTGGGTCCATAACTGGATTACCCTTAGTAACTTAGTGTTAAACCTCAAGTTTCCAAAAATATGCAAAAGTGAGGGAGGTCCTCGACTGAGAATAAACACAGCCTAATAGCCTCCCGAGTGGAGTAGAGAACATATGAGTATTGTTTAGCAAAGAAGTTAAAGTTAAATACAGAAGAGGAGATGATTTAGCTGAGTGACTGACCCTTGAGGGACGCCACTGTGATGGGTTTCAGGGAGGAGGTGCTGGAGGTCTGTGAAAGTGAGAATTAGTGGTCAGAGAGATTGGAGCACAACCAGTTGATCACAACATTCTTGAATCAATGAGGGAAAGAGTTTAAAATAGGGAGGGATGATCCAAAGTGTTGAATGCATCAGAAAGGTCTAGAAGAAAGCAAATGCGTGGGAATGTACATCACTATCAGAGAGTATCATGTGGTTAACCGAACAGGCATTCAGTAAGAAACTAATCTGGATATTGCTCTTGTTTCCAATTTCTGATCTCGAACTCACGTTTAGGCATATCTGTGATACGTCAATGTCTTTCCAAAAGTCCAATTCTGGCCTACTAAAATTCTCTGCAAGTTTTCTACTCCTGCTAAAATATATATTAGGAGTATCACCAGAATGCTAGTCCAAACTAAAGCTGCATCATTCACTGGTCGTTGCTTTATGGCCCCTTTTCTTTGTCATTGATCGAGTCTGCACATGCTGAAATTCTTCTTCTTGTCTTGCTTCTGGATCTGCAATGGTGGGAGGATGGATATCACCTTTGTAGACTTTCATATCTCCTACGTAAAGCCAAGCTCATCTCCCTTGGACCTTCACAACTGAAGGGGTTATATTTTCAACACAAAAGGGACTGTTAAAATGTGGCTCATGCCACTTTTGCGCAATGTTTTTTACAAGGACTAAATCACCAACATACAACTTGGGTGCCAATAAAAGTTTAGTTGTGCTGGTTGTTGAATAGTCCTCACCTGTGTTCTGAGACCGACCCCCTGGTGCTTGAGTTGATCTGAAATGAGAGAGATGCTAGAGGTCATACATGTCAAATAGTCATGCAATTCATCAACTAGAGTTTTAGCTACACTCTGGGCATCACTTCCACTCCTAGATGGAGGTGTAAGAGGCGTTGTCATGTGCCGCCTGTCACTAACCCGTGAGGGATGAGATGATGGTCTGAACCTAGCTAATTTCAAAGGGCATATAACTCTAGGGATAGGCAATATAGCCATCCCTTCTTCAATGTCAGTTCAATCTTGACAATCATTTCTTTAAGGAGGCCATTGAGTCTCTCACATATTCCGTTTGCTTGCGGGTGATAAGCAGAAGAAAACTTGTGTTTAATGTTCAATAGAAGCCCTATTTGTTCAAACACCTCATTAACAAAATGTGGTCCATTGTCGGATCACAGCACTTCACACACACCCCATCTCAGGAAACTTTGCATCAGGGTGTGTACACAGACCTGCCTCCATCCACCTAGAGAAGGGACACACCACCACTAATAGATACCTATATCCATTACACACCTGCAGCATATCGACATAGTCAATATGTAAATGCTGAAACTGACCATTTGGTTGAAGTGTTACCCCTCTAATTGTTCTCAGAGTATGTCCAGCAGTAAACGTTTGCCACACCATGCAGTTAACCATAAATAGTGCAACGTGTTCCAACAAATCCGTAATTAACCAGTCTTCTGCAATAGTAGCAGCAAGACTCTCCCTAGTTACATGCACAGGGTAATGCAGCTGCTCAATCGCGACCTGTAGTAATGCTACGGGCATCAGCGGCTTTCCAGTGCTGTCCTGTCTCCATAATGCTTCTGTGGGGGATATAGAACACCCCCTTTGCTTCAATAATTCCTGTTCTTCCTGTGGTGCGCTTACTTGAATCTCCATTAGTGGGGTTCTCGACAATTTATTAAACCCTTCTTGCACTGCCATGGCTATAACTACTTTCGTTTTAATGCTCCCAATATCAAAACTCAAAATATCTGGAGACTATATAACTCTTTTGGCTTGTATGTCTGAGGCTTCATTCCCACAAGAGATAAAATCTGTTTGCTTAGTATGAGTTGTGCATTTAACGACTGCTATGGCTACTGGGAGTTGTAGTGCGTTAATAAGCTTGTCCAATAAGGATGTGTGTTGCACTGGAGTGCCGCTGCTCTGAGGTAGCCTCTCCTTTTCCAATGAGCTAGCCCAGTCTGTATGGTTGACATCACGTAGGCGGAGTCACTGTACACCGGCACTTCCTGCCCTCCGTGTTTTTTAAGCGCGACAATAAGTGCCACTAATTCTGCTGCTTGTGTTGAAAAGTGAGACGTACCCTTGCACTTGCTACAACTTCAAATTCTCCATTTAAACTGTGTTTCACTACCGCTGCACCTGAATGTCTTTCCCCACTAGCCTGATCAATCTTCAAAGAACCATCAATAAAGAGTATCTCCCCTCCTGACAAAGCATTCTCTTTCACACGGGGTATATCATCATAAAATTCAACATAATTAGTAGTGTCATGCACCATATCGCCTTCTGCTACTGGCTAAGCTACTAACGTGGCAGGATTCACTATTTTACATCTTACAGTTTTAATCATTGAATTTGAAATCATTACCTCATAAACTGAAGCTCTTTGGGATGTCAATGTACAGTTGGGTGTCTCTAAAATGGCAAACAGAGCATGCTCCACAAAGATAGTCATAGAGCATCCCATGACAATACTTGTAGCCTTCTCAATTGCGAACGTGGCAGATGCAAATGACTGTTCACAAGGAAAGTGTCCTCGCATAACTGGGACTAAAATCCCACTGTAATACGCTAGAGGCTTGTACTGCAGTGTAGTCCTCTGTGTAAGCACTGCTGTCATGACTGTCCTATTTGTGTGTGAAAACAAATAGAATTCCTCGGCATAGTTGGGAATTCCTAAAACAGGGGCTGTACAAATAGCTTTTTTCAACTCCTCAAACCCTTCCTCCATTTTCTCAGCCCATTCTATTTTTACTTTGTCCACTTGTGTTTTCTTTAATGCCTGCAAAATAGGTCTTGTGTATGTACTGTAATCAAATACCCAGGCTCTAACATAATTGCATAACCCCAAAAACTGTTGCATCTGTTTCACTGTATCTGGGCTTGCGGTTTTCATAATTGCCTCAGCTCTTTCAGGTGACACCTACTTTCCCGCAAGTGAAATCAACGGCCCTATATATAACACCTCTGCTAGGATAGTCATCAACTGAATACAATCTTGCCTGCACTCATCATCCATGGTGCTACAAATCAAAATGTCATCTACGTATTGTATCACCGCACTCTTCAGATCAATATTGCCTAAGTCCATGTGTAGGATGTAGATCGATGGGGACTCACAATACCCCTGGGGCAAACGAGTATCTTTCAGATGAGATTGGTGAAACATAAAGGAAGTCAAGTCTTGTGAGTCTTTGTGCCAGGATCGAGAAAAACTAATTCTTCAAATCGATCACCGTGAAATATCGAGCTTCCACTGAGATACGGCATAGTATCGTTGCCGGGTTAGGAACTAGAGGAAACTCTGCCTCTACAATCTGCTTAATCGGTCTCATATCTTGGATAAATCTCCCTTAGATTTTATGACCGGATACACTGCAGTATTACACAGTGATTCTGATAGCATCAGAATCCCTTGTTTCATCAGTGCTGAAATGATCTGAAATATACCGAGACATGGGGTACTGCTTTTCTCGATGTAAAATCGCCCCTGGCTTAAGCTTTATTTTGACTTCCCATATTCCCTTCAATAAACCTATGTCATAAGGACCTGTGGACAAGAGGACACTTGGCACCTTCACCAAGTCTTCCTGAAAAATGCTGGACGCTGCCACATTGTTGCCATTCATTGTGGGTCTTCCCTCTTCTCTTTTCTTATCCAGTATGTAATACTCATAAAGAATACCACTTCATCGTCTGTTCAGTCTTCCCTGAACATGTCGTCATCAGTTATGTCAGTCAGTCTGTACCCTTCTTCTTCGAGAGCTAGTACTGTCCTCCATGGTCTACCCTCATCATCTATTCCTTCGAGCATTGCCTTTTCCCTTCATACTATGGCTAGTTCCAATTATATAGGGATAATCTGTTCGCCCTCTTTATCCATAGGTATTTGTGGTCTAAACAAAAACTCATCAGGTATCCTGACAATTTTTCCCACCAAGCCAGGTAGCCAGATCAATAGAATGCTCACCCCCTATAGTAAATCCTCTGGATCTACTGGAACGCCTCGCAGAGCCAATTGCCCTGTGAATGCCAGTATAAATCAACCCACGTTTAAATAGTGTATTCCTGGAGTGGAATACACTATCCCTTCATCAGTAACTGAAATCCTCATGTTAAGTTTTGTCATCAAATCTCTTCCCAAAATGTTAACCGGCGTCTCCCGTGAATACAACAAAGGAACAGAAATATCACACTCTCCTATAGAAAGAAACTGATAATTCATTAGTAAAAGGAACTTGACTAGTAGCTCCAGAGAACCCTTGAGCATTCATGGCAATTCCCGACAATGGATATTTTCCCTCTCATATACATGAGCGACTAGCCCCAGTGTCTATTAGAAAAGAAAAAGATTTGCCTCCTATCATCACATCGACCCTTGGTTTCTCTTGGGGGGTCTAGTGTCACAGATAGTACTGAACACATCAAGTCAGCCTGTAAGCTGTCCTATTGTGGCTACAGGCTCATCTCCGTCCCTGTGAAAGGATTTTCTCCCACCACAGTGGCACCACCTATTCTATGTATCAGCGCTGTCCTGTGGTTGCATTCTGCTGTGTCCGCATAGGGGCTTATTGTGACTGCCCTTGTGGTGGATTCATTTGCACTTGCTCTTGTTGCTGTACCTGCTGTACTCGGGGCGCTTGTGTCTGATACAGTGTTTGATCTTGGCAAACCCTTCCCTAGTCTGTGTACTATATGGTGGAAGATAAGCTGACTCCCTCTTGAAAATTGCCCATTCTGTACCTTCCCTTGGCTCCCACATACACGTGCAATGTGCCCTGTGTTCCCACAAGTCCAACATATTGGGAGTGGCTTTCTGACAGGTCCCCCTTGGTTATATCCTCCCTGGATACTGTGATTCTCATACTGTGTATTGTGAAACCACCTTGATTATTTTGAAATCCACCACTTCCTCTATAGCCCACAACTCTGCCTCTTGGCATGAACCCATATCCACCTTGGGCCATCGGCTGCTGATTACTTGCCTGTGATGCACCCACTGCCTCCTGCATTCCCAATCTTTCTCCGCTTGTCAATACTGCCCCATCTATGGCACATTTTGAATTTTTTTTCTGAACTAACTTGTCTTCCTCTATTTTCCTAGTCTCATCTTTCTTCGTATTCTTCTCTTGTAACAACCGGCAGTGATGCACTATCGTCAGCTATATCTCAGCCCATGGTTTTGCTTCTATCCCTGCTTGTTTCTTCATCTGTCTCTGTACTGGCTCAGGTAACCCCTGACATAAAATGTGGTAAAATAATGCCATTGTTTTTTCCCACAGCTCGCGAGTTTCAAGTTGTCATTTCTCCTGAATGTCCTTAATGTAAGCAATCAGGTCTTCATCTTCCTTCATCTTACATGTCATGATTGCACCCATGTCGGAAGTATCGGGATACTATATCCTCAGTGTACTCCATACATCTGCTCTGCAATTATTGAACGTCGCTCCGTCATGCACTGTGTATTTTGCGGTCACACTTGAATACCCGCTCTCCACCATGTGTCATCATCCCTTTCCCCAAGAATAGCCAAGAGACCTATCATGTCCCCTATGGCCAGCGTGTTTCCTCCGGTCATTTGTTCTTGCTCATATATCCATTTCCCAGTGCCTGAAATCAAACTCGGGAGCTTGCATTTTAGATTATCCTTGTCCATGGCGGCCATGGAATATACTGTGGTCTTGCTCCCCCTTTTTCCAGTAAGGGAAACTCCGTAAACCCCAACCCACAGTCGGCTTCCATCGTTAGCATATCCATGGCAGGGACGATCTTCCCTGTCCGTCTCTTTGTCGGTAGTGACCTTAATCTGCTCACATATGGCAGTGATTCTCCCTTCTCACTATATAATCTTCCTCAGTGATGCTCTGGATATCCTATGAAATCTGGCATACTATCCTTAGGTTGTTCCAGATCAGACCATCTTACTTCTTTATGTATATGCAGGCTTCCCTCGGGGGCACATGCGCTTCCCCAAGGAAGGATTCTCTTTCCTCGTCTGATATGTATTGTCCCCAACTAGTGTGACTATAATCCCCTTCACCTTTGTCTAAGTTCAGTCTGCTTAAGGATAATGCTCTACTTTCATGACTGAACAGATTTTCTTTTTTGCGTTGTTATTGAAATGCTAGGGATGGATCCATCCTCCCTCGAACTTCATACTTGCTACCTTTCTTTAATTCTTGATAGGCCTTATCAATCCTTTCTCCGCTGCTCACTGCATCAAAGTTTTCTTCCTCCAATATTACTCTAGATTCCCCTGATATTGCTTCTTTTATCGGAAGGAACTCTTCTACTCTATCCCATCATATTTCTGGGCTTTCTTGGCCCCGGCTGGTTCTTTACAAGTGAGACTGGCATCAAAACTCTGCTGTCTTCTCCTTTGTTCTATTTCTTCATACAGTTCTCTTTGCTTTCTCGCCTCCCTTCTGATTCTTTCATCCACTCCTCAGGTGGTGGATCTTCCCTCTCTTCCTGGTACATTTTCCAGAGCTCTAGGATCGCTAATCTTTTCTCTATTTGCTTCCCAGTGTACGCAGAGTGCAAGTATGAGGTCATGTGTTGCAATACCACCTTTGACAGTGATCCCCTTGTGGCCATGGCATGAAACGTTTATCTGCCGTGCCTTTCACCCATTGCACACTATACTGTTTGAGCTTGGGCATATGCTTTGGCAATGTCCTACATAAGTGCATCAGAGGAGTATCTCCCATAATGACGAGTCTCAATTGACTGTCGATACTTACCGGACTTATAAAATAACCTTTATACTTTTGCTTAAATTACCAATGTTTTGACACCTTTAAAACAACAACAACAAATATGAGCACGCACCATCAATCGCTGCTGAAGCCCTAGTTTCTCAATTAGCTATGTCTACCTTTGGATTGATACCAATCAACCTCTCTGCTAGGTTTAATTGCTGTTGCTATCTACTTTTCTCAATAACTTCACAACTTTTTATCGCTCTTCAATATTTTTGATCAACAAACACTTATACAGACTAGTCGACTTTACACATCAATAAACAGTGTGATCACCCTTTTCTTTCTCTTGCCTTTATTCAAATACCCTGTACAGGTTTTAAGACATCACCTTACGTGAACCTGTTCACGTGTGTTATTTTTCTGCTCAGCTCCCATTGGAGTTTGAGATGTCTTCTTTTGAGTTCCCTTGTACTAGGATTCTTTAGGCGCTATTCTTCTCTTCAGACAATATTTCACATTGCTCAAATTATATTATAATAATCCCATCCCCTTAATTTGCCATTCCTCTTAGTCTACTCACTATTCGTTCATTAATTGGCTCAAGGCCTTCGGTATCATCTCCTTCTCCAATCCGACCACTTCACCTTCTGTCTGCAGAGCGCCCGTGGATACCGGGCAGGGATTTTATCATAGGGGGACCTGCCCACCGTCTCAGTTCTTCTTGCAAGATTTTCTATTGGCAGCTCTCCACAGGAAACCCTGTGATCTATCGGTTAATGGCACTGGATATCCGATCGTCTGAAAGACTGAGGACAAACTAGTTTGGATCTTGAAAAACCCGACTCTGCTACTACGTGAGCGTAGGGCCCTTTGGGTGACGTGCATGCAATGGATGGTTTGCAGAATAACTCTGACACCAAATAATCAAACCAATTCAAGAAGACGGCAAAGGTTACTGTTTTATTTACAATTATCTAAAACGGGGAGTTACAACGGACATCGCCGGATGTTCGTTCAAGCCTCTCGGCGCATCTCATAAAAAACATAGGGCCTCATTAGAAACCCTGGCGCTCCCGTAATGAACGGTGCCGGTACGGGACCGGCACCGTTCATTACGGGGTGCCCTATTATGAGGCCTGCTAGCGGGTCCCGCTTTTCACAACTGGTCTGACCAGATTTGAAAAGCAGGACCCGATTGCAGGCCAGGATGCTAATAATGGGCCCATCATTAACTGGTCCGTTGTTAGCATCCTCCCCATTCCCATTGAGCCCCGGGTCCAAGAAAAGGGCATAATCCGGTTATTGCCCTTTTCTTGGACCCGGTAATAAATCAATCCCCATTCCCATTTGAGCCCCATAGGGCACGGCTACCGCCAGGGTGATAATGAGGCCCATACACTTTATACTAAAAATTCATCAGAGGTGACGTCATACTACGTGACAAATAAGAAAAACCTACAAAGGATTGTGATTAGTTCAAGGGGAACATCTAAGTATACTTTCCATAAGGGGCTGGGTTGTGATTGGTTATCTAATATCAGATGGGCAACTTATGCCTACCTCTAAAACATTGTCATCTTCAACCCTATTAAGTACACAGTATATAATTGACTCTCAAACTATAAGGCTCTTTGTTATATGGTCCTCTACAATTGGTTGACATGCTCGTGCCCTTCTGGAACAGTCAGCTCACTTAGCAGAGCATAAGCTCAGACCCAGGTGCTAGGAAGTGGACTTCACTGTACCTCCTCACCCAATTAGCCCAACATCTCTCATTACCCATGCCTTCTGCCATGAAGATTGTCTTTGAACTTGGCCTTGCAGAGTATTCTTGTCTCTTGGAATATAAGGCAGTGCAAGCATGCACTATCGTTATTCTAGAACTCCATGCTGAACTCTTTTTCCATCCTTCACTCATGTGACAGGAGACCACGATTTGGTCCATTTTGCAGCATTTAAATGTCTTAAATGAATGAAACTTGGCATGCATGGTGTTGTTTCTTTGCACCTTAACAGGGGATGATTCAGCATCTCACAATTACCATCTTCAAGAATAGATAACTGGCCTTGGCTGATTCAGCTTTGACACCATTCCAGACAGCCCTTCCAGATTCTTCCACGATCTCAGCTAATTCGTGCTGCGACACAGCTCTCAGCTTTTCTCTCAATGAGTCCTAGCTTACTAAAATTTGTGATACTGATGTCCACCCTCTATATAATGGTGGCTTCGCCTGCAGTCTATTCACTACTTATAGCCAGCTTCTACAGCATCTGTACAGTTATTGAACGGCTTGCATTTTCTGCAGTGCTTCTCACATGTGCAATCTTCTATTCGCATATGAAAGTTTACTTGATTCTTAACTTCGTCATCAGTTTCGATGTGGTCCATACATTTTCTTCTTCAGCCAGTATTCTCAAGGTGTGCTCGTCTATCGTGACGTCACCAGCTCCTCTTTGACTCTTTTCATATTCTTTTGGGGAGTTCCTCCCTCAGATTATCGTCTCTTCGGGAATACGGGAATACATTTGATAGAGTTTTCTCAGTGGATACCTTCTTTCAAATATACGTATAAGAATTGGCAAAACCATTGGTGTCAAACATGACACAATCTCTGGTTTACAGCATATAGACGGTAGAGGGGCGGGACTTCCTGTAGAGGCATATAGCTGCTCCTCTACATGGGTTTACAAATTTATTCACTGTAAAGGGGCACAGATAACAGGCTTGTAATTTTGGGTTGGCTTTGGATACGTAGGTTGCGAGTAGACAGCCATACACAATCCCCTGCCTTGTACTGGAGACCAGGTCTTTGGTGTGTATCAGTGTATTTTTTATAGGTTTCTTTGGCATGATCTAGATTGGTTTGAATATCTTTCCATACCCGCTAGATGTGTCCCTGCTGTCGAAGAAGGGTTGGTAGACACAGAGACAGAGGTGCTGTGGCCATGGGCTAAACCTGAGGATGAAAACCATATAAAACAAAGAACAGGGTTCTCTTGGTGGATCTGTGGATAGAGTTATTGTCCGCTATCTCTGCTAGCCAGGTGTTCTGAACCCATGATGTTTCAGTTCTGGTGGAAAAGCACCTTAAGTATTGTTCCAGTCCTTGGTTGACTTTCTCAGTCTGTCCATCGGTCTCTGGGTGATAGCTAGATGAGAGACATACCACCATTCTGACTAGTCTACAAAAAGAACACTAAAACTGTGAGGTGAACTGTGGACCTCTGTCTGTGATGATTCACGAAGGTAGACCATGCAGACGCACCAGGTTCTGCAGGAACAATTCCACAATCTCCCCGGCGGTCGGTACCCCTATAAATGGAATAAAATGACTCATTTTGGTCAAAGAGTCCACTACGTATGTTTTTGTATAGATTGTAATTCTACGATTAGGTCCATTGAGACCGTGTGCAAGGGAACTGGAAGGGTAGTCAGTGGTTGTAAAAGCCCTGCAGGTTTTTGGCGACTAGCCTTGTTCCTACTACAAACTTCACAGTTCAACACATACTGTTTGATGTCTTGCTGAAGGGTGGACCACCAGTAGTGTCGAGCTACCAGGTCTTGTGTTTTAGCTATACCTGGATGACCCACTAGCGCAGAATCGTGACACCATTGCATCGCTAATGCCTGGAGGCCTTTGATTGGAGGGTATAAAGTTTGTTCATACTAGGGCAACCCATCGATATTGGGCCTAATTGCGCTTGGGGCGGAGATCCTGTGGATCTCATTTTGGTTCTTTTCCCGGTGGTTCTGGATATCTTGAGTGGATATCAGTTTTCCGGTTGTCGGTTCCAGGTTGGTACGTGATTAAGAAGTCAAAATTGGAAAAAAACATAGCCCAACATCTTTGCTGCTGGCCGAGGGACTTGGCGGTTTTAATGAATTTCAGATTCCTGTGGTCCGTTATAACCGTCACTGTGTGACGTTCCCCCAAGAGATAGTGGTGCCACTCCTCAAAAGCAGGTTTAACCACCAGTAATTCCTGATCTGCTATAGTATAGTTAGATTCAGCTGGTAACAGCTTCCACGAATAATATGCCACTGGGTGTAACAGCTCGGTCTTAGGGTCTCTTTGCGAAAGCACCGCCCCAATGCGTAACTAGACGCATTGGTTTCCACAATGAATGGCTGTGCAAGGTCTGGGTGTCAAAGAACAGGGGTGGTAAATGCTGCCTTCATTTGGCAGAACCCTAGATCATCTGCATTATCCCAGTGGAACTGCTGGCCTTTCCTGAGCAACTTATTTATTAGTGATACAAGGGCAGAAAAGTCGTTAATAAAATGTCTGTAGAAGTTGGCAAAACCAAGGAAGGACTGAACGTCCTTCACGGAAGCTGGAGCTGGCCAGTCCAAAATGGTCTCTACCTTACGTTGGTCTACCTGTACCCCTGTTGGTTTCAGATAGTACCCCATGAATTCAACTGTGGTTTGGTGGAATTCGCACTTCTCTAGTTTAGCATATAAACTATGTTCCCATAGCCACTGTAGGACCGCCCGTACATGTTTGACGTGTTCTTGCATGTTCTGGGAGAATGTTCAAATGTCATCTGTGTATACGACTGCGAAAACATCGAGGTAGTCTTGCAGAATCTCGTCTAAGAAGTGTTGGAAGGTGGCAGGCGCATTCAAGAGGCAGAATGGCATGACTTGACATTCGTATAAGCCAAACTGAATCCGGAAGGCAGCCTTTCACTTGTCCACTGCGCGCACCCGCACCAGATGGCAGGTACCTCTAAGGTTTAGTTTTGTATACACAGTCGCCTTCCTCACCTGGTTCAACAAAACTGGGATGAGCGGGTAGGGATAGTGGATCTTGATGGTAATCCTATTAATACCGCAGTAGTCAATGCAAGTGAGTAAGTCTCCCATTTTCTTGGGGACAAAGAATAAAGGCGATGACACAGGTGAGTTGGAATGATGGATAAAAACGTTACGGAGATCCGTGCCAATGTACTCACATAGATGAGCCTTCTCAGCTTCAGTCAAAGCATACACCCGGCTACACGGTAATACCGTACCCGGCTCTAAGTTGATGCAGTAGTCAAAAGGCTGGTGTGGAGGAAACATTTCCGCCGTGCGTTCACTGAATACGTCACCATAGGCGTGGTATTCAGGGGGTAAAGAGCTAAGATCCACTGCTTCGGCAGGGAGGCATTGTACACCTGCTATGGTATGCGTCTGCACTGTTGGTTTAGTCCTCGGGACAGAAAAATGCATTATACAGTGCTGGGAATGGGATCATGTGTCTTCAGTCAGGGAATCCCTAAGATCAATCTGAACTGTGGAACTGCAATGAGATCAAACTGGAAGTCCTCCCAATGGTTTTCCCTGCAGAAAAGCTGCACAATGTGTGTATGCTACGTGACGGGGTCGGAGCAGAGTGGTGTGCCATCTACTGCTCTAACAGCTCCAGTGTCTTTTTGCAGCATGCAGGAACCCCAAGCATCTCTGCGTAATGGAAATCTATGAAGTTCCCAGTTGCACCTGAGTCTATTATCAAAGAAACCGAAAACCTCCTGATTCAAAAAGTACAACTGACCGGGAATAGTGGCATGTGATGTCAAGCAATTGTTATCTACTGCTGGCCCTCTCACTGACCAGGCTCTACTGTGTGACACCTAGAACAGCTGAGGCATTTCCCTGAAACTTTGGTTTGGTCAGGCATTTGTGTACAAAAATGGCCTGAGGTACCACCGACACGATCATCTATTGGGTACTTCCACAAATGTATTTTTTGTCGGGGGGTCAGGCTCAAGTGTGGAAGTGTTTGAACACAAGTCAGAAAAGTGGAGACAGGCTATCGGTCCATTAATTTTAAAGGAGGCCACTAAATGATTTTCCTTCTCGGATTATCTAACCATCAGCTATTACTTCTGAATCTGGTTTATCAGAGAGAGTATCAAGTAACTCATTTGTTTTTGTATTCCAAAACCAATTTCATTTTTAGACAACATAAAAAAGCCTAAGAAACAGCTTCATCACTCAGTCAAAAAAGATAAACAAAGCAACATAAACATTCAGAGTGTTTTGACAACAAAAATGCTAAATACAACACAGAGTTTGTTCAGCAAAAAATATTTTCACATACAGAAAAGAGTTGTGACTGGGAGTAATATAATAGTGATATTTCTACTAATTTGTCAGGACACATTGGTGTACATGGTGTCTTTTCTATTCTGAAGGGCACAGAATAAGTCAGATTGTCTTATTCAAGTTGTCGACACTGGTTTCGGCTCTCGATCTATGTTATAATGTACTTATGTGTATACAGTTGGTTAGTTGAGGTGCCAACTTCCGAACATAAAGTTCATTTCAAGGCAGCAATAGTCAGAAACAACTTCCCCGTTGCTTGTGCAACATACATACAATACATAGAATAAAAACAAGTGTTCGTCTACAGTTTCTTAAAACATCATGTGTGTCTTTTTTATGTGTTAAGGCAAACCAAAGGAAGGAAGACTACCTTACAACAAGGAAGACGTAGTAGGGAGATATGCGATGGATTCCGGTACTCGGATGCCACATTTCTTCTGCGTATGTGCAACTGTGTCTTGCTACTGTACAGTGAGCAAATTGAAGACATATGAGTTGCCTGGTTTTTCTCCCTTGTTTTAATAGTTTTGTGTACTTAAATAAGTTTTTTACATAGTAAATTCATGCTTAGACTAAGAGGAGATTGTTACCTTTAGTGTGGTCCTCCGGGGAGTCAGTGTCCGCGGATGGTCAATTGATTTTGCTGGGTTACTTATTCTCCAACAATTGCAGGGCTTTCTGCTCTGTAATGACAGACAGAAGGATATCGAATTGTGTTTGCCTTTTTCCTGCTGCCTGTAGCATATTAATGCAGGCTATGCCAAAGAAAATGTAATAGAATCTCCTGTTTATGGGGCAGAGGAGAATGTTCTGTATCTTATGCTATCTCTTTAACTTATTGCTAAAGCAGGTTTATTTGGCACAGAGGTACGAACAGTAAAACTTACTGTGAACAGCACAGAATGCTATTCTTCTGTTATCCCGTACGATTACCTTATAGCATGCTGGGATTGCTTCACATGCAGCCATGAGGCGGCTTGGTCGGAAATAAATTACTTGTAATGTGATTGCGTGTCACACCAATAAAGTAAAACAAAATAAAACCAAAATGCTAACCACTTTGCTAGAGCGCTGTAATTTCACTGCCGGCCGTACGAATGCGGACGAGGCACTGCTGTGGGAAAGCTTATGGACGTTTCCTAGGTTACCAAACACACCCAAGCCTCGAATTAGAAGCGAGGCTTGGCTAGCGAGGTATTTTCTTGTTTATGCGTTGTCACAGTAAGGCAGCACCAGCGAAAAGAGTAAATGGAGCTTGCTTATGGAAGTTAAGTGTGGTGCATATAAGATGTGTTTCACCCACAAATTGAAATAAGGGTCTCTAAATGTGCGTTTGAAGACTCTCTCTTTTGTACAATACGCGGTACAGCCTAAAGAACACTTGCATATTATTGCCTGGATTATTGGAGGGATATTTTAACAAACATTGTTACTGAGTGTGGTTGAGCCTCTCTCAATGACATCGCGCTCGACCGTACGTTAGTGTATGCATAGTGCAGAATGTAGTCATGAGGAGGGAGCTCTACATGGCCTGCTTGACAGTTGTGTTATGTTATGTTATTTGGATTTATTTAACACTCTATATATCATTGGTATGACCTCAAAGCGTTGGTAGGTTAAACGCCCTCGGAGACCGTAGTCCAGGTCAGTTGAGAGAGTGGGGTGTCGTAGGGTGAATGGGTGCACCAGTTATGTGTGCAGCTGATGTAATTGCCTGGTGGAAGCTGCATTAGGTGTGGTGGTATTGGTATTGGTTGAATGTGAGCAGTCTGATGGGTGAACACCAAGACTAGCTTCTGGCTACCTTAGGCCTGTAGGACGCTTATGTGAGGATCTAGGCCGGTTTGTCATGGGATATAGCTGCGTTTTAATAGAGTGATGAGGTGCACATGGGGTAATGTTCATATGTGGGCAGCTATGCCGAATTGATTGAGGGGTGTAGCTGCACTCTAAGTGAGTGATGGTGTAGAGAATAGAGTAGGCATAGTGATATGGGAGGAGAGTGTTTGCGTGGAGATTATGATCTAACAAGATTGATATTCTGCATTTCAGGCATGCAGTAGCTTCTTAGTGAATGTATTAGCGTATTCAGTGATTATATTGTTCGGGACCTCATTGAGCATTAATCATTGGGATGCTATAGTTCAGTTCTTTCAGAAGGACGTGAAAGATATTACGGAAAGAGCCACGTTTTTAGAGCTTTGCGGAACGTCATATAGTCATGGGTGTGTCAATTATACGGGGGAAGCGAGTTCCACAGAGTTGGGGCCAAGGTTGAGCAGGCGGATCCTCTGATCCAGACAGAGTTAGAGCTGGAATCACTAGAAGGAGGGCAGTGCTTGATCTTAGGGTGCGGGAAGGGAGGTAAGGTTTTATCTTATCCTGTAGTTATAATGAGCCTGTCTTGTGCACTGCTCGGTGAGGGATGCATAACGTCTTGAAGGTGGCCCTTTGTCCAACTGGGAGCCAGTGGAGGGTTCAGAGAGCGGGTGTGATGTGGTCTCTTGGTCCCAGGGCAACGAGCAGTTTTGCAGCAGCGTTTGGGCTCTCTGGAGTTTGTTGAGTTGGTATGCCGGGGCTCCTAGGTATAGGGAGTTGGCATAGTCCAGTCTCGACATCACAATAGTCATAACTACGGCAAGTCTGTTGGAGTAGGAGAGGTAGGGAAAAATGCATCTGAGAAGTTTGAGGTGGTAGTGACAGGATTTTGACACATTGTTTAACTGACGGGATAGGGTCAGGCCGGAGTCCAAAGTGCAGCCTAGGTTTTTCACTGTATCGGAGGGGGGTGGAGGTGGGCTGAGGGATGGGGGCCATGGGAGCGGATGTGGTAGAAGGGCAGAGTTGCCGCACACCATGATTTCTGTTTTAGCAGGGTTCAAAAGGAGGTGGTTTATTGTCATCCATTGATCAATATCGGGGAGGCATATTTCAAAGTCGGGAAGGGCGTTGGTGTAACGCTCACCTGGCTCCCACGGAGGCGCTGGTCAAGTCTGGGTTGCTGTGACCTCTTCAAGCGTGATGCGCAGAACTCGGACCACCGATTGAACAGGACCCCCAAATCTTGCTTGTCTGGCCCGTAGGAATATCCTTCTGCAGATGAGAAAGGGGATTAACTGTCTGCAGAATAGTGTGCTTGCTCCCCCCTTTCCCTCTTCGTTCTTCTCTGACTTCCTCCAAACCCCCCGGTTTAAGGTCACCTTATGGTTTGGAAGGATGAACTCTCCATCCTGCTTCTGGTGCAGGGGCGCGCGTTCGTCCAGTTACTTCACTGCTTTTCAGAATGGCGCTGGCAAAATCCACTTGACTTTTCTGAGCGATACGCCGTAAGTATGAAGATTCTAAAGTTCAAGTGTGAGCCTCTTTTTATGTTGTCTTCCTAACCTGTGATCAGTCCTTTATTTCAGGTGCAGAACGAAGGCGATGCGTTGAGGGGTTAAATTGCAGATGGTAAAATCAGGTGAGTTAGTGAAGAGGGCGACCCCTCTAAATGTCTTTATAATTCCCCAGTAATGTCTTTTGTCCTTTCCCCATAGGGGCCGGGGTGCGGTACCTGCCAACGAAGCGGCGCCGACCCGAAATGTGGAATGGTTCACCAAGAAAAGCCGGTAAGTATTATGGCTGGAAATTCGGCTTTCCTCCTGTGTTCCCTCTGCTCACCTTTTGTCTCTTCTTCTTTCCCCTAGGTGCAGAGATGTGGCGACCAGTGCTGACAGCTGCGATGGAGCCGGGAGATGTCTCGAGGACAGGTGAGTGAAGTGCGGTGCTGCAGCGAGCAACGCAATGCTTTTAAATGGAAGTCTTTCTTCAAGAATGCTGGCGTGAAGATTCCGGATGCAAGTAAGAAGTTTGAATAAGTTCTTGGTTTTCACCTTTCTCTTCTCTTCTTTCCTTACAGGTGTTCCAGGTTCGAGGCGGGCGTGGCTGGAGTCCAGGTGCAGGAGCAGACACGGTGAGCGTTCAGCTGCTGGGATGCAGAACAACGCGAAGCACGTGTGGCTGTCCAGGCGTGGCTTAAATAGCCTTGGAAGAAGTCCTAGGTAAGTATTCTTCCACAGCCCCACCCAAGTAACAAAATAGTCCCTTCAGTAAAATAGTCCCTCCTAAGCCTCATTTGGCTTGGGTCTTCTTGCAGCATGGTCTGCATCTGGTAAGTGCACCAAACACTTTCCTTTATGAGCCTGGCGCCTATGGCGCCAGGACTGATGTCCAACATGAGCCTGGCGCCAAAGGTGCCAGGACAGAGTCCAAAGAGCCCCTAAAAGGGGCCGCTGGGCCCGGGGGCATGATGCCTGCTCCCGGGGGTGCTGGGCCTGGCCTGGTGCTCCGGGGGTAGGCATCATGACAGTTGGTGCCCGACTTGGGAATTCTTAGGATAATTTGGGTATAGTCAGTGTAGTTGTAACAGGCAATGTTGTGCATGCGGATAATTCCTGGTAGAGTTGTCATATAGAGGTTGAACAGGAGAGCAGATAGGCAAGCGCCTTGGGGTACTCCAGTGTTCACCGGGTGAGCAGTTGAGACATAAGGGTAGAGGAGGGTTATTTGTTTGCTGTTGCTGAAGAAGGGTGCGATCCATTTGAGAGCAGTGCCACGGATTCCTAGGGAGTGAAGGTGGTCAAGGGGGATTGAGTAGTTAACCGTGTCAAAGGCTGCGGAGAGATCAAGGAGAATTCAAGCCTCACAGCCTTCAGAGTCAGCAGTGACATTGAGGTCATCCCAGATCGATATAAGAGTGGTTTCGGTTCCATGTCGCGGTCTGAAGGCTGATTGTGTGAGGTCGAGGAGGAAGTTGGATTCTACAAACGAGTTGAGCTGGGATTATGCAGTCCAGTAAATGGGTTTCGGAGAAATCTGGTGTTGGAAATTGGTCTGTAATTCTTGGGCTCAAGCGGGTCAAGGGATGCCTTTTTTAGAAGTGGTCTGACATGTGCAATTTTGAAGGCATCAGGGAAGATGCCAGAAGTGAGGGATTCATTTAGAATCGCTCGTTTATGTTCACCAGCACAGGTAGACAAGAATATTTCTTTCAGGACAGAGGCTGGACAGGGGTCCCGGGGTGACCCGAAGGGTTTACTGGCTGAAAGTAAGTCAAGGAACTGGTCTCTCGAGATGGGTTTGAAGGAGTTGAAGGTGGGGAAGTTGGGCGTCAGTGCAGTGGGATCAGGAGGGGTCGGGGATGGGGCAGGGGGAAGGAGGACAGTTTGGTGTTAAACCTCTTAAGTGCCAAGGACTTTGTAGATTCAGTGGTGCATAGCGAACATGGATCTGCTGAGTTCGGTTTTGGATGCACACCATTTGCATTTGAGAGAGTTGTTTTGTTTTTTAGCACTCCTCAGGAGGGGCATGATCCATTTGCGGGGCGGTCCATTGTGTGAGGAAGCAGGGTGGGAGGGTGTGAGAGGAATTAGAGAGTCATTAAGCCAAGAGTCGAAGGAGTCGGTGGTTAATGCTCTATCAGGGGGGGCAATGCAGGGGGGCGAAGAAGCAGGGCTTTGGCTAGGTCAGGAGGATCTTGAGTTTGTTCCAGCACTTGAGGTCCCTGGGGGCACTGGGGGAGCTGTAGGAGGAGGGGCAGGGGAGTGGATAGAGAAAGGGATGGTGTAGTGGTCGGTCCAGATGAGTGGTTTTGGGCTGGATAAGAAAACCATGTCATGTGACCAATTGATGACGTAGACTCTAGGCGGAGATGTAACTGTGGATGAATCGAACACTGTGAGTCCTCGGTTGGCGGAACTTCGTTCATTCAGGAGATTAGAGAAAAGGACCTAGTGGATCATGACACCATTGATGCTAGTCACGTTGTGCGAAAAAGGGAAATAGTTATGTTACGAGATGGCAAACGTAATCATAATGATCAACGAAGGAGACACTTTGCGAGATGGCAAACGTAATCGTAATGATTAAAGAAGAAGACATTTTGCCTGCGGCAACGTTGAGAAATAGAGTGCGCAAGGTGGAAGGGGCACTGACACGGAAGAGGAGGCCGTGTCGAAATGGAGAGGCCATGCGTGAAGAAGTACGGCGCAGAACAAGCACAGTCAGCATTTGTTGGGAAGAAGGTGCGCAGCCTGCAAGAAGATAGAAATGGAATATAGTAGTACCGGCATGAAGATAATCATGCGTGGAGTGCAGGGAAGAGCAGTGAAGTGCTACGTTACTGGAAGTTTCCTTTTGTTGATTTACAGACATGGCCAGTATCCTTTGTGAAGTGTTCTAAACATGTGAAGAAGAATGTATGCTGCAATGATATAACATGTAAAATGTTGATGAGTTGATGCGCATGCTTTGAATGTGGACAATGCACAGAGCAAGTGAAGTGCAAATGATGGCACTATTTAGGTGCATTAGAATGTGATATTTTCTTAAGATTTTCAGATTAGGGGTTCAAGGCACACATTGACTTAACCATAACATTTTGAGGATTTGCATGGTTATAGCTGATAACCAGCATGGACTTTTAGTGCAAAATTCTATAGTTTTGAAGTGAAGACTTATTGGCGTTTAACATTGCCAGTTGAGAAGTATGTAGGCATAAGTGTGTGTGTGGAATGCGATGTTTTCCCAAAAGGTTAGGTGGGTCATGCCTTCCATGTGAGAGTTGGTATATAGTGTTCCACAAGAATGGAGGGTAGCGCCTTCCACGTGAGAGTGGGTACATGCGTCCCATAGATTGGAGGGTCGCGCCTTCTGAGAGTATAAGTGTGGGTATGGTGTCCTTCAAAGTTGGAGGGGTGCGCCTTCCGGTAAAGAAGTGAATTTAAGTATGTGGGTAGGGTGTCCCACATAGCAATTAGAGGGTCGTGCTTTCTGAGTGTGTGGCTGTGTTTGTCACAGGGACTGGATGTCGTACCTCCAGTCGGAGAAGTGAGTGTGAATAGAATGTATCCGTACCTGTTAGGGATGTGGATACATCCCGATATGTTGGAGAGTGCTGAAAGGAAGGCAGCAAACGAAGTGAGGGGGGACGTCCTCCGAGTATGGATGTGAAGTATGTTAGGGAGGGATGCTCCCTAACATTGTTTATGAGAGTTGCATCTCTCCTTAAAAAGATGCTGCATTTGTGTGTTCCCCACGTGTATCCTTTTGTGGCTATTGGGCCTCATCAGAGAGGCACAGCTTCACCTCACTGATGAGGCCCAAAAAGGCTGAAACACGTGTATGGGGTTGCTGTTGGTACTCTTGTTCAGAGATGAATTGCCATAGCATTTCGGTGCTGCACTGCCCATATGGGCGGGACAAAGACTGATATGCAAATTGATATTTCCCATCTGTAAAAGGTACAGTGGGCAAAAGGCGTGTGCTGCAAACTCTCATCTCAGAACAGGTTATCATGCCATGTTCAGAACAGGTTATCATGCCATGTTCTTTCTGGAGAGGAGCGCCTGCTACCTTTTTTGAAATATTTGCAAGGAACTTGGGGTTGGTTACCCTGAGTTACCTGGGGGCAACCAGACATGGACTCCCTGCTCACTGTGCTCAGAGAGGCACAGCTTCACCTCACTGATGAGGCCCAAAAAGGCTGAAACACGTGTATGGGGCTGCTGTTGGTACTCTTGTTCAGAGAGGAATTGCAATAGCATTTTGGTGCTGGACTGCCCATGTGGGCGGGACAAAGACTGAGATGCAAATAGTTATTTCCCATCTGTGAAAGATACAGGGGGCGAAAGGCGTGTGCTGCAAACTCTCATCTCAGAACAGGTTATCATGCCATGTTCTTTCTGGAGAGGAGCGACTGCTACCTTTTTTTAAATAAATCCTTTTGTGGTTATGTGAGTGTTTGTAGAGAGGGAGATGTGTTGTGATGTGCTTTACATGTATGTGGTGTCTTGGGGTTGAAAAGGAGATGTGTTGTGAAGTGCGTGCAATGCATGCATGTGTAGGATGAGCTGAGAGAATGTTGGTGTGCTACAGCAGAATGTTTGGGTGTGAATGCTGTGGCAAGGTTCTAGTAAGAGACGTTTGGGAGAAGTCAGCCTGGGTGATGGGACCCAGTGGTTCGCTCTATAACATCTTGAAGTAAATTATAATAATGCTTAACTGAAGGAAAATACCTGAGTGTCCAAGGTGGCTTCTTTTATATCAGTTTCCTTTAATCCTTACTGACCCAGCGAGTTTCCTGCCTGATGTCTCCTATGCTTGGGCACTTCAACGATAGAGTGAACAGAGGGAGAAGGAGCAGTGGAGATATTAAAGGCAGAGAGTTGAAAGGAGATGAGAATAAGGTTGAGTGAGTTTCCATTTGAATGGGTGGGCAGAGAGTGGACAGAAGAAAGTGAGTGGTTAAGGAGTTAAAGTCAGTGGATAGAGCAACAGAGAGAGATGGGAGGTTATAGTCACCAATGATAATGAAGTGGTGATTGGGCGGGAGAGTCAACTTGTTGGGAGAGGTGGTCGAAGAATTGCCCTACCGGACCAGGTGGCTGATAGAGAGAGATAATATAAATTCCATAGGGGGCAGTGATTGTGGAGATAGTGTATTGGAAACGGGCCGAATTAGCGGGAGATAGGGGAGTAGGAGACATAGGGCTTCATTACACGGATGGCGGTAAGGGATTACCGGTACCGGTAAGGGTACTGGTAATCCCTTACTGCCTTACTACGAGGTCCCTTCGCGGGTCTGTACCTTAACGGCTGGTTTTACCAGCCGTTAAGGACGGGACCCGCAAAGGGACCTTGGAGGTAATTACGGTACCGCAATTTGCGGTACCGTAATTACCGCCTTCCCCATTCCCATTGAGCCCTATGGGGGCTCAAATGGGAATGGGGAAGGGCCAATGGTGAATGGGGAATTACCGCCCCGCCAACCTTGGAATGGGGCGGTAATTTCGCCATCCACCATGGCAGAATCGGTAAATTACTGGCGGCAACCATGGCGCTAATAGCGCCATGGTTACCGCCTTCCGTTTAATGAGGCCCATAGGAAGTTAGGAAGATGAAAATAGTCCTATACCACCACCCCTGCCAGTGAGGGGGGAGAGTTGGTGACTCTGTTGGCAGTAAAGGAGGCTTTATCACAGACAGCCTTTGTATTCCAAAGAGCAATAGAAAGAGAGTGAAATGTAGAAGCATAGCATCGTTGAATTTGAGAAATAGAGAGGCATGGGGGTATACGCAAGAAGAGGATGTGCACTGAAAGCCGGGTTTGGAGTAGGTTTTGTGAATGGAGAGAGTAGTGGAGCGAGACAAGGGATGGCATTGAGAAGAGATAGTAGGAATGGGAAAAGAGTTGAGATGGTTCTGGGCATTGAAAAGTGTGCAGGGAAAAGTAGAAGGGAAATGAAGAGATAGCATGAGAATTTCATGTTGAGGGTGAGGCTGAGAAGAAGCAATAATAGATACTTACAGACAAGTAGCAGGACATAACAAAACCAAATGCTAATAGGCAAGAGGCTGAGAGAAGAAGGCTGGGGGACTGCCCTTTACTTCAATGCCCTTAACTGAAGCCACCCATGGGCTGGGCGCCTATATGTAGCTGCTCAACTATGAAACAGGGCAAAGTCACCTTAAGATGACCGCCGCATTTACCAACTGGACACCGGTCATGTAATCTGAGACCAGTGCCACGATTTGGTGGTTGGTATGCATGCAGGTCTGTGGGAAACTGGGAGCTGTGCTGGCGGGGAGCAGGAGATGTTGCTGAAGATGGAAATACCTTTCAAAGATGGGGGGTTTGGGTTAGAGGTCACCAGCCCCTAGATCGAACCTGGATGCTTCTGGTATGTCTCATGACCTTTGCAGGCAGCCTCAGCCAGATGGAATGAGTGCCACTGGTGTTGTTGTAATGAGTTCCATATTGCTCTCTGCCCAGTTAAAGCCCCTTTTGGAGGTGGAATCACCTTTCAGAGATGGCGGTTTTGGGGTCAGAGGTCACCTAAGCAACCCCTACATCGATCCTGGATGCTTTCTGCAGGCCCCCTGAACTATGCAGGCAGCCTCAGGCAGATGGAATGAGCGACACTGGTGGTGTTGTAATCAGCTCCACAATGCTCTCAGGCCATTGGCAGCACCTTTTGGAGGTGTAAAGTCCTATCAAAGAGAACAGCACCTAGATGATCCTGAATCCTAAATGCCACACCATTGTCACCTAGTTAGATGGCCAATGAAGCAGACAACTGCAAGTCCTATCACTGTCAAAGAGGAGAAATGAAGTAATTAACCTTCAACATGAAAGGATGCAGCACCAAAGAAAGATCCCACAACAAGTAACAAACATTAATGATTTCTACAGGGAGATAGACACAATATTTGAACTAGTATTTAATTATATCTCGTGAGACATTATTTGAAACTGTTGCAATTACCACTAGCATATGATGTATGATTGACATCCCCTTTGAATTAATCTCGGGAATAATTTGCTGAGTAGAAATACTCCTTTTTTGTCACAGTGGCAGACATAACTCCTGAAATATTGTGTAGTTGTCAGGTGGCCACACATAAATTATGATGCCTTCAGCCACTTCTGGCTTTGTTTTTCCAATGCAAATATTGGCCTGCAAATCCTAGCATGCAAAGTGCAAATCCAAAAATTGCGGTACCGTAATTAGCACCAAGGTCCCTTTGCTGGTCCCAACTTTAACAGCTGGTCTACACCAGGCGTTAAGGTCGGGTCCCGCAAAGGGACCTCGTAGTAAGGCGGTAAGGGTTAACGGTCACCGGTACCCTTACCGGTGACCGTTAACCCATACCACCTTCCGTGTAATGAGGCCCATTGTGTTTTGTAAGGAGTGTGTGCTTTCACTACTTGAATATATGGAACAGTACCTCAGTTTTAGACAAAATTCTTCCGATAGAGAAAATACCAACACAGAAATTGTAAAACCCTTATAGGGTAACTTAGTTAATTACACTCATGAAATATTTTCAAAGTCCTTTTTGGAAGCCAATTAAATACATTATATATTTTCAAAGCCCATTGAGAAAGCCAACACATGTTTCGACCCACTTGGGTCCTTTTCAAGGCTTGGCCTGTGTAATGCTAAATATTAAAGTTGATTTTTAAATTAATTTGTTGCATGTCTGTGATATTGAAAATCATGTATGAAGTCATTTCCAATATTTGCCAATAGTGCATTGCAATATTCAAATTAACAAGTCAAAACATGGGTGGGAAGGGAAAAGGGGAGACAAAGGGAGAGAAAAAGAAAAAGAAAGAACATCAAAATCAATACATTATATAGTCATGTAGTAATTAAACAAATCCGTTCATGACAACATCCTCTGTTTGCTGCAGGCTAGGACCGGTGATGGTCATCCCCAAAGCAGTATATTTAAATAGATGTTATATCACATTTCCTCTCCATGCGTGATTTACCTAGTCCATGTATGGTAATTCCTTATATTATGCGTGCTCAGTGCCTACCAGTGCTAGTATATCTGTACGCCAAACTTAGTAATGTGATATGTGGCAAGCTTTTGCCTGTATCAGTAGGTTTCCATGCAGCACATACGCCTGTCATGTATCAGAGGAATTGTTCCCTCTCCTGGAGCTTTGTTATTTCGTCAGATATTCTATTAGGAACATAAAAAGCTGTGCTGATAATAATAGTGAGGCATCATACTAAATGTTAACTGCATTCATTTGTGATCTATTTAGGGCTTGCAATGTTTGTTTTACCTTGTAGTGATACGCTGTTTGTAAAGTCTGTTCATTAACGTCCTTTTATTTTGGTGTGTGTCATCTCATAAAATCCGGATCCTTGTTAGTCCTCCAAGTATTAGATTCTAGAAACAGAGAGACCCTCCATTAGCATGATGGATCCGAGTCCTGAAGGTATATTTGAATTGGTGACTGTTTTTAGTTCAAGTTCGAAAAAGTGCCCGCTACTTACTTTTAATGCCACAATCAGATATTGCACGCTGCGCGCCATCGGGTTCCGATCCACTGCCGGTAAATTCAGCTGAGCATTTCCCATTGCTTCCTAAATAGTCACATGGTCGCAGTGGCATGGTAACGCGGCCGTGCCCACATGATCGCGTAGGCACGTTCTCGTCACCACACAGCCGCGGCCATCTTTGTTTGCATCTAGCCTGTGTAGAGCGATCGCGAGAGCCCTGCTCTCGCGAGACCTCGCGAGCGAACACGGCTCCGCCCCCGGCGTTACGCGCGGATTACGGGACGAGCTCAAGACGCAAGCAGAGGCGTCTCCCCGGCTCCTCCGAGCACGGGACTTTAAAGCCTCTTATTCCTATATCCTGAGGAATCCTTAACCTCAGCAAGGTTAGGCCCGTTGGCCATTGATGTTGCAGCTTAAATTCGTTATTGCACTCCAGCATAAATAAACCACTGGTGCAATTCTATTACGACTCCTGTCTTCACTTAAGGAGGGCAATATACTACATAAATTGGCAACGAGGATCACCACCAGAACCCGCACGGAAGCATGCAAGGAGCCACGCCACCGCCACCCTTTCTGCAAACGCCAGGTAGGCCTGCTATTCCATGGCCACAATGGCAGCCCCTGTTTATGACATACGTGGAGGCTATGGGCGGAGCAGGGTTTTCGGCGGCAAGACGCAGGGCCATGTTACTCAATGCCCTAGGAGTGGAAGGGCAAAGAAGATTCGAGGGCCTTACCCCGATTCCTGTAAACGATGACAATGATGATGTGTTCAAGGAGGCGGTCAGGAGAATCATTAAGAGATTCGCCAGTAAGGAGAACACAGTGCTCCACAGAATACGGTTTTACACTCGGAAACAGGAACAGTCTGAACCCGTCGATGACTATGTCACCAAATTGAGGGAATTAGCAGCCTTGTGTAACTTCGGCACCAATGCAGAGAACCGCATATGCGATATGTTGGTCGTACACAGTAACAGTCGCAAGGTCCAAGATAAATTTATCCTCGAAAAGGAGCTACAGTTAGAGAAAGCCGTCGAGATCGCCAGAGCGGTAGAAGAAACGGCGGGAAGAAGAAAGGAATATGCAGGGGCCCAGGGTCCCGCGGAAATTCAAGCGGTGGGCTTCCACATAAGAAAAGAAAAGTCGACAGCTGACACGAGAGAGGTGAGAGGAAACAAGAAAGAACCACTCAAGTGCCACAGGTGCACCAGCACGAAGCACTTGGCGTTTGACCGGGAGTGCCCAGCCAGAGACAAGGAGTGCTCCATCTGCAAACGCATCGGGCACTTCTCCATAGTGTGTCGATGGAGAAACAAGAAAGACACCAGCCTCACCACAGATCGAACGGTGGTAAGAGAATCCTCCTCAGAAGATGAAGGAAGACCCACAGTCATTATGGTGAACAGCACACGGGCCGGGAGAGAGAAGCCCCATTGCCTAATCAAAATCGATGGAAAAGAGACAAGAGTCATGGCAGACTCCGGGTCAGATCTCACCATTTTACCCCTGCGCACATACAAAGAAATGGTGGGAAAGGAGAAAGTGCAAGTTCTCACCACGCGACACAAGCCCACTGTGTTTGGAGGGGCGTCAGTTGAACTGTTAGGTTACATCAATGGAAAAGTCGAATTCAAAGGGAGAGAAACCACCACCCGAGTCTATTTCAGTCACGAAGGTCCAGCGGTTTTGGGTTGGGACGACCAAGACAAGTTAAAAATCAAACTAGACCCCAGTACAGAAGATCAGGTCCTGTCTGTCAGTGCAAGGAACGGGTCAATTGTCAAGAGCGATTACCCAACACTTTTCTCGGAGGAGCCGGGGCACATCAAAAATGTTCTTCACAAAATTGTGCTCAAAAGGAATGCAGTCCCAGTCAAACACCGGGTGAGACCAGTACCAGCCACAGCAAGAGACACCCTAAAGCAACAGCTGGACAAAATGAAAACGGAAGGGGTAATAGAAGAAATTGAAGCATCCGAATGGCTGAGCCCAGTCGTCCTCATAAAGAAACCCCAATCACAAGAATTAAGGGTGTGCATAGACCTGCGCAGTTTAAACCTAGAAGTCATTACGGACAACTACCCGCTCCCGAGCATTAATGAACTCATTTTACTAATGAAAGAAGCCAAAATATTATCTAAACTGGACATGAGAAATGCATACCACCAAATACAGCTGCACGAAGAATCAAAACCCCTTACGGCATTCATCACTCCTTTTGGTACATACCAATTCACCAAAATGCCTTTCGGGCTGTCGTCAGCTGCATCTGCCTTCCAACGCATGATGGATGTCCTGCTACGGAAAGTTAAAAACGTGGTATATTTCCAGGATGACATCCTGGTATATGCCAGAGATGAACAGATGCACAATGCCACGCTCAAATTAGTTCTCAACAAGTTACAAGAAGCAGGAGTGCGCCTACGCCACGAAAAATGTTCATTCGGGGTGAAAGAAGTCGAATACTTAGGGTACAAGATATCGGAAAAAGGGATCAGTCCCAAACAGAACCTCCTGCAGGCCATCACCAAAGCTCCGGAACCCACCACTAAAGAAGAGGTGAGGTCATTTTTAGGATTGGCCGAATACTATGCAAAATTCATACCCAGGTTTTCAGAAATCACCACACCTCTCCGAGATCTGCTCAAGAAAGGGTCGGAATTCACGTGGCGAGAGCCCCAGAAGAGGGCGACGGAAACCATAAAACAGCACATAGTGAAAGCCCCATGTCTTCAACCTTTTAACCCAGAGTGGGAAACAGTAATCACAACAGACGCCAGTGCGTACGGACTAGGGGCAGTGCTAATGCAGAAGAGAGGTGACACCGAACATGTAGTGGCCTTTGCCTCAAAGGCACTGTCAGAGGCAGAACAGAACTATTCCACCATTGAAAAAGAAATGCTCGCATGCGCATGGGCAGTCGAACATTTCCGAACATACGTGTGGGGCACAAAGTTCAAGTTGGTGACAGATCACAAGCCGCTCATCCACATGCTCAGTCCAGGAGGCACCAAGGCATCCACGCCCAGACTAGCCCGCATCGCAGCTAAACTACAGGAGTACACATTTGAAATCCAGCACATCTCAGGCTGGAAAAACTCCCAAGCCGACTGCATGTCGAGGCTGCCGGAGGGCAAAGAGGAGGCTACCCCGTTCCTACATGGGGAATGCATAGTTGCATCTATCACAGACCTAACGGCACCAGAGTACCTGGAACTCAGCGAAAGACATTGGGAAGAAGAAGATGGGAAAGACCCCACCATGGCAAAGATTCGCGGATGTATCAGGGAAGGGTGGCCCGATGAAAAAACGCTGCCCGAAGGAATGAGACCATATTGGAAAGTGCAAGATGAGTTGTCGGAAACAGAGGGGATAATCTTAAAGACAGACCAAATCATCCCCCCAACAGGAATGAGACGCACTATACTCTGTAGGGCCCATGCGGGACATTTGGGGAACACAATGACACGTCGCAGGGTGAGAGAAGCCTACTGGTGGCCGTCCATGGATCAAGAAATTCGTGCTATGATAGAACGCTGCCATGAATGCCTGAATAGCGACAAAAGACTTAAGGTTCGCCAGGCACCCCTCATACCCACCGAGATACCAGAAGCAGTATGGTCCAAAGTGGGCATCGACTTTATAGGGCCCCTGGAGGCGATGGCGACAGAACACAGATACGGCATAGTACTTGTCGACTATCTATCCAAGTGGGTGGAAGCAGAGTTTGTACCAAACATAACTACTGAGACAGTCATAGAAGTACTCACAGAAATTTTTCAAAGGGAAGGCCTCCCCAAAGAGGTCGTCACAGACAATGGGGTACAACTAGTTTCCAAAGACATGGAAGAATTTTTAAAAAGGAATCACATTAAACAAAAGAAAGCGGCCCTATATCACCCCCAAGCCAATGGACTCGTCGAGAGGGCAAATAGATTCATAAAGGGCGCCATCCAACTGGCCACGGCTTCCGGCATGGACCCACTCAAAACCACCAAAGAAGCCATAGCGGCCCACAGGCTCACGCCAAACGGAATTACACAAATACCCCCGTTCAAAATGTTGAGAGGGAGGAGTGCTGCATCTACGCTCATCCCACCATGGCTGTCGAAAGTAAGGGAAGATGAAGCAGTGAACATGGCGGAAGTAGTATGGCGCATTGAGAAAAACAAGTCACGCATAAAATCGTGGAGCGACGAAAGAAGGCGGACGAAGCAAGCGCCCGACATAGGAAAAGGGGACTGGGTGAAAATAAAACTACCAAGAAAAGATCAAACCACAGGATCCCGGTATAGTCAGCCCATAAAAGTAACTCACAAAGGGACCAATCATGTCCGTACAGAAGACGGGCGCGTATGGAACTTTGAAAGAGTAGCATTATACCAGCGGAGGCAAGAAAAGGCGAGAACCCCAGAGACACCACATGTAGAAGCCGAAAAGGACTATGGGGGAAACGACGAACGAGAACCCGAAGGAAACGATGGAGAAAGAGAAGAAACCGAGACAGAACCAGAAGAACCATATCTAAACCCAGAACCTGAGCAGCAGGGACCTTGCCCTGGAACTGGTGAGAGACCCCGAAGGGAACACAGAAGACCGGTGAGATACAATGACTATGTATTACAATGAACTCGTTCTGCATTGAAGAAGGGAGGTGTATAGAGCGATCGCGAGAGCCCCGCTCTCGCGAGACCTCGCGAGCGAACACGGCTCCGCCCCTGCGCGTTACGCGCGGATTACGGGACGAGCTCAAGACGCAAGCAGAGGCGTCTCCCCGGCTCCTCCGAGCACGGGACTTTAAAGCCTCTTATTCCTGTATCCTGAGGAATCCTTAACCTCAGCAAGGTTAGGCCCGTTGGCCATTGATGTTGCAGCTTAAATTCGTTATTGCACTCCAGCATAAATAAACCACTGGTGCAATTCTATTACGGCTCCTGTCTTCACTTAAGGAGGGCAATATACTACAGCCTGTCAGCTTATTTATGACCATGCGTCAGTACAGACCGCATCTCCTATACTTGTCAAGAAAAGAATAAATGGCCATCCTGTTTGGTTTTTGTAAATCTGTGCTCACATACCTCTTTCACAAACCCCTTGGCATCTGCCATAGCTCTCAACCATTTGTGTCGCAAAGGCGGGTGAAAACACCCGATTTTATTTTTGGCGGGTGAGAGGCCCATTGAAATGAATGGGCGTGCAGGAGGCTTGGCGGGTGAGTCAGCTGTTTACAAGGCAGGTGACACCCGCCAAAAGCGTGTGAGTTGAGAGCTATGCATCTGCTTGCTGAATCCCTTCTCATTGTCCCACAAATTGTAGGTGCGCTTTTTTATTTGCTTGCTACTTGAATACACTGACAAACCAATTATAGTGATATTTCTTGTTAATCATTATCTGGTATCAATATATGATACTGCTTGGGGGATAGACAAAAAACCCTCCTGACTTCATTGTATCAATTATTGTTTAGAAATCATGAGTTTAAATAAATCATATGGTTATCCTGTCCATAGGAGATTAAATAGGGCTCACAGTTCAGTGACTGGGAGTATATGCAAACATTCAAGGAAACCACATAGGGTCAAAGGATTGCTCACCACTTCAGTCCATAGGGCTGCGTCATTGGTGGCTCAGTACATTGCCTTCAATCTCTGGCCCTCCGGTTCTCCCTCCCCTACCACCATCTTCCTCTGCTTTGCCTCCACCACTGCAAACCCACTGCTGGACAGTGAGTGAAAAGGAAAGCTTGGAGGATTGTTGGTGCAGCATCTGGCATGGATGTGGAATGGACGTGTACTGTGTGTCTACCCAGGTAACACAGCAGCTTAATATTGGCTTCTGAATGACATAGACACGGGAAAGTGGCAGTAATGTTCTTCTTCCCCGGCTGCTCATTTCCTCTTTCAGACCCCACGCCTCCTGTTACACGCGAGGGCCAGAAATGTTGGCTTTCTCAGGTACCAGCCAGAGTGCCGCTAGAGACACTGTGTGCATACAGCTCTGTTTCTTCTGTGCAAATGAGAGAGTCGCTCCTCTGACCTCTAGTCTCCTGGCAACCATCCAGACAGTGGTGGAAGGCAGCTGTGATATATAACCCATGCAGAGAAAGAGATGCTTTCCCACCTGGTGCCCAGTGATGTCTCAGCCCCTCCCTCACCCAGGAACGAAGGCGATAGGCCTTTACAAAAGGGAGCAAATACCTGGCATGTGAGACTAATGTTGATAATGTTAGGCTATCGCTGTGCATATAAGACTGCACCTTTCATACAATGACTATGTCTAGGCATGTGGGGTACTACCTGGGCATATATGGCTGTATTTGGGTATAGGCGCGTCTACCTGCCTATGATGATAGCATAGCTCTCAACCATTTGTGTTGCAAAGGCGGGTGAAATCACCCGATTTTGGTTTTGGCGGGTGAGACGCCCATTGGAATGAATGGGTGTGCAGGAGGCTTGGCGGGTGAGTCAGCCATTTACAAGGCGGGTGACACCCGCCAAAAGCGTGTGAGTTGAGAGCTATGTGATAGTAGCTGGAAAGGTAAGGCTGTGCCCAATATATGTTGCCCGTGGTGTGTATCCCATTTGTGTGGGTCTGTTGCCCCTTTAAGGAACAGCGTCATGACATTGTCATGACGCTCCTCTAATAAAAGAGGCTCTACTGCAGCAGAGCCCCAGGAAGCGGCAACTCGCGTCTGTGCCTTATTGTGTGCCCTAATGCTGTGTGATCACGGCCTTGTCCGACACCCTGGCCTGGGTGCCCCCAGAGCCGCGGCTGTCACCTACTGGTGCCCCCAGCCTGTGTGTTCTGATCCGGTGCTCTGGATCCAGTAGGGTGATCCCTACCCCTTGGGTGCTGCGTGCCCGCAGCGGAACAGTTCTGCCAGGTGATCCTGGCGCATGGTGTGGCCAGCCCCGGTGACGGGAGGCGGGCCACCACAATGTCTGTAAATGCCATATGATGACTCTACCTGGACATAATGGCCCCAAAATGCCCCCACAATTCCCCAATTTCACAAATCTCTCAAAACATGGCTTGTTCAAAAACACCTGACCAAGGACTTATTACAATGGACGCACATACCTCACAGTAGTGTGCTATTGTTAAAAGATGGCAGGCCAAATGCTGGCTACCCACACTCTGTACCCGCTCCTCTGCTTTCGAGCTAGGTCTCCGTTTTAAACAATACAAAATAACACAAATGAAAATGTACCAGGGTACATCATACTCCACCTGGGCATAAAAGCAGCAGTACCCGGGCGTATGAGAGCAGTGCATTTGCATGCAAGGTTGTACCTGGCCATGTCAGGCAATGCATGGCTGTGGCTTGGCATGCCATGGGTTAGCATGGCCCCGTTTGGCTGCAATCGCCATATAATCTAGCCAGATCTATTGGCTTAGGCTGTTTATGTAGCGATGCTGCTGTTCCCAGGAACCTCGGAGCTCCCAGCCTCATGCCAGCAAGTCTGATTCTTGGCACCTTCTCTAGCAGGATAACCGGAGGCAGCTGGGGCTCCCTGAAGGCGATGCCGCCTTTCAATAACCTTCATGGGCCAGTGATTGATGTGCCGGAGTGTGCCAGAGCGGTCTCTCAGCCTGTGTGACCTTCAAGGTCCCTCTTTTGCATTTGTACACGGGAGTAAATATAGTGAGAGCTCGGAGAACCGAGGTTGTCTGATGCTCCTATGTTTCGGCCATGCTGCAGCCCTGTTATTGCAAAATGATATTGTGGATGTCTACTCGATATTTTGACAGGTGCACATTCGTGTTTTTCAATTAGTGGATTTTCTGGGAAAAAACCCTCTCAATGTTTTACCATAGGTATCCCAAGCCTTACAATGGTGTCGCTGCTTTAGTTATATTTATGTATCCTTCGAGCAGATGCAAATGCGTTTTTACCCAAGTGATCACTGATGAATTTCCTTACTTTGCCGATCACTGTTAGGCAACAGAGGAGCTCACTGCTCCACAGTGTGGTGCTAGACGGAAACTGCAAAGCCTCTTCAGAAGGTTTTGACCATGCATGGTGGAAGATGTTGATGTGTTGGAATCGGCCAAAATGACAAAGAAAAAATGACCGAATGCGTGATTTGGCTGAATTTCGGCCGTTCGAAAATTCCGAACGGGTGAAAAGTTCGACCAGATCACGCATTCAGTGCTGGAGGCTGCTGGGATGTCCCCCACACCCTTGCTCACTATATTGTGAACAGTGGTTGCGGGGGTGACCCCACAGCCATTCTAAAAAAAACAGGGGGGCCGGCTGTCCCCCACATCCTTGCTCACTATATTGTGAGCAGGGGTCATGGGAGTGACCCCCGCAGCCATACCAAAAATAAATAAATAAAGGTCTCTGCAGCGCTGGGCCCTGATCTCGGAACACTGCGAGCCAGCGGCCGCAAGGTAAGTGTTGGGGTGTGGTGGGGGGGTGTGGTGGGGGAGTGGGTGGGAGTGGGGGCCAAGTTCGAAATGTTCAGGGGAGAAAAGACTGAAAGTTATTCCGGAAAAATTATCTTTGGTCTTTTCTCCGTCGAACATTTGGATCTCGGGCTTTCAACCCCGATCCGATGTGTTAACGCTCATCCAAGCTTCTCTGGTCTTCATAGTTATGGCGTTGGTTGTGGAATGCTTTGGACGCTGCCTTCTGAAAAGTGAACAGTCATTGGTGCTGGGTTCGAATCCCACCTCCCGTAAAGCCATTTTGAATTTGCATTGTTTCTTTAATTTCTTTTGTTAACCTGTTGAGATGATCAGCGACAGCCTGGAAATGTTATCTGGTCCGTCCAGGCTTTTTTTTTTAGTCCATGATCTAGTGTTACACTTTTTAAACAAAAAAAACTGTTTGTTTATGGAAATACTTGCTACTATTTTTGGCCACTTTACGTTTATTTTTGTAATGTGACTTTTTGTTTGTGTAGCCTGCAGTGGGATCATGGCAACTCCCTTACAGCTTTCTTAGCTCTGTACCTTTACCTCCACTTCACAATGTGCTTATCAGTGTCCCAAGCCCGGGTCACATAGATATTCTCGCAATCTTCAACTCCTAAGCTATATCTCTTCTTCTCCACATTTTTTGCACTTCGCATTTGTCTAATGGTGTTCCTTCATTGAAATGTGTGCTATTGTTTTGGCCTCCTTTTTTAAATTTGTTTCTTCTGAATTTTGAGTTGGTTTACTGTGGATTGAGGAGCATGAGCCACTGGCAATGCTAACAACCCCCAGAGTGCCCAATATTGCCCAGGTCCTTTGCAAAATGTTTGCACCTCTTCCAGCTGTGTAGCCAGGATTTCTTGCCAAGTGCACCTTTAACTCTACCACCACCACCAGTTAGTTGTCTGACCTGCCTGTGGTGGTAAAGTGAGCTTTGTCGATTTAATTGTCACTGATAGGCTGCACAGGGAAAACACAAGGTTGGGAAGACCTTACGGATGTCCCAGAATCGGGGGTGAGTGGGTGAGCGTAGCTTGCTAGAACATAACCAGCGACAAAATGGAGTGTCTTCTGACACACCCTTGGTGCTTTAATCACTGCAGTGTCTGTGGCATTTGAATCTGTGCTCCCCATGCACATCATGGTGCCACATCGTACAGTGCTTGACCATCAAAGAGGTGCCCAAGACGCTTATGTTTGGGTTACTCTGCTGCACAATCTTTCTGTGGAGGATACATATGACAATGACAACTTTTCTCCTGACTCTCATACCCTCTGGCAGGCTGAAATAGTTCCATACCCATGGCCATATTGACAGGGCCATCATGGTTGAGGATGTCTTCTAAAACGCCTTCACCCAGTTGTGGAAGGCCTGAGCCTGCCTTTCCCCCTCCTCACCAGGGGCAGCCGATGCTGCAGCGGTCCTAGTGCTCACCTCCTGACCAATCTGCTGGGGAATCATCTCTAGCTACTCTGCCTGGGAGTCTCTGGTCTCCTGCAGCACCACCCCCATGCTCTCCTGCGCCTGGTGTCCTCCTGAACCTCTGTGACTATCTCTCCCTGCTGTGGTAACCCCCTCTTCACCACCATCTCCAAGGTCAATGTTCAAGTTCACATTCTGCAGGTCGTCCCAGAGTACCATAACCTCATCCTTACTGGTAGCCACATCCTCCCCCTGCTCCTCACCAGTGCATTCAACCATCGAATATGGCAGATCGTCTCCTTGCCCTGACATAGTCCTCTTTAACCTATGTCTTCTTCCCTGCACCTCTAGACCTCCCTCATGGCTGTCTACCTGAACCTCTGACACTGTGTTTGAGGAGTTGTCCAGCTCTGCATCCTGCCTCCAGCATGACCCAATGAAAGGACATGTTGACCACGGTGTCAAGGTGCCTCCTCTTCCTGCTCTATCATCCCTGACTTTCTGACTGCTTTTCAGGCTTGGTGTGCTGCCAATGAGCTCTGCCTTAATTCCAGTAAGACCAAGATCCTTCTCATTTGGACCCCTGCTCCCTCTTGTGAGGCAAAAAACATTGGTGTCATCTTTGACTCCTCTCTCCTTCTCTCCTCACATTGCAGACCTTGCCAAGAAGCCCCGCTATCAGCTGCTACTCCTAGGAGTCATTCTCTGTTTCCTCACCTTCACGCAGGAACTCATTGTCTCCAGAGTTCTGGTCCTCTCTAGGTTGGACTACTGCAATGAGCCAGATCTCCTTAAGTTACGGAAGCTCTACAAGACCCTCCTTCTCTCTTCTTCCTTCCCTCTCCCCCTCCCCTACTAACGCCCCCATCTGCCACATTGACTGGCTGGCTGTTTCCCTCTGAGTTCTACAGGGCACAAGGCCTCCCCACCCAGTCCACCCCTTCCTCTCACTTAGCTTGTGGACCCTCACCCCCTGCTCCCCATGCAATCCCTGGCACTTGCCCACCTAGCCTCCCCTTAGCACTCGCCTAGCCCCTGTGGCCCTCTTCCCCCCCACACCCCTCTTTCACTTGCACTCTCTCCTCCTTGCCCTGCACTTCCCTTCCCACCCGAGCAATATGCATTTCGTGCAGACTGACATTTTCCCCTTCTCACTCGCCTCTCCTTCGCACTTTTTGTTACTGCACTTGCACAATCCGAATGACACAAGGCCTAGTAAGACCGTCTTTGTTATATTTCTCCCTTGCCCACCCCCCTCTTTTTTGTCTTGTGTCACCTTAAAAAACCATTTTGTATAAGTGCTTTAGAAATATGCAACAAATAAATAAATAAATAAATAAATAAATAAATAGATGTGCAAATCATATAACGAGTGACAAAGCCAAACAAAGGGATCCATGCAAGACTCCCACAATGGGAAATGCTATCAGAACAAACAAAAAGCAGGTTAAGTAACTGACTAATAGACAGCACACCAAGACTTCATGTGGTTGCACAGGAAGGGAAAGATGTTAGGAAACTGATTTTAATTGCTGGGGTGACACAAAGGGAGAATAACAGCAGGGCAAAGTACAAGAGGAACTATTTGAGGCTTTACATTTTTTTTTAATAAGGAAGTATAATGAAAACGGAATATTAGAGAGGGAGACTAAAAGGATCGCAAACCGAAAAAAGAGGGTCAGTTCATCCCAAATACACCATAAACAATCACAAACAACTCAATCGTACAGAGATCAACAACACCACACAACAAGCGCTATAAACTAACAAATGCCTCCAAAACGCTCCAAAATTCAGCTACACTTACCAAAAGCCCTCCAAAACTCTTCCAACTTGTGAACCTGTCCTGTGCACTCCTCTCTGGGGAGCCCAACAAACCCCACAAAGGAAGCAGCATGCAAGGTGGGCATTCTACAGTCTATGAAAGCATTTTCTAAATGGCTGAAGACCTCTGATTAGCTGGTCGAATTCCCCTCTTGAGTCTCAGGCATCATGATTGGACATCAAGGCTCAAACCACTCCCTGGGTACCAACGTGTGGATTGACTCTTGGTAAAAACCGGTGGGAATCCAACAGGGCGGGTGAAATCCACCCAGAAAGGTCCAACCTTCCTACAGGTTTGTCTTTTGGGGGTCTACAGCACCTTTTATTTACAACTTTCAGAGCTGTACATGGTTCTCATAGACTTCCCAGCCCTGCCTCATTGGAGCCACTCACTTATAGTCTCAGATATTAGCGGCAATAGAGCTCTTGCTGATTGGGTGAGGTCCCTGTCTGCCTTTTTTGACACGGAACCTGCTTCATTATCTCTTGGGGTTACTGCTTCCTAATTGGAGTAAGATTATTTTCATTTGTGATGAAGAGAGCACACTTCATTCATGATGAAAGCATGCTAGTGCCGGTTAGTGGATTTGTAATGCACTGTGCAGAAACAGATGTGCTCGTTTTCTCTAATTTGCACATATGTTCACATCAGCGGAAGTGACATCACAGAACATTACAACTTAGGAGGTGGCATCATAGCCTTTGGCATTTGACGACATACATGCCAACATGACCCATGTCTGGGAGATGCTCAACCATTACTGTTTTTATTTGCATCCTGGAACTTCCAGTCCCGACTCTAAAATGATCAAAGCAAAACTACAATTACCAGAATTCAAAGAATTATTCAGGACTGGATGAGCATTCCCAAAAGGTTATGGGACATGATGGCATGCCTATTACAGAATAACGGGAAGCAGCATTACAAGAAGTGCAATCACTGCAGGAAAACGGGTAAAATGCATTAAAAGAAAACAGTGCATTTCAAGATTGAATACTGTTGCATTTGGGACAGACGCTTAACAAATAAATGCAGGTGCTGCTCCATAACTGCTGTCAATGGTCACTGAGCTGCGTGAACACTGATGTGCTCGAAGGTACAAAACATTACACATTTAACTGGAAAGCTTACATCATTCTCCTAAATGAACCGGAACCTAACTTTGAATGGACCACATATAGAAGCAAAGATCATCGTGAATTGTTTGGATTACGAACCGTTCATTATGAACAACATACTTCTTTAGGGAAGCCCCTTCCACGAATGCCGAGCCCAGTGGCAGTTCCCATCCTTTGCAGCCTGATTGGAAACATCCCCTTTGGGGAGTTTCTCAGGAGACAAAGCGATTGCTCCACGGTGAGTGATTATGCGACCTGCACGCCCGACACACTCAGTAAGAGATTCTGTTGCATGAATTTGATAAAACGTGCTAAATCTCTCCCCGTGCGTCACGTACCTGTCGTAAGAACAAGGACGTGAAGACGAAACATGAACAGCTGCTGTGCATTAGCACTCACCTTCACCGGAGCATTGAGGCCTATTCTAATCTTAAAAGAAATGAACACCTTATGAACTCAAACTCAAAGCTCACTTTATCCGGCTTGTAAGCCATACAACTTGCAAGATAATCATAAACAGGCGACACAGCAATGAGATTGATGCAATTGCTCCAATACCATTCCTCCTTTTAAAATCAGGCAATGTTAAAAAATCAGCAATTCATTAACATATTTAAAAACTCATTCCTTTTATAGGCATCCCCAAAATCAGTTAGAACGTGCTTAAAACGTCCATTATAGGGCAAAGCCGGACTGAATACGATTGGACGTCTGCCGTGGTTTTAAGGCTTCAACGACCAGACATGGTATTTGTATCATATCAGTCTGAGCTACCACATGTCCGCAATTTTCCCGGGCGATGGAGAATGCAGCACTTGAGCTGTCCACTGTATGAGGTTTATACATCAATTATTGTTATCACGGTTCTTCCAATGACTTGCCCGCCTCCACCATGCCCGGTGAATGCATGTGGAAACAAAGTGCACTGTATTCAGGTCACCTGGTCTTTTGCAGTAGGCCATTGCCTCACCAGCTTGCTGGATGCATGCAGCTCTAAATAGCGGAAGATGGTATTTGGAAGAAAGGTCCTTATAACCAGGGCAGACTAGCAAAAAATGGAATGGAGATTCCTCTTGTGCTCCACCAGTCTGGCACGTTGCATCGAGGGAGCCTGCCAGATCCTCGCGAAGCTTGCCACTCTCAAAGTGTTCACCGGAATTGCCACCCTCAAAGCGTTAACCAAAAAGTCAATATAAAGTCTGTGTGCATAGCGCGGCCTAATAGTATCCTAATAATTTGCATACCCAAAAGCTAGCTTCGTCCTCATGTAGGGTAGACCAGCACTGAGTTTGCAACATGTTTCTTCCATGAAGCATCTTGATGCTTCTGCTCTGGCTCTTCGGACCAGCTCTTCGGTTTCCTTTGTCATGCTTTCTGGTGATTCCCATAGAGCTCCCAGATTCATATCCAGCAGCCTAGACTTCACATGCTTCAGCCAGGAGAGAGATATCGAACCTTCCTAAAAATAACATGAGATAGAGCCTCCCTTGTCACACTTGTGTATAGGCGCGTTATAAATGCCATATCATATCATATCATTATACCTTGACAGGCTCGAGGAGGTCCAGATTCTTATCCAATTTTCAGCTGATGGCACATTCAATAGGGCACAGGTTGCATTCCATATGCAATCTGGCATTGGGTGCGCCCTTCGGCTGGATAGGCAGGGCTTTCACAAATGTGTTCTCAACTATGGCTAGTGATTGTGCTCTGGTGTGCCCCCATATTTCTGCTCCTTATAGAGAGGCTGAGAGGACTTGAAGGTGGAAGATCTGGAGTACAGGGGTAATTGCTCCCCCACCATGATTTAGAAAAATCTCCTGATCCCATTGCTATATTTGTCCAATGTCGCAATAGATTTTGTTATTTGGTGCAGCTAGAGGCCATTCTCAGAGAACATGGTGCCTAGATAGTCGTAGGTGGAGACCTGTTCTAATTGGATGTCTTTGACTTCAAGATTCAGTGGCATGCACCTGACTAGTCTATGCCTAAAGACCATGATCTTAGTTTTTTACCTTTGTTAGCTCAAGAGTAATTCTTCACACTTCCTAGTGTAAGTGGCCAGTGTAAACTTAAGGCCCATCGAGGAGGTAGTTAGCAGTACCGCATCGTCATCAAAAAACAATTTCCAGGAATTTGACCTTGTCATATGTTGGGCGGAGCTAAGCAACATGCATCCAGTTCCTCAATTACTTCATTTATATAAATACAGAAGAGGAGCAGGGCCAGTATGCACACCTGCCAAACGCACTTCTGGACCTCATGGAGCTCAGTCAGTTCCCTGCTGAGGACTCAGAGTATTTTTCAATTTATTCCCATTATATAGCAGATGGATAGCATCCAACTGATCACGAGGGATGTTCTTTCTGATCCGTATTTCCCACAGCTGCTGCTGGGTCCACGAATGTTGTGTAGATCTGAGCTCGCTTCAGGAGAGTATACTTATTTAGAGTCAAGACAGAAACTCCGATCAATAGTGGAGATTCCTTGTCAGAACCCAACTTGCAAGTGGCTTATAATGTCAGCGGATTGTACCCATATCTGCAGGCATGCCAGGAATACTTTTGCGAAATTCTTTCCAGCAAAGATATCAAGCGGTAGTTCCCTGGTATGCCTCTACCACCCTTCATGAAAATATGCACTATCTCGGCATGGCATCATGTCTCAGGGACCAATGTGGGGTACATTTACCAGCCCTAACAGAAATTCCCGTCATCACCAAACCGCATTTCAACATTTAACCCCAAAAACGGATGTGTTGTGTTCTCCTTGTCACATTTGTGGCAAGCTTTGAACACTGTAACCCCAGCGAATGGCTGCATTTGTTTTGCTTCAAATCAAGTACAAGAAAAATTAACTGCATTCAATATGGCATTGCAATTTGTTCCTCCTTTCATTTTAAACGCCACAAAGTTTTGCTCCATGAAACACAGCCTTGCTGTGCATTTCCTCTGATTGCCATGAAGTAAGGCAATACCTTGCAGAACAGCATTGTTTTCACTGAGAAATTACATGCAGAGCAGAAATTCTGTTTTCAGTCAACACGGCTATGATTTCCTTTTGAAATACACCAGCAAATCCAAATGACTGCAAAAGAAAGCAATGGCGTGGCTCTCTCTTTTGCCTCGTGTCAATTACAAAGAAACTCTTTGCAGCATCTCCTTGTGTCCATGAACCTACAGTCTGATGAAAAAGCCCTCCAGAAGGTTAATCAAAAAGAAACTGTGTGCGGCAGAAACCGTGTTTGTAACTTGACATAAAAGAAAAATTATCCTACGCGTAAAACAGTGCTTTTGCAACTCAGGAGAATGCTGTTTGAAAGTGAAATGCATTTACAGCCTGGGTGCACACAGACATGGGATTGAAAATAAATTCGGGGGGATGAGGGTTTTGCTATAAAATGTGCATGATATTTATTCCCAAAAAGACGTGTTTTCTGTTGAAAGAAAGAAAGAAAGAAAGAAAAAAAACTTTTAAACCAGAGAACAGGTTTTGGCCTAGATATTTACTTTAAAGGTGCCCTGCCTCCCATCAGAAATAGAATTACCTCCACAAGTGAACCAGCCCCCCACGGGCATATGAAAGACCCAAAGTGTGGAAGTTTGCGGCCTCGTCAGACTGGCCGACATCCCTACAGAAAGGAACAAAGAACCCAAGGGGAGCTAGCATTTCACTAAGAGCTGTGATTTCCTTTTACACCAATCTCCAGCCCAAACTGCATGGCTTCAAAGGGTGTCATGGAAACCCTTTGTTCAGGCTGACCCAGGGGAAGACAATTTGGTGGTGGGGGTGGCAGGACTGCCCACACAGTAGCTAATTCCAGCCTATTGAATTTCAAAGAACTATTGTACATTAAGACATTTATTTCAGCACCCTAAAAAGGTAATGATTCGATATTATGCCAATATTTAATGTGATTTTTAAACAAGCAAAATTAGACCCAGTGCATGTTGCTAGCACCTGGGGAATGGCAGGAAAAATGCATTTCTGGGTGAAGCATAAATGATACAGGCATACAACTTGGTGAAAATATGCCAAATACTAGTGGGCATATGTGTAGTTAATAACAGAATTTTAAATATGATGTTTCTCCTAAAAAGTGCAAAATTGTGCCTAAAGGCGAATCAACATCACACAGAGTTGGCGATCGGACTGTCTGATTCCCTGTGAAATATGGAATCTGCATATCTGTTTCTTATGATGGTGACTAGTATATATTAAAAGTTTTGCTCCATTACTTATTTTTGTAAAAAGTAACTTTGGGGAAACAAAGGAAGTCATAAATGCACACATGTACAATTATGTAATTTCCCCTGAACCAATCAGCTCGGGGCGAAGAGGGAACACCAGTAGCCTGGCCTATCCTAGCATAGGAGTAACTCCAGAGTACTTCCCAACAGATTGGAAAATTCTATTATGTCACTCTGGATATATAAGCAGGATACAGAGAAACACAGGATACTAAAAAATTCAAAAACCCAAAAAACAGATCCAGAGGTGGCTGATTCCATCTAGGCAGAACCACCCATCCAGATCCAAGCATACTTAATAATCCAGGGAGAAAGGAGGAAAGGCAGCTGATCTCATTTAGGAGAGCCCAGCTGTCCACAGTGACAAGACATTGCCCATCTGATCCCATCCAGAAGAGCCCAGCTGTCCCAGTGACCAGATCTCTTGAACCCACTGTCCCAATGACCAGATCCTTGCCTCCACTGTCCAGACACCTCACTGGCTGTCCAAATTCCCAAACTCAAGCTTATCTTGTAAGTATCATATCACCCAGTACCAAAAAACTGCATATTCCGCTCTTTTATCCTTGCATCGTATTCAAATCCTATTAAAATACAGTACCAAATCCCAAAATTGCCAGTATCATCTGTTCACCTTTCCTTAGAATAATCTGTATTAGTCCATATCTGTTAGCGTATTCCTTTTATAATTATTTCAGTTATCTGTGTAAGTCCTTCGTACCATTTTGTAATACATTAATTAATTCCCCTATAAGGAGGTACGCAGTGCGAGCTGGTTGAAATTCGAAATTAATCCCCTTGCACGCAGTGTCTTTCCTTAATAATATAGTCATTAAATTATAGCCTCAGTAGAACCTGTCATTATGCAACAAAAACCGAATATGCCCATGTATTTTGATTTTCACTAAATTCTGATTTGCCTTTTTCCCATATAGAAACCCAAACATCATTCCATTAAGAATATTCCTTTTCCCTCAGAATACTGCCTGATATGTGCCTTTGTTTCTCATCCAAAAACCAATTTCCGATTTTGACAACCAAGCCCCTTTTCTTAGCTGCTCGTCATTTTAAAGCCCGTGTGAAAAATGAGTTGCAATTCTGCTGTGTGTTTTTTTTCTGCAATGTTTCCCTGACAAAATCGATTTTCTTTCCTGTGTCACTTTGCTTTGGTGCCCTGTTCAGTAGTCTGTAAGCTTTCTTGTCCCTTAATTGCAGCCACACACATTTCTGTCCTAGCTATCATACCGCAATTGTAAACTGAGATACAAGTAACAAGTAAAATCCGAGTATGCCATTTTGCTCCCTTTGAAGGTTTTCTTTTCTGTTTCTGGCCTCCCATCTGGAGGTGGTGGGCTGAATGTTAAATATGATTTTTGCCTCTTCTTTCTGACTGTTTGCCACTGCTTTCCATTCACAAAGAATTTAGTCAGCAGGTGTTTGGGGGAAGTGTTGCAGGGGGAGTGCCCAACCTGTGTGCTCTCTGTTATTTTGAAGAAAAGCAATTTTGTTTCCGCTTCTAGTAAAGGTTTATGTAGCTTATGTTAGGGGTATGAAGGAACTGTATTGTGGGATTTGTTTTGCTTGTATATTGCCACACAATGGTGGCTGCTGCCCTAAGTTTGATTTGCTTGATTTTCTTTGAATTCTAAAAAATAATAAATATTTCATTGTTACAAACTGGCCTGGTTCATAGTCCATTGCGACAAGGGGTATTTGTTAAGGTGGGTGTGAGACAGGTTGGGTGCCTTCTCAAAGTAGAATCCAAAGATCAATAAAAATAAAAAGCATTTTTATTGTGCGCCGCATTCATTGTCAGTGGAAAGAGTCCCTGGCAGGAGTGTGCAGTGTTCTTAAACCGTTGTACAGTGGGGGCTCATGCCATGATTGAGCGTAGTGTTTCCACCCGTGACAGCTTAACACAGCGGGCTAACTCAGTAAAGGTAGTGATACATTTGGTGGTTAGAAAACTGTGTTACACTGTAAAAGTGCCATCCCAAAACGTATACCCTAGGTATCAGGCCTGTATGTAAAAATAAAGTTAACCCTAAACTGTGCAAGAGCAGGGTACAGATTTGTCCTCACATAAATCATTAAATAAAGGAAGAACACTTTTCTTAATGAGCATTGTCAAGATTAACATGGCTAGGTAGCACCTACTGTCCAAACTATTCATTGCAGGGGTATGGGCGGAACAGGAGCAGGAAGCCTGGCTATCCAGCATGATGCAACAGTCACCTCCACAAGCGCAGATGCGTGGCAGGACAGTGGCCCGTTACATCAAGCCTTGACTGAGTTTTACATGACTCAGAATATTAAAGAAGAGCAGCTTAAAATGGTCTGATTCACTGCCTACATATACCTCCACATGGTGGTTATGGAAGAAAAATACCAAGAAAGTATAACCTCCGCACAAAACCAGTCTGACCTCTTAAATCAAACCCAGAATGTATTAAAGCAGGTAGAGCCAAAATTCTGAGTCAGAGTTGAGAAATCTCATCCAACAGCTAAAAGAGGAGTTGGCAGTACAGCAACTAACTAATTCAGAACAGAACGCCCAACTCGCTACATTAAAAGAGGAGTTCCAAGAAAGGTTGACTTTCTGGAAGAGAGTCAACTAAAATGTAACCACCAAGTTTTCTACAATAGAACCTGTCTATGAGATATGATTGCAAGATCAGATCAAGCAGTTAAAAGATGAGAATAATAAGTTAGTCATTGACACAGCTCATTCCCAAACAGAATGTGGCCAAGAACGCCAGAAGGTAGATGCTATAAAACAACAGAGGGATGACCGGGCTGAACAGAAGGGCACCCTGTATCAGGAGAAAGATGCCCTATACCAGGAAGTGTGCAAATTAGGAAGATACCTACAGAAAAGAGAGTCAGACCTCCAGGAACTGACTGAACTAAAGGAATAATATGAAAATTTAATGGGGCATATGAGGCAAGTAAAAGGTGATCTGGATGAGACCACCCAAGCCAAAAATGTGCAGAGACAGGAGATGCATTTCCTGCAACAAAAATGGTCTCAGTGCGTCCAGGCAATACAAGAAGCACAAAAAGACAATGAGGCCCTTTTTGATGAGATCAGGAGACTCCAGAACCAGGTACCAGCACAGGAGAAGGCAATAGAGGTCAGTCAAGCCCTGATAGAAGAGCAAAAGGCTCAGACCTTTGCCGACTATCAAGAGGTAGGGGCTGAGAATGAAAAAGTTGGGAAGTTGGAAAAAGAGTGTGCTAGGTTGAATCAAAACTTAAGGGACCCTGAGCAAGTAGAGAGGGACATGGCCACCCCTGATCACAGTGTGATGCCCTCTGTACCAAGGGCATCAAACCCATCTACCACCTTGTATGCCCAAGGCACTGCTGACTTCATGTCCACCAATTCACATGAACCGGGAACCATGAGGCAGCCAGACTAAAATAGGCCTAGCATGATTGGGCTGAAAGGTCAGCGTCCATCAGAGACTGATGGACGGGAGTCCCTGTTCAGGTTAAAAAATGTCCTGGCTGATGCATCTGACCAGGAAGGCTCCTATGACAAGAAAATCAGGGATCTAGACTTGCAGAAACATCAGCTACATTGGAGCCACTTAGTTCGCTTTGCAGAGAAAAAGGAGTCTGAGTTGAGGCCCCAAAAGGGAAAACCTCCACCCAATCAGGGAGGTTGGGGGAGTTCTCCACCAACCCAGGAAGCAGGGAGGAGTCAGAAGACTACTCTCCTGTGCAAAAGAGGGAGTGCAAGGGGAGTACCCTAGAGAGTCCAAAGTACAACAGGGGAGATGACACTAGGCGCCATCATTCTGGGAGAAACTCCCAAGCTCAAAGAATTAGGGAGCGCCTAGAGGATAGGAATGGGACCTCAAAAAGCAGCAGCTTTGAGTCTGAGGGTGAATGGACTCAGGTGCAGCAACAGGCAAAAGAAGGCTAATAAACAAAAGAGGACTCTGGTGAAAGACCCCATTAAACAGATTAAAGCTATTAGAAGTTTCATGACCTTATACCACAAATATGCCAAATATTCTGCCTGGGAGCACCTGGAGCTATACGACCAGATGATGACATCGTTCAAAATTAAAAATACCAGAATTTCATAGAATTATAAAATGGACGTTCTCTCCAGCGTACTCCAGCTTCTTTTCTGGAATGGAAGACCAGAACCATTCAAGGTGGTCCACCTATAAGGCGGCCATCTTGAAGCACTTCTCCACGCACAGAAATCCCCAGGAGGCCCGCAAAGCGGCCTACAATCTGCAGTGTGGAGAGGATCAGGACCCACCAGAATTTGTACAGGAACTAAAATGGCATTTGCGCAAACTACTAGTAGGAAATTTATAAATACCTACTTTCATGCGCTCCCAAAGAACATCATGACCCAGTTGGTATGGGATTTCCATGATGACAGGATCCTGGACTGGGTAATAGAGCAAGCTACCCGGATCTATGAGGTCCAAAAGCCTGTAGAAAACAAAAATCCAACCAAAACCCCCAAACCAACCAACACCACTGCTGCTGTCAAGGTGGTGGAGGTGAAGGTTGCCCCATTTTGGACCTAGAAATGGGGCGGGGGGCCTAAAAATACACATTCCCAAAACCAACCAAATCAGAGGCAGAGATGACCCTCTGACCAATCACAAACAGGTGGGAGTCAGGTAGGGTACCCCACAAATGTGCCCGCTAACTCTGCCAATTACATCAGCCCTAGGTATAAGGGCAAATCTTGGGGTATGTGTGGACTCCCCCTGCCCAAGGGGGTGGGGGTCGAATCAGGTGAGTATGGCCCCAGGAAACTTCCCTCCTAACTTCCTTCAGGAGGGCAGTAATCTTCCAAATCCTGGTTTAAGAGGTACCCTCAAAACCCCAATATCCAAGACAACCCTCCTTACTCTCCCCGGAGTCTGGGCCACCCAATCCGGGAGAGGGGAGGCCAAGGGTGGAGAGCTACCACGGAACCCAGTACCCAGGTTACTCTGGGAGAAGGGATAGTTACCCTTCCCGAAAGAAACCCAAAGTTGATTCAAGGCCCCGTATCAGCCAGAGAAGGTGTCTCAACTGGAGCACCAGGTCCTGGACCTAACACAGGATCTGAGTCGTATGCTGAGGGCAGAACCCTCAGATGAACATGGCGGCCCGAATAACTCAAACCACGGGTCTGGCACCCCTGCACAATGACGGGGAGAGAACCAACCGGCTTCAGAGGAGGAGGCACGGGAGGAAGGGGGATGCAAATCCCTAGAAGAAGCTTCCTTCCTCACCAGTGTAAAGCCCCTAGACACACCGGAACTGGAACTTAATTCTCCTGCCACCGAAAATCTGCTACCCAGGGAACAGAGGGCGGGTAGGAGAAACAAAGAGACCAAAAAGACACATTTTGTGGAGGAAGTCAGTGTACTCCAGTTTGAAAGGGAAGAATCCTTGGAGGATTCTGGGAAAAAAAAACATTCGGACTGGGGGATTCCTCCCATAGAAAAATGGGTCCCAAAAGACCAAAATCCAGACTGGATAGGTGTGGGGACTGATTCAGAATCGCCCATCCTTGAACCACAGGAGTGCAATCCAGAGAGCATAACGATCATTGAGGGACCCTCCCCACAAAGCGGTTCTAGTGACTGTCTCCAGGTAAAGGGGGACAGCACAGAGCTCAGGGTAAAAGGAGATTCCGAAGTCTCGGCTATTTCAGAATGCAAATTTGTACAGATTCTGGAACCAGCCAGAGAAGGTGTCTCAACTGGAGCACCAGGACACAGCTCCGACACAGAAAGCTGTCCAAAACCCCACAATGTCGGAGTCCAAAATAAAGAAACTAACTGCCCAGCTTGCCCAAAATTCCCATTTCCTTTGCCCCTTGGAGGAGAAAGAAGGTAGGTTCTATGCCCCGGTCCGAGTGCAAGGGCAATGTGCATTGTTGGCACTGGTGGACATTGGATCCAAGCCACTCTTTTGTCCAAAGGGGCCTTTGAGCAGCTAAATACCGGAAGGGGGGAGAGACACAAGATTGCTCTCACCCCTCTTCCTATATAATTCCAGAAATTCAACAGGAATGAAATTCCCGTAGCTGGGACTGTGGATCTGGAAATTAAAATTGGGCAACACAAGGGGAAACACCCAGTTATAGTCGTGACTCCAGAGGGAACCCATTGTCTATTAGGAAATTACCTCCTTCGGAGGTTATCTCCCCGGATAAACTGTGTGAACAAGGTCCTCTGGACTCAGGCTAACCATCCAATAAAATTAAAACAAATCATTAACTATGTCAGTTTAAATGGCACATGCCACATGGTTGAACAACGATGTGACCAAATTGAGTTCCATTTTCCAAACAATCAAATACCTGACATTACTGTAATTGCTGTGGGACAACCAACTGGTGATGGGAACTCCACTCCATTCCTGAAAATCAACCTTCCTTTCAGTTTCAATTGGTATTCCACACTGGAAGGAAATACCTTGAAATGTTATACCGATTCCCAATTCGAAAATCCAAGTCCCATGATAGAAAGTGATGAAAAACCAGCTCAAAGCTTGGCTGATATTCAGAAAATGGGTGAACAGTTGTTCCTTCCTATTCAGTTAAATGAGGTGAGGCAGCCTGTTCTCGCCAGAGTATGCCTGAATAACGGAAAAAGCTTCACCAGTGAAGCGTTGTTCAGGAAACTCTTAAAAGATCCGACCATGCCCACATTTAGATTGGGCCTGGAAACTCCCATTTCCAAACATCTCCTGCCTAGCAGGTGTATGCTAAAAATGTCAATAGGTGATAAAAGCATTGAGCATAATTGTTGGTTCGTGCAAGATGTCCCCTCTGCATTCTATTTAGGCAGTGACATTCTCAATCGGTTTGCAATTTATTTGGACCTCATAAATTACAAAGCCTGGTCCTGACTAGGGGGCAACACTATGGGCTTTGATAATTCTGAAAAGGCATTCCGCTCAGCTCAATTGCTACCGTATGCAGTTGAAATTCAAATTGGAGAGGAGGTGACATCCCATGATGGACCCTACAATTCCCACTTTACCTAAAGCTGAAAAGAGGACAGAAACTCCAAAACCCAGAGGCTTATGTACACCTCAATTCCCATCTCCAACAGCAGGGGCTGGGGTTGAACTCGACACCATTTTTGGACTTAGAACACAACACCATTCCAATATTGGTGGATAACAGCGACCCTAGGACTATCACTCTGGGTGTAGACACCTTTATTGGAATGGTGGTTGATGACCAGCATTTTTCCATAGATTTAGGAAATGAAATCATAAAACCAATCCCCAATGACTGCTATGACTGTGACGATGACATACCCAAAGAAAAGATCTTCACCCGGCAAGGGGGGAATTTCTTGGTATACTTCTCCTGCCCTTATGGGGGGAAGAGGTGACCTGTGACATCAGGAAGGATGAGGTGATATTCCAGGTCCGCAATGACTGCCCCTCTTACCTGAAACCCTCTGTCCAGGTCAACACCCTCACCAGAAATCTCTCCACACAGCACACAGGAGGAGGCCGCTGAGATTGTGAAACCCGAGGTCTTCCCAGGCTTCAGACAGGTGGTTGAAGAACGGGTCAACCTTGCTGATGCCTGTGAGATAGAGGAACGAAAACAAATGTTGAAACAGGTGTTTTTAGATTTTCAAGATATCTCGGCTGTGGACTCGTATGACTGTGGTCACACTGCGATGCATTCTACCTCAATTCCCACAGACCCTGGAATAACTCCTGTATTCATGAGGCAATATCGCTTGCCACTCGCGTCTATGGAGTCCCTTACAGAAATCATAAAAAACCTAGAGTCCTGTGGGATAATTCGTCCAGTCCACAGTACCTTTAATAATCAGGTATTGGGGATTTTAAAACCAAATGGCAAATGGAGACTTTGCGCAGACCTTAGGGAGCTGAACATTAGGGTCCACATGTCCCAATGTCCTCTTCCCTACATTGACCAGGGACTGGCCCAGATCCAGGGGTCAAAGGTGTACACCGTCATTGACTTGACCAATGGATACTGGACAGTACCCGTCAGTAGGGAGGACGAGTACAAGCTGGCCTTTACCTTCGGGGAGCAGCGGTACACATGGCCCAGAACTCCCTTTGGATATATAAACTCTGGCAATTAATTCAACATCTTTCTACATAAGCCCATGCCCGACTTGGGTGAAAGGGGTAATCTGGCCTCTCTGGATGATGTCCTGATTAAAAGCTCAACTGTGGAGGAGCACATAGTGGAAATCTGCTATGTTCTGACCCAGTTGAAAGTTGCCAGAGCAAAACTATCCTTCCAGAAGGCACAGTGGTGTAGGACCCATGTAAACCTCTTGGGACATGAAATCACCCCTGAAGGTCTCTGTCCCCAGGCGAAGAAAGTGAAAGCACTACTAAAAGTGAAAGTGAAAGACCCCACTTAAACTAAGGAGCCTTCTTGGACTGACTAATTACAGTAGTATGTTAATTGAGGATTACGCAGAGGTCACAAGACCCCTGGTCCATCTGTTCAAGGGGGGTCAAGTGGGAGTGAGGTCCAGAAAAAGCCGAGGCAGTAAAACAACTCAAAAGAAGTCTCTCACAAACATTTTGTATAGCTTGCCCCATCATAAACAAGGAGTTCTTCTTCGAGACAGGGTTCTCGAATACATGCTTGACAGCAGTATTATATCAAATGCATAAAAAGGTTGATAGAGTCATCTCCTATGCAAGTAAAAAAACACTTTGAAACACTTGTGTATGAGCGCAATATAAATAAAATATAATTTCATTTAATTTCATCCTCCGTGGAGGAGAAATTCAACGATTGTGAGAAGGCACTCCTGGCAATGGTGTGGGCATTGAAGAATTACCGCCCATTCATCCAGGGGGAGCATATCATGTGGAGACTCCGCACCAGCCTTTGCAATACCTCCAAAGTGACAGAATCCGGACAGGAAATGTAATTAATTCCAGAATTACTTCCTGGAGTTTGTCCATGCAAGGCTTTCCTGTGGAGGTCAGATGTGGCCAAAACTAGAAGAATCCCCTTGCGCAAGGTTAGGCTGACTTGCATGATTGTGCCAGAGAAAACTGTCTCTAGGACGAAAGTCTCAAAACTCAAGACAACATGGATGCGTACCTGAATTCCCCCACAAAGTCTATGAAGAAGACACGTGCAAGGGGATGGCCACAGTTTATGTGGACGGATGCTCCTACCATGTTGACAACAACAGAGAAAAGGAACTGGTGGTGGTGTTGGGAATTGCTGGGTGGATGATGCCTCGGAACCCTCCGTTGAGTACAAGATAAGTCACCACAGTAGTCAGGTGGTGGAGTTGATGGCAGTTCACCAGGCCATCCTCACTGATGTACAACACTGACTCCACAAACTGGTCATAATCACTGATTTAGCTTATGTCCGGAACGGGTTGGTGGAGCACCTGATTAATTAAAAAACCAGAGGCATGCTGTGTGCAAACAATAAACCACTCAAACATGGCAAACTCATACAAAATATTGATGGTTTGGTCACCTCTAATGGGATGACCATCTATTGGAAAAAGATTAAGGGTCATTCCAGGATAGAGGGACCAGACAAAAATGGAAATGACCTGGCTGATCAGTTGGCCAAAACTGGAGCCATCCAAGGGGATCTCCTTGAGATTGAGTCCCTGTTAGGGGAAATCCACATCACTGTTGTCACCAGGTCCCAAACACTTGCCCACAATGAACTCTCAACAGCCCAGTGGAGTAAAGAGACCCCAGATGCTGATTTAATCACAGCACAAAAAGGGGATCCGATTATTGGGAAATGTTATCAACGCAATGAGGATGCCCGTGAACTATCTTTTGACGTAAACCGATTACATCGGGAAAGAGGATCTCCCGGTGTTGATGAAGTTTCCCAAAATGTACTGAGTCCAAGGCGGTTTGTTGGTAAGGAGATCTATCTCCGGATGTGACCTACCTCATTCCAAAGCCTGATGCTAAGTCATGCCCATAACGTGGCCACAGCTGGTCATCAGGGGTTTCATACTACTCTAGAAATCTTGCGGGAGGTTTCATACTGGCCACACATGGGGCAGGACTTCGACCAATATTTGAACGGGTGTCTTGTGTGTGTACAATTTCAGCCAAGTTCACTCACACACCAAGCTGCCCTCCCGAAGAGGGGGATGACACTGCCTTGGTCAGATTTACAAGCAGATTTTATGGGGCCCGTGATTCGCTCCTCTAGGGGGAACAAGTACATGTTAACAGTAGCATGCTTGTTCACCAAATGGGTGGATTGTCTCCTGGCCCACATTGCAAGGCAGAAACAGCAGCTGCCCTGATGATCAACCACATCTTCTTGCGTTTCGGCCTTCCCCAACGGATTGAGTCAGACCGAGGAAGTCACTTCACCAGCGAAGTAATGACAAAGATGTGGGAGATACTTGGGGTAAAAAGGAAACTTCATATTTCATACCGCTACCCTCTAGTGGGGGAGTTGAGATGTACAATAAAACCACTGTGAGCATTCTTAAGAAGTTTGTGGCAGACTCTGGGCCAAGTTGGGACATCTGATTACTGCTTGTCCTGATGGCCACAGATCTACACCATCTTCTGCGACCAAAATGTCTCCATTTGAGCTAATGACTGGACAAAGGAATGGTGCTACCCAGTATCTGCTCTACAGAACACAAGAGTAGACGCTGATTAACGCCTCCACAGCACATGAATATGTTGAGAATCTAAGAAAACACCTTCAGCATGCTTTTGCATACGCTTAGGTGAATCTGGAGAAATTAGCAGAGGGGATGAAAACCCACTATGACCTAAGAACAACTAAAAAAGAATAGCAAGTATGAGACAGGGTCTACTTGTACAATTTTCAGAGGAACCAGACTAAGGAGAGGAAATTCCTCCCCTCCTGGCCCAGTCCTTTTGAAATTGTAGACAAAATTTCACCTGTTGCCGACAAAATCTGCATCCCCAAAGGAGAGCTGTCAGAAGAGAAATGGGTCCACACCAATAAGTTACAAAGTTGTCACCTCAGACACACTCTGCAGCTGATTGATGAGCCAAAGGAAAATCAAACAGAGGAACCATCGGAAGAATGAGAAGAAAGGAAAAGAAAAAGCAGAGGGAAGTATGTATCTATTTAACAGGGAGTATTGTTCTTTAATATTATTATAAAAATGAAAAAAAAAGATTTTTAAAGTCAAGTGTTGATCTTGTTCTGTTGAGTAATTTGTTTGATGTTATTGTCAAAATGTGAGGAAGAGATAAGAAAAATGTTAAACTGAAATCATGGTTCCACTGTTGTAAATCTTCCAGGAATACTTTCATTGAAAAATCCTAAGACCTGTTTTTTTATCAATATTCTATTAGATGATTAACTCAATTTCGTCCTATCCTGGTGTGCACCTCCCTGGGGACCTGGAAGGGAAGGAAGGAAAGAAGGTGCCGCTCCATACCCTCCAACTAAAAGACAGGAGGGAATCTAGGAGTGCCACTTCCTGAGTAAGGCGGATTCCGCCAAATGAACCCCACTCTGCCCTGCTCTCCCTCAACAAGAAGTCATGGCAGAGCAGGTTGAGAATCTGTGGGGTACATTTACCAGCCCTAACAGAAATTCCCTTGATCACTAAACCGCATTTCAACATTTAACACCAAAAACAACTGTGTTGTGTTCTCTTTGGCACATGTGTGGTGAGCTTTGAACACTGCCACCCCAGCGAAAGGCTGCATTTGTTTTTCTTCAAATCAAGCACAAGAAAAATGACCTGCATTCAAGACGGCATTGCAATTTGTTCCTCACAAGGTTTTGCTCCACAAAACACAGCCCTGCTGTGAATTCCCTCTGATTGCCATGAAGTAAGGCCATACCTTCCAGAACGGCATTGTTTTCACTGAGAAAGTACATGCAGAGCAAGAATACTGTTTTCAGTCAACATGGCTATCATTTCCTTTTGAAATAGACCAGCACATCCAAAGGACTGCAAAAGAAAGCATTTCTGCGGCTCTCCCTTTTGCCTCGTGTCAATTACAAAGAAACTCTTTGCAGCATCTCCTTGTGTCCATGAACTTACAGTTTTATGAAAAAGCCCCCCAGAAGGTTAATCAAAAAGAAACTGTGTGTGGCAGAAACCGCGTTTGTAACTTGACATCAAAGAAAAATGAACCCGCATCTACAACTGTGCTTATGCAACTCAGGAGAATTCCGTTTGAAAGTGAAATGCATTTACAGCCTGTGCTCCCACAGAAATGGGATTGAAAATGTGGGAATGAGGGTTTTGCTATAAAATGTGTATGATATTTATTCCCAAAAAGACTTGGTTTCTGTTGAAAGAAAGAAAGAAAAAAAAAACTTTGAAACCAGCCGAACAGGTTTTGGCCTAGGCATTTACTTCAAAGGTACCCTGCCTCCCATGGGAAAATATTTACCTCCACAAGTTAACCAGCCCCCATGGGCATATGAAAGGCCCAAAGTGTGGTAGTTTGCAGCCTCGTCAGATTGTCCGGCATCCCTACAGAAAGGAACAAAGGACCCAAGGGGAGCTAGCATTTCACTAAGAGGTGTGATTTCCTTTTACACCCAACCCCTGCCCCAACTGCATGGCTTCAAAGTGCGTCCAGGAAACCCTTTGTTCAGACTGATGGGGGTGGCAGGACTGTCCACAAAGTGGCTAATCCAGCCCATTGAATTCAAAAGAACTATTGTACATTGACATTTATTTCAGCATCCTAAATAAGTAATGATTCGACATTATGCCAATATTTCATGTGATTTTTAAACAAGCAAAATGAGACCCAGTGCATGTTGATAGCACCTGGGGAACAACCTTTTTCCCATACACAAACCCAAATATCATCCCATTAAGAATAGTCCCTTTCCCTCAGAATCCTGTCTGATATGTGCATTTGTTTCTCATCCAAAAACCGATTTCCGATTTTGATAACTAAGCCCCTTTTCTTAGCTGCTTGTCATTTTAAAGCCTGTGTGAAAAACGAGTTGCAATTCTGCCGTGTGTTTTTTTTTTCCTGCATTGTTACCCTCCCAAAATCGATTTTCTTAGTTGTGTCACAATGCTTTGGTGCCCTGTTCAGTAGTCTGTAAGCTTACCTGTCTCTTACGTGCAGCCACACACATTTCTGTTCCAGCTATGATAAAGCAATTTAAACTGAGATACAAGTAAGAAGTAAAATCGAGTATGCCATTTTGCTCCTATTGAAGGTTTTAATTTTCGTTTCTGGCCTCCCACTTGGGGGTGGTGGGCTGAAAGTTAAATCTGATTGTTCCCTCTTCTTTTTGACTCATTGCCACTGCTTTCCATCCACAAAGGATTTTGTCAGCAGGTGTTTGGGGGCATTGTTGCAGGGGGATTGCTTAACCTATGTGCTATCTGTTATTTTGAAGAAAAGTAATTTTGTTTCCACTTCTATCAAAGGTTTATGTATCTTATGTTAGGGGTGTGAAGTAACTGCATTATGGGATCTTTTTTGCATGTACACTGCCATACAGCGGTGGCTGCTGCCTTAAGTTTGATTTGCTTGATTTTCTTTCAGTTCTAAAAATTAATAAATATTTCATTGTTACACACCGGCCTGGTTCATAGTCTATTGCGACACAGGGTATTTGTTAAGGTGAGTGTGAGATGGGTTGGGTGCCTTCTCAAAGTAGAATCCGAAGATCAATAAAGATAATAAATGTTTTTATTGTGCGCCACAATCATTGTCAGTGGAAAGTGTCCCTGGCTGCAGTGTGCCATGTTCTAAAAGCGTTACACCATACCCTGGTTGAAGACAGCATTAAAGACACGGCACAACACCGGAGCACATATCGTTATTTCCTCCTTGTATAAATCTGCTAGGATTTGATCCAGCCCTGTGGCCTTACTACTGTCCAGAGCCATGATTGCACACTCCACTGCTTTGACTGCTGTAGGAGAGGGCCCAATTTACAGCACTAGCAAAACATTTTATTTTCAAGTATGGAGTACTCAAAGAGAACAGCAAATCCCAGTCTTATACAAAACACGGAATAAGCGGCCGGGATAGCATACAGAGAGATCTCAGGTTTACAATGTGTGTATGAACACTATTTATATTAACACTGCATCAACAATGACATCCTACTACACGATTGATTACAAAACCTATGACGGATTCTAATTGGTTAGTATCCTACATTACTTATAGAGTGAGTAGGGGTTGTTGCCACAATTGGTTAGTACATATCTGGTGGCTCCACCTGTGTTCAGCCCTTTTCTGTTAAAACATGTGTTACATCCCTATGTTAGTTATTCATTGGCAGGAATCATTCACGATAGACGGAATGGCAAAAAAATTCTGGTTGGTTGGTATCTTGCTCACCAACGTTGAACACTTTGACAGGATGTCAAGATACAATGGAGACATGCAGTGGGAAAGAGAAGTACATGTTCTGCACATATTCCAATTAAAAATAACTCCTCATCATCCCTATGCCATCTTCTTTTCTTTACAGTTTGGCTTTGTGTATCATCTTATTTATTTATTTATTTTACATTTATAAAGCGCTCACACAGCCCGCAGGCATCGAGGCGCTGTTTGTTTTTCTCAGTTGCGTAATTGTGTTTGTTTGTCTTAGTTACGTATTTATAACGCGCTTAAACACTCAGAGGTTTCTAAGCGCGGACCCGGGGATCGAACCTGTGTTGCTTCGTGTCGTCTTGCTTCCAAGACGCACACTCTGCCGCTGAGCTATCCTTGCGTCTGTGTGGGCATTAGGGAGGTCAGCAGGTGTCTTTTATGAACTTGGCTTATAATGAATAGCTAGTGTTCTTCATGCCTTGATCAAGTGGTACGGGACCATCTTGGAGAGTAGATTTGTTCTAATGTATTGGATTTTTAACTAATTTGAACGTATGTGTTATATTCCATGTGGCCGCTTGGGACACCCTTTCTCTATTCTCTATGGTGTTTCTTGGCTTAATATTCTCGTGCACCTGGATATCAATGGCTGGTTGTTTCTATTAATTCAATTAACTTGGATGGTTACTGCTTTGTCCCATGGGAACTGTTATCTCATCTTTGTGCTCGTTCAGCATGCCCACCGCTCCCTTCCGTGCTTAACCTTGGAATGTGCTGTGACTGCTGCAGTGGATAGCTTTACAGCTCCTAGAATAACTAAGTTTTTTATGGAGTCAACATTTTCCAGAGGCCTTCCTTCTTTTGCCTGCTGTAAAACTCTGCATTAGGGAGAATGGCTGTATCTTGGTTCATTCTGTGCTATGTTGCGCTATGCTTTTCTTTACATGTTAATGCTCTTCAAGTCTACATATATACATGAGTGTATATGTTCTTCGTGTCTACGGGCAAGTATTTTTCATGTCTGCATGTACGTCCTTCATGGCTGAATGCATTTTATTTTCATGTCTTTGTGCTTCTTCATGTCTACGTGTACTCATGTCTGCTACATGTACTTCGTGTGGATGCATGTGATCCCCTAACCATTCCCTGCATATATATGTGTTAACACTACTTGTTACCCTAATTGTCACACCATCGATTCTATTTGTAAAGACACCTTCATGGTCTTAGTATGTCTCATCTTGTAGCCCAAGACTGTTGGGGAGGTAGAGTTGTCTCAGCTGATATCATTTCTCCCCTGAATGGCACTGTCAAGGGGCAGGGACAGGAAGCAGTATTTACATACTCATCTGAGAAGGGGCAGTAGGTGGTATCTGTATATTCATCTGCATCATTACATTACCCCATCATGTCCAATCATGGACCACCACTTCACTGCTGCTCCTCCCCTTCTAACCATCCTTTTGTAGCCATATTTCCCTGACCCCCTCAGGCTGCCTCTTTGTGCTACGCATTAATCTGGACCACATGCAATGAAACAGTGGTCTCCCTCTCCTTCACAGTCCACCCAATGTTCTGTATGGTTGTGGGAGTCAACAGGACATTCAAACATTGTCCCATGGGGTCCAATATGATGTTCTATTGGGTACTCTAAGGGATCAAGAGTAAGACTCGGACACAGTGGTATGTTAAGTGTTGGTTATAAACTTTTATTGTAAAAATAAGAGGGGTTGAAAAACTCATGTCTAACCCGAACTCTACGAAGGGTTTACCTGCCTGAGCAAAACTAAAGAATGTCTGTGTCAGGATGTTCAACAAATAAAACGTTCTCCGTCCTATTCCCAAAACCCTAAACTGACCCTAAGACACTAAACTAAATACAGGGTGAGCATAGGGATTTCTCTGATCTATAAACATATAGATTTCTCTTGAAGTTTCAAAATTAAAGTTCTAAGGTGAAGAAAAGAGAAGGAATAATGTTCCACCTGGAAATAGGGTTTTTCCCTTCCCCTATGTTTCTTCTGGTTTCTCACAGCCGATCTGGCACTCCCGGTAAAGTCAAAAATGTTCCAATGTTTTCCATGGAGATGCCTCTCTCCCTGCATACTCCTTTTCATCCACTCTGTTATCATATGGTTTAAAGCGTGGAACAATTCCACCCTTGAATCCCTTCAGTCTTCACTTGTTTGATGGTCTTCTTGTCACTCAAAAGGAACAGGGATTTCCGTCTTCTCTCTCTCTCTGGTTTCCTTTCAATGTCGCAGTTCCTTGAGATATTTACTTTCTCTCTCTTTCTTGATTTTGTTCCCTTTTCAAGGAGCATGGCTTCCCCTTTAATCACTGTTCCACTACTTCAATTGAATTCAATTATCTTCTTACCCCTGGTTTACTCTCCTGCCAGGGCTTCACTCTTTTGTTACTTCTCTTGTTTAATCTATGTTTATGGTTTCTTGTTTTCACCAAGGTGTTTTGACCCCTGAGCTTTCTTAATCCTTTTCCTCTCTCTGGAAGGGTATTGTAACTTCTTCTTGAAATGTGATTACTGTTTTCAACTTTCAATGTGGGAATCTTAACCCCTTTGTCTATTCTCACTTCTACTTTCACTTCTCTTATCACTTCTCCTTTCACCCCTGGTTTACTCTCCTGCCAACCTGTTTGCCTGGTTCACTATCCTGCAAGACTTCTCTTAGGCTTTTCGCAGTGTTCGTCTCAATTCTATTGCCTTGAGCTAGGCGTTTCACAATGTTCTTGTCGGTATCAATAATACTGTTTTGTTTTTGTTTGGGCACTCTTGCGCTGAGTGTGGCATGCATTATTCACCCTGAAGTGCACTGGTAACCCATGTACTCTCACAGGGTTTACCAGTGTTTCTCAGCGTCTTTGCTTTTCATCGCATTTCTCTGTCCTCTTCACTTTTTCACCGGCTGAGAACAGTGCTTTCTGTTAGCCGCTTCATTCCTGCTTGACCACCCTCTGTGTCTGGAAGCTCCAACTACCTGTGACAGGGAAGCGGTGAACTTCTCCCAGCTTGGCTTCGCTGCATGGCGTGTCTGTCACCCTCCGAGATGTGTTCCACACTCACCTCACCTCCATTGTCTCTTACAGTGTCAGCACTAGTCGGGTGCAGGGGGAGGCTCTGTCTCTCACTTCCAGCTTGCGCAACTGTCTCTATTTTAAATGTCCTGGTCTTATTTAGCAGTTTCAAATTACTAGAATGCAGCATTGCTTTGCAGTGTTTGCTAATCCTTGTTACTCCATTCCTCTTCCTCATCACAGTACTAGAAATAGAGGCAGAGGTGCATAATGTTGTTGGCTAGAAAAGCCTGGGAATTCATTATCTACATTACCATAGGCCACACAGGAGTGTGGTATTCATTTTAGAGTATTATTAGGAGTTAGCAATGAAGGTTTATTTAACTCTAGTATTCTCTGACCTCCTTGGAGTTTGCCTTCCCCTACGTGGTCCTCCAACAGACAGCCACCTCCAGCCACCCCCAGTGTCAGTGTCAGGTAGCTTGTGACTTTCCCTGGCCACGCAGGAGAAGCTTCCCTCCAACAAATCAGTGAGTATATATTTGGATTTGTCATAGTACATACACAGCACTTTTCTTCCGGCCTTTTTGAATTGGCTGCATGCTATTTTCCAGACACAGAGTGCTGTTAGAATCAGTACTAGTATGGCCAATAATATTTTAAATGTGTTTACCAGCCGCGTAGGTACTCATGAAAACAGGTAATTAAACCAGTCATCATTTTCAATCTCTTTGCCCTCTAACACCATTTTAGTGTGCAGCTCTTGCAAGGTCATTATAAGCTCTGTAAGGGACCCATTCTGCTCATCATTTGCTGGTGATATGTACAACAAGGTGATCCTATTTTTGTACACACGCCCCGCTCCATGGCTGTGATGAGATCAAGAACATACCTATTTTAGAGAGTCATTAATTGATTGTACTGCTCTCAACTCCGCTTTGATTGCAACAGTCTCCATCTGGTTATTTGTAACCATTTGGCATTTATTGCTGCTTGCAAGCAAGGGGTCGGGTAGGAGGTAAAGAACATTGATGTTCTGCCGAACAGTTTATACTCATCTGGTATGTCATTGCAGGTATCTATTGATTTTGCCCGAAATAAATGTGCCTTTTGTGAACTTTTTAAGATAAGAGCGCTTTTCTTTATATTGTGCGCGATCATGGGGGGAAATTACCAATCAGCACCTCACTTTGTTGCACCACCAAAGCTGATGCACTTATTACTACTATGCAGCATATGCCTTCCCAATTTGGAGGAAGCTACATGTAGGCCTTTGAACCACAGACCCAATAGTGGTCCATCAATACAGCAGTGCCCACTTCCATGCCTGGTACATCAAGAACATGTTGACAACCTCCATTTTCTCCTTCTATTCTTATTCCATTATTTCTGAAGCATAGGGATGCACTTTTTAGTGGTATTACGGGTACTGGTCTTGTTTTGTTTTCTACCCATGTGAGTAGTTTGAAATCTTTAGCCCACTGTTGAATGCATACCTTATTGACATTTTCCACAACCTCCTTTGGCTGCATTATGAGCTCTTGTGCCTTGAAGCCCATCATTCCACCAAACCACCCTCCGTAGTTGAATACTTTTCCCATTATGTGTATCTGTCACCTATTCCAGCAGCCAAGCATTTCTTCCCCTTCGGAATCAGTACACTTTAGTAACGTTTGCTCTTCCATTCTCACGTTTTCTCTATCTGAGCCTGACAGTACATATTTGATATATTGATTGTTATTTTTTGTTGTAGCATTCATCATCACGAGTGTTTGCTTTATAAAACTGTAGTCATAAGGTGACTCTACTTTTGTCACCCACCCCATAGTGGCCCATGTGCCCTAGAACTGTGATCTTGAGCGTAATGTTAGATATTCTAGGCAGTGCTCTTTTGTAACGCTCACCTGGTATCCACGGGGACGCCACTCAGCCTGTTCTGACCTCTTACGACCTTGAACCCTTCCCTGGAGGCTATTCGACTGGAGACTGGGCCTGAAACACAGGATTGGTAGAGTTTAACTCCCTATTGTCTCTGTGTGCTTGAACCCCTTCTTCCCCGGGGTCCAACCCTTCCCTTTGATCCACAGCTCACCTTGTTTTCTTGGATAGTGTGCTCTCTGTCCTGCTTTCAGCGCAGGGGCGCGTTGATTGATGCGGGCTCGTTGCTGCCTAGTTACTTCATTGGCAAGAGTCCGACAGGTAAGTATAATGAGTCTTTTGAACAGTTCTATAACTTCGTTCCTTTCCTTCCTTAGATGATGGCCTGCTTCCGGGGATGGCGGCGTGCTGCTGAGATGAGAAGTGCTGAAGGTGAGTGAGAGCACGATGCACGATTCACCCCTTTCGTATTTGCATTAAACAGAGTTCTTTTTTTGTGTCTTTTAGGTGCTGCAACGTTTTCAGCGTGGTTGCCGGTTATGAAGAACAAATGCGGTGGGTAAGCACGTTATGCGGCGCTTCTAGATGTTTCCACGCTAACCTGGAGTGTCTTTTCCCTCTTGCAGATGGATGAGAAGTTCCGGAGACAGAGTTCCCCCAGAGCGGCTGGGATTCAGGTAAGTGTTTGAAGCTCGTACAGTATTTAAAAATAAGCGAAGATTTTCAGAATGCTTACTAATGCCTTTTTTCTGTTCTTTTCCCTTTTTCTTAGGAAGCAGCATGCCGGGATGGGAATGACACCGCCGAAGATGCCCGCAGAACAGAATGAGCGATGAATGATGGGAAGAAGCGCCGCGAGTTAAGGCTGTTCCTAACAGTGTTCTTGTTCTTGCAGGAGCTGAGAGCAGAAGAAAAATGCAGGCCTACTGGAGACCGTTCCGAACACGGCGAGTGTCACGCTGCAGGTGCAGAAAACGCAAAACATGTTTCTCAGGTGTCGCTGGGCTGAACCACACCCAAAAGACTAGACCGCACATGCAGTTCTGGGAACCAAAATATGTGGGGGCATCCATCTTGTCCCCATCAATGCACTACAAGTCCAATCCCCAATGTTATCCTATGGGAGTGAGTGAGTCTGGTACCACAAGCGCCAAGTCTGACTCCAAGTGGGTCTTTGGAGGGATGGAGAGGCCCTTGACGGCCATGTAGGTGATTGCGGCCTTGCTCCAGCCTGACATCTTGAAGGGCTGGGGACATGAGGGGCAGGAATCATGACAGCACTCCTCCCCAAGGCCCCTCTCAAGGTGGCTCTTCTGTCTGGTCCTGGTTTCGTTGAATGGTTTTGATGAAATCGTCTAAGCAAGTGAGGTGCATGGATGTACTCACAAGGCTCCCATGTCATGTCTTGTGGACCATACCCCTTCCAGTCTACTAAGTAGTATAATTTGGATCTGACGTACTTTGAATCTAGGATGTCCTTGATTTCAAATTCTGGCTCCCCGGTGACTACTACTGGCAGCGGTGGCGTTGCAACCCGGGCCCCAGGTTGAACAGGTTTAAGGAGAGACACGTGGAACACAGGATGAATCTGCATGTTTAACGGCAAAGCTAGTCTCACCGCCACAGGATTTATCACGGAGGTGAGGGTGAATGGACCCAGGTATCTTGGACGGAAAGTTTGGGCTCCTTTAATGGACACGTGTTTAGACGCCAGCCAGACTGTGGGCCTCATCACGACTTCGGCGGTAACCCTTAAATCCGGCGGTAGCGCTATTACTGCCGGATTTAAGGGTCCGCCGAATCAGGGCTTCGGCGGATTTCGCCCCAGCTCTGAACCTGGGGGGAAATCTGCCGAAAATTCACGCTATTACCGCCAGCGGTATTAGCGTGAAGATTCCCCATTGAGCCCAATGGGGAATTGGGCATTCCCGAATGGGCTCAGTGGGGAATGGGGACTTACATTACCGCCGAACTTGTGATCCGGCGCTATTAGCGCCGGGGAGTTCGGCGGTAGGGCTAATACCGCCCGCGCTAATAGCGTTACCATTACCGCCCAAGTCGTGATGAGGCCCTTTGTCTCCCACTTGGTAGTTGGGGGCCTTTGCTCGGTGTTGATGAGCAAACTTCTTTTGGCGATTCTTAGCTTGAAGTAGGTGTTCAGCTGCCCTTTTAAAGTTTTGAGAAATGGTCGTGTGCAAGGTTTTGACTAGTGGCATTTCCAGGGTTGTAGGAACGTCCAACTCAGAAGTACGTGGGCGCCTGCCATACATGGTATAAAAGGGTGTCTGCCCAGTGCTGGTGTGTAGGGAATTATTATAAGCATATTCAGCTATCCATAATAGGTCGAACCAGCTTCCTTCAGCTTGGTGTAACATGCAACGCAGATACTGCTCGAGCGTCTGGTTTGTCCTCTCAGTTTGACCATCCATTTGGGTATGGTGACTGGTGGATAGCCGGATGTCGATCTGGGCCATAGAGCAGCATTTTCTCCAGAAGTTAGATACAAATTGAGTACCTCGGTCTGAGACCAAAACTGAAGGAAACCCATGGAGCTGTACAATGCCTTCAAGAAATACCTTTGCCAGAGTGGAAGCATTCTGGAGCCCCTTAAGAGGAATGAAATGTGCCATTTTTGAAAATCGGTCCACGATCACAAGAATAGTGTATAACCCTTGACTGGGTGGTAAGTCAGTAATAAAATCGAGGCACAACGTGTACCAGGGTGCTGGTGGGATTTCCAATGGTTGTAATAGCCCAGCCGGTTTCTGCTTGGATGACTTGTTTTGAGCACACACTCCACTAGATTGGATGAATTGGATAATGTCTTTACGCCACGTGGGCCACCAATAATTTTATTTTACCTTGGATAGGGTTTTAGCGATTCTAGGGTGGCCCTTGATCAAGGAATCATGATAACCGGACATGACTTGTTCTCGTAGTTCTTGGTTCGGTAAGAATAAACGATTCCTGAAGTAGGGCAACTGATCTTTTATCATGTAATGTTCTCCTTGTGCACTCCACGCTTGTAACTGCTCCGGACTCATCAGGTTTTGGATTTCTTCATTTAATTCTTTCTGAGTTGTGGTTGCTGTGATTCCTAGGAGCTTGTCACTCGGGATGATTGCTATTGGGTCAGGGGTCTGATACCCTTGCTCTTCCACCCCCATATGGGAAAGGGCATTGGCCTTCCCCTTTTTTAACCCCTGGTCGAAATGTAATCACGTAGTCATATTCAGCAAAAAAAGAGCCCAACGTAGTTGTCGTGAGGATTGGGCCTTTGCCGTTTTTAGGTACTGGAGGTTCCGGTGGTCAGTTATTACGGTGATTGTGTGTCTGGCGCTCAAGAGGTAGTGACGCCATGCCTTAAAGTCTGACTTAATGGCCAGGAGTTCTTTGTCTGTGATAGCGTAATTGAGTTCAGGGGGTGTGAATTTACGCGACCAGAAGGCAACAGGGTGTAACTGGCCCGTTTCGGAGTCCTTTTGTGAGAGGACGGCTCCCATAACCATGCTTGAGGCATCCGATTCCACCAGGTATGGGAGATCAGGGCGAGGGTGGCGTAAAATTGGGGCAGATGTGAATCTTGCTTTGAGTTCCTGGAAATCCTCCTCGGCTTCTGTTGTCCACTGGAACTTTTTGTTGCTTTTCCTTGGTAATGATGTGATGGGATGCACGATTTGCAAAAATCCTGGGATGAACTGGCGGTAGAAGTTTGCAAAACCCAGCATACTTTGAACCCCCTTGAATGAATTTGGGGATGGCCAGTTCAGGATAGCATTTACCTTGTGTACATCCATTCGGATTCCATTCGGGCTGAGAATAAAGCCCAGGAATTCTACCTCGGAGACGTGGAATGAGCACTTTTCGAGCTTGGCGTAGAGCTGGTGTTGACGGAGTTTCTCCAATATGGATCGGACGTGTTTAACGTGGTACTGCTTTGATGCAGAATATAGTAGGATATCGTCGATGTACACTAGAGCACAGACATCAATCAATTCCCGTAGGACATCGTTCATGAAGTATTGAAATGCAGCAGGCGCATTGCAAAGGCCAAAGGGCATTACTTGATATTCGTACAAGCCGTATTTGGTGCGAAAAGCGGTTTTCATTTGTCCCCCTGATTTGCGCAAACAAGGTGGTATGCCCCACTCAGGTCTAGTTTTGTGTAGATTTGGGCATCTTTGACTTGATCAAGCAATTCAGGGATCAGTGGCAGGGGGTAGCGATTTTCTACGGTAATCTGGTTCAGTGCGCGATAGTCGACGCATGTTCTCAAGTCCCACTCCTTTTTCGGTACGAAGAATAGAGGGCTGGCTGCTGGAGACTTAGAAGGACGGATGAACCCGTTGGCCAGGTATTGGTCAAGATAGGCCTTCAGGTGCTGGTTTTCTGGTTCCGTGAGTGCGTAAATTCACCCACAAGGGATTTGTGCGCCGGGTATCAGGTCGATTTGGCAATCGTATGGTCTATGCGGTGGCAGGGTATTAGCCTGTTCTTTCTGAAAGACATCTTGAAAGTCCTGGTATTCACTTGGTAGGGTGCCGATTGCCACAGTCGCAAGCGTGCAGGTTCTGGTGTCTATTGGTTGTTTCTCTTGGCGATAACATGTGTGGGCGCAAGTCTCGGGAAAGGCCAATTCTTTTGCTCGCCAATCGATTCGAGGATTGTGAGCTACCAACTATGGCATTCCCAAAATCAACCAGAACTGTGGTGCCTTAATGAGGTCGAAAACGATAGATTCTTGGTATCCATCCTGGCACAGAAGGGTTAAAGCTGCAGTGCATTGGGATAGTGGACCAGAAGCTATTTCCATGCCGTCGACAGTGGTAACAGTGTCGGTGGTTGATTTAGAGCGTAACGGAAGCCCCATCTTTGCCGCAAGATCCTGGTCGATGTAATTTCCAACGGCTCCACTGTCTATGTATGCTCTTACTGCGTGCATCCGAGATGGTTGTTGGTGATTGATCAAGACCACAGATAGTGCAAAATGGGAGGTCTGTAGTTCACTTTCTTCGCTCGACAAGTGGACCCCTACACTTGCCGGGCTGGGGAGTTTTCCGATTCCTTGATGGTATCTTCCTTGTCTGTGGCCACTACCGTCTTCCTCGGTGGCTTCACAGGGCACTCTTTTAGGAAATGACCTGACCTTCCACAGTACAGACATAACTGCTGCTGTCTCCTTTTATCCCTTTACGCTTTAGTCAAGGGGGATCTAACCCACCCGATTTGCAATGGTTCTCCTGAACCTTCCGTTGTTCGGGCAGTATTGTCCTTTGAACGCACATACATAGGGTGAGGGTCCGGTCTGGTTTGATCTGCTCTTCAGTCCTGCAACCTATGATCCAGTTGAACAACAAGGTCAATGAATTCTGAGCAGTCTTTAGGTGGGTTCACTACTTGTGCGAGAACATCCTTGAGCTCCCCCCGCAACCCCTGATGAAATAACGTGGTTCTCTTCTCCACTGGCCATTCTGCTTCAACTATGAGTCTATTGAACGTGGCTATGTATGTTAATAGGTCTTGATTACCTTGGCTTAGGGACAGAACTTCGTTGTCTAATGCCTGCCCATGAGTACGACGGGCGAACAGCTTTTCCATCTCCTGCTGAAAGCCCTGAAGTCATGCAGCAAAGGATCGTCTTGGGCCACAAAGGGTACAGACCAGTCCGCGGCGCTACCACTCAGGTAGGATAGCACAAAAGTGACCCGTAATTGGTCATTCGGAAAGGCACCTGGCCTACAAAGGAAGTGCAGGCAGCACTGGTTCATGAACGTTGCAAACCTCTTGGGATCCCCCGTAAATCGTTCGGGCGGGGCCAAGGGAACTGCCCCAGGAAGGGTTATCTGAACGGGATTGGCTGATGGCGCTGGCATCGAGGGCATGCTTCCCAGCAATGGTGCATGCCCTGCTTGTGACTGGAGAAGTTGCCGGCTTAAATCATCAGTGCGTTCTTTGGCTACTATCAGCTCTCTCCTCAGGGTGTTGGTCTCCTGCCTGGCTGCATGTACTTCGGAACGTAGCTTCCCCAACATTTGGGCTAACTGCTCGGTTTCTGACGTTTCCAATGACGCCCAGGTGGATTTTGATGTGAGGCTTTGCATTCTGTAACGCTCACCTGGTATCCACAGGGACGTCACTCAGCCTGTTCTGACCTCTTACGACCTCGAACCCTTCCCTGGAGGCTATTCGGCTGGAGACTGGGCCTGAAACACAGGATTGGTAGAGTTTAACTCCCTATTGTCTCTGTGTGCTTGAAACCCTTCTTCCCCGGAGTCCAACCCTTCCCTTTGATCCACAGCTCACCTTGTTTTCTTGGATAGTGTGCTCTCCATCCTGCAGTCAGCGCAGGGATGCATTGATTAATGCGGACTCGTTGCTGCCTAGTTACTTCACTGGCAAGAGTCCGACAGGTAAGTATAATGAGTCTTTTGAACAGTTCTCTAACTACGTTCCGTTCCTTGCTTAGATGATGGCTGGCGTCCGGGGATGGCGGCATGCTGCTGAGATGAGTAGCGCTGAAGGTGAGTGATGCGCGATGCACCCCTTTCGTATTTGCATTGAACGGAGTTCTTTTTCTGTGTCTTTTAGGTGCCGCAACGTTTTCAGCGGTTATGAAGAACAAATGCGGTGGGTAAGCACGGTATGCAGCGCCTCTAGATGTGTCCACGCTAACCTGGAGTTTCTTTTGCCTCTTGCAGATGGATGAGATGTTCCGGAGACAGAGTTCCCCCAGAGCGGCTGGGATTCAGGGAAGCGCTTGAAGCTTGTACAGTATTTAAAAATAAGCGAAGATTTGCAGAATGCTTACTAATGCCTTTTTTCTGTTCTCTTCCCTTTTCCTTAGAAAGCGGCGTGCCGGGATGGGAATGACACCGCCAAAGATGCCCGCAGAACAGAAGGAGCGATGAATGATGGGCAGAAGCGCCGCAAGGTAACGCTGTTCCTAAGGGTGTTCTTGTTCTTGCAGGAGCTCAGCGCAGAAGAAAGATTCAGGCCTACTGGAGACCAATCCGAACACGGTGAGTGTCACGCTGCAGGTGCAGAAAACGCAAAGCATGTTTCTCAGCCTGGGTGTGGCTTAAATAGTCTCTGGGTATCCCAGGTGTCTCTGGGCTGAACCACACCCAAAAGACTAGACCGCACGTGCAGTTCTGGGAACCGAAATATGTGGGGGCATCCATCTTGTCCCCATCAATGCACTACAAGTCCAATCCCCAATGTTATCCTATGGGAGTGAGTGAGTCTGGTGCCACAAGCGCCAAGTCTGACTCCAAGTGGGTCTTTGGAGGGATGGAGAGGCCCTTGAGGGCCATGTAGGTGATCGTGGCCTGGCTCCAGCCTGACATCTTGGTGGGCTGGGGACATGAGGGGCAGGAATCATGACATCTATGTGTAGCTAATTCTTCGCTATGAACAGACGGGAGGCGCTCCTGGCCTATGGGATGAGGGAACAGAAGAAGCAGCTCTTATTGTACTTATTGTACTTATTGTACTTATCCCATCCTCCCTTTCTCATTCTGTTAGGAAATGTGGATGGAATCATCTAGATACTGCATCATATTATTTGGGTCCCTTTGCAAAATTCTCTTTGATCTTTTACCTTTTGTGCTTTCTTCAGGGGCCATTTCAGGTATCATTGTTACTGTTGTCATTGTGTTATAGCCATTAAATACACTCCTTGCCATTGCATTATTATAAAACGCCTTAATTGCTATACAATAGAGAGAATGGGTACAACAGAATGCCAAAAACATGACAGCAAAAGAGACTACCTTGTGTAAATAGGCTTATAAGCCCATCTGGGCCGCGGAAGGAAATATTTGACATTAGAGAGATAAAAATAAAAGGATATTCCTTTCCAAAATGAGATATGATTTTAAGTTCAGCAATACCACTGATAGACAAATGTTCAAAGCTCCCAAAAACAGGGTTGATGTTCAGAAAAAATAACAAAATAAAGAAAAACAAAATCTTTAAAGGGAACATTTGATGTCCCTTGCACTGGCTCTACTTTTCTTCATCCTGCTGCATATTTGCTCTGATCATCGCTCTTGTCTGGGGTCTTCACATGTCTGCTTCTTCCTGCTGCTCTATGTCATCCGACAGGGGACCTCACCACAATACTTTTTCAAATCACCTAGGTGGAGCCAGGCCCTCATCCCCCTATTTGCACTGCTGAAGGTGTTGCTATCTCAACTGCATAGGGTCCCTCAAATCGAGGCCTGTGCTATTTCTTGGTAAAATTGTGACGCAGTACTAAATCACCCGGATATAGTAGAAGGGATGTAACAAACTAACAGCATCAAAATGTTTGCTGTTGTATTCAGTGAGTCTTGAGCACCCCTAACTCTCCTGCAACAGTTTGGAGATATATTTCAGAGATTTAGTCATAGCCGTCAAATAGTCATGCATTTCACAACAAAGCACTGTTGCCGAATTCTCAGCAGTTGTCTCCCTCCTGCACTGCTTCTGCTATGAATTTGGCTGCATTTACTTTACTGCACCTGACAATTTTGATTGATAGATTTTATATGATTACCTCATAGCCAGATGCTCGGTGCGTGGTGAATGTGCTTTTGGGTTTTTCAAGAATGGCAAAAAGGGTGTCCTCGACATAAAATGTTACTGAACAGGCCACGTTTATATTGGACATTTCTCAATGGCAAAAGTTGCTGCAGCCAATGCTTGCTCACATGGATAATAAGCCCTTATTACTGGATCAAAAATCCAGCTGTAGAATGCCAATGGTGTGCGCCCTAGTGAACTCTCTTGTGTGAGGACAGCCGTCATCACACTCCATTTGAATGATAGAACAGACAAAAATCCTTATTATAATCTGGGATCCCTAACACAGGAGCTGTGCTTATTTCTCTTTTCAACTCATCAAAGGCATCTGTCATCTCACCTGTCCATGCAAGGTTGTTTTTTTCTTTCTGTGCTTCCTTGAGCCCTCCTAGGAGAGGTCTAACATATGTGCCATAATCAAAGTACCATTCACAACAATAATGGCAGAGTCTCAAGAATTGCTGTAACTCTTTTATTGTATTTGGTCATGGTGTTCTAGTAATAGCTTCTGCCCTTTCAGGTGTCACCTTTCTTCCATCTTTTGATATTATCTGGCCTAAGTACAATACTTATTCCTGACAATATTGCAGTTTTTCCTTGTTCACCTTATGTCCTTTGTCAGCTAGGAGTGATAATAGTTTCACTGAGTCCTTCCTAAATTATTCCTGTGTGGTGCTGCAAACTAGTAAGTCATCAACCTACTGTATGATTGTGCTGTCTCTACATTCCCCAAGTCCATCTGATACACCCTGTTAAAGACACTAGGGGACTCACAGTACTCCTGTGGGAGGAGACTGTGCTGTAATCCAATCCCACGATAAGTGAATATGGTCAAATATTGCAAATCTTCGTGCCGTAGCATAGAGAAAAAAATCATTTTTCAAGTCAATTACTGTAAAACATTGTACCTTAGGTGGCATTTTGCATAATATTGTGGCTGGGTTTGGTACCAATGGGGATTCCGCTTAAAAAATATTGTTCAAAGAGCATAGATCCTGTATAATTCTTCAAGACCCTCTTGTCACCGTTTTCACTGGGTACACTGTCATATTGCATAGGGATTCTGAAGGTACTAATATTCCTTGTCACATCAGGGTGGAAATAGTTTCATAGATGCCTTTGTCAGCTTCTTTTGACATTGGATACTGCTTTACCCATGGTAGAATGGCCCCTTTTTTCAGTTTAATATTCACTTCTCCTTCTCCTTTTTCTAAGCCAGCATATGGTCTGCTAGCCCATACTGTACTTGGCGCCTATGCCAAATCTTCCTGCAAAACGATGGTACTTTTCTTACCAATGATATTGTCTGGGGAACCTCTCTGTACTCTATTTGTACCTTGTAGGTGATACAAATGTCCAACATCACCTCATCATCTGGTTAATCATCATCAAACAGTTCATCATCTTTCAGGTCAGCTAGTTATGTGTCGTGTTGAGCGCTATCAGTGAGTGCCACGCCACTCCCTCATCATCAACTCCACATAATATCACCCTGTACTCTCTCATTATCGCTGCTTCAAATTCAATAGTGATAATCTGCCACACATAACTCTGTGGATAGTTTCAACAATTTGTCCAGTATTCGTGGAACCCAGGCTAACACCACTTGTACCCCAAAAAGAAACACGTCTGAGTTTAGAGGCAACCCTCTTTGTGCTTTCTGGCCATAAAAAACCCTCACAAATTCCTGTGCGTTCACATATTGACATAACATATTTTCCCTTCAGTAAAGGCAATGGTATGTTTAGTTTACTCATCAAGTCATCACGTCTCTCCCCAATATGTTAACTGAGCATATAATAATGTCATGGCCATGTCATGTTTCCCTATCATTATGGGTAAATGATCTATAACAGAAACCGTCATCATATCCCCAGAGAATCCTTGTGCGTCCATTGATATTCCTGACAGTGGACTATTCCGCTCTCTAGCACAAGATCTCTCATCGCGCTGTGTCAACTAAAAAGGAGACCGTTTTGTCGCTGTTTCATTACCTATGGTCACCCCCACCCTTGGTTTCTCTTGTGGGTCTGGGGTGATTGATAGAATTGGGCACATCAAGTCTCCTATGCTGGATACATATTCAGTCCTGTTCCAGTAAAGGGGGTCCCTCACACTACTGCCACACCCCCTACTCTGGATGTCAATGGTGCCTGTGGTAATATGTTTGTGTCCCATTGTGCTTTGGTATTCTGTGGTGCTGGTTGTACTTGTACTTGCTGTGTCTGTGGCTGCATCGTCTGTTAGGTTTGCTGCATCTGTGGCTGCACTGTTGACTATGTTTGCAGTATTTTCTGAACCTGTATTTGTGTTGGTTAATGCTGTGCATATTCTTGGGTATTATAATATTGTTGTATGGTACTATATAGCAGTGGGTATGCGGACCCTGCTCTTGGTGCAAATTGCTGCAAATTTTGTTGCATTCCACCCCTGCTTCTGCAGACCCTTGTCACATGTCCAACATTGCAGTCCTATTCCCCCAAATAGTGGTGGTCCTCCATTAAACACTCCACAGGCTGTGGTGCTTGGAACCCAAACCCCCTTCCCCAGTGTGCAAACCTTCGCCCTCTCCTCTTCCCATACAATTGCCATCCCACTCCTGCTGTGTTTTCTGTGATTCCTGCATGTTTTTATCTTCCACAGGACTTATTAGCACCACTCTTTCTATTGCCAACTTTAACCATTTTTTCTGTACTAATGTTGCCTTGTCTATTTTTCATTCTTCAATTTTCTTTCTGTCTTTTCTTGTTTCAATCGACAATGATGAACATGGTTCAACTGTATTTTGGACCATGGCCTTACCTCAATTCCCACAATCTTCTTTAATTGTCTTTGTACTACTTCAGGGAGTCCCTGACTAAAAGTGTGATAAAAAATTCTTATATTTTTGTCCCATGATTCCCATGTTTCCAACCTTTATTTCTCTCGGATCCCTGGTATGTAAGCAGGGGGGGTCCTCATCCAGCCCCATTTTGCATTACATCATTGCACTCATAACTGATGTGTCTGGATATTGTATTCTGAGCACCCTCACACTTCTGCTCAGCAATTATTAAATGGTGCCCTGTCATGTCTAGTGTTCTGTGCTGTCGCCCTAGGGTACACTGCCCTTTTCCAGATGTCCTCTGATTGTTCGCCCAATATGGCAGCAAACAAGCCTTTCATGTTACCTACAGCCAAAGTCATGCCCGCTGTTTCTCTTTCTAGCTCATAAATCCACTTTCCTGCATCCTCTGTAATGGACAGTGATTTATAAATCAGGTTATTTTTGTCTGTCTGTGACCAGGGTATGTACTGTTTTTATCCCTTACCCTTCTGTAATCATGGTAGTTGCGTCATCCTGCCTTTGCGCACGGGTGCAGTGACACCCTTCGTCCACTTTGGTGCCGCTGTCATACAGACCTTTTTATGGCCTGGTAAATCTCTTCATCTGTTAACATATGGTGTGTGCTTTTCTTCACTCATTGCACATTTCACAGGGGTAATGGATATCTGAGGGGTTCTACATTAGTATCCTCTAAATCTATCAAGTCCCCCTCCCCTTCCCCAAAAGCGCTTGTTGAAGGCGCTTGTGTAGCATCCTCATCTCCGCTCTCATCTTCATCCTCCGATTCCAAATCTCCTTCCCCTTCTTTATCTTACTCCACTTCCTCAAAGGCTAACCTACTCAGGGGCTCCATCACATGTTCCCCACTCATTATTTCCTCTAATACATTCCTCTCTGTCTTCTGCAAACTTTTCCCTCCATTATCTCTTCAATTCATACTGTCTTGTCTGTTCCTACTTGAGCTGTCAGTGTTCTCATAGTGTCTCCCTTCTTTCTGTCAATTAGAGTGTGTCTGCTAATTGTCATCTACTTCCTTTCGGCATCTCACAATATCTCTCTCTCTTATTCTCTTCTCCTTTCCCTTTATATCTTCTCTTCCCATTTACTTTCTCTTTCTCTCTCCACCTGTGAGGCAAAAAACCTTGGGATCATCTTTGAATCGTCTCTCTCTTTCTCTCCACACATCATGGACCTTGACAAGAAGTCCAACATTCAGCTCCAGCTTATCAGGGGCATTCTACCTTTCCCCACCTTCCCCCAGAAGCTCAACATCTCTAGAGCCCTGGTTTTCTCTAGGCTAGATTACTGCAAGAGCCTCTTCCTCAATCTGCCTCTTTCCTCCCTTCTCCACCTCCAACTAATCCAGAATAGGACTGCAAGACTTCAATTGGCCTCAAGCCCAGGGACTGCCTTTCTCCAACCCTAAAATCTCTCCACTGGCTCCGGTGACCTCAAGGATCAAATTCAAGACCTTCTGCATCACCCACAAGGCCGTTTGGGGCCTGGGATATTTACATCCAGCTTGCCCCCATAAATACCTCCCGGTCAGAGTCCTTCAGTCCTCCGGCTTAAACTTTCTTCAGGTCAAACGCTTCTCCAAGCAGAGAGTGAGAGGTAGATCCCTTTCCTTGGCTGGCTCCTCCCTCTGGAACAGCCTCTCTTCCGCCATCCGACCTGAGCCATATCTGCTAAAGTTTCCTTTTCTCCTCTTCCTTCCCTCTTCCCCCTCCCTTGATAACTCTCCCTTTGCCACTACGACTGGGGACTGGTCCTTTCAGAGTTCATACAGGGGCCATACCAGCCCCCACCAGCCCCCCTGCATCCTTTTCCAGCACTTGCCCTCCAACTGCCTTTCCCGGACTAGCCCAACTTGGTCCACCCTAGCCACTGCACTCATCCACCCTCTCCCCTTTTCCACTGGCACCTGCCCCACCCAGCACTTACCTTCCCCCTTCCTGTGGGGCCCCCAAATCCCCTGCACTTCTCTCTCTACTCCTTCATCCGCTGAACTTATCCCCTTCTCCAGCACTTGCACTGTTGGATTGTCACAAGGCCAATATAACCGTTTCTTGCAATTGTTGTTCTACCCTCATGATCTCCCCTCTTCTTGTCTTGTGCCTCTTGGAAACCCTTGTGTATAGGTGCCATACAAATGTTCAATAAATAAATAAATATGCAGAATGGCCCACCAACATAGGACAGTCTTGCAATGTAAAAACAAAATGGGTATCAAGAGTAAAGAAAACATGAATCATATTTGCTTTATTCTTGTAATCTATAATGTCTTGGCATACCCACTCGCATACATGCATCCATATATTCATTAATTACAACAACAACAAACATTCTTCTTACCTGCTGTTCCGGTCCAAATGTTGTCTTCCATGGAGGCCCTTTGGCTCTTGCGCAGCATTAACAGGAACCAGGAAGTAGAGAGAACTTCCTGCTTCCTTATGGCATGCGTGGGGGTGAAGGAACATCTTCCAAACAATGCCCAAGAAGGCCTAAATGTTGCAGGATGGCCGGAGTGCCCCCTACCCATAAATGGTCTGCAGTTCTCCAGCTTGCATCCCCAATAGACTGTGCGAGGCTGGCAAAGCAAAACATCCCTGGCTTTGCATGTCCCATTGGGCATCCTCTTTGGGGAATTTAAATTGCCAAAGAGAAGCCATGTTTTCCTTTGGCAGTTATATCCAGGCCAAGAGTGCTTGGTACTCTGGAGCGCTTTCCCTGGGCTGGCTTTGTCACGTCCATAATGGGCGACAGGCGGGTCAGCCCCACATTGCCCATTATGGGGGGGGGCAGCCCCTGACCTATCTTCCCCCTATGTGCTTAACCTTCGTCAACTTGGCCCGTTTCCCCCCACATCCACCAGCAAGGGGGTTCTTTGAAACTGAAATGGCCCCCATCCACAATCCTCCCCCACCACCATGATTTCCTCTGCTCAACTCCTTCATCTAAGTCCCCTTGCTCCCACTCACTGCCACAGACCCTTCTCTCTCCCTAGCATTTAATATTGAATGCTGGCCCATCACACTCATTCCCTTAATTTCTTTGTCTATGGCCAGGTTGAGTGCATGCCTCTCCAGGCTCTGGAGGCTCTCTCATTGCCGATACTCTCTGTTGCGGGTGTGGCAGCAAGCTCGATGCCCTCAAAATCCACCCACCAGGAAGAGCCACCCCAAGGTTCTTCACATTCTTTGGCCACTGCTGGCCTCTTTGCCTCAGCCTTACCTCTCCAGGTCTACTGGCAACCAATATCCTCCAACATAACTATGCTTGGTCTCAGCTTGGACTCAGCTTCCCACAACTGTCAAACACAATCTGCCCCCCACCACCACACCTGGTGGCTCAGTACTGTGGCCACTCTCTGGCTGCCCGCTCTCTCCCTCGCCACCTACCCATGTGGTCATATAAGCCAGTGAAAGTGAGGGTGTCCTCCACCCCCTGCTCTTGTCCCCTCTCACAATCTTCTTTTCACCCTTCTCCCTAGCCCCTCTCCTCTTAACCAACCAACCCCTCTAGTTCCCACCCTGAGCCTACGGCCCACACCTCCCCTTGCTCACCCTTCCTCGCATTCCCCTTCTGCTCCTACCAGCCCCCCTGTAACCTTAACTCTCCTGCACAGGGAGCACCCTGGGGCTGTCTCCTTAGTAATCCACCCCTCAATGTCTTGCAATCCTTTTTTTCCTTAATATTTCACACGCTAGGTAGACTTCTTTACCCTAAATCATTGAGATTGCAATCATCACTCCAGACTCCCAATCAGCTTTATTTTTGTTTGTGTTCAGGCTTTTGATTTTTTTGTCAGTAATATGATGAATTTTTCCATCAGAGGTATGTGAGCTCATATGTTTGACTGAGAAAAGTGATAGGCAAACGCATTGCTGTCACCCTCCAATTGATTCATGGGTACTTAACAGTTTGGATTAACAGTTTGAAACTCATTTAGAAGATTATGACTTGTGTAACAGCAGATTTAGTCCCCAATTTTGCAGACCTTAAGACTTTATAAGGGTTTTGTCAGATTTACTGAGAGCGGTAATTCTGAATTTTTTTAAAGCAAAGTGGATGATTTACGTTCCCAGTGAAAACGTTTTTTAAAAAGATCGATTTAGAAAGACTGCTACGTATCTGCACGGATCGGTCTTTCTAAATCGAACTGTCACGTCTCTGCTGCATACGAGTGCACGCAGAGGCTGACAAGCTCTGCAGGACCAGGAATTTGCAGATGAGGAAAATAGGTAAGTGTGGGTGTGTGTGTGTGTGTGTGTGTGTGCGCGCGCACATGTGTGGTGTTGGTGTGTGTGTTGTATGTATCTGTTTTGGATTTGGGAGTGGGGAAAGGGGGCAGGAGCAGGGGGGAGAGGGCTGGGTCTAAAATCCCATGGGAGAGGGTAGGACGGGAGGAACAATGTGGGGCTCGGTGGGTGAAAGCCATGAATATTGTTGTTTTTTTAAAAAAAAAAACAGCATTTTAAAGGTCTCAAGAAAAAAAGTCCTTTACAATGCTATTTTTACGATAAAAAAAGAAATAGGGCATTGTAAATCGATCATTGTAAATCGATCTTTTTCTCTTGAGACCTTTAAGATGAGGTCTTTTCACATAGAACCAGGATTTATCTAGAGCTGTATGCTACAGGTAAAGCCTCCACTTTACCTTCACTTTATACATTTTTTCCCACACCGTCAAACTCATTATGAGGCTGTGTCAAAACCAGGGTTCTCCAGAGATCCTCGGTTGTGCAGCCAGACTCTCTCTGAGCAGACCTATTTGGGGTTCCTTTATCATCAGAGCCCAGTTAATGCAAAGGGCCAATAGATGACTGATCTTTTTAAAAAACGAAAAATTTCATTACATTCAGTTGTGATATTCTCTCTTTACTACACATGACTCCAACTTCCATTTTCTAAAAAGCTGTGTATTTCAAAATTTTAAAACATTTGATCTAAATATATGTGTTTTGTAACATGCAAAGCATGTCTACAAGTAGCATCAGATTGTGAAAAATAATGCCTACTGTGTCTGATGCAATGAGGTTGCTTTCAGCCTCTCTGCTAACACAAGCAACTTCAAGGACAATTGAAATGAGGCCTACCTTTCAGGCTGAACCCATTCTGGTGTATGATGACTTACCAGTAACTCAAGCTCCCATCGCCGACCCTCTGACTTGGGATTTGGTCTGAATTGGTCCTGTAAAGATATCAAGGTTCTGGTTTCCTTCTTTCATGGAAGCTGTGAAGATAAAGCAAGGACCCTTCCTCTCACCATCATGTCCATCCTTGAGATCATACAGAACGGAACAGGCTCCAGGTTGCAACGGCTCTCTCCCAAGAGATCCTTCACAATAGATCGCCCACATAAGGGGCACCATCCCAATTACCCAGAACAGAGATGACGTTATGGGTGGGAAAAGGGTGCTCTTGCCCCTGTTAAACCATATTTGCATACTACCATCTGGTTATGAACATTGGCCTAAGCACATTCACATTGTACAGAGAACCATGTCTAGAAATGCCCTGAATAGAATTGACTAAAGCCGCCATTTTAGAAACATCCGCCATTTTGATTCTAACTCCTGCTTTATGAGCTGAAATGGTTAACTTTGTTTTCAGCTGCCACTGAGCAGAGTGAACTTTGAGCCTATGTCAACATTAAGGCTGCCGAGAGCAGAATGTTTGTTCAGTGCAAAGAGACCTTGTAATCAAGATGAACTGCCATTCAAATTGTTATCTGTTTCTACAAGCCTCATCTTCATTCAAACAATGGAACACAATGCAAAGCAACTAAAGCTTTGTGCTCATCTCTTGGAACTAGACTTACCCTAAAGCTCAAGAACAAGGAAGAGTCTACATGGCCAAGAAAAGCAAAGTTTGTCATCATTGGATTTCGTGAGTAAAGGATTGTGTCTTAAACCTGCAAACAACAATGCTGTATTTGCTATGTGAAGTGGGCATGAACTCTAGCAACTGTGTAACTTGAAGAGGGGCTGGACAATGTAACCGGGATTTGGGAAGAAAGTATGACTACTGTGAATTTTGTAATGTCCAGTACTCTCTCCCCTCATGGTGTCTGCTGGTACACAATGCAAGGCGCTGTCATGACCACAGTTTCCTACCCCAACCCTACTGCACCAGTACTAAAGCAGACATACATTTAAGGGGCTCCCAAATACCACAAGGGACTCTGCGTTAAGTCACAAGCTGGGGCAAGATGGGTACAGGCATGGCGGAATTGGTGCCATACAGCATTCATGGGTTAATAGAAGCAGGGACCCATGGTTTAGCAGGCGTTTCATGGGTTAATTAGAACCAGGCAGTCAGGGGTTAATGAAAGGTTCCTTGCATATTCAATGGTAGCCATCCTTGCTGCCGTCCCTTGGTTCCCCTAACATGGAGGCATGAGGCATCAAGTGCAATCTAGGCTGCAGGCCAGTCTTTTAGGGCGTGGCTGGGTGTGGCTGACTATTTAAAGCCACACCCAAGCCCAGCTCATGGGTTCGCGTTGTTCTGCATTCACAGTGTGATGCTCCCGGCCTCGCTCCTGGAAGAAGAAGAGAAAGCTGTTGGCAGTTGCACAAACCACAGACTTTAAGATCTGAAGCAGCACTTACCAGGTCTCAGCGTGCAGTGTTCCCTTCTTCACGATGGTGGCTTCCCGGAACTCTCTTCCTCACGCGACTTCACCGCGGGCAACAGCTGCTCCAGACATTCGCTTGCCGCATTCTTCTGCTACTGTTAGCCGCATACCATCACTCGACGCACAGGAATTGCAGTCTTCTTCAATGCTGCGTCTCCACTACGACGAACAGCACCTCGTCTTTTTCCTGCTGTTGTCACCTGCAAGAGAGAACAAAAGGTTAGTGCTTACGCCATTCAGGACATCGTAAGACGCATTAGACTAAACACAATTAAGAAAACTAAGGGGGCTATAAGAACAGCCCATTAAGACTTACGACAGCAAAGGCAAACAAGAGCTTTTCAGCATCAGGGCAGTTTCAGCCTTTGCAGCGCTCTTGCTAACGCTAGCATCACCAAACTCAGAGAATAACTGCTAAGAATAAGTGCAAGCATGCGTACAAGAAATGTATTGTTACGTGGGCATGGACAAAGAGCTCATACGAACCCCCCAGAAACATTAAGAACTTATAAAAGCCAAAGAGCTCATACCAATTCTAAAGAAACATTAAGAGCTAAGAACTTATAAACGCTGCAGCAGGCCTGGGTGAAACCCATACAACCAGTGATGTAACTAGGCCCAGTCAAGAACGCACCCCTGTTAAGACCACAACAGGATGGATAGCTTCTTTTCCTTTTAACACAGGTGAGAGGAGATTCCAGGGCCTGGTAGAATTGGGAGGTGCAGGTGGGTGATAGAATCCACTTCTCAACCCCCTCACTTACGCATTCTTGTGTACTCTCTTAGGATAACACTCAGAAGCCCGCTCCTCCAGTGAATCCAGGGTGGAGAGTCCTAGCAGACAAGGTCTTCCTGGTGCCCCTGCAGAGCAAAGGTGAGTGTTACAGGACGCAAAGCCACTTACAGAACCTCTACCCAGGCTTCATGGAGACCTCAGACACGGACCAGTTAGCGCAGTTACTAGGGGAACTCCGGGCGGAGGCATATGCTGCCCGGCAAGAAACCAATGCCCTACGGAGGGAGCTAGTGGTGAATAAGGACCGCACTGATGAACTGGCCAGACAGATTCTTCAGAACCAAGCAAATCAAGCCCCTCTGCCTGGGAGTCAGTCCCAGCCCCTGGTACAAGTTGTATTGCCTGGAGCTGTTCCCTTAGCTCCGCCGGAACGGTTCCTATGGCATACCAAGAAGTTTTCTCTCTTTATAAACCAATGTCGCCTGCACTTTCTGTGTAGGCCCGGGATGTTTCCTAATGATTAGTCCAAGGTTGCCTTTGTCGTGTCGTATCTGGGCGGTAGTGCTGCTGATTGGTCTATTCCTTTTGTAAACCGGGATGACCCCTTGTTACGAGATTTCGCAGGGTTTTAGAGAGAACTTGAGAAACTGTTTGCTCACCACATCAGAGGACAAGCTTTAGACAACGAGTTATTGTCACTCCATTAAGGTAGCCAGGACTTGCTCACATATATAGCTTCGTTCAACAGATTGGTCGCTGAGGCCAATCGCCCAGAGGAAGAAAGAACTACCCTGTTCTACCGGGGTTTATGGGGAGAATTGAAAGTTGTGTTAGCCCAAGTAGTGAACCCGTCTGATGCCTGTGCAGAATACATAGACCTTGGGGTACAACTAGATCACAGACTACAGGACCGAAGAGCCGATCGGGCATGGGCAGAAGGAAGAACAACTTACCTGCACCCCAGAGAAAACCCATCTCGTCCGCCTGAGAACCAACCAAAGCCCATGCAGCTCAGGGGTATTCGGGGCCCTCTTACCAAATCAGAGAGAGAGAAAAGAAGGCAACAACAACTCTGTCTGTATTGTGGAAAGGCGGGTAATTTCCTGCGTGAATACCCAGTGAAACCTCCACGGAAGACCGTGGGTGCCTTGGAAAGAGAAGATCCCAACCCAGATCCGGAAAACTCCAATGCTCAACAAGCGTAGGGGTCCGTTTGTCGAGCGAGGAGAAGGAATCACAGACCTCGCACTTCGCCATTCCAGTGGTACTGATCAACTAACAACAGCCATCTAAAATGCACGCTTTAAGGGCCTTCATTACCAGCGGAGCAGTGGGTAATTACATAGATCAAGACCTGCCACTTCGGATTGGCCTTCCTATTTGTCCAAAAGCTGCAGTGGAGAATATCACTACCATTGATGGTACTCAACTGTCTTTTGGACCAGTAACCCACACCACCAACGTCGTGACACTTCTTTGCCAAAATGGCCACAAGGAAGACATCGCCTTTGACTTAATAAGCATGCTGCAGTTTCAATTGATTCTGGGGATTCCTTGGTTGGAGGCTCACAATCCACGCATCGACTGTCCTTATCCAAGGATTGTATCCGGTCTTGCTACTCGAAGGAAAGAAGCTAGCCTACACGGCGGTTTAGTATCAAGAATTGCTGTATCTGTGCTGGTTGGTGGATCTGGAATGCTGGTCGAAGCACCTCGGATGCTTTAGTGACTGCAGTGTAATAACAGTGATGCAGCCGGTCACGGTTCGAGAGCCTGACTGTCTCCAAAATGTCCTTAAAAGATGGACGCTGGTTGATGCTTGTTGTGGCACTCCTCCTAGCTTCTTCACAGGGCTTGTGTCTTCCTTTAAGGCGGATGGCCCAAAGCTGAGGAGAGTGTTTGCAGGAAACGGCCTTGTCCTTTGTTCAGAGACTCTCTGGCACTTCCCACCTTGCAGAACCTAGCAGGGCATGCTGTGTGCTGGCTGGGTACCTGTTCTGGAGCTGCTGGAGAGGTCCTCTGAGGTCGATATTTTCCTCTGTTCCCTGGGAGATGTTTAGGGAGGGATCTTGTTTCTCTCTTGGAAATGCTGGCTTTCCTTCACTGGCAGACGCTGTGAGGCAGACTGTACCTTCTGCTAGGCTGCATATGAATCCTTCTTCTTACTCCTTTTGAAGTCATCGGATGATCTGCCAAAAGAGGGGCTCAACCCTCTTTTATAGTAAATGGCCTTCAGTGATTGGTGCAGGCTAAGCCTACCTTAATTAACCAATCCTGGGTCCCCACAAACAATCTTCTGTTATACGTAATGTCATAACCTGAGTGCTTTGCAACAGGAAAGGTAAGGGGTGACAACATGGCTCTACTTCGCCCCAACCATCTTCCTGTCTGTTTTGGATCAAAGTGTCTCTCTGGTTAATTGAGCTCTCTGTGACTCCGGATCAAAGTGCAGGTCTCCCTTGAAGTTTGTGGCGAGAACAGACTTTTTCCCTCTGAAACGTGGTTCCCTGCAGGGGTTTGCCTTCTGAAAACAGTTGTCCCAGTCATGACATTCACTGCCCTTCATACAGAGGGGTGGGAGCTAGCTTCAAGCTGACACATTGGATATCAAAGAGGTGTAGGATTTTCCTGCCCTTTGTTAGTTCTGTGAACACGCCCATTCACAGGCCTGCTTCAATTAACTGTCATCAGTGTGCACTGCAACCACACAGAACTACAATAGAAGAGGGCGGATCCATGGAGCCTTTGATATTTTAATTAGGCTGGCCATGGCCTGAAGAAGGTGTTGCCTCTTCCCTACCTGAGATGCTTTGATGTACCCGTGGCTTGCACATTCGAGCAAAATGAGACAAGGAGGACTGTACCTGTAGGTTGTGTCCCCCCAGAGTACACTTGACTATGTGTTTGTTGTGAGGAAAATGTGTGCAGATTAGCCCCACGCATTTTCTGAGGTTGATCTCCCATCATTCATTTTCATTACAAAACATTTAAAAAGCGCAGGCGAATGCACACTCCCCGTGCAGATGGTCGAATTCCTCACAGTCCAATACTACAAATCGTATACTTTCCTTGTGGATGCTATTGATAAGAAGTGTCCTGTACCTGAGCTACAACACAAACACCCTCGTGGACTGCTAATGTTGGCCTTGAAATGCTACTTGTTGATCATTCTGATTAAGAGGGTATGGGGGCTGAAAGGGAGTAACCATGCGTTTTTATATCACTGTGAGGCAGCAGATCAAGCTAAAGGTTATGATTGTGACGAGCAGGGAGCAACCAAATACTGTGGATCCCTACATCCCTTTGGTTTGTTGGGGAGTGGGGGGGCCCAAAGGTTTCTATCCCCCAGCCCCAAAAGTGCTTAAGATGACCCTGACAACGCCCCTCTCCTACTATTTTAGGGGCGATCACATTCCCTCATCTGCGCTCTGTGATCCATATTCTCCCCCTTACCCATCTCTCGGGATTGCCATATGACCCCCCCCTTGGCATCCTAACTTACCGGCACTATCTCGCATGCTAACCAGCTGTTGGTGCAGAAGCCACCAGGCATGGCCTGACATGGCACACATCGGCGTAGTCCTTCATGGTAACGTTCTGCCAGAGAACTGTGTGTATGGAGCCCTTCTGCCAGCAGCCTCCACACACAACGAAGGAACAGGGAGGGCACAAGGAGAATTCAACACTGGGGGAAAAATCATAATGGTCGAAACAGAAAAGAAAATGTTAGTCCTATAAAAATCTAAGATGGAAAGTCTTTGGTAAAGAAGCGGCTTCAGCAAGTAGAACTGAAGAGTTGCACAATAATAATAAGCATTGGCCAATGGCAGGAGTTCATTGGCAAACACAGAACAGGGAGTCGGTTTCTCTGAGCAATACATACCGAATGTCCAAGTATCGCTTCATTTGCAGTTAGCACCAAATCAGAAACAGGGGGCCTCATGCAACGTACCGGCACCCTTTCCAGACCATCAGACTATGACCTCCTCACTCCCTCCCCAGCTCACCCCCCTGGCCATTGATTAGCTATTTCCTGGTGTTACAGGAACACTAGCCTACTCGCCTTACGAGATCTCCTCCTGGTCTGACCTGCCGGTAATCCTGGCCCCTATCAGCATTGTCTTCATGGAAGCACCGGCACTGGTGTTTCCATATGTAGAGAAGGAGCCAAGTACCCCCACCTGAAGCATTGCGCCCATGTTGCCTATATGCTGGGAACCAGAATGTAAAACACATGCAGTGCCAGTGAAGATACCAATACCAAAGAGAATCCTGGAGGCAAGGATCCCATTGCAAAAACCATACCAGCATACATGACAATACGATGGCCATTTGAATAAAATCCCAGAAGAAGTGGGAAAAGTGAGCAAAAGGGAAGAGTGGTGACGTCATACGAAGCAAAACTGACACACCCAGAAGAGATTCCGAGACAAGAGAACATAGACATTCTATAGGCATCAAGGAAGTATAAAAGATACGCAACATTTTGGGATCGATATGAAGATACTTATGCTACAGAAAAGATGAAGACATTAAGTCATTTTACGCATGTACATATGCAAAGAAACTCAAGCAGACAAAGGGCCTCATTACACGGATGGCGGAGAACCATGGCGCTATTAGCGCCATGGTTCATGCCGGTAAAATACTGGCACCGCCTTGGCGGAAAGGGGAATTACCGCCCCATTCCAAGGTTGGCGGGGCGGTAATTCCCCCTTCCACTATTGCCCTTCCCCATTCCCATTTTTGCCCCATAGGGCTCAATGGGAATGGGGAAGGCGCTAATTACGGTACCGCAAATTGCGGTAACGTAATTAGCTCCCGGGGTCCCTTTGCGGGTTGGTTTTTAACGCCTGCAAAAAGCAGGCGTTAAATCCCCCAACCCGCAAAGGGACCTCGTAGTAAGGCAGTAAGGATTTACCGGTACCGGTATTTTACCGGTACCGGTAAATCCTTACCGCCATCCGTGTAATGAGGCCCAAAGTATTATTAAGGCTAGCTATGTAGTGAATAGATTGCGGTATGTGCCAACCTATTACATGGCCTGCGGGAGCGGCCATGTAGTTATGGTTAAGTTGCTCATCTCATAGGAAGAGCACTTTTTGGGCAGTTTATAACTTCGCTCCCCCTGGACGAATCCTCACCAAACTTTGCAAAAAAAAAGTATATGGCCCACTCTGAATTTTTTTGCAAAGTTTGGTGAGGTTTGGTCCAGGGGGGGCCCAACATTTATTTTTTTCCCCATAGACATAATGGAAAAATACTTTGCTCACGCCTACAGCCCGAACCGCTGGATGGATTTTCACCAAATTTGCAGCAGGAGCGGCGTCTTGGTCCCAAAAGCATGCTCTTGTTAATTTGGTGTAAATCTGTCCAGTAGTTTGTTTTTAAATGACCAAAACTTGAGGCAAACAAATTTGTGATATCTATGTCTGCTTTGCGGACTCACTTCCCTGTTCGGTCCGCGGACTGGCCTCTGATTGGCTGTTCTGTCCGCAGACTGGTGTCTGATTGGCCTGAAAATGTGTGGGCTTTTGCGTGGTCCGCAGACATCGGCACGTGGCCGCTGATTGGCTGGTGAGAAAATGTGAAATGCAGCGATTTTCCTGAAGCGTCCGCCATCTTGGATTCGCAGACTTTTTTGGGGTCCGCGGACAGCGCAGTGAAAACATTTTTAAAAAAGCAGCATTTCACTTGTCAAACTCAACAAACAATCTCTGGGGATGTGGGGGGATGAGGATTGGATTGGATATGGCCATAAGAGCCCAAAAAATGGGTTGTTTCACCCCCCAAATGTCCACAAACACTCCAGATGTCCTGGGGCAGTGCTGTGGTGTTCGCGGACACTTCAGATGTCCTAGGACATCTCTACCTATTTCTGCATTACAGGGTTGGGGAAAAGCAGTTTTTGGATGGCTTATAACTTTTCCGCGACTCAATGAAACTGCATGTAATTTATTCTAGAACTAATCCTGAATAGTTTTGCAAAGTTTTGTGGGGTTCTGTCAAGAGGGGGCAAAATTAGAGGGGGGGTCCCAAAACATTGTAAAAGCATATAAATGTGGTGTCATTTGACGAATCTGCACAACATTTGGCAAAACGATTTTGGATCTATATATAAATAGTTTCTAAAGTTTGGTGGGATTTTCTCAAGAGGGGGCGAAATTAGAGGGCGGTTGTTAACATTTTTAGATGGCTTATAACTTTGTTGCTATTTGACGAATGTGGAAAAATGTTTTGAGAAAGATTATAGACCCAACCTTCAATGTTTGTGTAAAGACTGAATGGATTTTGTCAAGTGGGGACTGAGTTATATGACTATTGTATGTACATACATTTTGACACTTTAAAAAAAATAAAACATGGGCGGATTTCAAGCAAACTCGTGAGGAGCATTGGCAAGGACATTAAAGCATGGTTTTGCAAATGTGCCCGTGTTTTATTTTTTATTTTTTTACAAGTGTAATAATGTAGGTACAAAAAATAGTCATATACCTTTGGTGACTGAGGTATAGCCTGTGGCCGTGGGCAGTAGCCAGATTGTCTGGGTCATGGCATAAGGGCATGACGCAGACAATCTGGCTACTGGACATGACCGCTAGGGACGAAACATGGTGTTAAAGTGGCTATGTCTACCTGGGACTGGCTATGTGGTAAAGTTATTCGAAGGTAGGATAGGTTTGAAAGGGAAAAAAAGTGCTTGTGATAATATGTTCATAGGGTTTTGCAGGCTGCCATGGCAAGGGAAGAGGGCCTGTGTACGAGCCCCGCCTTCTCTTTCCATGTTGGCTGTCTTGGTAATGAAGTATGTAGTTTATTACACATTTCCCGATAATCCCTGATACGTTTTTGCCAACATTACATTCTCAACCCCTTGTATGAAAAGTAAATGCACATGTGATGTCATCAGTGATGTCATCAATGATATTTGTGATGTCATCTTTGATGTCCTGGGTGTTAGTCATAGCAGTGCACAATGGTGGCGTGAGTTACGGTTGCTTAGCTTATCATAACTGGCGAACTTCAGGGGTTTTTCAATTTTACTTGTAACCATAACGTCATTTTAACAACGTTTTTTTACTGAATTTCATAGGTTTTTATTAGTGCAACTTAACCATAACGTCCCTTTAACAAAGTTTTTTCATTGAATATATATATATATATATAGATATATAAGAGTGAGTGAACTATGGCCGATTCCACTATGCCTTTTAGCAGAGGTCGACCGGAAAAAGGAAGCCTTTTTTCAGTGTCACAGTTAAAAAGCAATTGAATTACAAAGGTGAATAAAAAAAGGACGAGGTTAGATCAGCACCAAGAAGCCAAGGCCGCTCTAGGCTGGAATGCTCAGACAGTAGCTACAACTGTGTGAAAGAACAAACTCTTGTTCAGAAAATGGGCACGAAAACAATGAAGACGTCAGAGGTTCATAATAGTAGTATTTTAAATACACCAGAGCTCAAAATCATGGTCTTCAGTCACGTGGATGGTTGAAAATGGGCAATCATGGCGAACCACACCTACACAGGGAGACAGAGCATGCTATACTCCCTCGTATTCTCCAGAGCAAGGAACATTTCCAAGGCCGAGTTCAAAGCCTTCATTGACGTGCAGACCACAGCGGTGATGTTAGATGATATGCTAATTGGTGGGAAGTTATGGTCAAGACCAACCCACCAGCACCTGGAGGCCAGCCTAGATGCTGCTGGCGTATGTGGAAAAGTACTGACGGATGTAAAGGTGCCAACCAATTATAGAGGGCCATGTAGTAAAGAGCCCTATAGTTTGTGTAGCCAATGGGACGTAGTGTATTCAATTATGTTCAGAGTGACCTGTTTGAGGGGAGGGCTTAGTTGCCCCACCTGATGTTAAAGACCATATCACTCTCTTAGACAAGGATAGAACATATACCTAGATGTTCCCGTAGACCCAATTACTTTCTCCAATAGATTTTTGTAGTTTGCCACGTAGATTGACATTAGCAATGACAAGTTTTTACTATGTAAGATGCTTTTTATAAGATTTGAGAGATCATGCTCTGCCATGTCCATTGATGTCCGTTGTACTCCCTGTTTTAGACAATTGCAAATTAAACAGTTTTGATTTGGCAACTTTCTCAGTCAGTTTGATTATTGACGTTTGAGCATCTTTGCATCCCCATCGATCTCAAAGTATTGCTATTTCGTCTTAAAGGGCTGGGTCAATAATTCTGGTTCACTTGTCCCTATTCCCGTGTAGTCCTATGGGACTCCACGGGACTAAGGTCTTAGAGTTTCCGCCACCTGACATCCCGGGCCGCCGTGACTTGTAATATCCCGGTGGCACCGGGTTATCAGGTGGCAGAAACGATGCTACGAGCTCAGCGGCAACCCACCGGTAGCACTGTGTGTTACTGCCGACCTCGTAATGAGACCCAGAGCCACAATCAATCACTAGCCCTGCACCCTATGACTGCAAGGATGCCACAGTGCACGCAAAAGGACCACAGCCACAGGAACCCCTGATCTGAGCGCAAGAGTGATCTGAAAACACACAGAAGCAAAAATCCACCTGCAACCGGAAATGCCAAAATGGCCCCAACATGGAAGGGACCCTCGCGCTTTGCTGGTCCTATATTTAGAACCCTGAAAGAAGAGGAACTTTGTAAAATACATGTGTTCAGTTTCAAGGTAAGTCATGAAATACCTGTCTTGAGGGTGTAAGTTCACCCCACAAAGTAAGATAACCGCTAAATAATCACATATCATCTTTGAAGAGATGGAGTTGCTGTCTAATTCTCAATTCTCTGGAGCGTCCATCTTGGCAGAGGTCAAACTGGCTCGGAGTCACGAGAAAATTCATGAATTCGACCAAGACAATTTGTTTATCGTGTTGTTGTTTTTTTCTTCAAATATATGTATTTTTGTTATTTTATCTGCACCCTGAGGTATCCCGACATTATCCCTTTAGTATTTTGTGGGTTATTTTTAGTCTCTCTCAAAGAGGGCTGACATTTTATTGTGTAATAAATAACTGGAAGTGCAAACCCTTGCCGTCTGTACGTGCTTTTGCAGAAGAGCGGCGGAGAGCCTGTGGTGCGACCTGACATCAGTCATGCTGCCAATTACCGCCGACAATAGCGCCCTTTCTGCACTCCTTGCAGTTTCAGACCCTGCCACCGCACCCGGCTACTTGCCTGTGACAGATGCACAGCGTATTCCTTGTCACTACATAGGTATGTGTTTTAGCCAAAAAACGCTTCTGTAGTGAAACCTCTATTTCCAAACACAGCTAAGCAGAAAGTCAGCAATTTGGCATGGAATATCTCTCTCTTTATAGTTTGACTATTAGGTGGGGCTTGAAGCTGAAACTATTGCTTTAGAGTACAGATAGAAAGAAATGGGATATGGTGAGGGACACACAGCTTGTAGGTGTTGTCAGGATATTTGCCCACCCATTGACTGCCCATGCCATGCTAATCCCTATGGCCATTCCCACCCAGTTCAAGCCCCTCCCCACCCAAAACACCTCCTCATGGGAACTCTTTGAGCTTGCTTTAATCAAGCCTTACCATAAAACGATGCACTAGAAGGGCCTACCAGTGTTTTTTTTATAAAGCAGTCTTCTGAGAGTTCATGGCTTAATTGGAACTCTGAACCCTCTACTGGTGTAAGACAAATGCCTTAACCAAGTATGCCTTTAGCCACTTGATTGAAACGTGTTTGCCTGTCCTTCACTGAAGTCTTGTTAAAAAACTACATTGGCAAATCCAACTGTTCTGGCTTGTGTATAGGTATTAAGAAGGCATTTGGAAGACAATACCATTATATGCCTACGTACTGGCACCATTTTGCACCTGCTACCATTAATTGGCCATTTAGTACCATTACAACAGTGCCTGACAAAAATGCCTTCCCCATGCCTGCACAAATACCAAAAGAGTAAAAAATGTACATTGTCAAAAAAAAGTCTATGTTATTGACAAGCAATATGGCAAATGTGGACCATAAACCAAGATTCTTCATAGGTTAAATAGCACAGCGAGTAGAGCGCCCGCTTTGTCATCTGAACCGGTGGGGCCAAACTCAGCCTTTCATCATTCCGAGGTCGATAATTGAGCAGCACACAAAATAAGTAGTGCTCAGATGCCTGAGGATTCGTAGCGCTGTATAAATGCAAAATTATTATTATTATTATTATTATTATTATTATTATTATTTATTTTTATTTTTATTATTACTATTATTATTATAGGTGGGGAATTGGTGGAGAGTGTAACAAGTTATGATTACTTGGGGATACGTATGCAACATAAGGCTGGATGAAAGGAACAAGTTGGAAAAAGAGTGACAACTCTAACCAGGAGAGGGAGTGTAGTTTATAGTTTTGCCTCACGGTATAAGAGACCGACCCTGTTGCATGCCACGACTGTTCACAAAATGCAAGCCCTCCCAGTTGCTCTATTTGGGGGGACCTCTGGGACATAGCAATATAGAAAATATAGAAGCCGAACAAAATAAGATCTTGAAACGATTGCTGGGGCTACCAGGCTGTGCTCCAAGTGTTGCGGTTAAACTTGAATTAGGTCTTTTAAGTACTCGATGTGGACCCCTGATGTACTGGCTAAAAAAAATGGAACATGCCCCATTTGCTTGAACATTTGGCAGGGGTGCAAGCTATTATGAGACAGCAAGGGGCATTGAAGGTACCATGGCTGGCATTTATTTAAAAGATATGCCTGGTATTTGGGATGACACCAGCTCTTGTGTTCCCCATTATAAAACCACAATACTAGCCAGTTACCAAAAGTGGATTACAGGTTTCTTTTGTATTTTCTTTTTGTATTTAAAGGTGCTACAGTCAAGAATATGACTTTTCACATTACTCACAAGATAACACAATAAAAAGAAGACTTATGAAAAACATTAACCTAACCAGTCCTCAGGACAGAGACTTTGCTTTTCCATGACTTACATATTTTAGAGCCACACAAAGCAACTAAACCGAGATCGTTCAATAATTTGAACACTTCAATAGTTAAAAAGGTTTCATGTCCTGAGGAAAGTCTTTTCCAAAAGTTTAACAAACATGTAATAATGATGGAATAACTCAAACTTTCTGTGTACGCAGTTTGTAGAATATGAATTGTCGACCTATTAGTATTATAAAATGTATAAAGATATGAAAAACAGGGAGGGGATAATGGCCTTATTCGGTTAGGGTCGGTGTATATATATCAATACATTCTAAAGCTTGCAGAATACAATATTTTGTCCTACATACACCACTACATATAAATACATGAGGATGTTTAAGGAAACAGACGATGGTTTTATTTGTTTAGGGATGGTTTCATAATTCCCGAAATTCATTTTAGCTACATCCCTTATGGTTCTGGATGTATACGTTTTGTTGTCATAAGTATTTTTATAATCGCATTATGAGCTCTACACTAACCAGATAATGGGCCTCATTACAAGTTTGGTGGTAGTCTTGCCGATAAAACCAATTTTTTCCGGCACCCAGGAATGGGCAATTACCAAGTCATTACAACCTTGCCGGACCCGGTAATCGCCCAAAATATTCTTCCCCATTCCCATTGGGCCGAATGGGAATGGGGAAGCCGGATGCGCCGGCACCATTCGTGAATGGTGCCGGTGCATCCGCCGAGTTGTGCTTGCGGGTGCCGGCAGAAAGGCACCCGCGAGCACAACTCGTAGTTTGCCAGTCCGGAAACAACAACACTGGCAAGCTTACCAGTGCTGTTTTTTCCGGACCGGCAAACTTGTAATGAGCCCCAATGTATTATATGCTCAATTCTGTAACTATGATTAAAAAATATGTGACAGCGCTACATAGTTCATAGATCTAACTGTCTGAGCAAAAGTTGCATTGCTTGAATTTTCTCCCTCAAATTTGGTAATGAGAACTCAGGCTTAATGTGCAACATGTTGTTTTATGGATAATATCCAAAATAAACATATTGATTGATTGAACAGCCAAAGCTATTGACATTGCCAATGCCTGTTAGATTTGTGCTGGCAACTTAGCACCACCATCAACAAGGACTATTCTTTTGTGTGCTGTATTCACAAGTTACAATAAATAAATAAATGTATTAATTAATGCACCAGTATGCAACATGCATGCCCTGTTCCAGTTCCTTTAGTGTTAAAGTAGTAACTTAGGGCCACATCCACCAGCATGCAACACGATCGACTCGTTTCAGTTCTTTTTATGCTAAGATTGGCATTTGGGGCGCCATCTTCCAGCACCAATATGATAGTATTTCTGTTTCAGGACTCTTATTTTAAATCCAGCAATAATGTCCATATCTCACCCGGCAGCATCCGCTTGTCTATAGGCGTTCACTGAGGGGCGAGCACACATTTTTAGCGTCCCATCTTTGCCTCACATCGAATAGAGCACTTGCTTTGGCATCTGTTCAGATGCAGGTTCACTTCCTGGCAGTGCAGAACTCAGCCTTCAATCCTCCCGGGGTAAATAAATGAGCACCACACACTATGGGTAATAATAAGCAGCGCTCAGATGCCCGAGGGTTCATAGCGCTATATAAATGCTAAATTATTATTATTATTAAACTTGGATAAGGAAGAAGAGAGAGTCCTTTAAGACCTAGGCCAAGCGTGTTCCTAGACTGGTGCAAAGAAACCAGACTGTTATGTAGAGGGGCAAGTAAACATTTCTTTTCAGTTCCCGCCCCGTCACCGCCGTCATATTGGAACAGTCGAAGAAGAGCCATAAATGGAGCCCCATGCATTGTTCCTATGCCGCATAGAGTATATGAGAGACATCAAGCACTCAGACAGCCATTCAGATTGTACCCTCGCACTGAAAGTGTGGAAGGATTTCGCATGGAATAAAGCTGCTTGGAAGAATGTTGCTTGCCAAGATGTCAGAATGCATCAATGAATATCATGAATGGACGTTAACTGTAACTGGAGCATTAAGAGTAACATGAACCTAATGCTAAAGTAATCATAGATCTAAAGAAGATGAAGTAATTTACTGACCAATAACTGTAAATACGCAGTAACACAAGGTAGAAAGACAAAGTAAGAATCTTGCTATAAAGGAATATGTAGCTTGGCAAGGACGGCCATATGAGGAAAATGGACGCTGGCTCGCGTTGAAATTACCTAAGCTACCTCAGGTACAGGCCGAGGCGGCAAGAATCAGGAGTCTCAGGAAAACAGTTTTGTGCGCAGAGCCGACAGTGAGTCATGGTTGGCCCAAAGCAAATATGCTATTTTTAAAAGGATAGGCACAGAGTACAAAGGGAGTAGTTGGATAATCTCTTAAGGTGGGACATTCTTCTTAGATGGAAGAAGACGAAAACATCTGTGAGATTCAAACTGCTAGTCAAATAAAAGGTATAAAGTTCATATGAGATAGAGTGAGCAAGTCTCTAGTGGCCAAGAGGAGCAACAGCACCCTACAAAATTAAATCAAATAGCAGTAAATGGAAGGCTGAAATAGACAAATGTGTGGTCTTTTCACATGTGACTCGGAAGTCGAAAACAAAGACTATTCATTAGAGCCTTAAGATGAGATAATGGTGTGCTCCCACTCCCTTGAATGTTCCAGGACAGTGAGCAGCAAGACAAAAGTAAGACTTTGGATGATGGGCTACCGATGACAGATGATGGAATAATTGGGAAAATGGAGAGTAGTCTGACGGGATTCAAACAACTAGATTTTGTTTCACGTACGTGCTGCTAAAGAGCCAAAAGTCCAAATTGGGATAGTATGCCAACTAATCAGTGGGGTTGGGGGACAACCTAACCTATAATGTTGCGGGAACCAATCCACTGTTGTTATGTCCATTATAACCAGTACTATATGTGTTTAGAGGTAGTTTGAGACGTGCCTTACAGATAAGGGTTAGGCAATGGTGCACTAACCCTAATATGTTCTATAAGTAGATATGTTCCCTTCCCTTAATGGGTTTAGTATTTTGCCATGTAGAATGACATCATAGATGATGCATATTGGGGTAGAAGACCTCTATGTAATCAAGGTGCTGTGTGCGTGTGCAAGCATCAGTCCGATGTCTGCCAGTTGACCCTACTTTTTTTAATTGATAATAAAGTAGTAATTTGCCATATTCCTTGAGTCTGTCCGATTATTTGGTTTGTGACCATTATTGTAATTCCATCTAGCACAAACGATGCTTCAAGGTGCAAACACACAATTTGGTAGCAGTGCGGATAGTTGCAGTCTAGTTGACCGAGGCTATATGCAGATTCCCAGACACTTTGTAACTCCCGCCATTAGCCAGACGAACGCAGATTTCCTGTGGAAATCAGCACGCAGAGTTACGTTTGAATAAGATTTGGTTTGCAGGTCCCCTTTTGAAGAAATTCCTATCCAGTCCTCGCAGGTGTCCCGTGGATGAAAGGAGAACTGGTCAGTTGAGGGGAGAATCGATGCCGGAGGACTGGAACTGAGTCACGGATGTAAGTAGAATAATGAAAATGGCAAAAATAGGGAGAGGGATTGTGTTGTAAATAATGTATTTATTTATTTAGTCATGCATATAGTGCACAAAACCCACAGGAATCTAGGCACTTTTAGCTTGAGAGATTAGTTACATTTCAATTTTACATAATAGCTTACTTTATTTGTGTTATTTACAGTTATTTGCAGGTAGACTGACGCAGTGAGCTATTCATTCAGTGCAAGTGTTGCAGGTTGCAGCATCATATGCAGTCCAGCCAGTGGTAGCATAAGTCATTGCTTTTGATTACAAGTGTTACGGGTCAAATCATAGAGCAAAGTGGTTAGGTAGAGACATAAAAGGTATACAGGCAGTAGTGAAGCAATGAGAGTTATGAGCACCCTATCGGAGGGAATCCTCAGCTAAGGTTTAGTAGTGGCCTTGGGTAAAGAGCCATGTTTTAAGGCGTTTGCAGAAAGACCATATATATGGGTCAGTCCTTAGAGCTACGGGCATGTAGTACCAAGATTTGGCGGCTATCACTGGGAAACTGACTCTGCCCACTTTCCGACGCCTAAATCTAGGTATGGCCACTAGATTGGGGTAGGTGGATCTTGTGGACCAGTTGGACTGGGATAAGTGTAAAAAGTAGCAGGATTTCTTTGGGCAGGATTATAAAGAGAAGTAGATATCTCAAATCCTGGTTCCAAGGGGACAGAAGGGTACACACTAAGATAAAGGGTATTACGGATTCCTGAGGCAAGGCCCGCAGAAGAGTTGCATATTAAACTCGAGAATGGAGTAAAACAGAGAAGATACATTTACTAAGATGGTAAAGGAAGGTGTACGCAGTAAAACATTTCAATAAGTGCACATGTGTCGGGTTATAAAACTGTTAAAATAAAACTACTCTTGTGTCTAGACTGATGGATGTAACGATAGTAAAAAATTTAAGACATTAGTGAAAACTTTGGACCAAGAGATTGCCGTCAATCAGAAAGGGAAAAATCAAAGGAAAGTAATATATAAGTAAAGAAGAGACTCTTAATATACTAATAATATGAGAATGATATCATAAAAATGGACAGCTAGTGTAATCGAAGGAGGAAAGATGTATTGCACGCTTTGAGGCCTATGTTCGAGTAGCATATTATAACATTAAAAATAAATAAATATGACATATTTGCATACTAAATATAAGGGAAAAAATGTACAGAAAAGGCTAGCAAAATCTCTAGCAATTATAGAACTTTTGAAAATTTACCAAAACGAGAAAGAAGATCCAGCGTACAGGGACTGGATGCTCATTTACTGAGTCTGTCTTGAATGCGGTACTTGATGACCTGGTATGTTTGGTGGACAAGGGTGGTGTCGGAGCAGTCCTACTCCTGGATCTGTCGGTTGTTTTTGACACTGTTGATCATTCCATTTTGCTCTCTCGTCTCTCCAACGCTGGTCTCTCCGGCCGGGTCCTTGATTGGTTCACCTCGTTTCTGTCTGATCGCTCCCAGTCTATCTCTCTTCCCCCATTCCAATCCAATCTGGTTACGCTCCTTTGTGGCGTTCCTCAGGGTTCGGCACTCTCTCCTATCCTCTTTAATATCTGTATTAGATCTCTTCTGCTTCTTATTCAGGCACATGGTTTCCGCTATTATTCTTATGCGGACGACACACAGATCCTCGTCCGCCTTGACCTTACTCAAGCTGAGACCGCAGTACGACTCAGGAACTGCTTGGAGGATCTGGGGCACTGGATGATGACTAACTGGTTAAAACTGAATGGCAGTAAAACCGAGGTCCTAGTTGTGGGTACTTCATCTCCCCTTCTTTTTTGGACCCCGCAATTTTGGCCATCGAAGCTTGGCCCTCTTCCTCTTCCGGTCCAATCGGTCCATAATCTGGGTGTTAAAATCTCTGCTTCTTTGTCCCTTGAGAATCAGGTGTCTAGTGTATGTAGTGCCGGGCACTTTCAACTCTGCATTTTGTGGTAAGGTCTGCCCTTTATTTCTGCTGAATGCCGGGCTCCGGTAGTGGCTGCCTTGGTTCTCAGCACTCTTGGCTATTGCAACTCTTTCTACTTGGCCCAGCCTCGCTATCTGATCTAAAGGCTTCAACTGCTGCAAAATGCTGCTGTTCGCTCCATATTCCGCTCTCCTTTTGGATTCCATATTTCACTCTGCTTAAGAAATTGCACTGGCTTCCTGTGACTAGCCGGATCTTGTTCAAATCTTTGGGTCTGGTGCATTGTGCCTTTTATGGCTTGGGTGCTGAGTATCTTCAAGCAAAGTTTATCCATTACATCCTTCCCCGCCTGCTGCTCTCTCAGTCTGCGTTTCTTCTTATTGCCCCCCGCTATCGGCTGTCACGCATGGGAGGCCGTGCCTTCTCAGTGGCTGCCGCCAGAGCATGGAATGAGCTGCCTATTGCTCTCCGTGCAACCGAAGACCATCTCACTTTTCGTCAGCTGTTGAAAGCCACTCTTTTTTAGAACGTTTCTCTCTTTTGGTGCATCGGTCTTTGTTGGACATTGATTCCTCTCCAGTAGCTAGCGCCAAGATGCCTTTGGATGTACGTGCGCTTACTAAGTTCTTGTAACATAACATAACATTCAGCATGAAGGGGAGGATAAAACACCTTCAGCTCCCCTTTCCCCTCCTGAAGAGAAGAGTACAGACACAGAGGAGAAGGGAATTTACCCTATGAAGGAAATATAAACTGTGGCAGAGTATAATAATCCAACGTATGCACCCCCCCTTATAACAGTGAGATAATGCGGAAGAGATCAAGAGCAGAAAACACAAAGATATAGCATCATGCATGAAAGTAAACCGCTGGAGGAGAGAAAGGACAGACAAGATAGACAAATAAAGTTACAGGAATAATCAGGGAAATAGAAAGAGATAAATGATAAAGCTAAGGGAATAACAATAGTACAGAATGAATGGATAGGAGGACAAATATTGCTTAAGCTAGATGATAAGGGCGTTCATGGGGTTCGAGAAAGAGAGGAGGGAGAAAAGCGGGAAAAGAAAGTGGAGGAAGAAGAAAAAGCATATCAAGAAGCGAGGGATAAAGAATGCAAGTGAATGGAAGAACGAGGAAGATATGAGTCAAGAAAGAAAAGGGGAGACTAGAAGAGAAGAAACAGGAAGAGATAGAAGCCCAAAGAATGAAAGTACATAGGTTGCAACACAGGGCGAGAGGAAGATGAATGGAGGGAGATGAGGAGAACAGACAAAGAAATGAACAACAGTAAGGGAGTAAAAGATAATGAAATAGAATTTTTATACAATAGGAGCATAGTGCCGATTGATGCGCAAGAACAATTGGAGGAGGAAAGAAGGTCACAACAGCCCTGTTGGGAGCTGCAAGGAATGCCACCGTCAGCATGGGCCGGCGGTCAGGATATGGAAGATATAGAGAAAAAGCTTGGGAATCTATATAGGCAAATGAGGGACAGAGGAAGGTCTGAAACCCAAAATAATATAGATAGAAGGATCTCTATTTAAGGGAACTGAAGGTAGATCAGGTGACATCATAACCGATGAGTACAGAACATTGTCTTTAAACAGATTAGACCTCGATGATGCGGAATAGGACAATAGTCACACGAGCTGGGGCATAATGATGTTAGATGAAGAAAGGGAGGAGTATGAGAGAATGCAAAGAGCGGGCGCAAGCAATTTTTCAAAGGATCGAGTATAGAAAAAGGGGTAAAATGGTCAGATTTGGAAGACCCTAAAAGAAGAACACCAGAATTAACAACCTATGTTGAGCAACCCCCAGCACGATCACGCAGTACAAGGGATATGTCCCTGCCATATGTAAGCAGGTTAAGACCAATACCAGGAAGGAAACAAATGGGCGAGGCTAGCTCTTCCTTGAAGACAATGAGTGTAGGTAAATATGATTATGAAGCAGGATTTTCACAATTCCCATTATTGGAGAAGGGGGGCAGACAAAGATAATTTAAGCTGCACATTGGCAAGTTTGACTTCCGGTGGGGGAAAATTGATTCATGAGTTTGAGAGGATGACATCAGGAATTACGTTAGTTATAGGTGACCTAAAAGGGCTGCTAGCAGCTATTTTAAGGCAAAGAGCTGACGACATTTAGAAATGAGCAGGATACGCAGGTGTGACTGCTCAAAGTACAAAACTTGATGGAGCGCCATTTAATAATTGCAGACCAGACGTATGGCGAGCGCTCTGAGTGCAATACCCGATACATCAGACATGGGAGCGATTATGACTAGGAAAATGGGAGAGGATGAAGATCCTGTTGTTTATGCCAAGATATTCAAGACAGATGGCAGCAGGAGACTTGTGAACCTGTGGAATACAACTGTAGCATTATTTTACCACTTTTTGTGTCAGAGGCTGCCTGAGACAGTGCAACTGCAATTGAAAAAACTGCTGAGAATGGAAGTGAAGCCATGGCCAGAAATACAATTGGCAATCGTGCATCACTGGCGATTAATGCAGGAGAAATATAAGAAAGCAGGGACTAGAAAGCAGGAGGAAGCAAAGTTTGTTCGGAAGAAGTTGTCCAAGATACCCATTCAGGGAGTGGTATTGGCAAGTAAGGAAGGAGGTGTGACACAGGAGACACAGGAGACACAGTCAGGGAAGCAAAATAATGCAGGATATGCCACAGATCAAAGTGGGTACAATATTTGGCCAAGAGGAAGAGGGAATGGCCGAGGTGGATTTCAAAATGTTCAAGGAAGAGGAGGATTTAATGGTGGACCGCCACAACAATGTTGGATATATGTGAGAATTGGGACATATAGCTAGGACATGCAGAAGCAGAGGATGCATGCATCAGAATTGGCAAGCTCCAAGAGTGGGGATGTGTTATGCTCCACAATATAAGTCCGAACCACAGGAATAATATGCCCAAGATCACACATATGCTCAGACATTTATTTAACTTTTTTTTTTAATTTGGTTTATAACAAACCTTTCATAAAATTCATCACATTAATTCACCCAACCAACAATTACAAAACAATTACAAAAAAATTCAAAAAGGGAAAAACACAATTCATTTCACACCTAATCCAGACACATCCTTGCTTTTCCTATATTCACAGATTTATGCTTTGCGTTTTGTAACCCAATTAAAACTTAAATGTCCATCCAATCTCACGTACTCCAGTTCCAGGGATGCTTTCACGAATTTCACAATAGGGCCAACATTGTGGGGATTTTTCCCCCAATTATGAACATCTCCCACCAATTCTCCAGGGATAGTGATTTCGAACTTGCATAGCATCATTCATATGCAGCATTCTTAGATTTGATAATCCTGAACATTCCATTATCTCAATAATCTCAGGGTCACAACAACATCTATAGAACCTGTCATTTTTCTCTATTTGCCTTCTTGTGGCCAAGACATCATGTGTGGGCAGTACATTTAGCCTTAGTCTCATGAAGATATCCCGAAAATAGGGCAAAGAAAATTTCTTAAGGTGTGTCGGAAGTTGATTAATAGACCTCTCTTCCCAAATCATGCTCAAGGAGAGCTTGTTTGTCAACCTTTTCTCCTGTGTTTCAATCCAGTCCTGTTGCCTGATCCTCTTTTTAACCTTGTCAGGGGTTTCTAATAGGGTCAACCTAGACTGATTTAGAGATTACAATATTGCTTCACAGTTGTTTTTCCATGTATCTAGTACCCTCTCAACCTCTTTTTTTCCTTCATTACTCATGATCTTAAAAGGGAGGGGTGCTTCCATTTCGATACTTCTCCTAAAAAGTGCCTGGAATCTCCATCCAATGAGTGAGGTGATGGATTGTAACGCCAATTCATATCTGATTGTGAGTGATTTAGGAAGATTTAGTACCTGGTTCCAGTATTGGCCCTCTAGCACCTCCCAGAAGTGCACGGGAAGTTCCTGGCAGCCTCTGCCCCATAGATTAAGATCAGTACCACCTTCTGTTTATAGAAGGAGACAAGAGGGGACAGTGAAAACTTCCCATATCTCCTATGTGTGCCTGAGTTGAAAGTCTCACATTTCATTTTTTGGTTGGTCATCAATTGTACTTTTATAGAGTTCAGATTCAGTGGTTGACCCAAATAAGTCAATTCCTTGTCATGATCTCTGCTTCCAAAAGGTCAGGGTTTTCCCAACTCCCTTGGAAGCAGATCCATAACCCAGGTTCCGAGTGCCAACCAGTCCCAATTGGGACCTTTTGGACCCAGTCCTGGCGCCAGTGGCACCAGGCTCATAAATATGCCCAGTCCCAGCGCTGGAAGCGCCGGGCTCATAATGCTTGGGTGGACTTACCTGCAGCAGACCATGCTGCTTACTTGCCTGCCAGTTGAGCCTCTGATCCTCTTCTGTTTGGAACTACTTCTCCTGTTGGGTGGGGCAGGAGCCACTCCCTAGGTTCAGAGCACTGGAACTCTTCTGGAAAGCAGGAACTCTTTTCTTACCTAGGAGTGGCTGTGGAAGGAGACATCTAAGCACTACAGGAGGCTATTTAAACCACACCCGATGGATGAATCTTGCTTTGCGTTATTCTGCATCCTCTGCAGCAGAACGCTCATCGTGTCTTCTGCATCTGATCCTGTGCCTAAGGAAAAAGGCTTACCATCCTGAATCCAGTCTTCAGCAACACCTATAAAGACAAGAAAGAACAGGTTAGCATTACGGTCTTCAGTGACAGCGCTTCACTTACCTGGTCCATCGGCTGTCACCAACGCCTCGCGCTGCATTCCGGCATCTGAAAGACAAAAGCTTACCAACTCTTCGCACGCTCCGGAGGCCTTCGGCGCTGCATCCCGCATCTGAAAGACAAAACAAGGTGCGTTTAAAGACATTGGGGAACTTTAATACTCACGTGCCATTACTCCTTTCCACATCTAACCCAGTGGGTATTCCGGCACCCTGCAGCCGCTCCGAACTTGTACCTGCAAAATAAAAAGACAGTTAGAGCGCATCGTGAAGCAGGCAACAAGCGCTTACTTACGTGCTTCCAGGCGCTTCTATTCATCACACGGGCTCCATCTTCAACTCACTTCAGCCCGTCATCCGCCATCGCCGGAACCCTGCAAAACAAGAGACATCATTACTAAAGACTTTTAAAGACATTAGAATTACTCGAAACTTACCGTTCGTGCAGTAAACGACGGACAGCAGTCCTCTGAAGTCAAGAGGCCTGCTCCCCTTATCCAGTGAAGAAACTGGTTACAGCACCCTGCCCCGAGGCAGATGGAGAGCACGGCGTTCACTTACCTAAGGTGAGAGCGTTAACCTTTGGGGTTCTACAGGAGAAGAGAAAGGGAAGAAGAGAGAGACATTCAATAACCCAGTTCATTAATCCCATATTTTCTATCTGCAGACATCTTACCCTTCGAGTCAGACATACAGTGCACAGAGGTCCAGCCCAAAGAGCCAGCCATGTGTTACACATCACCTTTGAAGATACGGTATACGCCCAGTCAAGACCGGCGCCTCTACGGGAATCAGGTGAGCGTTACAGAACGCAAAGCCTACCGCAAAACTCCCGTCCAGGCGCTATGGAAACCTCGGATACCGACCAGCTAGCCCAGTTACTTGGGGAACTAAGGGCAGAAGTGCATGCAGCCCGTCAGGAAACGAACGCTCTAAGAAGGGAACTGATTATTTCCAAGGAGCGAACAGATGATCTCGCTAGACAATTGCTACAGTCACAAGCCGGACAGACCCCGTTACCCGCATCTGGGGGAAATCTTCCTTCTACATCCTCTATGAATCCAGTGCAGATCAACCTACCTGGGAATGTACCTCTGGCTCCGCCCGAACGATTTTCTGGTGACCCAAAGAGGTTTGCAGTATTTATCAATCAGTGCCGGTTGCATTTCTTATGCCGGCCAGCAGCCTTTCCAACTGATCAAGCTAAAGTAGCTTTCGTGCTTTCGTACCTTAGTGGCAATGCGGCAGACTGGTCGATCCCTCTAGTAAATCAAGATGATCCGGTCCTCCATGATTTTCAAGCTTTTCAGCTCAGTATGGAAAAACTGTTCGCAAGACATTCACAGGGGCAGGCCTTGGACAATGAGCTTCTTTCGTTGCGACAAGGTAATCAAGACCTTTTGGCTTATATTGCGTCTTTCAACAGACTGATAGTGGAAACTCAATGGCCTGAGGACAAAAGGATTACGCTGTTTTAAAGAGGTCTACGTGGAGAGCTCAAAGATGTGTTAGCCCAAGTAGTGAATCCCCCACAAGATTGTTCGGACTATATAGACTTAGTCGTTCAAATAGATCACAGACTGCAGAACAGGAAGGCCGATCGTTCCAAGTTTGATGATCGAGTATTTTCCAAACCGCCAACTCCTTCCAAAGGAGTAGACTCCGGGGAACACATGCAAATAGGGGGCCTAAAAGGTCCTCTAACACAAAAGGAGCGGGAAAGGAGAAAACAGTTGCAATTATGCCTCTATTGCGGAAACTCAGGGCACTTTCTTCGAGACTGTCCGGTGAAACCTGCCAAGAAGGCAGTAGGAGCTGCAGTTACCAAAGTTACAAACTCTGAGCAGGGAAACGACCTCGCCCGACAAGAATAGAGGTCCTCTTGCCGAGCGTGAAAACCAGTTCTGTGACCTCGCATTTCGTGATACCTATGGTCCTCATTAGCCCTGATAATCCGGATCGATTACATGCAATTGAAGCTTACGTCGACAGCGGTGCCATCGGCAATTATGTGGATCATGAAATGGTTTTGAGGATGAATCTAACTCTTTGTCCCAAGGCTGTAAAGGACGTCATTACTACGGTGGATGGAACGGAGATAGCCTCCGGACCAGTAACGCATACCACTCAAGAAGTGACGCTAGTAAGTCAAGATGGACACCATGAGAAGATCGTGTTCGATGTGATCAAGGCTCCTCAGTTTCAGATTATTCTAGGAATACCTTGGTTAGAGAAACACAATCCTCTGATCGATTGGCGAGTAAGAACGGTCCAGTTTCCAGAATGTGTCTCTACTTGTCACCCTCCACCTGGTGTTGCACTGGCAGCAATTTCTTCAGAGACTCCCCAGTTACCTCCCGAATACCTAGAATACCAAGATGTTTTCCAGAAGGATCAGGCTAACTCTCTACCTCCTCATAGGTCTTATGACTGCCAGATAGACCTGATACCTGGATCTACTCCTCCTTGTAGTAGAATTTATGCCCTCACCGAGCCTGAGAACCTTCACCTTCGACAATACCTGGATCAATACTTGGCAAATGGGTTTATTCGTCCTTCCAAGTCCCCTGCTTCTTCAGCTTTGTTCTTCGTTCCAAAAAAGGAAGGAGACCTTAGAACTTGTATAGATTATCGCTCCCTGAACCAGATCACCGTCAAGAATAGATATCCGTTACCTTTGATCCCTGAACTCCTGGACCAAGTCAGAAAAGCATGCATATATACAAAGCTGGATCTTAGAGGAGCCTACCACTTGGTACGAGTAAAAGAGGGCGATGAATGGAAGACGGCCTTCCGCACCAAATATGGGCTATTTGAATATCAGGTCATGCCCTTCGGACTTTGCAATGCCCCGGCCGCCTTTCAATATTTTATGAACGATGTCCTCAGAGAGCTCATAGATGTGTGTGTTGTTGTTTACATTGACGACATCCTCGTTTATTCTTCATCGGAATCTGAACATCGGAAACACGTGAAAATGGTCCTCGAAAGATTGCGTCAACACAAACTTTTCGCTAAGTTGGAAAAATGTGTTTTCAACGTGACTGAAGTTGAATTCTTGAGATTCATATTATCACCTAGCGGAGTGCGTATGGATTCAAAGAAGGTCGATGCAGTTCTCAAATGGCCATCACCATTCTCCGTAAAAGGTGTGCAAAGCATGTTAGGCTTCGCTAACTTTTACCGCAGGTTTATCCCCGAATTTTCTCGAATAGTCCAGCCCATCACTGCCTTGTTAAAGAAAAACAAACGTTTTGAATGGTCTACCGAGGCGGAACAAGCTTTCCAGGATTTGAAGACTAAATTTATCTCTGCACCAATCTTAAAACACCCTCGCCCCGAACTCCCCTACATCGTGGAAACTGATGCTTCAAGCCTTGCCATGGGGGCAGTTTATCACAAAAGGACCCGGTAACCAATCAGTTGCATCCCGTGGCATTTTGGTCCCGCAAATTCTCGCCTCCTGAAATCAATTACACGATTACTGACAAGGAACTTCTGGCTATCAAGTCTGCCTTTAAGGCTTGGCGGCATTATCTGCTGGGGGCCCGACACACCATTACTGTGATTACGGATCACCGAAACCTGCAATATTTGAAAACCGCAAAAGCCCAATCCTCTAGACAACTCCGTTGGGCATTATTCTTTGCCGAGTTTGACTTCATAATTACCTATCGACCTGGTACAAAAAACGGTAAAGCTGATGCCCTTTCTCAGATGGGAGTGGAAGGACATCCCGGTATGGCCAAGACCTCAGAAAAGATCAAGCGCTACTTCTGTTGGCCGTCTTTGAAAAAAGATATCAGAGACTTTATAATGTCCTGTGGAGTATGCGCCCAAAACAAGAGTCAAAAGGAAAGACCAGCAGGCCTCTTACGCCCTATTGACATCCGACCTCGCCCTTGGCATACGCTTTCTATGGACTTCATCACCGATCTACCTCCATGCTCCGGATACAACACGATTCTAATAATCGTGGACTTATTCTCCAAGATGGCGCATTTCATTCCGCTCAAAGGCTTGCCAACAGCAGCAACTCTGGCCCGAGAATTTCTCGAAAACATCGTCCGACTGCACGGTTTTCCTTTGGTTCTAATTTCAGATCGAGGTAGTCAATTTATTTCTCATTTTTGGCGAAGTTGCTGTCGGTCGGCTCAAATTGATGTGAGACTATCGACCAGTCACCACCCTCAGACCGACGGACAAACCGAGAGGACCAATCAAACTCTGGAACAGTATTTACGCTGCATGCTGCAACAAACTGAAAAAACTTGGAAAGACATCCTTTGGATAGCCGAATATGCCTACAATAACTCTGTCCATTCGGGAACTGGGAAAATCCCGTTTTTTCTTTTATACGGCAGTCACCCTCGAACCTCGGAGTTGGATCCCCTCCAAGATCTTGAAACACCAGCAGTAGACTACCTGCATTCTACAATCACCCAAGCCTTTAAGGAAGCTGTTTCTCACCTTCAAAGGGCTAAAGAACAATACAAGAAAGGAGCAGATAAACATCGGAAGGAAGCCCCTCAATATCAAGTAGGGGATCAAGTCTGGTTATCCACCAAATATCTACCTCTAAAAGGGCCACGCACATTCAACCCAAGATACCTTGGTCCCTATTCCATCACTACCATAGTAAACGCAGTAGCGGTGAAGTTGGACTTGCCCCCGCACATGAAGATACATCCGGTCTTCCACGTCTCTCTATTAAAACCCGTGCAACCTCAAACCCGACTAACTAAATCTCCAAAACCCATCCTAGTTGATGGAGAGCTCGAGTTTGAAGTCAAAAGCATTCTGGACTCCAAGATCTCCAAATCTAAACTATTTTACCTAATTGACTGGAAAGGCTACAGCCCCCAAGAGAGATCCTGGGAACCTGCTGAATATGTCCACGCTCCTCGCCTAATCAAAAGATTTCACCGAACATTTCCTGACAAGCCAAAACCCCCAGAGAAGCCCGGTTTGGGAGGGGCCTTGAGGGGGGGTACTGTCATGATCGCTGCTTCCAAAAGGTCAGGGTTTTCCCAACTCCCTTGGAAGCAGATCCATAACCCAGGTTCCAAGTGCCAACCAGTCCCAATTGGGACCTTTTTGACCCAGTCCTGGCGCCAGTGGCACCAGGCTCATAAATATTCCCAGTCCCAGCGCTGGAAGCGCCGGGCTCATAATGCTTCGGTGGACTTACCTGCAGCAGACCATGCTGCTTACTTGCCTGCCAGTTGAGCCTCTGATCCTCTTCTGTTTGGAACTACTTTTCCTGTTGGGTGGGGCAGGAGCCACTCCCTAGGTTCAGAACACTGGAACTCTTCTGGAAAGCAGGAACTCTTTTCTTACCTAGGCGTGGCTGTGGAAGGAGACACCTAAGCACTACAGGAGGCTATTTAAACCACACCCGATGGATGAATCTTGCTTTGCGTTATTCTGCATCCTCTGCAGCAGAACGCTCATCGTGTCTTCTGCATCTGATCCTGGGCTTAAGGAAAAAGGCTTACCATCCTGAATCCAGTCTTCAGCAACACCTATAAAGACAAGAAAGAACAGGTTAGCATTACGGTCTTCAGTGACAGCGCTTCACTTACCTGGTCCATCGGCTGTCACCAACGCCTCGCGCTGCATTCCGGCATCTGAAAGACAAAAGCTTACCAACTCTTCGCACGCTCCGGAGGCCTTCGGCGCTGCATCCCGCATCTGAAAGACAAAACAAGGTGCGTTTAAAGACATTGGGGAACTTTAATACTCACGTGCCATTACTCCTTTCCACATCTAACCCAGTGGGTATTCCGGCACCCTGCAGCCGCTCCGAACTTGTACCTGCAAAATAAAAAGACAGTTAGAGCGCATCGTGAAGCAGGCAACAAGCGCTTACTTACGTGCTTCCAGGCGCTTCTATTCATCACACGGGCTCCATCTTCAACTCACTTCAGCCCGTCATCCGCCATCGCCGGAACCCTGCAAAACAAGAGACATCATTACTAAAGACTTTTAAAGACATTAGAATTACTCGAAACTCACCGTTCGTGCAGTAAACGACGGACAGCAGTCCTCTGAAGTCAAGAGGCCTGCTCCCCTTATCCAGTGAAGAAACTGGTTACAGCACCCTGCCCCGAGGCAGATGGAGAGCACGGCGTTCACTTACCTAAGGTGAGAGCGTTAACCTTTGGGCTTCTACAGGAGAAGAGAAAGGGAAGAAGAGAGAGACATTCAATAACCCAGTTCATTAATCCCATATTTTCTATCTGCAGACATCTTACCCTTCGAGTCAGACATACAGTGCACAGAGGTCCAGCCCAAAGAGCCAGCCGTGTGTTACACATCACCTTTGAAGATACGGTATATGCCCAGTCAAGACCGGCGCCTCTACGGGAATCAGGTGAGCGTTACATTCCTTGACACATTATATGGCCTCATTCCCTATCACCCATCTAAATTTGGGAGCTTCCTTTCTTTTCTCCCAAGGCCAGACCATGATCTTTGTCTTTTTAGTATTAATGTGGAGATCATTATTTTTAAAATAATCAATTAGGTGATTCAGGGATCCCTGCACTCCTATCGGAGTCTGGTGAATAATGACCAGATCATTCAAGTACATGATCCATGGGACCATTTGCCCATAGGTTTTAGGTGGAAATTATCTCAAATTTGTCTCGCTCCTTGCCATATCTGAAATATACAAATGAAATAGCATTGGGGCCAGCGGGCATCATTGTTTTAACCATCTATATGTTCGGGTTTTCTCCGAACGAGCCCCATCCCTTGATAATCTCACCTGGATGACCGTGTCAGTATATAACTCTCTAATGGCCGTTAGTAGATCAGGGGGACAATCCCACAAATTTAATTTAGCCCAGAGCTTCTCCCTGTTTATGCTGTCGAATAATTGTTCGAGATCTATAAATGCAATGTGTAGCTTGGACAAGATCATTAAATTAAGGGAGGATCCAACCCCTTTAAAATACCCCATTTGCCTGGGGTCCAGTCTGCCTGTTTGTGCGGCCCATTGATTCAGATATCATAGTAAAAGCAAGGCAAACAGTTTCCCCACAGTGTCTAAGAGAGCGATAGATCTGTAGTTTCGACGGTCTTCTCTATCAACATTCTTGAAAATGGGGACAATCAGGGCAGATTTCCAAGATAATGGAATTGACCTTTGGTCTAATATCCGAGAGAATAGAACTGAACAGAACTCAGCCCATGCCTCCATATTTCCTTTAATCATGTTATTATGGAGGCCATCTGGCCCGGCAGCTCGAGATGGATTTACATTTTGTATTAGTAACAAAATTTCCACTTTATCAAACTCAATTTGCCATCAACCCCCTTAGAGTCAATGTTCCTGACACTCGTTTCTTTCATAGCTGCAAATAATTGTGAGATGTGGAAAATCCACTTATCTTCACTTACCACTGAAAGAAGGCACGATTGTTGGTGCAATGTGTTGTTGGTGCAATTTGTTGTCCTTTAGTTATGACCAAAGATCTTGCGTATTTTGATTAGATATTATTTTCAGCATGTTTTCTGCATCATTTTGGAGATGCATTGCCTTGATTGCCAGGAGCCAATTTCTATATTTCTGTTTTATTTTCCTTTTAAGGGCTGTTCTGTTCATATCCTTCAAACGATTTATCTTCCTCAGGTCGGCTCTGAATTGATTCTTTACCCTCACTAGATCTTTATCATATAAATTGGATCTTTAGGTTTATTGCAGCTTTCCGGTCTAGTGACTTGCCGAAACTCTATCAGTAAGACGAGTAGTCCACACACTGGTAATCGGAACCTATTGCGTATCTGTATTTTGACACTATTTGAGCCATCTTGTTCAAAGAAGGGTTGCATACATGGTTCCCACTTTGATGTACTTGCAGGGGCCTAGGACTCAATTTAAGGGGATCTGCTAACTGCATCATCCACTCTAGAACCAGGTGATCACTTTCAGTCATGGGTTTCACCCTCAAGGAGTCCACTTGATTCAACATTCGCCTTGAGACAAAATAAATGTCCAGATGAGAGTGCGGCCTTTCCCTTTTCCATGTATGTCTGGCTGACCATTTAATATGAACATATCTCTCTCAGATATTTCAGTCCTCCATACTTTTGCCCTGTTAGATAAATCTCTTATGTGGATTGCCTTGCCTCCCTCCCAATGCACTTTATATTGAGGTCACTGCACGATAAAATTAGTGAGGAATTAATTCATTTCCACATAGACTTTGTCATTTACTGACATGACTGTGTTTACAAAATCCTCCTCAGAAATTCCATGGGGATTCCAGTAAAAATTAAATATTGCAGTGACCTGTGATTTCCCAGTTAGAGGCACCTTTGAATTTATCAGCCCTCTTTGTATGAAAGGATTTGGATGGGTTATCGTCAGGATCTTAAGGCCCTGTCCTTGTTTAATCAAGGTCATAAGGCCAGATGTAATTCTACCCTTCTTCCCCTATTTGGCTAAATTACAGAGTACATCGAACCTGTCCCACAAAGGGACTGAGTCCAACCAAGTCTCTTGAAAGCAGCAAATGTCAAAATCTTGTAAAGTCAGGGCATCATTATTGAACAGATGCATGAAACTGTGGGTTGTTTTAACCCACTAGGCTCTGCCCTGCGGCATCACTGTGTGCTGGTGGCACGAGAATCAGCAAAATGGCCGTGAAAATCCCATGTGCGCCAAAACCTAAGGAAATTGCACCCCATCAAGCACAAAAAGATGGCTGCCAAATCTACCATGCATGTTGTCAGTGGTGGAATGGGGACCACACTCTGAAACATGTCATTGTGCTGTCCAACATGTAAAAATGGAGCAGAGATGAAAGCAGTGCTTGCTGAAAGAAATCCAAAATCTGCTTTTAAATCTTTTCTTGGTTGTTAAAAAATACAGAATGCTGGTCCCAAACACCCACAAACATCCAATCTTCTTGTTGGTGCATTTACAATATCCAGGAAAGTTGAATTGGTCACAAAACCATCCACAGCCAGTTTGCCTGCCTGGGAAAGCTGTCAAAATCTGGGCTCAGTACCAGCGGCCGCATGTGACTGTTTCAAAAGCCTGTTTTAAAACTGTAAAAGTTGTACCATTAAGACCTAATGTCTCAAATCTAAGTGACTTGTTATCAAGAGCAAACTAGGTCGTCACTATTTAAACTCCATGATTTAGAGCCTAGAATCAGTGTCCTAGATGTTTGTTTTAAAATTGTAAGTTTATTTCAACAAAGAAAAATGTAACAAATTTACTTTTAAAGTAAGCCTGATTCAGCCAAAACTACAAACAAGCTCCCCCACTGGGAAAGACACCTCCCTTCTGCTTCCTGCCAAAAGGCCAGAAAATCACCTTTAGGTATTGATGAAGAGGGGAGGAGATTTGGGCTGCTGCTCCTGGGAGAGACAATGGGCATTCCTGGGTTGAACGGATATCCAGATTAAGGTGTCAACAGTGCTCACTGCCAGAGGAAGAAGGCAGGGATTGCTTTTGAGCTACAAGAAATCTTTGGAGGCGGGGATAGATGGTTTTGTTGATTCACAAATGGACAAAAATCAGATTTCTAATCAGACTGATAATTTATTGTGGACAATTGTTAAAAATATAGAAACCCTGGACTTCTGAAATTTTGGGGGTACATTTTAAGAGGTGCCAGAACTCTGCTATGTTCTGGGATATAACTGTGGAAATTGTGGTTTTATAGCAAATGCATTGATGTCAGAAATATTAAACTTCACACACTTATGCCCCTATGCAATACGCACATGTGTACCAAGTTTAGACAAAATAGATATTGTATCCCGGACAAAAAAGTGCGAAAATGTGTCAAATCAGTCCCAAGATCCTACAGAGACGGGGCTTGGATGAATACTTGCTCCATAAAATATGGGATATGGATATGCTATTGTTATCAGGTTTGTAAAATTGTAAATATATATTCGATGTCCCTGGGCTGCAAATGCGCGATACAAATGCAAATAAATAAATAAATAAATATTATATGAAACATGTATTTCATGTGCAAAAACAAAGGGGAAGTTTTTCCTGACTCATAAACCAAATCGTCATGATGACACTCTGTTTTCTTCTTCAATCAAGGGAGAGGAAAGACCCTAGCCAATAGAATACCTAGGGGATGCGCTTAGGATAATTCAGCATACCCACCCCTTTAATAAATGCATAAATAGAGACAGCATAGGCCCTACAAAAACACACTGATCCACCCACCATCCCGATTTCAGCGAAGCACTCTGCAGGAGAACCATCCATACTCCTTGTTCCAGACCACAAAAACTTTGCAAGCAGAAAGGCTCAAAGCATAGCTGAACCACTTTCAGCTGGGCCTAACTTCCAGAACCCATCCCTCAACTTAAAGAGGAAACCAAAGAGCAGCCTAGCTGTGCTGTAGCTGCTTTCCTGCTAAGAATTATTGCCAGAATCCAAAGATCCAACCCAGTAGAGCTGTGCCGTGACCTGATAGCTGTGAACCAGAAACAGAGCAGATCCAGTCCAGTCCCACCGAACCGTGTCCAGAGCGCCTTGCTGATTGCAGACCAGAGCGCCTTGCGGTCCAGTCCGTTGTGCCTAGCAGAATTCCTGTCCAGAAATGTTGGCTGACCTGAATCCCTGACGGTTCCATCCAAAAATATATAGTGAGTATCCTTAGTATAGGACTGTCACTAGCATATGTACTGTCCATAAGTCATCCCTATCCAGATCCATCCCATATTATATCCAGAACTGTTTTGTTAGAAATCCTTTTTGTCTTGCCTGAACTCTCCATCTCATTCCCTATTTTCTTCTGTACTAGTAGTGTTAAAATCATCTTTGCGCTGATATATTTTATCTGAAGAAAGACAAGCGTCTCAGCGGGCAAAAACCTGATCAGTGACGTCCCGATCTGGTGGCTGTGCTGTCGTGTAGTTTGTATCTTCTTAGTCCACCCCTAGCGTAAAGAAGCCTTGTTTGTAATTTTAAAAGCGCATTCTTGTTTTGCAATTTTGCCTCTTTCTGATAAAAACGACCTCCACAAAAACCTCCATAACTTGTTCACGTTTATGCTAGAAACGAAATTTAAGTGTCTACTTGAAGCTAACATCCTAGGCTTTCCAATGAACCCAGAACCGCATCTCACCTCCTTAGAGTTTTTCCGCAATCGCGCTTACCACGCGCAGAAAAGTTTGCCCCAAATTTTTCGTTTGCCTCAAATCTATAACGTGTGAAATAGCTGTACATTGCACCCGACCACAAAATTAAGTTTTCTACTTGCTTCTCACTCTCTATTTATTGTTAGTGTTTGTCTGATACCATACAAAGCGGCTCCCATTAGTATTTCAAACATTTCAGTGAATTAAAACCATTTTTACCATTCCATTCAAGCCAACTTTAAAACCATTTTTGACAAGTTTGCAATCATTCCTGTTTCTCTCTCTGTGTTTGCTGGGGGAAATTGGGATTGATAGTATTTGCTTAGATTCTGCATTCCTGAAACCTGTACTCTCTCCTTCTATATTCTTCATATTGTATATTGGGGGATTGAGGGGTGTGCAGGGGGAAATATTAACCACATTGCCATTTGATTGAACACACAAAGGTATTATTTCTATGCTGTATTATTTTTCCCATCATTACTCCTTGTGATTAAAGAGATTGTTAGTGTAACATCACCCCATTGGTGATCATTGTATAACCATTAAAAATAGTGTGATATATATTGTGAAATCCATAAAATAAATATTCTAACTTTGCAAACCAGTCTGCTTCCTGGTTCAGTGTAACCGGGGGGGGGGTTAAAAGAGAGGGGTGTTAAATAAGTGGTACATCGTTCAGAAATAAAAGAATTTACAGACATAAATAATGAATTAAGGGGTTCAGCTGTGCATCCCATGCTAGGCATTGACTTAGGTGAAGTGCCGGGTTGAAATCACTTAAAAAACCTCTCGTATTCACCGATCCCACCGTAAGAGGTCATCTGTGGCTATCCTTTGGCTGTTACCTTTTTGAGTCTTTCGCCAGCGCAGAGGCCAACCAAGACCAGTTTTTCTTTTGATTGTTTAGATTTGATTCTTCCTCTCTCGTTCTTACTTTTCTCTGTTGTGATGATCTACAATTAAATGTTATCTTTATTGCACAATCTTTCTTTGCTCCTTTCTTTTATTCATGTGGAGCTTGTATCCATTGTTGCAACCTCCTTCTTTCTTTGGGACCGAGTTGGGGCTTGATTTTAGTTGTTACATAGCATTTTATTTCGGTATCTCGCCCAATAGGTATGATTCTGCCAGTATATTCTGCAAATTCAAAGTGCATTGGCAAGAGGTCCAGCCCCACTTCTAGCGGGCTTGTTCTTATTAAGACTGAGTACAGTTGGAGCATGACTGAGTGCATTCAAGCCTCATTAATACATTTAACAACCTTTACTTCTTCAGGGTGTATATTTCTCAGTTTTTGAACGTATTGGAGTAGTTCCATGATGTTTCATCTGTTCAATATCAGACCATCCCGAGAGGGACAAATCTTTCCACAGACCACATATAATTGGAGTTCTGTGGAGGTTTAGTTATGAGTTTGTTGCCATAGTGAGTCATTGCTTTGTTTGTAGGAACATCTTTATTATTAAAAAGTGGTAACTCTCTTGTTGCTTTGGCCTCAATGGCATTTCTCCTTTGTTACAATGTCTGGTACTAGGAATAGGAGTCGTTCATTGACTTACAACAAGAAGATGGCTTTCCCTAATACTCAGTGGGCTGCCCAGGTACGAGATTTCATCTTCCTTATTAAAGGTGACATTTACCAAATGGGCTGCCCCTTCCTCAATCATGTCTGAGTATGTAGAGAGATCTGCCAGTGAAATCTCTGGCACTCCGTTTTCACCATCACTGAGGTAAGTTTCTCGATTTTGGTAGTGGTCACATTGTCTTTGGGTCTGTGGATTTTCTTGGCTTTTGTAGTCAACAGCCTTTCCAAAGTCATTGGTGCATCGGGACACGTCATTCTCCTCAGGAATGCTCTTGAACCATTCAATTTTGCTTTTTTCGGTGGAGGTTGATTTTTATCTTTTTGCCTTATGGTCTGGGGTCGGTTTTATTCCTAGAGTCATCATTGGTAATTTTCTCAAAAATCTGGTAGGGCTTCACACCGGGGGCACTCAGTTGGTAGTTGTTATTGGAACAGGATGGATCCCTGCATTCTTCAGCATTACTGCATCGCAACTCGTGGGTTGTTTTCATCACCTCAGGTAAGGAGTCTCCAATAATTATTGCCTTCTCTTGCCCTATATTCCATTTTGAGTCACTATTGTCTCCACATTTGTGGTGCATTCCACATTCCTGTCTTGTGTTACCATCATTGACGGGAGCCGCTCAGAAATTGGCCTGTGAGAAGTAGACTGCATTGTGATTCCAGTCGGTCTCGAGGGGATATGCTCGGACACAGTTTGATTATCCTTAATACAGGTGAGTTCTGTTTCTATGCTCATTTAAGTTGTGGGGTTTCGGTTTCTTTGCAGTGGCAGATTCGTCATACGTTCATTTTCACAGTACGACCATGTCCACTTCATTGCTTCCAGCAGCGCCATCATTAAGGCAGTTTTATCGGCCTCTTTACCTCTGGCCAGCTCGTATAGTCTAGATAGCCATTGGCCCGTCAACTCAGCTTCCCTGTGCAGTCGAGTTTCAAGGCATCCAGCAAAGGTGTCCAGACTGGTTATTTTGGTATGGATCATTGTCATGAGGTCTCCTTGAGTTTTTATCAAGTCACTCAGATTCTCATACGATTTTGTAAAGGGATTTAGGGCTATAGCTAGCGCAGCCATAATGGAGTCTTGAATTGTGAACATTGAAATCGGCAGAGCTGTAACCCTTTTGTGGGGATAAAATATATGTGTCACAGATTGCTTGCTTCATGATGATGAAGAGCTTGTGGATTCCATCTCGTTCTCTGGTGCCACATTGTCCTCATTCAAATCCAGCTATGGTTCGTTTTTGGTCGGGAGATTTGTCAATTTCTGCAATTCCATCAGCCCTTTAGCTGCCTGATTTTCCTCCATACCTGGTACCTCTTTATCAGATGGGGGCGGATACATTGTAATTGTCTCAGAGTTCACTGTGTGTTTGCAGTTTTGGCATTGAGCATTTATTCGAGAAGGAGTCACTTAAACTTCTCTGCCAGGCCATATTAGTTTTGATGTCTAAGATGTCATTTTGCAGCTGTGCTGGCTTTACAGGGAGCTCATTTGACCAGTTACGGCCAATCCAGTGGTCCCACCCTAAGCCTCCATAGGGGGAGGTCCTGCCAATAGGCATAATCAGGGGAGTCAGGCCGTGGAAATTGCTCCTCTAAGAATGCATTATCTTCGTCCCACATTGTGGGCATTGTGCCATCTCACATATTTTGATCATAATTCTCTCCTGATTTTTGATATTCATCCAGGTATTCACAGAATGTGGGCTTCTTTTCGTTATCCAAGGGCCATACCAACCGCTCCTGTGATGTTTGTAGTGTCTGGATGTGGGATGTACTGATGATAGATATTGTTCATCGAGGGGCACTTCCCTTTCCTTTTGATTGCTTCAACTTCATTTCACTGGCTCATGCATGGGGTTGTTCAGTTCCTGTTGTTTTGTTTTATCCTCCTCTGCTAAGTAGAGCATGCAATAAGGTTTGTTCTCTGCACTTTCCCCGAGGAGTGGGTAGATCCCTGAGTTGAGTTTCACAGGATATAGGAAACACTGGTGGACGATTACCCCCGGTCTCCACAATTTCCCTTAATTTGTTCACCCTCACATCACTTGTCCAAGTTCACAGCTGCAGGAGCCGCACGCGCTTCAGAAGAGGGGAGGATCTGTTAGAAGTCGACTCTTCCTTGTCTCTCATTTTCATTTTCACTTGGTGGCGGGTACATGGACTGTTTGCCATTCGTTTGCAAGTGTCATGCTTAACAGCCCCAGAGCGTGAAGGATCAGCTAAGATGATACACTCCAAAGGGGGTACGGGATAAGGCAAGCAAAGGAAAGGGTAAGGCCACAGCAGGGCAGAGAGGCGAGGGAGATAGACAGTAGATCAGATGTTAATACGAGCTAGAGGCAGGAGATTTGCTCCACCTGATCATGCATGTCTTACCTCATAGGACAGACCGATTCACAATCTGGATCCGTGTCCAGGCCTCACAGCCTTCACAGACTGCATAAACTACCACACCTCTACTACAACTGTGCACTGTACTCTGCGCTGTCTTGATGGTTTAAAATGGTTAACTCTAATTCAGTAGCACTGCAGACAAACTCCTGCCAGACTACATAGACTTCCATACCTCTGCCACGCAGTCTTTATGGTTTTAAATGGTTAACTCCAATTCAGTAGCACTGCAGACAGACTCCTGCCAGACTGTATAGACTGCCACAACCCCATCACAACCCCAGCAAATGCAACCCTAACACATGCAGCCAGCACCGCTGCAAATACCATCACCGAAATGGCAGCCACAGCAGGCACCCATGCAAACTCAACAGGCCCAGCTGCAGCAAGCCCCAATAAAGCAGGCTATGGTACCACAATGGAACATGACTTCAGGAACATACAGGTGCCTGCACCCAAAATGGGGAGTGTGACTGTGATAGGAGGAAATCCATTCACAGGTACAGGGATGAATTTATATCCACAATAGGACAGCCCACAGAGTGAATTGATGTGTTCAGTACTATCGGTGACACCAGACCCTCAAGAGGAACCACGGGTCAAGGTGACAATAGAAGGCAAGATATTTTCATTCTTAGTAGACAGTGGAGCTACTCGTTCCTGTGTCCACGAGGAAAAATAGCCAGTGTCAGGTACTGCCATGAATACTCGAAGGTTCTCCAGGGTGAAAAATGTACTTACTTTTACAGCCGAATTGCCAATTTCTGTAGGAGAACATCATATGGCAATGCCATTACTATACTATAGGCAGACACCAGTCAATATATTAGAACGAGACTTAATGACAAAGCTTAACATGACAATGGGCCTCATTACGAGTCCGGCGGTAGCCGTGCCGGAAAAACCAGCAGGATGCCGCTGTATCCGTAATACCATTCCACCTCCATGATTGCCGGAATCACCGGGGCATTACAACCCCGGTGATCCGGTAATTCCGGAGGCGGAATTCTGTAAATTCCCATTCCCATGGAGTCCCACAGGACTCCATGGGGGTGGGGACCATCGAAAAACTGGTTCCATCTATGACAGAGCTGGTGTTTCCATGTCCGCCTGCAGGCAGGTGGTGTTAATCCTGCCAGGTCAGACCTGGCGGGAGTGACACCTCCTGCCTGCAGGAGTGACACCTCCCACCTGCAAGAGTCTGAATCAGCCAGTCCGGAAACAACGGTGGGGGCGGTTTTACCACCACCGTTCTTTCCGGACCGGCAGGGTTGTAATGAGGCCCAATATATTTCACTGATAAACGAAACATGTGCTCTACTCCAGGGATGCACTATATGATTGTGGGAGAGTTTATACTAGCCTTTACAGGCCAGAAAGCATTACGAGGAGTGCCTTTAGATCCAGAAGTATTTTTTGTATGGAGTAATTTTTTTATTATCATGATTACCCAGGTTGGCAGGTAAAATATTCAGAATACCTGATGAATAATTGTTCAGACGAGAAATCCCTATGGAGGATGAGGAAGGGAGGATCATTCCATTAGAGTTCGAAGCAGCAGTGGTCAGAGAAGAAAGGGTGATGTTGCATGGGACAGATGATGAAGGAAAGGGATGGAGGACAGTGATAGCCCTCAGTGAAGGATACAGGTTGATAGATTTGACAGACAAAGGCCCTCATTACGACCCAGGCGGTAAGTTACCGCCTGGGTCGTACCCTTACCACCATGGTGTAAACTACGTTTACACCATGGTGGATGGCGGATTTACCGCCCCATTCCAAGGTGAGTGGGGCGGTAAATCCCCATTTCCCATTTTACCCTTCCCCATTCCCATTTTTGCCCCATAGGGCATAATGGGAATAGGGAAAGGCGCTAATTACGCCACCGTAAATTACGGTGGCGTAATTAGCACCAAGGTCCCTTTGCGGCATGGGTTTTAACGCCTGCAAAAAGCAGGCATTAAAATCACCATCCCGCAAAGGGACCTTGGAATCACGCGTTAAGGGTCGGCGCCGTTTACGGCGCCGTAAACCCCTTAACGCCTGGGTCCTAATGAGGGCCAAAGAACTGTTTAGAGATGACTATTCTGATGATGACCTAGTGCTTTTATAAGTATCACTTATTGGATTAAAGTAAAGAATATAAATATAATGCAGACAATGGCATGGTAAAAAAAAGACTGTCATTTTTTAAAGAAGACTTAGAGAAGGTGCCAGAGATCTTGAGGACCAAGAGTCGATATGATGTGGGTTTAATAAAGGGGACATGTGCAGTTAAAATTAAATTAAAACCAGGAGCTCTTTTACACAAGCAAAACAATATCCCATGTCTAGAGAGGCGGATGAAGGTATATTTGAGACCATTTCTACTTTAATGAAGCAAAGCATATTGGTGCAATCAGACTCATCATGTAACACAGTTGTGTACCTTGTGAAAAAATCAAAGTGGGGGGTCGAGGAGATTTATTCAGGACCTTTTCCCCTAAATAATATAGTCAAAGCTGAGTTTCCTGTAGTTCCAAATCCTGCGACGATACTGTGTAACATTACATTCGCAGGCAAATATTTTACAGTTGTCGATTTAAAAAATGCATTCCCCTTTATGAAGACTCACAAGATTTGACTTCCTTTTCATATAGAAATACATGCATGAAACATTCTTGTTTGCCCCAGAGGTACTGTGTGTCCTCTTCAATTTTTAATAGAGTATTCCAGATGGACTTTGGAAATGTCCAACTCAAAAGTGCAGTAATTCAGTATGTGGATGACACTTTGGTGTGTATTGAGACAGAGGAAAGGTGCAGAGAAGACTCAGTTAAACTCATGACCATACTTTCAGAGAAAGGATAAAAGGTAGATGAGGAGAAATTTCAATATTGTCAAGAAGAAGTCTTGTATATAGGACATTTGATCTCTCAAGCAGGGAGAAAAGTAAAACTTGAAAGAGCAGAAGCAATCATGAAAACCTTAGCACTTAAAACAGTGAGGGAAATGCAAATATTTCTAGGCCTATGCAATTATTGCAGGGTTTGGGTCTTCGATTACCGTACATACATTCAACCACTTCTCAAAAGGCCCAAAGACGCTCAAGTAGATAAAAGTACAATAACATGGACAGATGCGATGACTGAGGGGTTAGAAGAATTGAAAAAAGCAATTAGTACAGCCCCTGTGTTTGGGGATACCAGATTACATTAAAGAGTTTTATTTATTCTCCCATTTGAATGGAGAAGTCATGACAGAGGTCTTACACCGAAGACAACATTAGGACAAGGACACAAACCATTGGCATATTGTAGTGGGATTCTAGATCCAGTAATGAAGGGACACTATCCCTGTGAGCAATCTTTAGCAGCTGCTGCATTTGCAATTGAAAAAACTTCAAGTATAATGATGGGGTGTTCAGAAACGCTGTCTGTAGAGCATGCATTATGTGCAATTTTAGAGAAGCCCAAACGTCCATGGACCACACAAAGAGCATTGGGGTATGAGATGATTAGTTCCAACCCCACGATTAAAATTGTTAGACGTGAGACAGTGAATCCAGCAATGTTTATAGCAGACCGTGTAGGAGTGGATGACTATGTACATGTTTGCACAACGTATATTTGGAATAATAATGAAATCCCCCAAGTTAGAGAAAATTCTACTGGGAGGGGCGATGTTGTTTTTATTGATAGTTCTTTGAAAATTGACCAGATGACTGGAGAAAGGCATATATGAGCAGCGGTAGTAACACTGAGTACAGAAGGAGAATTTGAGGTAGTAACAAGCATGAGATTGTCTTTGAATTATTCAGCCCAGGCTACAGAATTGGTGGAGCTCATCGAAGCACTGCAGAGCTTTGAGGAGGAAATTACAGTGTGTTCTGACTATATGACATCTGCTGTACACGCAGGTTTGTCATGCTGGAAAATGAGGGGCTTGATCCGCACAGACAGCACTCCGGTGCAACATGTGGCCCCAGTCATAGGCTTATAGAAGCATTAAATCTTCCAATGACCCTAGCAGTCGTAAAATGCTTAGCACATTCTAAACAAGCAGTTTTAATTTCCAGCGTAAACGAATCCGCAGATGTAGAGGCCAAAAAAGCAGCCTGTTATCCACCCATATCTAGCTTAGAGATGAAGATGTTATACAAATGACAGGATGATGCATGTTAGCAGAGGAGGGTATTTACATGCTGTCTGTTGTTCAGTTAATTCAAATACAAGCTTGAGCTCCACAAGAAGAAAAGGATTTATGGAGAAAAGGGGGGGTGTTCTTTATCCCAAACTGAGCCAATTTGGAGGCAGGATAGCACTGGAAAGCCAGTTATACATCTAGCATTATTGAGAATAGCGCTGGAGCAGATTCACTACCCAGCACACTCGACTTAAGAGAGTCTAACTGCAACAATTGCAGAAGAATTGTTCTTACCCAATTTCCTGGAGTATATGGCACAGTAAATTGTGAATTTCATAGTGTGCCAGAAATTCACTGCGGGGCAAACTTTGCAAACAGTGAGAGGATCCATTCCTAGACCCTTTGGCACATTTCAGCATTTGCATATAGATTAAATAATATGATACAGATATGAAATGGCTACAGGTATATGCTGGTCGTAGTATGTCCTTTTTCTAGATGGATAAAGGCAGATCTGTGCACACAACCTGAGGCCCTGTGTGTTGCCAAGTTCTTTGTACACAAGGTGTTCCCCGGGTGTGGTGTGTGCAAAGTTTTAAGGTCTGACAATGGACCACACTTTGTAAATAAACTTTTTGAGCAGATAGTACCTCTGTTAGGTATAAAACATACATTTTCCTCCGCTTATCACCCACAGGCGAATGGCATCTATGAGTGGTCAAATGGATTGTTGAAGGAGTGCATAGCCAAGTTGAAGATGACACTGAAAAAGGGATGGCTCCATTGCCTGCCCCTTGCTTTATATACCCTAAGAAATCAGCGTGGTTCAGATCACCAACTAACTCCTCATGAGTTGGTGACTGGACAATGTATGAGAACCCCATTGAATCCCCCTGACTAGGGTAAGTACTGACACCCACAGTATAGCGAAGGCACGAGGTGACAAGATGCACGATTACTTAACAACAATGATTGCAAATGTTTCTTTTATATCTCAACAGATAAAGAGCAGAAGGGATGGGTCAAAAAGAAGTAACAAAGAGAATCAATCTCGTGAAACAGAAGATTTGCCGAAACCTCCAAGGCTGTATCCAGAAGGTCAGGTGCTAGTACGTAAATTCATTTGCACCTGGAGTGTGCCAGGCTTTGAAGGGCCTCATCAAGTAGAGGAGGCTAGCCACAACCAAGTGAAATTGAAGCGGTGAAGAACATGGTTACATCTACATGATGTCAAACCATATAAAGGCAAAACATCTGCCTCTCTCGAAGACATCCCAAAAGAAGCAAGGTAAATTGTTCCATGTGTGCTGATCCATCCAAACAAAGCAAGAGAAGTAGTTCTGCGCATGCAGACTCGCCAAATGGCTAGAAACGAGAATAAGGAGAATGAAGTACACACAAGCACTGTAGATTAGGGTTCAATGTTTTTCAAAACCAACTAAAGATCATTGTATTCCAGATTTGAAAAGGAGAAAATAGACTTGTAGCTATCTTGGAACACTCCTTTTAGACAGGCTCAAGCGACAATGAGAGGAGCGTTCAGACTTTGAAGAAGAAAGAAGAGCATGGACTATTGTTTATGATACCCTTCATTATACTAGTATACAATACTTACCTGTTCTTTTTTCCTAGATAGTGCAAACTTATTTCGTCCTAATACGAAGAGTATTAAATAGTATCAACTTTTTTGGAGGACCCCAAGAATAATTGTATTGTCTGGATAGTGATAATCGCAATAATACTCCAATTCTTTTTATAGAAGTGATTAAAAAGGAGTTTACATTTGCATATTAAAACAAATACAAATGGAGAGTCTTCAACATTTTAGAAGTTCATTGCCGTCCAAAAAGTCAATGGGTTTTCATGGAATATTGATGATGATATCAGTTGGTATTATGATTTGTGTTTTTCTCCTTATTATTATGGCAGTTCGAAATGCGGCAAAGGTAGGAGAAATTTAGAAAGTATTAATTAAACATTTATTATTGTTCCCACTAAAGGCACAGATAGCCTGTTTTACAATATATCTAGGAGTTTATTTTGATTTCAAAGGGATGTTGAGGAGAACCATGAAGGTATAAATCCATGTCTTGAAAATTCAGTTCATTTAAAGAATAACCTATGTTATCAGCACATGAAAGAGGTGGGTGAAAAAAGTCAGACGAAAGCTGTAACGTTTGTTCCCTTATACTATATGTCATGAATGCAGCAAGAACATTTATTGCGAGAGAAATGTCTACATATGATGCAAAATGCCTCGGTCATCTAGCAGCATGCACAACCAGAAGGCAATTTGAAGGAAAATGGGCTATGTTACGATGGTGATCAAAAATTGTATTTCCATATGAAGACACCTATGTGAAGACAAGAAGGATGGAAAATGGACTAGGATGGACAACCAAGAAACATATAAATCCATCCCAGATTGGAGAACAAAAAAAGGTTGTCCAGATCCAGATGAAGAAGCTGAATTGCTCAGACATAACTGAAAAACCAGGATAGCCAAGATGTGGAGCGAGACCTCAGCTAGTGATATATGAACGTGTTTTCACCAGTACTGTGTGGGAAAAAGGGCTATTGGCCTGCCCTGCAAATCTATTCAAGAAAGAATCAGCAAACATAGTGCAGATAGTGTGTGACAAAGGCCTGGGCTAAATACTAACCGTTGCTCACATGGGTCAACAAAGAAGCAGGGCCAGTTTCTATAAAACCACTGAGGAATCCAACAACATGCTTCAAGAATGATGGCCTGTGCCTGGTTGGATAAAATAAAAGATATGGGCAGATAATTGAAGTCCCAGGAATGAATGGAGGAACTGCAGTGTTAATGGATTGATATTGGGCCTGTGGATCCAGAGCATACATGCAGTTGCCTAAGAATTGTGGAGGAATATGTTCTATAGTGATGCTACATGTATCAGCATTGGTGATTCCCCAAAGTGACCTCCATATTGATGAACTTCCAAAAATGGATGAACACTTAAGGACGAAGAGATCATCAGAACTCTGTCGACTAAAGAGAAGTAATTATTTCTGAGCAAAATCAATGGGGGCCTATGACAATATTCCAGATGAGCACAACCTGTTCAGCAAGATGGCACTGATAATGACAGCTATATTTTTGCCAGGACTTCAAGCTGCAGTAAACGCTAAGTGGCTGCAGATTACAAGATGGGAGTTGCTGCAGGCGATCAATGCAACAATAAAAGGATTCAATGCAATCAGAGAAGAATTGAGAGCCATCAGGCTGATGCCCCTCCAGAACAGGTATGTCATGGACTTAATTACAGCAATGGAAGGAGGTTGCTGTACATTCAAACCATCTCATGATGCAATATCCATGTTGTCAACTTTGCACACAAAGATGGTGCAGGAAGTAGATGAAATTGAGGATGATGATTGGTTTACATCTCTGCTCTCATGGATTCCAAAGTGGCTAGCAAATGCTTTCAAAATGCTTGGAGCAATACTAGTGTTCGCAGTGCTCGGATTCTGTCTAATAAGGATCATCATGGGACAATGCAAGAAGACAGCCAAGAAATCTATTGGGGTGAAGATAATGATTAATATCGATGCTGGAACAGGTGAACAGATGCAAAATGAAGCCAGTACCCTTGAGAATATTAGGAAAAGTACCCTTGCACCTCCAGGAACCAAGTTTCAATACCCCAAGGATCGGAAAATATATGTAGGACATTGGATATTCTGTGTACCATCTGGAGAGTGCAGTCATATGACCTGCAATGTGGATGAACACATAAAAAATCCGGGCCACCTGAGCGGGGTGACAAAGATTTGGATCCCTAAAAGAAGCAGGATGAAGAGAAGATGCTGATAAATGATGAAGAGGAGATACACATCATTGAAGAAGAGAATTTGGTTGAAAAGTCAACCAGAGGGCATAATATAAAGGAGCGGGTAAATGCTTTCTTGCCAGTTTCTGCCCCCTCACCACCGTCATATTCGAACAATGAACAGTGAAAGAAGAGCCATAAATGGGCCCCCCTGCACCATTCCTCTACCTCATTGAGTGTATGAGAGACATTATGCACTCAGACAGCCATACAGAATACACCCATGCACTAAAGGTGTGGAAGGATGTCGCATGGAAGAAAGCCGCATGGAAGAATTTTGCTTGCCAAGATGTCAGAATTCATCAATGAATATCATGAATAGACATTAAAGTGAAATCTGACATGGACAAAGTGGTGTCATGAAGAAGATATGTGGACCTATGTTGAAACAATATGAAAATACTAAGTAACAATGTAAGCGGAGCATTAGGAGTAACATAAACCTAAAGCTAAAGTAATCATGAATCTAATGAAGATGAAGTAATTTACTGACCAATAACTTTAAATACGCAGTAACGCAATGTAGAAAGACCATAGGCCTCATTACAAGTATGGAGGTAGCCATGCCGCTTTTAGCGGTATGGCTATCCCCATACCGGGTACCGGGTCTGGGTTCCTGGAATAGGGAAATACCGGGCCATTCTGACCTTGGAGGGCCCGGTATTTCCCCATTCCAGGAACCCGGACCCGGTACATCCCCATTCCCATTTGAGCTCCCATAGGGCTCAAATGGGAATGGGGAGGATGCTAACAAGGGCCTGTTAATGACGTCCTGGTCTGCTCGCAGGTCCCGCTAAGTACCCCTGGTTTTACCACCCCTATGAGGTGGTAGGGGGATAACGGGGCCGGCAGCCCTACCGGTGCCGTTATCCCCCTACCGCCTTCCTCGTAATGAGGACCAATGTATGGAAGCTTACTATAAAGGAATATATAGCGTGGCAAGAATGGCCATATCAGGAAAATGGATGCTGGCTCTCATTGACATTAACCAAGCTACCTCAGAGACCGGTTGAGGCTGCAAGAATCAGGAGATGCAGGAAAACAGTTTTGTGAGCAGAGACGATGATGAGTCAAGGTTGGCCCAAAGCAAAGATGCTATTTTTAAAAGGATAGGCACAGACCTAAAAAGCAGTACATGGATATAAGCTCTGAAGGTGGGACATTCTTCATAGATAGAAGACGAAAACATCTGTGAGAGCCAAACTGCTGTTCAATTAAAAGTGTATAAAGTTCATATGAGATAGAGTGAGCAAGTCTCTAGAAGCCAAGAGGAGCAACAGCATCCTACATAATTAAATCAAATAGCAGTAAATGGAAGGCTGAAATGGACAAATTCGTGTTTTTTTCACATGTGACTCAGAAGTCGAAAACAAGACTATTCATTAGAGCCTTAAGCTGAGATAATGTTGTGCTCACACTTCTTTGAATTTTCCAGGACAGTGAGGAGCAATAAGGTCAACTACACACGTAAGACTTTGGCTGATGTCCTACGGATGATAGATGATGGACTAATTGGGAAAATGGGGAGTAGTCTGACAAGATCCAAACACCTAGGTTTCGTTTCATGTACGTGCTGCTCAGTGCTTTAAGTGGGGTAAGAAATTGAGGGGGGGCCCTCGTTTGGGGGCGTGGCTTCCATTGTGGGAGTGGCCTAAAAGTGCACATATCATGGTAAGGTGCGCAAACAAATATATAAATGTATTTGAGGATTTATATATTTGTTTGCGTACTAATATGGTTTGTGACTTTTCAAGCCTTGTTTTATATACATAGCAATGTTACATATTTCTATGTTTATAAAAGGTGGCTTGTAAGTGCACAAAGCATAGTAAATTACGCACACTTGTGTGCTTACCTTACTATGGTCTGTGTACTTTTCAAGCTGCCTTTTATAAACATAGACATTTGTAACATATGTCTATGTTTATAAAAGACGGCTTGAAAAGTAGGCATCTTTTATAAAGCGTTGACGACGGACAAAACCCAAGGTGGCTTTGTCCGTCGACAAAGGTTTATAAAAGATGCCTTGAATTGTGTACGATTCAAGCAGTCTGTTATAAACATAGAAATATTTCTACGTTTATAAAAGATGGCTTAAACGTACACAGTTGAAGGCATCTTTTATAAAGCCTTGCCAAAGGAGAAAGGCGCCGCGAGCTCAGTGATCTCTGCTCTGAGCAGAGATCACAGACCCTGAGGCGTCTTTCAACCTCTGCGAACCCGCGGGCTCCGTGATCTAATCTGCATATTTGATCATGGAGCCCGCGGGTTCGCTGAGGGTCAGTGACCTGGCGAGGGAAAACTAAAGGACTCTAGCTTCCTCTGATGGCCCCTCAGACGAGGGGTCATCAGAGAAAGTTACAGTGACTGACGGAAGTGCCAGCCAGGCACAGCATGGTGTGCCTGGCTGGCACTTCTGTCAGCTTGCCTGACGTTAAAGTGGTGGGCGCATCTCCCGTCGCGGCTGCGGCCGCGGCGGGATAATGCGTCCTGCCATGGCGTGATGAGGTCGGGGGGCCCCGGCAGGGCCCCGGCTCAGCCCCACTTTTTGGAGACTGCCGGGGCCCGGACCCGGCAGGCCCCGGCCCACTTAAAGCACTGGTGCTGCTGAAGAATCAAAAGTTCAAGGTTTGGATAGGATGCCAACCAATCAGTGGGGTTGGGGGACAACCTAATTTACAATGTTGCGGGAACCAATACACTGTTTTTATGTCCATAATAATCAGTACTATATGTGTTTAGAGGTAGTTTGAGTCATGCCCTACAGAGGAGGGGTAGCCAATGATGCACTAATTCTTTATGTTCTATAAGTAGATATGATCCCTTCACCAATCCCTACCAATAATAGGTTTTGTATTTTGCCAGGAAGTCATAGATGACGCATATTGGCAAATAAGATCTCTATGTAATCATGCTGATGTGTGAATGTGTAAGCATCAGTCCGATGTCTGCCAGTTGGCCCTACTTTATTGAATTGATAGTAAAGTAATACTTTGCTATATTCCTTGAGTCTCTCTGATTATTTGGTTTGTGATCATTATTGTAATTCCATCTAGCACAAAAGATGCTTCAAGGTGCTACAGCACAGTTAACGTTTGCAGCCCCTGAAGGTGTGGGAGTATCAGCGATGTGTCAATGCTATAAAGGCGCCATATGAAGTGTTGTCTTGACATGAGAGAAAATTATGATGTTGGCAGAGATGACGGCAGAGAGAAGCAGTTTATTAAAGCAATAAGCCCTAAACTCTGAGTCTGGTAAAGCCCCGGGGACCATAGTTAATGAAGGGCCCAGGACTTTATCGGACTCGGTAATGCCCCAGTGGTGAGGGGCTTATTGCTATTAGTACCCCGGCCCGCAAGACCGGGGTTCTAAAAGCATTGTTTTTCTGTTCCGAAAGGCTGTGGCATTTCAGAACAGAAAAAAGAAATGTCAAAATTATTGCCGCCGGGGAGTGAAAACGGAGTCTGTTTTCCCTTTCCATGGCGGCCATTCAAAATCAATGTAAAAAGTAAACAAAGAAAATGGCCCCCATGGAAAGGGAGAAGGGACTACATGTAGTCCCTTCTACCTTTCCATGGCGGCCAATTAAAAAATAGTAAAATTGTAAACAAAAAACATGGTCGCCATGGAAAGGAAGAAGGGACTACATGTAGTCCCTTCTTCCTTTCCATGACGGCCTGTCACGGATCGGGAAAGGATGTGCTGAGGACAGAAGTGTTCCCAGCGTGTTCGCTCCCAAAAAAAGGACCAAAAAGAAGGTAAGTGGGGTTGGGAGGGCAGGGAGGGAATTGTTTGGATGGGAGTGCGGGGGTTGAGAGAAAATACTTACCTGAATCACTGGCTGGGGAAGATGGCAACCTCCAGCCGTGTGGTGGCTTGGAGCGGGGATTACCTCGTTCCGAGCCTCCTCATTGGCTGAGGGGTTGCCACCCCCACCACCGGGGACACAAAGGAAAGTAACATCGGGAGCAGGATTCCTGGTCGCTTAAAGCCCCGGCGAGGGCCAATCAGATTGATTGTAACAATCTGATTGTCCCTCGCCGGGTACAAATATGGATTATTGTTCCAAAAATGAATGTCTGAACTATGAGTAGCATTTTATGACCCTGAGTGTTTATTATTTTACTTATTGTAGCATACACTGAGAGGGATGGCCCACCTATGGTAATGCATGCACTCGAGGGAGCTCCGAAGTGCATGCGCTGTAGAACTGCTGAGACAATGCTTAAGGAGGCACCGAGTACAGGGTGAAGGACACGAGGCCGCCATCTTTGGTCTAGGTCCTGTCAGTACTGGTTACAACAATGGGGCCTTATTCCCCAGCGGAACTACGTAAGGAAGCAGTTGCTTGATGCCCCTCACTTGAGGAGGTGAATACCAGATGTTATCAGACTGAGGCCGTTGCCCTGAAAATGGAATGTCATGTGACTGTCCATCATGAACTAGAAGTAGGGGAAAGACTCAGAGGCATACAAAAATGCTTATTGTTGTATAGAGGGTGGGGTGGGTCAAATGGAAGTGATCTGTTATGAATGGGGTCAGACCACAGGGGCTATTAAGGGGCAGGGGAGATGGAAGGAGGGTTAGGTTGCATCGGGTGGTTGGGCATGATGAGATGATGTCCGCTTGTTGGCTTGCAAGTGTGGTGTCTAGTCAAATGGTCGACAGACAAATGGTCGACACAATTTGGTCGACAGGACAAATGATCGAATTTTTTTTTTAGTTATATATATTTTTTTAGGTTTTCGTTTAGGGAAAAAAGGGTTTTTTAGCAAAAAAAAGGGGGTTGGGTGGGACCCCCCCCAAAAAAAAAAAATGTGAAAAAAACAACAAAATTCGATCATTTGACCTGTCAACCTTTTGGTGTCGACCATTTGTCCTGTCGACCATTTAGATTCAACCAGTTGACCTACAACCTGCAAGTGTAAATAAATGGGACCCGATTTGTCCATTCTTTATACAGCCTCTTAGTCCTGAAAAAAGTATTTCCTTCGATAAGACCAAGGTTGAAAATCAGGCTTGTGATAAAAAACCTATGATGTAACAAATAGAAACATTTATAGAGAGAAGGTTCCCACATCATCTAACTGTGCTATTAAAAACACCATATACTGTATTGAGGTCAAAGAAAGAGTTCACTATAGGAGTGCCAGACCCCTCACTTCATAAGAGAAAGTATTGAATGGAAAGGAAAATGATAGCATCTGGAGCTAACAAGTTATCAGTAAGAACTCCCACTGTGATTGCAATTGTGGACGTGGGCTAAGACATGTTTCCCTATGAAATACCGAGAGTCGCAGTGGAAGAAGGAGGCATAATTACAGCATCCCAGCAGAACTGCATCTGGGTCACATGACGGGTAGAGTGGACAATCTGGTGACCCGTGGTTGTGATATTCTCAGTATGGAAATGAAGAAGATAAATCAAATAACACTTGCTTTATCCCTTCAATACCAGTGTCAAATATGTTTGAGGCTCTAAATCTAGCCACACCTGAGGAGGGGGGTGGGGGGCGCATAAAATTAATAACAAAGAGCAAGTTAACTTAAAAGCAGGGGAAAACCAAACTGGCTTTACACCAGTCCTTTTTAATGAAGATGTCAAGGACCTGAAAACCGGCTTGTGTAGTTGTAGTGGTATTAGTAGTTTGTCATGTGTATAGTGCCTTAATCCCATTATTATGGCCTCAACATGCTTTGGGTGGAATGCCCTCAAGGGATCAGAGTCCACGGTATGGGAAAGATGGCGCAGAGGTTAGAATGCGTAGGTGCATTCAGCCAATATTGGTAGTTGGTGGGCTGGCCTAACCCTAGTAAGCCACCCACGATGGTCGGGCATGTGGATGAGTGCTGAGAGGTGTACAGGAGAGCACAATTGCAAGACACTCGTTATGTGTCCAGCTACAGTGAATGCATGTCTTAGAACCTAGCTACATTCTGATGGCAGATATGTTTTGCATAGTGTTATAGTACGGCGTATCGATGCAAATGTGTGTGGGTTAGTGGCCGTACCTGCGGCTAAGTCCACCAAAGTGGTTCAAAATGACATACCTTTGAGGTTCTGTTGAGCTTTGCCTTTGCTGTAGCTGTGTTGTCAGGTTGTTCCATCAGCTCTGAGATTGTACTTAAACTAGCTTTGGACCGTATGCTGGGAGGCATTAATTGATTCGGCCAAGGTATCATGATGGATAAGAGGGAGGGCTCTTTGCGTTTCCTGAAGGGAATACACAGGGTTTGAGGGCCTTCCTGGAAGATAGGTAATCCTCATCACGGCGGATGTTCAGGGGAAGAGTGTTCCAGATGGTGGGGGCTTAGACAAAGAAGGAAGATACTCCAATTCTAGTGCAATTGAAGGGGGATCATAAGAAGGAGTGCAGAGCCAGATCCAAGGATTAGGGTGGGTTCGTAGCAGGTAAGCTTGAGTTGGAGAAATTCTGTGCCTGCCTTGTGAAGGGTGCAGTGAGGTATGCACATGGCCTTTAATGTCGCCCGTCCACTGATAGGGAGCTACTGGAGTACTCTAAGGGCAGGAATGATGTGTTCTCAGGGTGAGAGTGCGAGGATGAGTCTGTCTGCAGAGTATTGGATTCTCTGGACTTTTCAGAGCTGGTAGTGTGACAAATCAACTTCCAGGGCACCAGTGGTCCAGGGATGAATATCGGTTTCTAAACCATTAATCGCCCCACACAGCAGAAGGGATACAAACAGATTGGAAACCCAAGCAAATTATAAACTTCCTTGTCCACATTTGATAACGTGTACAGAACTGCATGCTTATTTCTGAAAGGTCATGGATTGTTGGTTAGTTGCAACATAGTGAAAATGCAATTATTACCCAATGATGAAAGGAACTGTCCAGTCAGGTTGTATAAACATATCTACTTTATTACTATCACAACAGACAGTTCCTTGTCACTATGAAACACAACCCACCCTGTAAATGAATGCAGATGACAGACAGATAAAACAGAAGGAAAAGGGATGCACTCTGGATACTGACAGGAGGGTAGTCGGTATAAAGAATAATCACAACAGTTCAAGGATACTTGGTTTCAGCACAAAGGGAGAAATGGGTCTTAAAATGTCTCTAGGGGCCTTCAGAGAAGAACCAGGAGAAAAGAACCCCAAGGTGCCTTGTTCTGTAGATGTTCTTAGTGATCGACAGGATCAAGTCGGTTTAAGAGCGCTTTGCAGCTTCTGCGACAGAGTTGAAGATGGGCGACAGCTGCGGGTATCAGGGGGAAGGCAGTTCGGCGAGTGAGGCTGGACAGACAGCTGCAGGATGGCCTACACAGCGGCTCTGTGTCAGGAATCGTCTCAGTGCTGGTCGGTGGTTCTGAAGCACTGGTTGAGGCGTCTCAGATGGTGTTAGCGACTGTGGCGTAACAACAATCAGCAGTACAGCTCAAGAGGCCCGATTGGCTCAAAAATGGCCTATAAGGTGGACGTCAGTAGATGCTTGTCGATGCACTTCTATAAGGAGGACAGCGTAAAGCTGAGGAGAGTGCTGCAGGGAGCTGCCTTGTCCTTGGTTTGGTTCAGAGACTATCTGGCACTTCCCACCTAGGAAACTTGCTGCAGAGCCTAACAGGGCACGCTTTGTGCCGGCTGGGCACCGGTTCTGGAACTGCTGGAGGGTCCTCTGGATTTGGTATCTCCCGCTGTTCCCTGGAAGATTTTTAGGGGGAGGATTTTGCTTCCCTTTTCGCGGTCCTGGCCTTCCTTCACTGGTGGAATATGTAATACAGACTGTACCTTCAGCGACGGTCCAATGATGAGTTTTTCCTTCTGCTTCTGGTGAAGCCATCAAATGATCTGCCAAAAGAGGGGCTTGGACCTCTTTTAAAGCCAAATGGACCACAGGGATTGGTGTAGGCTAAGCCTACCTTAATGAACCACTCCAGGTACCTCACCAACAATCTCCTGTATGTATGAGATCATAACAAGAGTGTGTTGCAACGAAAGGGTAGAAGGGTGAAACCATGTAATACTGAATCCCACCGATCTTCCCATACGTTATGTATCAAAGGGTCCCTCTGGTTGATTGAGCTCTCTGTGGTTCCTGATTAAAGCGGCAGGTCTCCCTTATGTTATGTTATGTTATGCTATGTTATGTTATGTTATGTTATGTTATGTGCATACTTCTAACGTGCCGAAAGCGTCAGGGCGCAGAGAGCCGAAAAGACAAATTCACATTTTGATCTTAATTAGCAGTTAGACCCAGCCTAAAAGTAGGATAGGCGGCCGCGTTTTATTGAAACAAGAACGTGTTCAGTGATTTCCTGAAACTCAGATAATTCTCCTCTTGCCGAAGGGCCAACGGCAGTTTGTTCCATTATTGTGCTGCCTTGACCGGAAAGGATCTACCTCGATGTAGTGCACAATTTACACAGGGTATATTCAGTAAGCCTGTGTCAGCTGATCTTAGCCATCTCCAAGGTGTATAGAAAGAGAATTGTTTTTTAAAATAACTTGGGTCCTCTGCAAATAAACACCTGTGGACTATCCTCAGGGCTTTGAATTTGACTCTATCTTCCACTCTGAGCCAGTGTAAAGCTCTTCTCCCTGTTGATATGTGTTCTCTGTTTTTGATTCCCTTAACTATGTGGACTGCATCATTTTCCAATACTTGGCACCTTTCCAATTCCCTCTTGGTGGCTCCAAGTAATAGGATGTTGCCATAGTCTAGGCATGACAGTACGATTGCTCTTGCAATGGTGGCTGTATTTTCTTCATTGATGTAAGTTCTTATAGTTCTCAGAAGGCGCAGATAGTAGGCATTATTTTTATACAGGTAGTTGACCCACTGATGCTTCAACCATCATCCCAAGGGTTTTACATTGGGGCATTACCTGGATATTAGCCTCTTTGATGGTACAGGCTTTATATTATGCCCCAAGCTTAGATCTGGCCTGTCGTGTTCCAAAGATCATTAATTCGGTCTTTGAATTATTGAGACACATACAGTGATGTTGCATCCAGATGTCTATGATATGGTAGACCTCTGCTATTTTTGCGCTATTGATAGTATGGTAGCCTTTGAGTTCGAAGATTAGCTGTGTATCATCTGCGTAATTCGTGAAGAATACACTGATGTGTTCTAAGAGCTCACAGAGGCTTCTCATATAGAGATTAAACAACAAGGGGGACAAACTTGCTCCCTGAGGGACTCCAAAAATAATGGGGCCAGCCTTGGAAAATTTGTCACCCCAGTGTATTCTTGCACTCCGGTCCTTCAGAAATGATGCAAGACATGCCAGAGCCTTTGGGGAGCATCCTGCTATTTTGTCAAGTGCTGCTTGAAGCTGTGGCAAGGCCAGAGTTTCTGGCTCTGTTAAACCACATACTCGTACCTTCTGAATAAGGTCCCCCTGTGGGGATGACTACTGTAAAAACGCAGTCAATCAATACTGAGGGCGGGAACTGGCATCAGGTTGACACGGTTGCATATGAAAGGTTGTTGGGGTTTCCTGGCTCCTTTATTAGCATCTGTAGCCAGGCCTCATGTGGGACTGTTTGAATTACTTTCTGATTAGTATACAAATTGCTGCCACCATCTACAGGGCCCGACAAATGTACAGAGCAGATCCATGGAGCCTTTGTTAGTTAATCAGGCTGGCCATGGCAGGGGCAAAGTTTGGCCCTCCCCCTTCTGGTGAAGCATTCTGTACTCCTCCTATCATATCCCAACTAAATATTACAGGGGGGATTGTGCCTGTAGGCTGTGTGCACCCAGAGTACATGGGTCTATGCGTATGCTGTGCAGTGAGCATAGGAAAATGGGTGCAGATTAGCCCCACATATTTTCCCGAAGTTGATCTACCATCATTCAGTTTCATTTACACTTTCAAAAGAGCCAAGGCGATCCCATACCCACCGTGCGAATGGTCGAAATACTCACAGGTAGGCAGCGGCACCCAGGTAAAGGGAGTTTACGCAGGAGAGGATGATTGAGATGCTTGCTGAGACTCTGTAGGTAGGAGAGATATGGAAAGATTTGTTTGAGGATGCGCAATGGGAAGTGACATGTTATGGACACAGTGTTGATATGGTGAGAGAGAGTAAGATTGAAGTCCAGCGTGCATCCCAGCTTCTTTACTGAGACAGATGCTGCGGACACGGGTCCTAAGGTCTACTAAATTAAAACAATTACTACAGGAAGGCTGTTCTTCTCCTTCGATCTCCTGCTTAGTAAGGGTATGCACTAACTGTAAAACATTATCTGAGAAAGTTAATGATCTAAGAGATATGGTTGAAATATTATGTATTATTTATTTATTTATTTATTTATTTGGATTTATAAAGCACACAAACAGCCTTGGGGCATTGTGGCGCTGTTACAGAATGACTTGCTTAGATACAATGGTGCAGAGATAAGATACAGTACAACAGTTGTGATGACAATGGTACAGTCAATGATACAGTACAACAGTTGTGGGTACAATGGTACAGTGAAGAGGATACAGTACAACAGATGTGATGACATCACAAGATATGCCCCTTTCAAGATAAGAACAGGTTCAAAGGTTACATGGGAGCCGTCTAATATTTTGTTAAAGGCAGGGCAGACTAGTTGAAGAGCTTGGTTTTCAAAGCTCTATGGAACACTGTGATGGAGGTCTCCTTCCTAAGAGAGACAGGTACAGCGTTCCAATTTTTGGGTGCTAAGAAAGGAAAGCTCATGCCTCCAGCTTTAGCTCTTTTGAAGGTGGGGACCGAGAGCTGATTGGAATGCTGGACCCACTTGGTTCTGTTGGACGTTGCACAGTGAATTCTTTCTGATAGGTAGAGGGGTGCTGTGCGGTAGAGGCACATGTGTGTGATGGCGAGGGTTTGAAAGAGTATAGACTCTTTTACTGGGAGCCAGTGGATGCCCCATCTAGCCTGGGAGATGTGCTCCCTTTTGGGAATGCTTAATGCCGCTCGTAGGGCATTATTTTGGGTGATCTGAAGTCTATTAAGGTTTTTGGATGATGTGCCTAGAAACAGAATGTTGCAATAATCCAGTTTAGCCCCAATGGTGGCCCTTGCTATTGTGAGGCAATTTTTGGATGAGAGGTATGGTTTGAATGCATTTATAATTTTGGTAGTAAGTGCTGCAGAGGAAGATATGGTGCTGATCTGCCGTGTCATTGAGAGTTTGCAGTCAAGGTAGACTCCCAATGTTTTAACTGCTGCAGAAGCTGTAATTACAGTATTCACAATGCTGAAGGATCTGTATTGAATGTGAAGCTTGTTAAGAATTTCCTTGGGGCCTACCAGGAGGATTTCTGTTTTGTCTCCATTGAAACACAGACCATTGGCCACCATCCAGGCTTGGATAAGGGCATATATTTTTCTGAGAGTCTTGTTCATAGGAGCCAATGAGGGGAAGAAGAACTTCAGTATCATCGGCATAGTTTGTGTATTGTATTCCATGGTGGTCATGGTCGTTGAAGAGGGGTAGAGTAAAGATGTTGTACAGTGTGGGCGAGGTGCAGGAGCCTTGTGGGACTTCGCAGTGGATGGGGGTCGGGCCACACAAGCCTGATCAGAAAAGACTCTCATAAGTCTTCCTTCCAGGAAGGAAGTGATCGAAGATGTGGCTTCCTGTGAGAATTGGGCAGCATCCCTGAGGTGTCGACAGAGGGTTTTATGATCTACAAGATCAAAAGCTGCCTTCAGATCAAGGAGCAGGAGCAGAGCTGGCTTGCCATTGTCCATAGTTTCCTCTAATTGGTTCTTAAGGTCGAGTAGGGCTGACTCTGTGCCATGACGTGGACGGAAGCCAGATTGCCTTCTACGAAAGATATTATTGATTTCCAGAAAGTGTCGAATTTATAAATAAGCAGCTTTGTCTAATATTTGTAGCATGAATGGCACGGTGGTAATGCGTCTGTAGTTATTGGGTAAGTCTGGATCAAAGGTTTTTTTTTAGCAGCGGGCGAACCCATTACTCCTTGAGGGAGGGGGAGACGATGCCCGAGGAGAATGAAGCATTGATGAATGCTGTGAGGAAAGGGGCTAGTGCATCTGCACAGTCTTTAATGATGTTGGCGGGAGAGATGTCCCCCTTACGAGGGACGGCTTAATGTATTTCATGATATCTAGAACTTCCAGCTCGAGGAGATGGATACAGTCATGTGAAAACTCTTTACTGTGTTAAGTAGTCAGGTTGTCAAAAAATGTTCTGTGTCCAACTTCAGGAATCATGTAATCCCGAATTCTCTGATTACTAGCTGTATGGAAAAAAAGCAAACTAATAAACTTCCTTATAGAGAGAGTAACCATAAAATGACAGTTTCATCTGCTGATTCAGTGAGAGCACTATCGACCAATGGTTAATGAGCCGATTGAAACATTTGCAATTAGCAAGCAACCAGCTAAGGGGTGAATGACAAGTCAGGCAAAAGAACAATGTAGGATTGGACACAATACTCAATAGGGTAAAAGGAGGGAGTTAGTCGGGACTGAGGACGACTGGTGTTGAAATACTTGGTAGCCATGGCAATAGACATAGAGAAGGAAATGCGATCTATATGGTTAACGTACCCACGCTTGCTATAGACTCAAAAGTGCATTCATTGGATCAGGCATAAGGGAGGGCGTTGCTCAGTGATAGGAGAGAATATCCCGAGGTGCACAAAATATCATGCACAAAATGCCTCAAATAAAGTCTATAGTTCTATAGATTAAAGGGAAAATCATTAGAAGAGGACGGTTGGCAATTGAGTACAGAACATACGTCAATACAGATTCATGTAATGGAGTCCCAGGTTCCAAACTGTGCGATGCCATGACTTGAATTACCCAGGGGATGTGGGAGTGAGATGCACAGGTTGCCAATCTGTTTGCACCTATCATGGGACCTGAACTTGAACCTCACAGGCCTGGCAATAAAACAGTATGGATGACCATTGGTGCCAATTCGTCAGATGCCATCATATTATATATCTATAGGAAAGCATGGCAACACATGAGATGTCAATACAGGGATATGCCTCCTATCTCATCTATGCTTCTGAAGGGATGGGGGGGACCGAGTGGTGTCCTGACAACATGGATGGATGCAACTATTCATTCTAACATTGTGCCGGTTCACACAAGTTCCCTATTCACACAAGTTCCCTTGATTTACAAGAGTTACATGTTCGCCCGGCAAATGTAATAATGTTTGTATTGCTAAAAGTGCATAACAGAGTTCCAAAGGTTGATAACTTCACCTTGAAACTAATCTAAGGTGTATGGTCCGTATTGCAGCTTTTAAATCACTGTTAAATTGGGTCTGCATTTGGGTTCCGCTGCTTAAATGATGTTCAGGACTGCTTTACAGGACTTACTTGCTCAGGATGGTGGCATGTCAGTACACTGGTGTAAAAATATTAAAAACGAGATTCCCATATTGGGTCAAATGAGCTGTGGACTTATCCAATTGCACGGACAGATTTGCAAGGTCACTGGTTAAAGACGAGTTCCTTCAGAGAGAGAAATACCTCATTATCAGTGAAACTGTATATTCTGTTAGACTCACTCAGTATTGGGAAGCGATGCTTGAATTTAAACAGTAACGCTATCTTGACTATGTAACACCAGTTTATGCACCATCACTTTGCATTAAATTTAGATTTGACATTCTACCATTGGTGTTGGTGAGCCACATCAATTATTGGGATGTCCCCATCAGGTCTGATCAATGTCCCTATTGTCAAAATGTTGGAGAAACAGAATTACATTTTTTATTTATCTGTCCTCTCTATTATAGTGTTAGGGTGATTTGTTTCAAGCCTTATTTCATTGAAAATAATATGCAATGTACTGGGGACGCATTGAATGTTTGCAGAAGGGCAGATAGGGAAGCAGTGGTCTGTGCTGTAGCTAAGTATATGCATAAAGCCTGGCTGCCTAGGAAGCACTTCGTAGACATTGCAATTCGAATGTTTACATATTAGAGTTTATAGCCTCTGAAGGCCTTGTGATTCTGACCTTGTATTGTATTATATTCTAGAAAAGCCATTTACTTCAATGATGTCTAATTACATATGTATGGGTGGAACTAATTGGGTTTTATTTTTAGTGTTTGATTCGCAATAAGGCTTTTATCATTTTGTATTTTTTATTCCTTTTTGTGATCTTTGAGTGAGAGTGTTACGTTGTTATTGCTTACATATCACTAATAGTGTGATTGTTTTGAATATTGACAAATTGTGAATGTACTCCTAATGACTTCTATATCGTATAAAGGTATTTTAATGAAGATTATTCTAACCCATGAAAGGTATCCCCTAGTATCAAATTGTAGTTGGCGACATTAAGTACTATCAAGGAGGCGAAAAAAGGAAGTAACTTGGGTTCCACTGTGCATGCTGTGTCTGACGCCGGATCAGGGATATTATTTCACCAAAGTGGTAGCGGATGTGACATCACACCACCGTTAACCTCTGATGACATCACAGGAAGTGATGTCATTTGACCCTGCCCTGAAGTGACATCACAGTAAGAGATGAAAACTACATTTTACCCCATGACAAATCAGGAAGTGGCATAACACAGCATTGTTCCAAAGTACACTATGAAAAATATTTTTACAATATCCCTGTAATTTGATATACATTTCATGCCAGAATGGATCACCATATGTATCATTAATATCAGTGTGTATATTTCCAGATTACCAAGTTACTGTGAATGCAAGCAGACATCCAAGGCCAAATGATAAGTAATTATATAGCACTTACGCTTAAGCACTTTATATACATACAATATCACCCAACCTGTGTTGGTACTCATTTATCAACCTCAGAAGGATGCAAAGCTGAGTTGGCTTTGCTGGTATTCGAACCTGTAACCTACAGATCACACACACATTGCAGCAGCGAGTGCTTAACCCACTGAGCTATCTTACTGGCTATATCTACCTTACTGGCTATAGTAAAATGAGCAATGACATGTCTGAATGTTCTCAAAGTCAGAAAGCAAATTACACCCTGAAGTGGATACCGTTAAACTGGTAACTGAGATTTAACAGCAGGCCAGTTCATCTGCAGGTCTGGTGCAAAGTTGGCCACATGTCAAGCCTGCGTGGATCTACTTTTCAGGCTTCAGAGGCTGACAAAATATATACCATTGGGAGGGTTCATAACTGTGGCACCATGAAATCAAGAGCCACTTTATGTGATATGGTCAAACATTTTTACACTATACACAAGCTTTTAGGCACACAGATTTTGTCAAGTGACCGAGGACACCATGATAGAATTTCTTGTGATGATCGTAACAGAGCCAACAGCAGAAAAAACATGCAATAACTACAACTTGCAAAAAGTAAAATACATAGTCTGAAATAGATTCTTATTATACCCCAGTTTTTGTCTGCATTGTGAATTTGAGGTGTTTAAGAACAGACTAAATCAGTGACTCGCCCCCGAAGTGTGTCTGAAATAAACCTTTGAGTCCAGCAACTATTGTATAGAATTCCAGAAATAAAAATACTTATTGTTTTTCCTATTCTTTCTTATTGTGGTCACTTCTCAGTGTTACACTTGTGGAACCCCCTGTTTTTTAAGAGGCCTAAACAAGAAAGCCAGCCACTCCAGAAACAAAGAACCACATGGCGCGGGCCACAGCACCGGAGCTTCCAGAAAAAATAATAATAATAAGACGAACATTGGTTTTCTTTTTTTAGGGGTAGCAAGAGAGAGACCACAGGAGTAGCAAGGGACAGCTCAGAGGTTGCAGGTGCGACCCCTGGCAACTCCCAAATGATGTTCCAGCACCAGATACCCACTGGAAAACTTGGGGGCGCTGTGGGTGAGTGCTTGATAGCTGAGATCAGGAGGGCCAAGCGAGCAGATACAATCGGTTTCTTCAAGGAAGGCCTGATTCTAAGACTAGTCAATGAACACCAAATGATGGAAAAAGATTCCCAGACCGCGTTGTGGGCCTCCTTGCACTCTCCCAATGCATGCCTACCAGCATGCCACTCTCCATTCAGGGGTGTGGGTCTAGCCCTGCTTTGTCTTTGCGTTCTAGGATGTATAGGGCCTCATTACACAGTAGGCGCTAAGGGATTACTGGCACCGGTAAGGCCACTGGTGCCGGTAATCCCTTAGCGCCGTACTACGAGGTCCGTGAGCGGGTCCTGTCCTTAAAGCCTGGTCTGACCAGGCACCAGAGAATAGAAACACTTGATTTTTGGAAAGATAGCACTCAAGTTAGGATTTCCCCCTGCAATGTTCCCTCAACCCACAAATAATCAAATCTGAATGGATATATAGAACCAACAGGTAATCAGCAATAAGGAATAGGAAACAAAATTCTGATCCAACCTTCCCTCCATAAATGAGAGTAAAAAACGGATCTGAAACCCTTCCAATGTTAAAATGACACTCGGAAATGGCTGAATAAAACAACAAATGTGTGCAAAAATCCTTAAATAAGTACAATTCCTTACTGGAGCAACTTTGGAAAGATCTTAGCAATCATAAGTAATAGATTGAGCAAAATCATACAATTCGAATTTGAATGGAAGGTTTAACACCATTTATAATCAAAATAACACGTGTAAGACTTTGCAAAAATGTTAATTCCCGCCTGAAATTAAACAGACGGTTTTTGATAAAAAAAACTGGTGAAATTCACTGATTTGGAATTTTTAGTAGGGGTATAGCTATGGATCTTAGGTACAATCTGGAAGTGAAATGAAGTCTCTAGCTATTAAACTGAGGGAGATATGCAAGATAGTATGAGGTACATTTTTGGAAAAATCGGGCCGTGAAAAAGGAAAGACACTCAGTGTGGACAAGAACAGTTTTACACTATACTAGAGCATACAGGCTAGAATACCAAAGGGGGATACAGTAAGCTCTAGGATTGATTCATGAATTCAACCCTCGTTCCCCAGCGCCTGCCCTGGCGGAACCAATCCGATCACTCGAAATAGGATTAATAGCCTAGGATTTACACAAGATAGAATTATTACAGAGGTGGCGCTAGCAATGCAAATCAGTGATAGGGTTGCAATAATGATTCTGACAATTAGTTATTAAGGTAAGGATAGGATGGTTTAGAGATTGGGATAGGACAAGGCAAGGCAAGGTATGCTATGGTTTTCTATGGTTCCTGTTGATACTCACAGTCCACTTTAGTCTAGGATATTGGACAGTCAAGGGTTCTGGTCACAACAAGACAAAGCTCCTGGCGAGACATCTGGGCAGTTCAGTCCCCAGAGAGCACTGGACTGGCACTGGACAAGCATTTCTGGTTACTGGATACTACAGATCATCTGGACGACAAGGTTGCAGCAGGCAAGCATTTAGTGAGCAGCAAGCCAGGTTAAATTCAGGATGCTTTCCCAAAATACCACAGATTCCCTTTGGTTATTAGGATAATTAAAAATTGAGGCCTAGCTGAAGAAGGATCAGCAAGGTTTGGCCTTGTGGTTGGGATCTGGATTCTAGATGGATAATTGCAAGAAGACAGGAACAGACAGGACGCCGGGCAAGAAATCAGGAATCAGACAGGAATCAGTGTGTCTCTGTGTGTTGTCAGGGACTCTTATTTATAATGCCAGGTGGCATCATCACAATATATGATAGTGGCAGGCTTTACTACACCCGCCCCTAACAATAAGATTGGTCAAAGGTAGTAATCTCCGCCTTGCTTTCTGCTGGCTGGATTTCTAAGGGGATGATGTCAGGTTTATGAGGTGAAGTTTACAATGTCCCAACACTCCCACATTTACTTTACTTAAAAACTGATTTTGCCAAAGACTTATATTTCTTTACTTGAAATCACTTGGCAAATTATACACACAGGTTACATATGATGCCCAGCACAGATTAGTCCAAACCTCCAGTCTGTGCGACTTTGTTTCGCCTTCCTGACACATTTTGGTAATTTTACACATTAAAGATTTGGCTTAAAATTCCACAATTTTATACACCAATGCGAATTGTCCCAGGGATGTATGTACGACATCTTATATTTGCCACATTAATACTTTCCTGAGAATCTGTCATATTTCATAACTTCTGTTCCCCATGCGGCAATGAGTTCTACCAAGTTTTAAAAGATGGCCCACAAAATTAGATTTAACACTGCAAACGTTTAAATTTCTGCTACTTCTTGCTACAGAAATAAGAGTCTTTAAAGTTTCTTTATAATATAGTCTCTGGCACCAAAAGGCAGTCCCTTGATTACTTGATCCTGGTGTTTTTTTCTTCCTTCAACTGCAAGCAGTTGTCATTTCCTTCCAGGAAAGGGGGTTTATAGACTTAGTTGAAGGTTTTATTGCCCCTTCACACTTGACAGGTGAGTGTCCCAGGACTGCTATTTTCCCAGCCTGGAGCACAGACGAATGTCTGACGAGCTTGTGAACTCTCCTTGTCCTGTCCCATACAAAGTTTTTCAAGCTGGCACTTCACACCTACTTGTCCTGGACGTTTATGGTGTGCCTCCCTTCCTATGGGAAGTTACAGGGCTGGGACTTGAATAACTGATTTTTCTTGGGAGCTTGCAAACTCAGCCCATGTATTTTAATCTTTATTTTCTCATTCTGAGTCTTGAATTAAAACCTGTGGAATCAAAATAGCCTATGTGTGTATTTATCACCAGCCACAACCCTTTTCACATTGCTGGGTAATGGCAGGCTTTCCTTTAACAGTTTATTTTTTAAATGGGCATTTTCCTCCTTCAGTTTTGCAAAAGCCGATTTACACGTGTTGAAGACTGCTAGCATTTCTTTCATTAAATTTGGTTTGACAGCCCCATCTGCCTTTTCAATACTGCCTTGCAGCCAACGTCATTTTCCTGGAAGCATGAGTTTTATCCGAACACTGATACATGAAACTGACCAGGCTCAGATAATGGAAGTTCTTTTGAAGACAGCTGGTGTTTGATACATTGTGGAGAAATATGCGCGCTCTTCCGTGCGAGTAAAAACAGAGTTCTTGGTTACTTTTTCCAAAGATACTTTTGACAGGGCCTGTCATTCGGAATTAGGCCCAGTTTTGCTAAGACACAATGGGCCTCATTATAAGTTTGGAGATAGCCATGCCGTTCTTAGCAGCATGGCTGCCTCCAAACTCGTGTCCGGGTCCCGAAAAAAGGGAATTACTGGGCCATTCCGAATTTTGCAGACCCGGTAATTTCCTTTTCTCAGAACCCAGACCCGGTACATCCCCATTCCCTTTTGAGCCCCCATAGGGCTCAATGGGAATGGGGAGGATGCTAAGAACGGATCCGTTAATGGCGGGTCCGTTGTTAGCATCCTGGTCTGCTCGTGGGTGGCAGTATGCACGTCTGGTCTGGCCCAGACGTGCGACGTGCATACCGCCACCCGCGAGCAAACTCGTAATGTGGCGGCCCGGAATGAACGGTGCAGGTACCTTACCAGCACCGTTCATTCCGCGGCCGCCAGTTTGTAATGAGGCCCAATTACTTCTCCTGGGCCTGGCAGGACCTTTTCAATCACAGCAGTTTCATAGTGAATGTGTGGCTTTAGCATCAAAGCAGCTTACAAAGAGTGAAAAAGGTTTCATTTTGAAAGGAAATGTTGGGGTTTTCAGCAAAGCAATGCTGCCTATTTACTTAATTCCATGTATACGTTTCAGAGGCACACTGTCTGTTACGCAGTTGTTGGTCGTGCAGAGTATGGGCTATCCCTCTGTCCCCAAGTATCAGACTGACAACCACGGTAATACCGCCAGAGTGATGTTTAGGGCCAAAGGTGGTAGTCCGTAGAGTCAGGACGTGGGAACAACCGGAAGAACCCCTGGAGCGCTGCAAGGTAAGGTATATGGTTATGTAATAGTACAGAGTGCAGTAATCTAAGTGTAAACATCCAAAGCACTGAAATACCTGTGAGTGCTGGAGCGTTGTCCCAGGGAGACTGACGTAGGCGTCAGACAGTGGTTTGAAAGTGGCAGCAGGTCCGGGCAGATGACCACCTAAGGCAGGACCGAAGTCCCGATGTAACACGTGATCCGTAGAGTATACCAGAGCAGTCCGAGGTCAAAAACAGGAGATCCAAGGTAGAAGAAGGGCTAAACACAAGGCAGTCCGTAGGGCAGAGCGTAGGTCGGCAACAGTGGATCCAAGTTCCAAGGCAAGTAAAGGGCCGAGACACGAAGCAATCCGTTAGGGCAAAGTAGTTCGGCAGCAAAATATCCAAGGTTCCAAAGCAGGCAAGGGTTAGGCACTGAGCGGTCCGTAGAACAAAGCCGTGGTCCGACAAAGGAAAGAGTCCTGAAACGAAGCGTGAGCGACACGTGATCCGGAAGAGAACAGCTGTGAAGCAACGCTTTCCGTAACCGGACTCCTTTTATCCATCGAAAGGAAACACGTGACAACTGTCACGTGACGCATGTAACCAAAGCGTTGCAGTATTGCTGGGCAACGAGTCACGTGCTCCGCGCCGCGCTGTGTCGCGCAGTTCTCCGTGAATGGTGTGTTTTCCTGTGATGAAGGAGCCTCCAGTTCGCTTGCCACAAACGTGAAGGGCGATACACTCCAGCCTTGCCAAGCATGCCATGCCGTGCTCTATAGCGTGAAACATGATGAGGCAATAAGGTACCCCTGTCGGGACGTGTGTGTTTGGGTGCTGGTTGGGAAGAGGCTGTGGACGTGGAGGGGCGTGTCTTCATAGGAAGAGTAGTAGCCTGTGCGGGGAGCGGTGTGACACTGGCACACTCCTGCAGGGTGTCCCTTTGTTTCACCCCACCTGAAATGTGTGTTTTTTTGGTTGTTGTAAAACACAATTTTGAGAACCTGGTGCGCACAGGAGCCAGAAAAGCCAGGTTGCTGTTTCTTGCGCAATGCAGCTCAGTGATGTGGGGCAGTGATGTGGGGCAATGCGTTGAGTGGGTTAATATATCCCACAAGAGCCTAACAACAAGATCTCCATCTTGTCGTCCTTCAGGCATAAGACGCTCATGGCCATCCAGGTTGGGATGGTAGCGTACACTTTCTTGAGCCTAAGGGAATCTTTGTCATAAAAGCCAGACAGGGGAAGGAGTATTTGGGTGTCATCGGCATTATTGGTATAGGATATGCTGATGTCATCCAGTAGGTCGAATAGGGGTTTTGTGAATGTGTTGTACAATGAAGGGGAGACGCAGGAGCCTTGAGAGACACCACACAGTACGGGGATGGGATGGGCACTCGCAGTGTCTGAGAAGACTCTCATGGATCTACCCTCTACGAAGGATGCGATCCAAGCAGTAGCCTCATTAGCAGAGGTGGTTAGGTGGGGACAACGGGTCTCATGGTCTACCAGGTAGAAAGCAGCTGAGAGATCCAGTAGGAGGAGTATGGCAGGGGTGCCCTCTGGACAGCTGATTTTTGGCAACCTCTTTGGGCCATTTCCCCTGCCAGTTTCCATGGTTAACGACTTAGGGGTAAAACTCACGTCATCCTTGTCCATGGAGCCACAGGTGAGTACAGTCTGCCAGCAGTGCCACTTTTAGCTTAAGCTCTTTCAACAAGTTATTCCTTATATCCCTGAGCATCTCTGTGCCTCTGTTATCTCTGCCCTGGTCACGACCTCACTGGACTACTGTAATTCTCTCTACTTAGGTCAGCCAGCTTATGTTCTCCACCATCTGCAAGTTCTTCAAAACTCTGCAGCCTGACTGGCGACCTCTACCCTCACTGCTGTCACATTTCCCCAGTTCTTCGTAAATGCCATTTGCTGTCAGTGACCAAACGTATTCATTTTAAGGTGCTCGGTCTGGTTCACTAGGCTTTTTATGGCCAGGGAGTGGAATACTTTGTAACCAACTTTCAACTTTACACCCCGAGTCAAGCCCCGCAGTCAGCTAATGCTTGCTAATGGATGGTCCCGTCAGCCAGGTACAGCCTCATTGGCGGCAGCCATTTTTCAGTAGCTGCAGCAGTTCTTTGGAACTCCCTTCAACTGTCCCTCATAGCTACATCTGTTCACCTGGTGTTTCGCAAAGTTCTGAAAGGTTTTCTCTTCTAGATAATTTTCTTTCGCCGCCCTGCCAGGAGCGCAAAGATGCCTCCGAGAGAACATTGCGCTTAATAAATGCCAACTCATACAATACTAATTACATGATGATATGTTAAAAGGGTCATTGCGAGCTTTTGAGCGAAATGGGTTGCGATTAAAAGTTTGGCATTGTGGTATTGTGGCATATCTGTCCTCTCTATTGTAGTTTTTTCATTTTGGCATTGTGGCATATCCAGTGAATAATGTAGTAATGTTTGTACAGATAATGGAGCAATATAGGAGGACTTCAGAGTTTGATCTTATTGTATGTTATGTTAATAAGAATGTATACTGCACCCATCACCACCGTAATAGTCTTACGACAGGCACTAGGGCTTGTCCAAATAGTGACGTATTGTGGAGAGGTCCAGGGAAAACCTAACTATGGACTGCCGGGGAGGTCCTAGACAACGCATATGCAGATGCTATTTTTGAGCTGAGCAAAATCTATTTGAACAAGTGGGTTTTAAGATCTTTTCTAAACCGAGATAATGATTGGCAAGATCTAATCTCCACAGGGAGGCTGTTCCAAAGTTTGGGTCCAAAAACTCCAAATCTCCTGTCACCTCTGGGGACAAATTATGTGCATGGAATATTTAGCAGAAGCTTATCTCCTGACCGTAATGCTCTAGCAGGGTGGTATCGCCTGACTTTGGCACTGAGATGCTCTTGGGAAAAACCATTTACACATTTGTAAATTAAACAGGCTACTTTTAATTTAATTCGGTCCTCGACTGTGAGCCAATGTAGAGACCTAAGGAACAGTGAGACCTGATCCTTTTTTCCCAACTGCCTCACCAGTCTAACAACAAATAGTAGCAAAAACCAACAGTAGAGCAGAAACATATAATTTGGATGAGTAGAGCAGGTCGTGGTAAAGAGGAGGGCTGGTTCCAGATGTTACCTGGCAGCATTTTAAAGGGTCAAGGGATGCCTTGGTTGGGATGGCTCACAAAGTGGGAGCAAGCTCAACTAGAGCTGGGGAAGATTGAAATAAACAGGAGGTGGGCAGGAAGGCAGATTGGAAATGATGGTACATGCTAAAGGATGGTTAAAGATTCAGACCGGCTGGTGCCATAGATCCAAACCACAGTGGTTATTTGTGAGTGGGTCTGTGGCCACGGGAAGACAACCAAGAGGCGTCCGGGGCATGGGATCCAAGGAGGAGGAATGATAAGGGTGAAGATCTTAGGACCCGCGCAATGCTGCACACAAGGCTGGGCCAACTCAGAGATGTGAGGGGATGGGCCCCAAAACTGGTCGGGTTGGCAGAGATTAGCCATGGGCAAGAGAAGGATAGCTCCATATGGGGAACATTTGGTTGACTGGATTGGACATTTGAACCTGGATAGAATGTCCCTAACGGGGTGTAAGATGATGTCAGAAGCCCGTAGCAGGGTCCATAGAGCCAGATCTGAGAAAGAATTGTAAAGTGTAAACTTTTGGGACCTTGTTGAAAAGCAGCTGCGAAAGAGAATAATACAATGCATACCAATCGCACAGATTGTAAAATGGAAACGAGGCAGAATATCAATACAGGGTGTAGGCAGATCATTAATGCAGGGTGTATTTATTAGTGAGGGTTAATACATGCATGTGAGACAGTGTATTTTCCCGGCAGTAGTCATGGTGACCTACGTTGTATCTAAACAACATGGAAAGGGCTGGTAGTTGATGTGTAATTCATCATCATAAAGCCATTAGAGCAGATCTGGAAGAGGAGAAACGTTTTACCAATTTATTTCTAAGCGATGCTGCATTAGGTGGTGGGGGTTTTGCTGCATGGTGCTATGTAGTGTGTTAGTAAATGTACTCGTGTGTTAGAACCTGGCCTTGTGTTATTCTTATATTGTTCCATGTACTGCACATCCTGTAAAGCAACTCCCTGCGACTTGGGTGCTGAGTCCTCCCTTGCCAGAATTAATTACTTTCTGGTTTGACAAAACCACATTGCAAGAACTAGATGGGCATCGCTTTACTATAACACGGCTTGTGTGGAGCAAAACACTGGAGAGAGAAGTGATCTTGGCTTCTCCTGCTTGGCCATTCATTTGATCCTGGGCACTTTCTCGAATTCCATTTGACACAACAGCTAAGACCTGTTTACTGCTATGGAATCATAATTGCTGGAGGTACAGGAAGAAGAGTGTTGTGCAGGGCATCCTTTATTCTGCGCAGTAACAGCAGCTCATCGAAAAAGATAATAGGAAAAGAGAGGTCTATTATGGGCCAAAGCAAAAAAATAAATGTAAAGTATAGCATTATATAAGACTGTACTGTCCACCACTCCTAGCACACACCACCTCCCAAATAGCCTGTATCACCTACAAAGCAATTATAACTTTACACACTGTCCTAGCTCTGGAGGTCAACACAACACCGGGAGGGCAACACAACACCGGAAGCTTTGGCATTAGCGGCTACACACTATCCTAGCATCAGGAGGTCAACAGAACACCAGATACCGGAAGCTGCACACTGTCCTAGCTCTGGAGGTCAACACAACACCGGAAGCTACCCACTGACCTAGCTCTAGAGGTCAACACAACACAAGGAGGTCAACACAACAGCTGAAGCTTTGGCAGGTTACACACTGCCCTAGCTCTGGAGGTCAGCAAGACAATGGACGCTTTGGCATTAGCAGATTACACACTGCCCTAGCTCTGGAGGTCAGCACAAAACAGGGTGCTTTGGCATTAGCAGGTTACACACTGCCCTAGCTCTGGAGGTCAGCACAACACCGGACGCTTTGGCATTAGCAGGTTACACACTGCTTTGGCATTAGCAGGTTACACACTGCCCTAGCTCTGGAGGTCAGATATGATATGGCATTTGGCATTTGTAACGCGCCTATACACAAGTGTCAGCACAAAACAGGGCGCTTTGGCATTAGCAGGTTACACACTGCTTTGGCATTAGCAGGTTACACACTGCCCTAGCTCTGGAGGTCAGCACAACACCGGACGCTTTGGCATTAAGGTCACCCAGTCGCACGCATCTGCTACCATACACAATTTTTGAGACACATTGCACAACACCTCTGCCATTAGACTGCAGCTGTACACCACGACAAAAATGTGGTCTAGCTGGACACATGAGCCTCCTGCACTCACATACTCTCCAAACGACCTCATAGCACCCCTCCACATGCCAGCTGGATATGGGTAGCTGAGTAGGCACTTGGTTACCCCTACCCACCTTCACATTGGCTAAAATGCACACGTGCATTCTAGACTCCTCTGGCGAATTTCCCATGCGTTGAACTTAGGTCCCCCGAGGGCCGTCACCTACAGTGCTTTGAGACCATATCAATGGAAAAAAGCGCTATACAAATGAGAATTACATTACGTTAGTCAGAAAGGATAAGCAAGGAAACTGGCCTTTACCTGCTATGCAAGCAAGATGTGGGACAAGTAAGATTGCCCCATTCTCGCCTGCACTTCAGGAAGAAACTGAAAACCCATTTCTTCACCCCACCGTCCCTTGCGCCCTCTTCTCCATGCTGACGTTCCCCCTACTCTCTGATTACCCCGAACCCCCTGATGTTACTGTATCTCCCCCTCTTGTGTATTGCTGTTTGCTGGTAGCTTGGCTCGCACTATAGAAATAGTCACGCATACTTGGAATTGACAGTGGGGTTGTGCTCCTCAAACAGTTTTGATCTTCCCCTCGACAATGCCATTAGACTCCCTGTGGCTCAGGTCTCTTATGTGCCAAAATACCAAACACTCAGAAACAGGCTTACCCCAGCATCACATGCTGCTGTACATAACAACGAAATATTAAAATTAATGTATTTGAAGGATTATCCAGTCAGGCTATATGCAGAAATATGTCAGGATATTACGCTCGTACACATGTGCTTCTTGTGCATGCAAATGAGAAGTTTAACAGGTCGGGAATGGTCAAAAGGAAGAATGGAGGTGTTGATTGCATCTGACAGTTTCATTTCTCGGCGTATTTACACTCGCGTGCGCTCGGGGGGCGATATCTCGGTGCGGCACGCGGGTATTGTCACGTATTGTCGCGTATTATCACGGCTGTGACTGCAAATGACATGCGCAGCTGTCTTCAGTCACGCGGGGCTTCGGTGAACCTGCTATGTCTTTTATTGATGTCATTGGATGATGCGGTCGGCTCGGATGTGTTCTGTTTCCTCTTTCCAGTTGCGGGACTACTGCGCAGGGAGGGGGACTTTGTTTTCTCTAACATAATGTGACATATTTAGGTTGCTTTTTTGAGGGGTGTACACGTAGAGATGAAGTTACTGTCTCGGACTGAGGAAAAACAATGAGTCTAAGGGGAAAGGCTTTATGTATTTATTTTGGTTGGTTGTAACTTGCACAATGCAGATTCAACCGCTTCAATAGATGCAAAAAGTCCGACATCCTAGGGTCGCCAATTTGGCATTTAGTTTCAGGCCTTGGGAATCTGTATTTGTGCACTGCTTCCATTTCCTGTCGCGTCAAAACGTAGAATTGTGACAATAGTAGAACTTTCCCTTTAGGTCTGCGCTCTATTGCAGGCGGTTACAGCCTGAGGTTTTTTGATTTTCATGTAATAAAATTATGCAGGTAATTCTGACATTGTATATATTTTTTAATTTATTTGCATTTTTTTAAAGCGGTCACACAGCCTGGGCGCATCGAGGCGCTGTTACAGGAATATGTCTTAGTTTCGTATTTATAGCACGCTTAATACCCAGAGGTTTCTAGGCGCGGCCCTGGGTATAGAACCTGTGTTGCTTGTTGAGCACGTTGCTGGTGAGCTATCCTCCTGGGTCATGAAGGTGAACACTGATATTCAGACTCACATAAATGTTCAATGCCAAAACCCATAGTGCACACCTGACAACCCAGAGCAACTGCCTTGCAGTGGCAACAGGGCAGGTGAAAGCTCACATGTACATTCTTGAATGCAGATCTGTTGGAGCTCCAAGTTCCAGCAGGCAGGGTGTTGCCTTTGTAATCACAGACACCGCTTTCCACCAGGATTATCTGTGTGTCCTGGGAGCCTATTGGCAGGATAGTATCTAAAGATGTGTCATGTCCGGTTTGACATGATGACTCTTGAGATTACATATTATTACAGCAACACTCCTTTGATGTAATTTAATTGTCCGCCTGGTGGCCAGTAACCCATGTATGACAGGGCTGGATGTGTATTCAGTTGTTTGGGCTCTCTGAATTTCACCCATGCACCATCTGGGTGTTGGCCAGGAAGCCCTCATATGTGATGGCCCTTGGAATAGGTGGCATCTCCTCTCCAGAGCAGGTGGTTTACCAGGTGGGCAATTGGGAAATAGAGCTTCAAAGCCAGCCTCTCCACTACAATGGCAAGTTCTCACCAGGGTGCTGATCACTCATGGCCTCTTCATCTTCATGTAGGCAGACAGAGGAAGTGAGTTAGAGTAGTACTGAAGAGATGCTCAGACTACAGAGGGGTTTCACAATCTTGAATTTTGCAAGAGCTCCCCAAACTCCCCCCACCCACTCCACTTCCTGCAGACAAGGCAGTCAAAGGACACTAGCTACAACAACCAGGATTGGACCATTAAAAACAGGCCTGCTCTGGACCAGTGATGAAAACCCAGGTCAAAGTGTAGCTGACATTCGGAAAATAAGAGAACAGCTGTTCTTCCTTATTCAGTTAAATGAGGGGAGGGAGTCTGTTCTCGCCAGAGTTGGTTTGAATTGCGAAGAAAGCTTCATCAGAGAAGCATTATTCAGGAAACTCCAAAAAGACCAGACCCTGCCTGCTGTTGAGTCAGTTTATCAGTGGTTATGAGGTCTGGAAATTCCCTGCTCCAAATATCTTCTGCTCAGCAGTTGTATGCTAAAAATGTCTATCCCTGGTAAAAGCATAGAGCATAATTGTTGGTTCGTGCGAGGTGTTCCTTTTTCGCCTTTTACATGGGCAGTCATATCCTCAACCGACTCGAAATTAGTTTGGATCCCAGTAATTGCCAAGCTCGGTCCCAACTGTAGGGTAATCCCCAGGGTCCTGGCAATCCTAAAGAAAGCCTTCTGGTCAGCCCCATTGCTACCATAGGCAGTTGAAGTAAAAACATGGAGAGGAGGTCACCATCCCAGGCCTGGCCCTGCAAGATCTGCATCCCCAAAGGAGACCTGTCAGAAGAGAAATGGGTCCACATTAATCAGTTAAAGGGTTGTCACCCTACACACACTTTGCAGCTGATCGAGGAGCCCAAGGAAAGTCAAACAGAGGAGACACCTGGAGAATAAGAAGCAAGAAAAAGAAAAAGCAGAAGGGAATAGGTAGGTCCAGAGGTATATCTATCTAACAGGGAGTACCTTTCTTCAGTGGTTTTGGAAAAATAAATATGTAATGAAAATATGGTGTAAAAGTCTTGTCTTTACATTGTTAAGTAATTGTTGCTGATATTGTTCAAGTAATTAAATAAATGTAATGTATGTTTGTCCCACTGATGTCAACCTTCCGGGAAGACTGTCAGTGAAAGATTTTAAAACCTGTCTCCTATTAGAGTACTAATTCCATTCCCTCTTAGACCGATGAGGACCTCCCCGGGGACCCGGAAAAGGAAAGGGAGGAAAGGGGGTGGTGCTCCACACTCCAATGAAAGACGAAGGGAGGATCGTGGCATACACCCTCCCAGATGAAAGAAGACCTCTGCCCGATGAACCCCACTTTGCCCTGCTCTCCCTCAACAAAAAATCTCAGGAAAGCAAGTGGGTGGGAATCTGTGGGGTACATTTACCAGCCTAGCAGAACTCCCCAACATCACCAAACTGCATTTTCAGCAGATACAAGTAGAATGGCAGCACTGGCTCTGCTGAGCGCTATTCCCTTGCATCAAAACTGCATTTTGCAGCTACAAAAATGATGGCCGCGCTGTCTTTGCTGGGCGCATATGGGGTGAGATGAAACATAGATCACCTTGAGATTTGCTGCAATTTATTTTCTTCATGTGCACCAAAGAAAAGAATTCAAAGGCAGCGCTGCTATGCTGCAGTTTAAAACTTCCAACTAAAAAAAGGAAATGTTCTGCATTTAAAATGGCTCTGCATTGGTGCCATTTCTCATCCTTCAACATTACACAGCTTGGCTCCAGATAAGGCACATTCATGCCAATCTATCTTCAGGCTACACATCAGGAAAGGAGGGAATTCCTCTCTGAAAGGAGTTTTATGTCAAATGAAATCTGTGAACTAGCAGAGAAACTCACTCCAGGCCATACAGCAAGCGTTTTACTTTTGCAGCAATCTAACAGTCCAAACTCTTCACAAAACGCTCTTTCTCTACTTTTGCTTGATATCAGTTTCCAAGAACCCTTTACCTGAACAGATTCCTGTATATTAGAAATTGACTAGGGATATTGAAGTGTGCAGAATATAGATGGGAGGAAAAATAGCATCTGTAAAAGTGACATTCAAGAAGAATTAACCCATGTGTGAAATGGTGCTTTTGCCAAGCAAGAAAAATGTCTTTCAAAAGTAAAATGTTAAAATGAGGCCCTGTGCTTGCATAGAATGTGATGGGAGATGGGGGTTGCTTTAAAATATACATGATATTTATTCCCAAAAAAAAAACGTGGGTTTTGTGAAAGAAAGTAAGAAAAAAAAGAAAAAAATGTGTGTTTGAAAACAGCAGAATAAAGGGGTCTGGCCAGGAAATTCAAAGTCACTAAACCTTCTTGAGACAGGAATCTCCCCCACAAACTATGAATGGGCCAAGGTGGAGAATCTAGCAACCTCATCAGATGGAGCGGCATTGCTGCTGCATGACACAATGCACTGCCCTCGCACAGAGGTGTAAATTCCTGGTGACACCTCCCCTCAGCTTCAACTGACTAAGATCAAAGGCAAATCCATGGCAACCCTGGGCTAAGCTGACGAGAGCCTGACATGTGGCTGGGGGTGGGAGAGGCTGCCCATATTTGGAAATGAAGCCAGTCCATTTGATTTCAGAGACTGTTCAGATTATGACATTTTTTTCAACAATCAAAAAAAACAGCAAGGTGAAATGATGACTGTTTTAAATGTAATTTTGTACCATTAAAATAAGACATTGTAGGTTTTTCTAGCATGTTGGGGACGCAAATGCAGGAAAATGTCATTTTTGGGAAAAGCGTACATGGTATGGTTTTGTAATTTAAAGAAAATATGCCCAAAGATAATATGTATATATGGACACAATTGTAGAATTTTAGGCGGGATGTTTTCCTGGGAAATGGCAAAAAGATTGTCAGAATGACTAAACAGCATTGCACGGTCTTGGGAGTTGGATGAGCATGTTTCTTGTAGAATATGGAGGCTACTTGTCTAATTTTCCTGATGATGACATGTGTAAAAATAAGTGTTTTGCTCCATAACTTATTTTGGCAAAAGTAACTTGGTGAAACAAAAGCACATCATAAAACACCCACCGAAAAAAATGGAGTCACCTCCTTCAGTCCAATCTGCTTCCAGGGAGGAGGCAACATTACAGCCTGACCTATCCGATTTAGAGGTCTGTCTAGCTTAGTTCAGCCCACATAGTAAAAATACTCTGATGCCATCCGACATATAAAGGTGGAGACATTCAGAGCTCAGCACAGATTCCAGAATAACAGACATTCAAGAAAATCCAGCATTCATGAATCAACATCCATAGATCCAGGCATTCCACATTCACCCTGCAAGAATCCAGATTCCAGAAGTCATGGCAGAGTTAGCTGACCCTATTCAGGCAGAAACACTGATCCAGAATTAAAACCCTTCTAAAATCCTAACAATTCAGCGAGAGAGAGGGAAAGGCTGTGGTACCCTTTTTGGGATTATCCTGTGACCAGACTGGCTTTGCCCTGCTACCTGCTTGCACAGCTGATGTGCCCGCTGTCTACCATGACCAGATTAGGTCCAGCTGTCCCACTCCAGGAGAATACGCCACTGCACAGTGACCAAACCCCTGCTCTGCTGTCCAGAAATCCGGATGGCTGTCCAAACTACCTCATTCAAGGCTCTTTGTATATACCTTCCATTGTAACCAAAAACTGCATCCCTTGCTTTGTTACCTGGTATTATGCCCAATCCCATCGAAATTCTATAAATACCATAGTGAATCCTTAAAATTGTCAGAATCCTCTGTGTATCTTGTCCTTAGGAAAATCTGAGTTAATGTCGAAGTGATTACGCCATTCTTTCGAACTCATTTCAGTCCTTCTGTAAGTCCTTAAAACTATTTTTAATAATTTCATTAATTCCCATACTGAGCTGAACGCGGCGTGGATAGGTTGCCATTGCAAGTAACCTCCGCACATAACCGTGTCTTTCTTTAACAACCTAGTCAGTAAAATATAGTTTCAGTAAAAGAAATCACTTTACTAACAAAACCGAGTTGTCCTGTGAAATATTTCCTGTTTAAAATCTGAGTTTCCTTTCCCTTTAAGAATCCCATACTGTCATCCATCCAGAGTTACCCTTTCACTTTCATATTATACTTATTATGTGCCTTTGTATCTTAGAATCAAAACCGCATTCCGATTTTGTCTGTTTAGCCCATTTTTCAAGCCGTTTTGCTATTTTTAACCCGTGAAACTAAGCAAATTTAATTTCTCCACTTGTGATTCTTGCTGCACTGTGTTTTTCCTTCCAAAGCCGATTTTCTGAACTGTATGCACATTATAAGTACATTTCTGTGTAGTTTGCTAGTGTTCTCACTTCTTTGATACAGCCACATTCATTTTTGCCTTATTCATTCAACCGCACAGGTAAAATAACTATTTAGTAATTCTGAGTGCTATTGTGCTCAATTCCAAGGGTTTTCAATCCGATTTTGCCTCCCATTCAGGGGCGGAAGGTCGGATTTTAATTTGGTTTGTTTCCTAATATACCTGACTCCTTGCTAATCCTCTCTACCCACACACAATTTGGTTAACCGGGGTTTGAAGGAGCGTTGCAGGGGGAAATACTAACTGGGGTGCTATCTGAAAATAATACCTGAAAAGTAATCTTGCTTTTATTCAATTGTGCATTGTGTATCTTATGTTAAAAGGTCAAACTAAGTGTGTTCTATCATTTTACAGTGTAATTATCACCACACTAGTGATTGTTGCCCTATCTTGAACATGTTTGATTTTAATTCCAAATTAAAATAAATAAATATTTCATTATCACACACCGGCTTGGTTCATGGTCCATTGTGACACGGGGTGTACGTTAAGGGGGGTGTGAGACAGATTGGCTGCCTTTTCAAAGCTGAATCCAAATTCATGAATTTAAAAGTGTTTTAATTGTGCGCTGCATCCTTGGCCAGTATCAAGCGTCCTGGTCTGGAGTGTGACACCTCTTTAAAATCCTTAACATATCTAATATCATCAAACTCCTTCTGACACAAATCATTCCACACAAAGGAAAGTCATTTCTGGCACAACTCACTGATACGCTTACACCTGTCAGAAAATTGTCTGACAAACTTAGAGTAATACTCCACCGTCCAAAGAAACAACATGACCTTCCCCCTATCCGAGGGTGCCTCTACATCCAAGATAGCAGCCACTAATTCCCTCTTTGGCTCCAGGTCCCTTAAACTCAGCTTGTGTCCTAAATAGTCAATAGACACTTCTCACAAGTGACACTTCTCCTTCCTAAAAGTAAGGCCGACCCTCGCTAATGCCTGCAAATCTTTGGTAAGCCTATGATCATGTTCCACCCTCCCATAATCAAAATATTGTTTTAGAAGTACACAACCCCTTTGATGTTTCCTAAAATGTTATGCATTAATTCCTGAAAGAAGGAAGCTGCTGAAACCAGACCAAATGGCATTCTTGAATACCTATACATACCCTCATGTGTCATGAAGATGGTGTTATCCCTCAAGTCCAAGTGTAAGCTCACCTGGTGGTAGGCAGAAGCTAGATCTAATGTACTAAACACTGTCGCACCTGCAGACATGCTTACCAACTCTTCAATGTTTGGCAGGGAAATCCGTCCACAACAAAACACCAGTTAAACCCTCTCAAGTCCAAACACAGATGCACCTGTCCATTGCTCATGCTCACCACAACCTCTGGCGACACCGACTCAGATGCTTCCACTGCTTCTATTACACCATCCTTTTCTAGTTTCTTGATTTTGGCAGAGACCTCCTCCCACAGTGCTATGGGGACTGTAAGGATATATTTGGGGATTTTATTGGCAGTATGCAGTATGCAATATGGAAATACAGCCATTTCGAAATAGGTGCCAAGCACAGTTTTTCAGCAAGCATTATTTTTAAAAGCATTTAGCAAAACGTTTTAGAAACATGCCAGTCATTTTAAAGTGCAGCAGTGCATATGTACAATTTGGATGTTTTCATGTGCTAACCCTATACTAATTGTCATGCTAACATATTAACTGCCCCTCTAACATTGTAATGCAGTTCGAAGCTTTCATTGTTCTAGAGCAGAGGGAGTTTTTTACAAAACATTTTTGCACGATGATTGGTAGGAATGGAGAGGTGGTACAGCTGATGACATGGGAGGATGACTTGCAGTTGATAGACAGGGAAAGTTTTTTAATGGGCAAAATGAGTGGAAGAGCTCAGAGCTGCCTGGGATTTGAATGCTAACGGTGACTTCCAGGGATGGGAGATCCGTGGCTGCAGTCTTGAAGAGAAGCGAGAGGGAGAGCTGTCTGGCTTTGAAGCATTCCGCGGCAGTACAAGGATGTGTTCCCGGGAGTTGTGCTTCAGAACTAGTCAGGTCAAAGATGAGGCGCTTGAGAATGTATGAGATGCATTACACGTATTGAAAAACAGTGTAGTGAGATAACTTTAAAAAGAAAAATATCATGTTTCTCTAAGCATGTTTGCACTGGCTAAGAAAATGATGCACACTGTGTTCATTTTGCGATGTGTTTTATTTTGATATTTTTTGATGCATTTATTTCAAAAAGAATTGAATACAATGTTTTTATTTCTTCCATGTTGCCATCTCTTCACTGTGTTTTTTTTTTCTAGAAGACGAGGTTATGCTCGCTGTTGGTAAACTGGATTGTGTATAACATTAATATATTATAACAAAAAGCAAAGCTGGTGCAACTTTATTGGTTTTATTTTAAGTCTTCCATGTTTAATGTATTAAGGGAAAAAGTCAATGGGTAAGTCTAGTGTTATACCAACGTGGTAAAGAATGTTGCTACCTCATTTACCATATGGGACATGTTTAGGACAAGAGTAAATATATACAAATAAGCAAGACAGAAGGTTGTGTGGGTGTGAATGCGATTTTCTCTGCATGCTGTGAAGAGAAAGCGGTGCATCAGAGCACATAGGTTACTGAATGTACATAAGTCAGTAACACGGGTTATATACAATAAGTGGCATTCTGAATAAACTCACTGGGTTCCCTAAATGTGCTAAGTCCACAGAGTAACTGCAGACTGCCAAAAATGGGGTAACAATTGTAACAAGGGAGGGATGTTCTATGATGGGGCGGTAGTATAAAAAGATATGCTCACCACTATACCACAAAAATAAGGTAATTCTAAAAATACCACAAAAAATAAGATACCACTAAAAATTACCACCAATATAAGCTATCACCATATTATCACCAAAATAGGATAATACTGAACTATCTCTAATGGTAAGGCCAGTTTACCGCCATCATATCACCGCCAAAATATCACAGTAAGAAAATACTGCCAAATCCAGAATTTGCCCCGAAAGACAGAAACCCCTACAGGGCACTCCTGACTTTAGCTAACACCGGCACTGCTCCTCTCTGAGATGTATGTGGTGACAAAATCCCTTCAAACAGCCCAAGGCGTCACTGAACCCCTCACCAAAACTATTCTCACGACTCATCCCTTCTTGTCTGGCCATCTCGGCCACATGTCCCGGTACACTGGGGTCAATAACAATACAGATATCATGTTGCTTGTACCATCCAAGCAAGCTCCCATCTGTCTTAGACACATACACACTGGCAACAGTACATTTCCCTTTGCACTCCAACTCAGCCTGAAATACACACAAAATGTCAATTGCACCACCCCTATAAGTACACACACTCACACCCGGTGCTTTGAGCTCCACACGCTTAAAGTCTTGCAACCATACCTTACATTCAATAATCGTGTAGTCCAATCTCTAATCAATCAGCAATTCAACTTCACACCCATTGACCTTTACTACAGCATAGGGTTTTCCCCTCTCCTTGGTTTTATATTCTCACTTGGTTGACAGACCAACAAACAGTTTCTACTTCCTCACGCCACGAAGTGCCTCATCCTCATCTTCCTCATTCCGCCAATTCATTTCATGAACCTCCTTGCGCGAGAAGTTCCGGCAACGATGGCCAAAGTGCCCTTTCTCTCCACATCTGATACACTTGGCCCTCAATCCGGGACAACTTCCTGAGTTGGCTAAATGAAATGTCCTTCAACATCTGAAACAACGTTTGACCTTAGGGCAATCAGCAACTTCCCTTCGCTAACTTTCCCTTCTCCTCCCATCCCCTTCTTCATCGCAGCTGATCTCTGATTCACACTTGACTGTTTTTTTCATGAACTTAGAGGCATACTTCTTCGCAATGCTCACCTACAGCAACATATAGTTCCTCAGAAATGTGCACGTCATTCTTGTCAAGTTCCTTTACACATACTAGCATGTGTTCCATCTTCTTAGCAATCTCGATTACCTTATCCAGCACAGGATCAACCTTCATCTGGATTTCTTCACAAATCTTGCTTTCCTGCTCCTTCAACATAAATTGGTCTCTTTCATTCATGTTGGCTACTTCCAAAATTACATTTATTAGTCACCTCGCTGAGACCCATGATGAACTCTTCCACCAACTCGTCTTTTCCTTGTTCTCTAACACCATAATAATACAGTTCCAATATTATAGTCAATTTCTTTTCAAAACGTTTGTCCATCTTTCGTACAATTGCTTCATAGGTATTCAGAGCCTCTCCTGCAATGGGTTCACTCTCCCACCTGTGCTAGACGAGGGCGACAGGTCAGGCAAACCTTTTAGTATCCTTCATCCTTTGAACCCTAGACAATGCATAAGGAGGGCCCTCCGCCGCTCAGTGCTAAAGGACAGCCCATGGATAGCAAGAACTCCATGCTCCTTGGATTCATTGTTTCATACAGCAGCTGATAAATCATGTCAAATAAATCAGCCTGCTGCCAACGCCCTCTTATTAATTGTGCTCTTCAGATATTACAGGCAATCCAAGTTGCCCAATGTCAAATGAGATCAGCCCATCCAGTCCAGATTTTCTATATTCTTTGGATTTTGGTGCCTACGGTTCTATGATTACAGTAGAATTAGCATCAGGTATAGGTACAATAATGCAAAGGAACAAATATAGGGGCTGATTCATGGCAGTGTTTTATAATGGCAAAATCCCATTGGAAAATGCTCTGTGAATCGGCCCATAGTCTAGGCTCACCACTATTGGACACGAATTGCAGTGGTAGACTGCCCGTCTTCTCCCTCCGAATAAATGCCTGTGTGTCACTAGTGGATCTTCAATGATACCTCTCCCTCTGACTTGTTTTAAAACAGAGGCTGGTGTAAGTAATTCTAGAATGCACTATTGCTTACTGTGTGACCGTCATATGAGCCATGTCTCGGCACACATTCCCCACTCTCACCTCTGAATTCTACTCTCCATGTGCAAGGACAAGTCTCTCCGGCATGTATCATGCCATTGTTGGTCAACCGTGACACGGATATGGCATGGAGAGTACAGCCCAAGGTCCTTTCCTCTGGGCGCTCCGCACCCGCGGCACAGCATGCAAGCAGGACTCCGGCAGTAATACCTGGGACACCGCAATCGCCCAGCAAACTCCAATGTAATCAGATGGCAGTAGTCTCTGTATGCAGCACAGAGATGGGAGCACCGCTAGCGTTGAATCCAGCATTGCACAACACGAAGCGCAGCCGGAGCTCAGACAGCAGCCGGTGCTCAGAGTTTGTTACCAGGCACAGCCGGACAGGTTCCTCGGGCAGTACACTGCCAAAGGTCACGCTGCAGAAGGATCTCGTGGCAAACGCCTTCGTAGCAAGCAATCAGTTTTCCTGGCCAGATGCCGGACGCTCACCACTTCCAATGTGCTGAGGGCCTTCTTGGGCAGCTCTTTACCAGTATTATGGTTGAAGGTAAACCTTTAATTCATTGAGTTTAGGTGAAAGGGTAGGAATGCCCCAGCTGGGACACTCGTATTCTGCCACACAACTGACCCTTTTCCTAGAAAAAACAAAACACAAACATTCTCCCAAGTCAGTATGATTCCAAAACAGAATGCAGGCAGGCTCTAACTATTCACAATATGTACAACATGATGGGCATACTATATAACACATATACAAATCTTTACCTGAGCACCCTTGTCTACAAACCTAGAGTGCCTGCCTATTCCAAAGTTCGATTTCTCTGAGTTTTCCCTTACTGGGTTATTTCAGTAGTGTTTTTATTAGTTGTGTGCATTTTGTTATTTTTTTATAGAACTTTGTACCCTTGTACTATTGTCATTGGTGCGGCTTCTGTGTCAGCTCACAGATCCTCCTGAAAAGTATTGCCTACCCTCGACCCACGTTAACAAAGACAGTGAAGGAAGTGTAGCTGTCAGAAAGAGCCTGCTTCCCCTTTATGCTTGGGATCACTGCTGGTTTAGTAGTAGTGTGGGACTAAGTAGGCACTTTATCCACTACCCATCCTGGTATTCTTGCAGAGCAGTAGTCATTTCAACACAGCTCTCCACATCAACGCCAATGTCTACACTTAAATGGCACATTTCATAAAACATAACTCTCCCCAGACACTGATAACAGGTGATATGCCCATTTTAATCTGGGTAGTAGTTTAGTCAACAAAATTGGGGGCTGACGTGCTGAATTGTTTCACAACAAGCCAGGTCGTGTACCCAAGTAAAAAGAAGAGCAGAGAGATTTGGGAACCTGCACTTTATTATGTTCCTTTAAATTAAACAATATCTATATTTTACTACAACTGGTGTGTGTCCAGATAGATAACTGTTATGCCCTATGTTTGCAGGATGTATCTCTATATTAATCACACACTTTCATGGCTCCCACCCAACATTTTATATTACACTCTTCAAGCTCCACCCTGATCATTATGCACCCACCTAACAGATCCTGCAGTATTATTTATTTCACTTGACCCACCTGGTGGGAACCAGGCATTACAATGGAGATAGCCATGCGTGGCAAAAGGGCACTTCATCCTGTCGCATGCACTCTATAAATGCTCAATATTATGACATATGTTGCCATATTGTAGCTTATTAAACTATGCATGAATCCCTTATTTCAATGCACACCTAAAAAATCACTTCTATGTGATTTTGTCAGCTCACGTTAAAACACTGTGATTTTAAGCGGTTTGGTCATGATAACATATTTTAGTTAAATTGAGAAGTTGGGATTTTCCCTTAGGTTTTACATTTTGCAATTCAGGCAGCAGACTACATCTTCCCATACCATCTTTAGTTTTATTCTGCATAGTGTTTTTAAAAAAAAATCTACACTGTTTCTATGTTCTAAATAAATCTGACTTGCAAAGCACCACATGATAAACCAAGCAGACAATACATACACATTTTTCTTTTTTTATAGAAGCCTGTTAGGTATAAAAAGTATCATACAGTTTTAAAGGACACAAAAGCACAGCATGTTATGTGTTTAAGTAAAATGAGTGGAATGCAATCCAGCAAAATACATAGATCAAATATTAATCTATGTCATTTTCCTGGTGGCCATTTCGTCATTTTTTTCTGAGATGAGAAACGGTTCGAAAGCAGTTTCAGAACTCGAGAAAAAATGCTATTAGTATGCTGGCACATCGCAATAGTACCCTCGTGGGGGTGGGGCGGCATTACCAGATGGGTAATGCCCATGGGGCTACGTTAAAGACCTTGCTTCGCTCGAGCTTTTGACTATTGCCACGGGGGCATTACCCTACTGGTAATGCCCTCCTCCTCGGGTTGCATTGCTTAAGTGGCAGATTTGCAGTGTGATCGAGGTCCTATTGTGCCCCATGTCAGGTGTAAGTGCTGCATCCTGCACTGGCGTTTCGTTACTTTTCCATATAAAATGCAAAGCTGCAAGTGAAGGTAAGAAAGCAAAGTTGGCAGGGATGGATGTCATATTCCTATCTGACACTGTGACTACATAACACGTCTGCCTAGCCTGCTGTTGGTTGGATGTATTATCAAAATATGTTGCAGGCATTTTTCATTTTTTGAAACAGACATGCAGCATGTTTTGCCTTATAAGTAAAAAATGTGCAGTTTCTCAAAAAAAGTAACACTTTTTGCATGTTCAACAAGATGAACGCTTTGTAACTGTTTAGAAGTATTTGGTGGCAATGAGCTGTGGAGGGATATTAAAATGCAAGACTCGTCCTTACAATCCCAATGTTAGCCATTTTCATACAGATTTTGAATTTTGCACCTGAGAGAATTACTGGAGATGAATTTGGCTCCATTGCCCATTTATTATGAATTGCTGGCTGCTGGGCAGCCCTTATCTGACAACTGTGGTGCAACTCCAGGGACAAACACAAAGAATAACTGAGCTTTGCTGGACACCATCCATGACAGCTCAGGCCCAACATGCACATCCGACCTGACAGCACTCTCTGAAGCCGAATAAAAGGGTACACATGGGGAGGGTGAAATTTGCTATACACACCCCTCATTTTATCGATATCAAAAGGAGAGTTCCCGTGGGGCCACAGGATTTGAACCTGTGGCCTTCAGGATGTTTACCCACACATCTCTAATGCGATGGGTGCATTAGTCCACTGAGCTGTTATAATGGCTACAGCTGAATGTATGTATTCTGGGAAGAGTTAGAGAGAATGAGTGGGGAGGAAGATTCCTGTAGAGCCCAATTTACAGTCATCACCTATTTCATTTGCAACATCCGCTTTCCATCTACCCTCTATTGCTCACTATCATGCTACCTCTACCCTTTCTCCTTTTCCCTTAATAGGGTTTTTCAGGTGAGGGTTTAGGAGCACACAACCTAAAGGTGCAAAGAGTTTCACACTAAAGTCTCTGACCAAACACTCCATGGTAGAGAGGCTGATCAGTGAGGATTACACTCTGGGGGAAGGTTTGGTTTGTACAGTTAATAAGAACAAAGTCCATTAAGTAACAGAGGTCCACACAGGTAAGAACAATACTAGATCATTTATTAATCACAGGCAAGAAGTAAAATCAACATATTACTGATAAGTAAAACACTATTGAACATAAATACAGCACTGCCAAGTGGGCTACCTACCAATTTAGAATACCACACAGTTTATCATAAGCATGTACACTGTAAAAGGCTAATGTAGGGGAAACAAAATGATTAAGAGAAATTGAACTTAAACCATCGGCATAATGATTATTAAGCCTATCCATTTTTTGCAGAGTTCCATTTGTGAAAGACAGGTGATCTAATTGCATATGCTTCTTTTAAAAGTCACTGAGCAAGGTCCCACTTGGTCCTAAAGCTAGGGAGGGGATAGACTACCAGTCCCCGGACCCTGGATGACCGAACACTTGTAACGTTGTATACTTGTAAATAAAGGGCTTTATGCACAATGCAAAACACTGGGGATGGGGCAGTGTAAACAGATACGAGGTATCTCAACCCATTGACTCTGACTTGCAACACCACAGACACAACCCATGAATTGTTGGGGACGATGAGTCTCATCAACAGCTTGGATATAAGAGGGTCACAGGCTGCAGGTTTGAGGCTACCAACGACAGTCACACCATGTTAGTTATGTTAGTGGAACTTATAAAGCGCACATAGACCCAAGGACATCTTGGCGCTGGAAATACACAGAAAGGCTTGATAACAATTTGGCTTAAAAAAAGAAACGTTTCAGCAGCTGTCTAAATTCCAAGTGATTGTGGGTGTGTCACAATGCAGGTGGCAGCCCATTTCATAGGTTGGAAGCTGAGATCAAATAAGCACGGCCTCCCACTGTTGTGAGGTGGTACCACGGATCTACAACTAGGCACGCATCACCAGAATGAAGGGCTCGATTGGGAATATATATATATATAACTATGCTCAGGCACAGGTACCAAGACAAGGTGAAGATGTCTTAAATATGGTCCCTGCAGTACAAAAGAACCACCTCGGAGCAGCAGATGGGAGTAGATACTGGTGTAAAGAAAGGACAGGATCGGCAGGCCTTCAAGAGCAGCACAGTCAGACTTCAGATTCTTGCAGGTCCTTCCTCATGGTGAGAGATGATAGCAATGGGTTAAAGAGTCCCCAGTAGATCGCTGAGGATGATCAGGTGATGAGACAGGTATGGGCCCGTGTAGAGCTGGAGACTAGCTCCACTCCATTTCAGGCCAAATGAAGAACTGGTGGCAACTCAGATCTTGTACCAGCAGCGGAGGCAGAGCAGGGCTTCAGACAGGTTAGTCTCACCGGTCCAGAGGAGGATTAAGGATTTTGTGTTGGTATTGCCAGTTGATTTGTAGTTGATTTGTAGTCCGGGTCTGAAATGCGTTCTTGGTGGGCCAAATCTCGTGACATTCAAGAGATTTTATGGCTCTTCTATGGGTATGTAGTGGGCCTTTTGCTTCAACTGCTTAGATCATGTGGTGAACCTTTTCAAATGGCTCCAGGTCCTCTCATGCTATCTGAATTACAGAAGGGATCTTAAACATTTAAATAGCTGAAGCTGACGACGCAGGGAAAAGCCTGCCACCTGACATTCTACCGAAGGACAGACCCTGGCTGAAGTGTGAATTGTGAATAGTCAGTCCCAAAATCCAGTTTCAGCCAGATCACAAACACAAACCACTGCCCGGGAGTCCACAACTGGACTCCTGAAAAAGTGGATGCCCTTATTTGGCAATTTCCAACCTGGAAAGGAAAGAAGATGCCCACCAACAAAATATAGTGCAAAGAACAAGTCCTGTAGCTCAATGAATAGCCATTTTGAGTAGATGATACTCAGAAAGGCATTATCATGGAAAACAAATTAAGGCAAATGGCTGTACACTGCAGAAAAAGATCAAACACAGTTCACTTCCACCAGTCTACCCAGGACACAACACAAAACTAATTGTTGTGTTATTTAAGGGAACATATAGGGACACAAAGGGCCAGAATGTTAAATCATTTTTGGCGCAAGTGATGAGATGCGGTAGAGCAAGGCTAAAGGTTTCCTTGAGCCCCTGAAAGGCTTCCTCACATTCTTCTGTCAAAGTCTCCGCCTTCAGAATCTTGGGTGATGTAATGACTCTAAGATGCCCTGCTAGATCCCAGAGAGAACTAAAATGGCTCTCATCTGGGTTTGTGTAGGAGGAGCTTGCCATTATTTTACAGCTTAAAACTTGCTTGACCAAGGTTGAATCGTACCCTTTCCTACCTTGCGCCCAAAGTAGATTACTGTGCCCTGAACAATGTTATACTTGCTCGCCTTTATGATCAGGGAGTCTGATCAAGAGCCTGCACAACTTTCTGAATTTGCAACACATGTTCTTTTCATGTAGATCTATGGACGACAATAAGATCCAGATATGAGATACAGATGTCATCAAGCCCATTCAGTACATGATTGACCAGCCACTGGAAAGTGGCAGGTGAACTCTTTAGCACAAAAGGCATTACCCTGACCAAATAAAGTCCTTCTGCATGGGGGAAAGCTTTTTTGCCTTGGCACGTTGAGGCTGTGCTATTTTCTAATGGCCACTGATATGATCAAAAGTGCGGCAGTACTTGACAGCACCCAGCTTGTCCACTAGCCCATCAGTTTGTGAAAGTGAATGAGCACCTGTCTTGTTGACAGCACTAAGAGCTCCATAGTCCATGCAGAATTTCCCCAAACCCTTGAGTCTGCCTTTGGTACCAGTACCACTGGAATTAACCATGAATCATTAGAGAGCTCTATAATCCTAAGGCCCAACATTCACTTCTGCCTGACATTCTGTAGCCCCTGAGTGTCAAAGATACACTCTCTTCTGTGTCAGTGTCATGCTGACTCGAGAGTGTTAAGGGGAGAGAAAGAACAGAGGGGCCAACTGCGGAAGCAGTCTTGCATGCTTGCTGTTGCTGCAAAGTCAGTTGTGGCGAGGGAATAACTGCTTCCACTGAGCCATCAGAAGGACTACTAGGGAACAGATCAAAAAGAGACTTAACCTACTCTTCCTTTGTGTCAGAAACCATATGTAGTCCAGCACTCTCATCCCTTGGGATAAACTACTTCAGTCTACTTATGTGCGACACTCAATGGGCTTCTTTGGGTTTTGTTAAATCCACTAAATATTTAAACACACCAAGTGTGAACACCACCTGTCCTGTAAGGCTATGGGGCTCATAACCTCCATGGCTAACATCTCCTGTCCAAGAATGAAACCAGTGAAATCCTATTTTGAAGCCCTCTGATCATACCAGTGTTTGACCAAAGCCTGGCCTGCTCTCTGGTTAACATTTCTCTGTGCCTCCATTTCTGAGAGTCACTTATTCTGAGAATCATAGTTCACAATGTTCAGATTGAGGTTGGAGATGAAGTTCCCCACCCTTCATTCACCAGGGACAAACAGCCTCTAACAGGATGGTCAAAGAGTAGCTCAAAGGGCTTAGACCACCACCCCCCTAAGGCACTGATCTGTAAGCAATAAAGACAATTGGTAGTAAATCCCACTTCCTTGTCAGTGGCTCTTCCAAAGCAGCCCATCATGCTCTTAAGGGTTTGGTGAAACCGTTCAACCAATCCATTGGCTTGAGGATGGTAAGTGGTTGATTACATCCACTAACCCATTGGTTTGAGGATAGGAGGAGGAAAACATGTATGTAAAGCATCACTCCTGCCACATTTCCTTCATGTAGTTGGCCATGACGTTGGTTCCTCTACTGGACACAACTACGGTAGGTGGTCCAACCCTTGCATAAATACAAAGAAGTGCTATAGCGACTGGCTTGGCATTTTCTGTCCTAAGTGGGATTGTCTCAGGATGTCTTTTAGCATGCCCAACTACCACACAGATAACTTGAGGGGAGATCAAAGATGCATGGGAGAGGTGTAAAGTGGAGAAGGGAGAGATGGACAAATGAAGGAGGAGGAGAAAATACTTCAGAATTAAGAAGGTGAAGAGCGAGGCGAAGGCAGTGGCTTAGAGTAGTCATGCAGTCCTTATATTGGCCAAGAAGGAATCTCGTCCATGACATACTATTGGTCCTGTCCCAGTACCAAGTCTACGAAAGAGGCCAGAGTTGTAAGAGAGAAACGCAGTGAAAGCCAGGCTGGTTCTAGATAACCGGACATAGAGCAAGAAGGCACATTAACCCCTTGAACTTGTAGACTACCCTTTGCTTTGAAAGGGGATAGATCAATAACTGTGGTCTGACAGTGCATCTAGGTTAGACAGAGAATAAATAGTCTATCAATGGCTGAAAGCCAAATCCTGGCGGTGGTGGTGCACATTGCTAATTGAAATACTACAAGCACAGGTGTTCCAACCTTTGTCCTGACTATGAAAGAAGGGCACTTGAACCCTTGGGTTTTTCAGAATCGTTTAAACACCCAGGGTGATAGAACCCGGACTGCAAACTGTTTAACTTTATTATACCGTGGACTCAGGAAAACCGTCCTATGTTAGACTAGGGATTGAGTAGCTCTCTCTCTTGATTGTATTTTTCATTGAACCACTGCACTATTAAATTGAGACATACCCCTGTTTCGTTAGAGCCATTCCATGTCATATTCTATAGGCCTTACTCCAAATCTCTGGGTTGTGTACAAATAATAAGAAAGTTACACCTCACTTGTTTAGTATTAGGTCCTCCAGGATCCCCTGGCCTGTGACATTCCTCTAAACAGTCAAGCTCTTATTGGGATACTAAATCCCACATTTTTCTCCAGTTTTCCTCTCGCTTCAGATAGATGTATTTGACCTTCTCAAGCCATTCCTTTCTTTCCATCTGGATCCTTGCTCCTCTGCACTGCCTGCACACGCTTCAACCTGGTAGACACGACATTTTACATTTATATCCAAACTGTGGAAAGAAAAATATTCAAGGAAACTTTAACTGTTACCAAAAAAGTCCAAAATGTTGGGTTTTTTTCCCTCTGACTGCTCTCAGCCAGGGACTTTAGGACCCCCTATACAATTTCCGTACCTCTGAATGGCATACCTATCTGGCCCCAGTTCCTGACATCAACTAGCAAAGAAATGCATATGTAGACCTCATCTATGCCCTTCTCTGGCCCCACTGCATGGTGGGTGCACATAACCCTGGTGCCTAGCCGATCTACACTTTCCCACATATTGCAGCCGATGACTGCTCAAATGAACATTAGTGCCAACTGATGCTGCCACGGTCTGAATTGAATTGGTGTAACAAATACCAGATGCCTCAAATATTTGTATAACACCACTAGCAACTGACATGCTTTTTCCTGCTCCCCATTTTTGTGACCAAAACAACAACTTACTCCATTTGCCTGATGTCACAACCGCTGTGTGGAAGCATTAAACCAGGGTGTTTCTCCTCACCCTGCCAAGCCCCAGTGAGACCATGCTACCCCTCTCCTCTAATTCATTTTATTTTCAAGATGTCAAGCACTACCTCCACTTATGTCCACACACCTTCCACTCTTAGGCAATCTCATCTGCCAAACATAATAGATATCTTTAAATGCCCAAATGCCAGGCCTTGACATATATCTCTAAAGATTTGCCCCTCGCATACTCACTCAAGATATATTATATTATGTTTATAAAGAGCAACTGCTAGCGTTGCTGCTCTTTCAATGAGATCCAGACGTAGTTCACCACATCTTCCTCCCTGCTCTCAACCTGGCCCTTCCACTCAATTTAAGGCCTAATCTCAATTTCCTGAAATTCACTTAAGACTAATGGAATTTCACACGTATGGACTGTGGTATGGAACTCTCAATCAGATCCAGGGCATTTGTTTATCTTTGTCCACAACCTGAAGAACACAAGGGTCACCCATTCATCTGCATAAGGAAACAGCCAACAGAACTCCATCCACTGGGATGTTCCAGAGACATCTTATAATCCAGAGAGCCACTGTTGACTATGGCAATCACAGCCACGTCGTGGGACGGACATGGCTGGTAACGGCCTGCCAGCCCAATCCTACGCAGGCCCAAGCAGAGGGAGAGCCTCAGTGAGGGCTGTGGCCCGTTACCGGCAATGGCCGCCGCCGATGCACGGTTGATAGCCATTCGCATCCCAGAGATCATCCGGGGTGTGAATGGTTTCACTTTTTGGGAGGCGGAATGAGCACCACGCATATTGCACAAGCCCATTTTCCCCCCAAAAAAAGACGGCCACCAACAGTCCCTTTCCCATTTCTGAGGTGGTGGCTGCGGGTGGGAGGCGTGCCAGGAATGGAGCACAAGGCTCCAGTCCAGCAGGTAAGTGGGGAGCGAGTGAGAGAGGTTGGGAAAGGGTTAGGTTGGTTTTTAGAGGTGGGGAGGGAAATGGGAGCAGCTCACTGTGCCTCCCCACAATCAAGATGGCGACACTCCGGGAAGGGCCATGGGTGGCTGGAAGTAGCGGGTGGTACACATTGTATTCTCACCCACTGTTCCAGCCACCTGATTGGCTGAGCGCCCTTCCCCGGGTGTGAATTCCTCTTCAACAAAACTGTTACACTATCTTGTCCACTCACACCACCTACCCTGCATTGGAACATCAGATATAAGGGAGGAGTTATGATGAAAATGAAATCTCAATACATTTGCGGACATGGCAAGGAGATGGTATTGGACCCAAAACATATGGAGTACAGCCAAGTTTCTACACGAGAGCACAGTTTATTTGGAACAGCAATCAGAAATCCTGGTTTCAGGAAAGTGAAAGCCATCCAGGCCTCGATTATCAGCCTCTATGGGACACCTACAAATAGAGCTGAAATCTGTCAGTGTACTGCTGGATAGAGACACCACAGAAGCACCCGGATCCCCTGCAGCTCTACATAAATATTACAATTATGGGAGAATTATGATAGCCAAAAAGGACCCCTGAGACAGCCCACAGTGGCGTGCAAGAGGGCCGAGCAGGATGACTCAACCTGGCTCAGGTCATCTGTCTGAGCCTAAAATGCAAAGCAGTGGCCTTTATGATGACCTTGCCTAAAGCTGGACAGCAAGTTATCTAGCAGCATATTTATGATTAATTAGGCTTCTTAAGCCTGGGCCTATGACAGCAAATTGTATGTTGGTCACATTCATTTAGTGTTCTGATTGCATGTCAGAGCCCTCTTTCTTCATGGTCAAGCAGGGATGAAAAACAACCTTTGCTAAGGTGGCATTGCATTGCTGGGTGAAGCTGTCTGGATGTGGCTGCGCTGACAGTTTTCCAAGCACATGCACGGGCACAGCAGAATGCCATGGCTCCTCTGTTATAATGAGAACATCTCAATGCAGCTGCCTGGGGGCTTTAGGGACATTTAATGACTGTACTTTTTGTAAAGAGGAACCATTGTTTGGAACTGGGAAAAATGGAGTGCGTTTAATTTTCATGATGTCTTAATTTTGGCTGCAGATTGTGTCTCATTATGTACAACAACACGCTCCTTGGCATTGGGAAAGACTGGCTGAAAGGAGGTTACCATATAAAAGGTTCCTCTGGATTGTGCCTTTAACCCCTTTAGTGTCAAGGACGAGCACTGCATAATAGCCTGGCACTTAAGTTAAAGCAGTAGAAGAGTTACAGAGGTCTCAATCTGCCTGTTGTAAACTGTTAAAGTAGTGGTAGCTTTAAAGAGCCTAAGTGAAGTTCATATAACTTTGTAGTCTTGTACTTGCAGCTCTACCTTTACAAGTGAGAAATGCAGTCTATTAAAGAATGGGAAATTAAATGAGCTAGAGCCACGATCCGTAGAATATTTTGAGTGAGCTCTTTCGCTGAATCCCTTTTAAAAATCAGTGTAAATATGCATGATGTGATGCTCTTAAAAATAAAGTGGGCAGCGTGTTATAATCTTAAAAGGTCCACTCCTTGATATGTATAATCACGTATCTTTATTGTAAGACCCCACAGCCTCCTCCTCAGCTCCGACCTCCAACCGCCACTCTGTGGAATGTTGATTCCCACGCATCAACATTCCACCAGTGTGCCTATGCACGAGCCCGTGCATATTACAACATATCCTCTTCCCTTGTATAACAATGTTAATACAACTCTGAACAATGAAACAATGAACAATAGAACAATGAACAAATGTTACGTGACTTGTTATAATCCACATGCATCCAGATATAAACAAAATTTAGTGCAATTTAATATGGTTGTACTTTTAACAAATATAGTCTCTAAATCTTATGGGAGGACCACAGCTTCTACCCACACGAACCCTGTTTTGTCTCTCATCATGTTGCTGATTCATAACATCCTGACATTCCACATCTACCTCTTGACCAACAGGATTTGGCATTGAAACAAACTCTTCTTGTTCAATCCTTATTCTTTGTGAATCCACAGGATCATAATCTAGTACTGTTTCTTGCAATTCCAAATTGGATCCCACACCTGGCCTAACCTTATTTTTACAGCCACTCACCACCACTCTTCTCTTACTCCAAACAGAGCCATCCTCCAAGTGCACATGTCCCTTTCCCACCTTGATAACTCTCCTTAGGGGCATGAAAGAACTGTGACCTTTGTAAACCATCCTAGGATTCTTAATGTACACTTCATCCCCGGGTTTAACATTCAACTCCTTCCTAGTTTTTTGTGAAGACATTATAGTCTGCTGACGCTCCAAAACACTGCGATGCACAGCTCGCAAATCCATATCGCATGGCCCACCACCCCCCATTACCAAGGTTCTCAATGTTGTACCTGCTTTCCTACCCCTCATCAGTTCAAATGGAGATCTTCCCGTCAGTATAGCAGGTGTTCTCCGATATGCAGCCAGGTATTGTGTTAACACATCCTTCCAATTCAACCCATTGGCCAAAGCCAATTGTATGGCTGCCTTAATAGTACCATTTGCTCTCTCAACCAATCCATTCGCAGAAGGATTATATAAAGCTGTCCTACAATGTGAAATAGCATGCTGCTCCAAAAATTCCCTCATTGCTCTAGAAGTGAACTGCACCCCATTGTCAGTCACCAAAGTCGCAGGTAATCCTTCACGATCAAAAACTTTCCTTAAAAAATCAATAACAGAATTCGTTGTAACATTAGCACATGCCGCCACCTCAATCCACCTGGACGTATAGTCCACCAATACCAACATATATCTGGACTCAGGCTCTAAACAGTCAAATGGACCCATGATATCCAAAGCCAATTTCGACCATACCTGCTCTGGCACCTCTACAGGGTGTATAGGTTGTGGATGCAGTACCTTGCTCTTATCACTTACAGAACATGCCACACAATCTTTCACTACTTGCTCAACATCCTTGTCCATAGATGGCCACCAGTACTCTTCTCTCAATCTCCTTTTAGTTAAAGATCGTCCCAAATGACCGACATGTGCCAATTCCACTATTCTTCCCCTCAAACTTACAGGAGGTATCAATTTGTAACCCCTAGACACACCCCATGGACCCTCAGCCAATTCATCAATAACTTGAACATAAGCTTTCCCTTCCAACCTGTCCTTAACGGTGTGCCACCCCTTAAGCAAACCTTCCCTAATCCACCTCAACTCAAGATCCGTCTCGGACTCCCGATCCCACTCCGACTTCTCCACAGCTGAAGTCACCAAAGCAACCTGACAATCCTGTAAATCATCCTCTTGCACTATTCCTGCCTCACCCTCACCCTGTCCCACTGGCAAACGGGACAAACAGTCCGCAACAACATTCAACTTTCCTGGAAAATACTGCAAGGAAAAATTATAATCCTGCAATTGTACTGACCACTTCGCAATCCTTGGAGACACTGCCATGACCCCTTTGGTAGAAAATACCTGCACCAATGGTTTGTGGTCCGTTCTGACAATATACGGTATACCCCACAAAAATGACCTAAAGTGTTTTGAAGCCCATAACACTGCCAAGGTCTCTCTCTCAATTACAGAGTACCTCATTTCCACCTCTCTCAAAGTCCTTGAAGCAAAAGCCACTGGTACCCATTCATCTTTTATCCATTGCTCTAGCACTGCCCCCAGACCCACCTCACTTGCATCCACTGTCAAAACAGTTTTATTTTTCAGGTCAAATGACTTCAATGAAGGAGCATTCTCTACTTCCTTCTTGACCAACTCAAATTCTACCGCACACTCCGCGGACCATACAAACCTTGCACACTTCTTCATGAGAGCTCTCATGGCCACCGTTTTTTCAGCATAATTAGGAACAAATTTAACATAATACTCCGCTAGACCAAGAAAAGCCCTTAGCTGATCCTTATTGCCCGGAGCTGGCGTATTTCTCAACATTTGTACCAACTCCTTTTTTGGACTCACACCTCGTGAACTCAAAGTGTGTCCCAAATATGTGACCTCCTGCACACCCACCTGACACTTGGTCAACTTTACCGTCAAACCTCTCTCTTTAAGAATATGCATGACCTTCCTTACTCTGACATCATGTTGTTCCTTGCTGCTGCCCCAAACTAAAATGTCATCTTGAAAATAACTGACACCCTTCACACCACCAAACAACTGCTGCATCAACCGCTGAAACACAGCCGAAGCCGAAGCCAAACCAAAAGGCATGCGACAAAACCTGAAAGCCCCAAACGGAGTTACAAATGACGTAAGAGGTCTGGAATCCACATGCAGGTCAATTTGATGATAAGTGGTTGACAAATCAAACGTTGAAAAGTATTTAGCTTCCCCCAACGTCAACAACAACTCATTTATATTTGGCAAAGGATGCCGATCCACCCATATGTTGGAATTTAATTCTCGGAGGTCTACACACATTCTTATGTTGCCATCACTCTTCTTAACTAAAACTACCGGAAACAACCACTCCGAACACTCAATAGGCTCAATTATTCCTGCTGACTGTAACTTAGTCAGTTCCGCTTTAAATGCCTCCCTGGCTGCAACAGGCACTCCCCTCACCTTATGCACTCTCGGAATCGCCCCCTTCTTCAACACAATGCGATGTGTAAAACCTTTAAGTTTGCCAAGGGTATCTGAAAATACCTCCGGAAACTCACTCATGAGGAGTGTGGAAGTAACCGTTATGTTATTCTCTTCCCCTCCCTCCATGACACTTAAAACTGGTTCCTTTTCACCTGGATGAATTTGTATTTTTAGTGCAGCCTGCTCATCCCAACCCAATATGCTTGTGCCCTTTGAAGCCACATACAATTTACCCATAGTTTGCCTCCCCTTAAAAGAGAAATTTGACCAATTATAACCAAGCAGGTCAATGGATTGCTGTCCATAAGCATATGGTCTTATGTCCGGGGGCAACAAAGTAGACATTTCTTTACCCAGCACATCATGATATATTTCCGGAGACACCAGGGTATAAGGTGACCCCGAATCCACCAACATATCCATAGGATTCTGGTCCACTAATACCGACACCCATGGACCCTTCCGCCCACAACCCTCAACATGTAAAATGACACTCTGATCAGGGACACTCTGATTAGAACCACCACCCGATGCCCCGTCTAGTCCCATGGTGGCATCCTCTGTAATTACACTAGCAACCACCTGCCCCTTACACATACGTGCAAAATGACCCATACGTTTGCATTTCCTGCACTCAACATTGTTAGCAGGACATAACTTTGAACCAACATTGTGACTCAACCAGCCACAATTTTTGCATCCCTCTTTGACCCTAGATGCTCTATTGCCTTGTGTCACCATTTTATCACCAGCTTTTCTACTCCTTGGCACCACAGCATGTACCATCTCCCTATTCCCGTCCCTTTCAGTAACCACTTGTACACTCGCCTTCGACGCTTCAATTGCTCTGGCAATCTCTAAAACCTTATCAAGAGAAGGATTGTTCTCAATCCACAATCTCTCTCTAACTTTTTGATTGGATGTCTTCATCATGATCTGGTCCCTTATGTGTTCCTCTCCATTCCCCGGGAACCCACACGTAGCCATGAGTGCCCGTAAAGCTGTAACATATGCATCTATGCTTTCCATAGAACCTTGTGCTCTCGAGAAAAACTTATATCGCTCTAAAACCACATTAATTCTTTTACCAAAACGTATTTGCAATTTTTTTAAAGCAGTCTCATATGCACTTACCACCATTTCCCCTTCACCTCCCCCTTGAACCATCACATTCTCTCCCGGCAAATGACGAAAAACCCTCAACCCCTCAGTACCAATGCAATTCAGTAAAGCAGCCTCCTTTTCATCATCATTAAACTTTGCCCCACCTGCAGCCCCCAAATATACCTTAAATGCATCTACCCACTGCTCCCAAGGAGCAACCGGCTCTCCCGGATTCGGGAGAAACGCAGGTGGAGGCCTAGCAGCTGTATGCAACATAGTCGTGTATGCACCCCTGTTTCTTATGTCCCCAAAAATAACTTGCTACCTAGAAGCAGCTAATCATTGATACTTTGTGCAGCTACTCCCCAAAAATACATACAGCCCCCAAAGTGTTGTCACTGGTAATTCACCAACGATAAAAACAGATCAGTATCTTCCACTGTTGCCTTGGTTACGTGCACCCACACGTAATGCAGTACAGCCCGATATGGTACTGGGTGAGTCTCAACTGCTGCTTAGAACACTTGCACCCACACTCATTGCAGTACAGCCATGTTCTGGCACTGGGTGAGTCTCCACAGTTAATCCAGCATTCCTTGATAGCCAATCCAGCCCAAGCAAATCCACTAACCTCCTGTTGTCGGCGCTTCAGATCTTCCCACCTTACCATCAACCACCTTTACCAGTAATTTGCAGCCCTTTCCACTTGCAAAGCTTCCGTTGTACTCCAGTACACCCACATTGGCTGTGAGTGCTGCTGCAGCCCCTCCTACGGCAACCCGGCACTGTGCACAGCCTTCGATCAAGACGCTGACGAGGGCGGGGCCAGCGGCCGGCACTTTATTACAGAGTGCCACCACAGCCCCCTCCTTCCCGGAGACTCACAGTCCCCGAAACACAGCGTAGAAAGCAGACGCTGCTGGAGGCGGGGCACTACGCCGGCTTCTGCTATACGCGCACACTCTCACGTGCGCCGGCCCCCGTTCAGATCCGCGGCAGCACTTCCTGCCAGCCCCCAACAGACTCCGAACTGCCCTCGATGGCCGGGCTAAAGCAGCCGACCCGTGAACTTCCTGGGTCTCCGCTGCCCACCACAGAGCGGACACGCTGGCCTGCGCGGTGCCCCGACTGGACACGCTGGCCTGCGCGGTGCCCCGACTGGACACCCGAACCGCTCCTCCCTGCTCAACCAAGCAGACGCAGCCCGGCCCGTAACCGTGCCCGGGTAGGCACCCGGACAGCTCCTCCGCTTCACCACCAGGGCGCCAAAACACTCCTCCTTGCTCCCCGAACCAGCGCGGCCCGGCCCGCAACAATGCTCCGGCAGGGCAGCACCCGGACAGCTCCTGCGCTTGACCTCCGAATCCCCGACAACACCGAAGGTAAGGTGTAAGCCCGGACAGCTGCTCCGCGCACACGTTGCACACGTGGGATGGGGTCTCACACGTCCTCGTCGCCAATGTTATAATCTTAAAAGGTCCACTCCTTGATATGTATAATCACGTATCTTTATTGTAAGACCCCACAGCCTCCTCCTCAGCTCCGACCTCCAACCGCCACTCTGTGGAATGTTGATTCCCACGCATCAACATTCCACCAGTGTGCCTATGCACGAGCCCGTGCATATTACAACACAGCGGCTTGTCAACAATCCTGGGAATATAAGGCCTTTCCGCATTTCCCCCGAGTAATTACTGCGCATGCGCATTGCTATTGTTTGACAGAACATCAAGTTCGGTTTTCTCACGGCACCGAGTAAATTCACCATTTACTAAAAGACTCTCTGCTCTGCTTATTAGCCCACACTCCGGCCTCAATCGACGGGATTCTGGGTACGTGGCTTGATGGGCATGGGCAGGTTTGGGGCGGCTGATGAGCGAGCACATTAGCAGGAGATTACAGTTCTGCCCTCTAATGCTTACTGTCCAGTTGAGGGCTTCTGTAATGATTTGCTGCGTGAAAGGAGATATGAAGGATGCGCGAAGGTTCTCGAACAAGGGTGAAGCGTGTGGTATGACTGCTCCGACATACGTGTCTGCAAAGCTAAGGGACTGATACGTGAGGCAGCTACATTAATGTCATCTCAAATTCTGTGAGGCCACACGACTTAAAAGGAATTGGTGCATAAAGCAATTAAAAAACAAAGCTTAATCAGCACAGTGACGAGAATAACCTAAAAAGTGAAGAAGCTGGAATGTTTTTCTCGACAATTTACTTTATGTGTTTCTATGTCTTGATGATAAAACAGCCGGGATAAGGGGCAGAGTAGGGAGGTGCATGCATTTAGTCGGGCCGCAGGAGTCCTAAATAAGTAATTGAAGTTGTGTGACAAGAATTATTGAGAGGACTAGGACCCAAACCTGATTTTTTTTAATAAACCACTTTGATGACGCCAGGTTGCACGGAACTTGGAAAGGTTAACTGAGAAATAGAGGCATTCCGGAAGGTAAGAATGGTAGATGGATGTGGTGCTAGTGTGAATTAATTATTACTGCAGGTGAGAAGGCAGACTAATACATACCAGTTCACCTGGGTCTCCAGCCAGTGCCAGTCAAAGGGTGCAAACCCAGCACCCCTATGTAAAACTGCAGCACTGTGTGGACCTAGTTTTGCCCTGTTGGTGGGGCACATTTAGGTAATGCAGGAATGTGAGAGCCTGGATAGAACCCCTTTGATCCCTGGAAATGCCAAAATACGATCGGGAACAATAGTGTTAGGCCAATCTCCCGAAGATGGTCACCACTTGAGCTACTTAAGGCTGATGATTACGAATCACCTTTCTTTCTTTAGTTTTGTTTGAACCTTTAAGTTAAATTCCTTCTTTAAATGTTTCTGGATTGCTATTTGTTATCCTTTGCAATATCCTTGTCTTCACATTGGGATCTGTGTAATGTACCCAGTGACCTGTTCCCCTTGCGTTGTAGATTTTCCCTTCACTTTGATAAATTAGCTGGGTTCCTGAATAAGTGTCACTCTTCTTATTGTTTTACAATCACTGAGACGTGTAGATTGCTTCCCTGTGTGATTCCCGCTCTTCTTAATGTCTGATAATTTACTGGGACGAGTATGTTGAGTCCCTTTGTGACCCTCACTCTTCTTATTGTATTTAGGTTCAGTAGGACGAGTAGGCTGGGTCCCTTTTGGATTTTCACATTTTCTATTATATTCACATTAACTGGGACGAGTAGGTTAGGTTCCTTTATAACTCTCATTCTTCTTATGGTATTCAGTGTCACTGGGACGAGTAGGCTGAGTGCCTTTGTAACTCTCACTCTTCTTACTATATTCAGACTCACTGGGATGAGTAGACTGAGTCCCTTTGTAACTCTTACTCTTCTTACTGGATGTGCCTGGTTCTTCGGGACTCCCACTATCCCTGTTACCTGCTGTGCAAGAGTGCTGTGTCACTTGTTTCGGCACTTGCCTTTGGCGTTCCTCTGTGGTTCATCAGAATGGTTCTGCTTCTCGCTTAGTTTCCTTGTTCCAGCATGTTTCAGTATCTTTCTCCCCATGTGGTCTCCGCGTGGAAAGGTGTTGCCGTTCCTTTACCTTCCCAGCCACCACCAGGTAAGTACTCTCTCTCAGTCTCCACTTGTGGCTCAGGCGTTCCCTGGCCACAGCGTTGTCTCTCCGTGCTTGGTTCTACACTGTTCCTCCAGGGACTGTGTCTTGATGGGCAAGTGTCCTCGGACCTGCCCTTGCCCAGTGCAGCTCAGGCACTAATAGTGTCCTGCTGGTCCCTTGCATTGAGAACATCGTTCTCTCACCGACGTCCCCCAGGCTGGGTTGAAACTCCTTGGTCTCTCGCTCTCTGAATCTCTGGCAACTTCTTCTTTAATGATGCTACTCTGGGGCTTCCCCAGTTTCCAGTCAGAGTCCTTCCTTTGTGTCAGAGTCACATTTAACATCATAACTCCTTTGGGTTTCTTCCTTCCAGTGTCAGTCAATTCTGTATTCTTTCTTACTACTAGTGCTCCAAATAAGATTTTGAAGTAGGATTATTTTACTACCTATTTTTTAAAGGTGGCCATAAAATGATTTTTTAGAGAATACAAAAGAAAATCCCATTCCCGATGGGAGTATTTTATAAGCAAGTTCAAATATATTTTAGCTGTTAAACAAATGTATTGTAATAAACATTTCTTCCCACCTTCATGCACATTACAAGATATGTTTTTATCTCTTCAGATAAGACAGATAAGAATATATTTTCTTCCTGTTGCACTACATGTACCACTGGCCTAAACATATCTATGGAGTTGTGTGGGTGAAATCAAGGGATGTTTCTCCTACGTGTCCATTTCCTATATTTGTTGCGAGTAGTTTTACTCCCTATATTTATTTCTTGGGCGTATTTGCCTATTTATAGGGAGTAAAAGTGGCTGAAACACCCCATATCTATAGGGATGTTCTAGGCTTTTACACGTCTCAGTGTCAGACGAACATTTATCTTCTGCAGAGGTGTTCCAGTAACAGATGTAGGAGGATTCGGGTTTTATGGAGACTGATATATCCTGGAGTTGTTTTTGATGGGAATAAAAAGGAAAGTTCCTTATCGGAAAGGAAGACTGTGTCCCCAGGAGGGGAGTCTCTTCCTGTGAGGTCCCGCTTACCACCACTCCTAAGGGGAATGTTGCGTAGTGGGCTGACCCCCGTAGCCTCACAAGGAAAGGCTCCCAACTGGGGTGAAGTGACTGAATCCGTCGATTCGTCACAATATCTAAAATTGTCAGCATTTATCACTTCATTTTGGCTATATCAATATAAAGAAATGCTATTTGCTCTTCTTTCTGGCACAAGTGTATTAAAAAAGGATCTGCTTCAGTTATTTGGTGTTAGGAATCTAACCACCTTACTACTAGTGCTCCAGTTAAGATTTTGAAGTAGGATTATTTTACTACCTATTTTTTAAAGATGGCCGTAAAATGATTTTTTAGCGAATACAAAAGAAAATCCCATTCCCGATGGGATTATTTTATAAGCAAGTACAAATATATTTTAGCTGTAAAACAAATGTATTGTAATAAACATTTCTTCCCACCTTCATGCACATTACAAGATATGTTTTTATCTCTTCAGATAAGGCATTTAAGAATATATTTTCTTCCTGTGGCACTACATGTACCACTGGACTAAACATATCTATGGAGTTGTGTGGGTAAAATGAAGGGATGTTTCTCCTACGTGTCCATTTCCTATATTTGTTGCGAGTAGTTTTACTCCCTATATTTATTTCTTGGGTGTATTTGCCTATTTTTAGGGAGTAAAAGTGGCTGAAACACCCCATATCTATAGGGATGTTCTAGGCTTTTACACGCCTCAGTGTCAGACAAACATTTATCTTCTGCAGAGGTGTTGCAATAACAGATGTAGGAAGATTCGGGTTTTATGGAGACTTATATATCCTGGAGTTGTTTTTGATGGGAATAAAAAAGGGAGTTCCTTATCGGAAAGGAAGACTGTGTCCCCAGGAGGGGAGTCTCTCCCTGTGAGGTCCCGCTTACCACCACTCCTAAGGGGAATGTTGCATAGTGGGCTGACCTCCGTAGCCTCACAAGGAAAGGCTCCCTCCTGGGGTGTAGTGACTGAATCCCTCGATTCATCACAATATCTAAAATTGTCAGCATTTATCAATTAACTTTGGCTATATCAATATAAAGAAATGCTATTTGCTCTTCTTTCTGGCACAAGTGTATTAAAAAAGGTTCTGCTTCAGTTATTTGGTGTTAAGAATCTAACCACCTGCTACCCAGCACCACTGCATGCACCCATTCATAGGCTTTGTTCATAGCATAACTACCATGTTAAAACCCACAAAAAGCCATGGCATTCATTTACCTGTTTTACTGTTGTAGTTTTGAACCAAACTACGTTCATATTTCATTACGGGTTTTGGGTTAAACCAGCTGATGCATTCTGGTAGATATGCTGTCCAAGAGGCAAAGAGCTTGGGGAGGCATACTAAATACACTCACTTGCAAGAGGCTGCTGTGACCGAAAGGGACCCTGATTGCATTGACCTGTTATGAGCTCCTGCAGGCTAGGCTACCAAGAGAGGGAGAGGCCTTAATTGCAATCCACTGCTACAAGCTACTGATGCCTGGACTGGGCTTAATTGAACAGCTGATCTGCCTCAGGCTGCAATCATCTCCACCCTTTTGGGCTGTGGCTGGGAGGGCTTCATAAACTCTGAGGATTTGCAAGTGTTCTATCAACTGTCATTATCTTGAGTTCCTGCTTTATACGGTTTCTGAACCTTTTCGTGCTATTTTGCTTTTGGCTACTGAATCCTACCCACAGTATCTGTTTTTCACCTTCTTCCTGTGTTCTGTTAAAGCTAATCCTTTTTCGGAAGATACTTGTGCTACCTTTCTGACTTTCTTCAATATCTTATTGCTGTGGGTGCCCCCCGGCCCCAGCTCACGACTCACCTTGTTTCTGGCAAAGCTGTTACCTGTCCTGTGTCGCTTTGCAATCTAAGTTTCATGCTTCACTTACTAGACTTCTGTCCATAGTTTAGGTACCTGCTCTTTAGTGTACTTAGTTTTCTGAATCACGTATTTGCTGAGTTTGCAGCTACTTCTTCTCTTGTCGGTGAGTAGTTCACTGAGTTTCCTGAACCACGTATTAACAGAGCTGGCAGCAACCAACAGCCTTTCCAATGACTAATGCTTTATGTTTCACGATATTCATAGAATGCTAGGTTTCCAAGTTTATGTGTGGCAACTTTCCTTGTCTTAGTCCATGATATCTGTTCTGATTCTCGGTAATGATTTCCTCTATGCTAGAATTCACGAGTGCCTTCTAACAGCCTCTGTCTACAGTTTCAGCCTTGCCTCTTTTCTCTGCCTATCTGTACTTGGTTATTTATGTACACTCTGCTTTTGTGTCTTGATTACAAATTAACCCACTGTTGTGTCTCAGCTCTATATCCATATATACTGTGACCACTGGGTTGGTCTCTGATACAATCAAATAAGGTGAAAACCTTTGTTGCCTTAGTCTAGTTCGTTGGTGTGCTACCTGTCTCAGTATATAGCCTCCAGCTTTACCTTTACACTGAGTATAACTATCTCATCAACAAGTCCTACCCATGAAGTCGCTGCATGATTGTTGTTAAGATTAATCTTCTGGTACTGATCCCATAGGCTTCCCCTAATCTCCCTGGCACCCCCTTATCATTTTCCAGTACACCCTTTATTCTGATGAAGCCATGTTCCCCAGAATATTTGCCTGTCTTCTTTTTCTCTCTGTGTCACTCTGCTTTTGTAGAGGAGCAGACTCTCTCTCCCTCTGGTGACAGTAAGGTAAATATGGTATTTAGGGCCTATACCCCACCCTCCTGTCCAACATTATAAAGGTCAGGAGTATTTTCCATTGAGGTAGCTGGGCTGACCTTATTAACGGCAGGTACATTATATAAAGGTTATAATGGACACACTTATTTAGGACAACATAGAACATAAAGGAATCCTTACATTGCACGCAACATAATTAACACAGAATACAGATTTCTGACATAGGATATAAGTCAACAAAGGCAGCATTGCGTTACAGGCAGATAAAGGGCTGAAAACTCCATGACGATTTAGAAGTGCTGAAAACACAGAAATGTAGTGCGGTGTGGAAAAAAGGGAGTGCATTGGGCAGAAGCCAAGGTACAGTGATATAGCAGAATTAAATAGCAGAATATATGATATTCAGATTTACATGTTTTATTTTCATACGTCAAGTGGTACATTACATTAAAAACAAAACAGTTAGTGCAGGTTATCAAGTTGGCAAACGGAATCTAATAGACAATACATGTTCATCAAAAGCAAGCATCAAATAAATTAAATAAAGGAAGAAAGGAAGAGGAGAAGAGAGAAAGAAAAGAAAGAGAAAAAACCTAATTAAGGGCACAGTTAACATCATTTACATTCTTTAAGCATTAACCATATGTATTAAGAAATGACCCCAAATGTCAGTAAATGTATCCATATTTCCAGACTGTTTGTAAATTGCCCTCTCATATCTGGATATAGTTAATAATTCATCCACTCAATATTCAACACAAAAGGAGGCCACAAACTTCCACCCCCTTAGAATCATTATTTTTGCCACCATACAAGCTCGGAGTAGCCAAACCTTTTTGTAAAATGACACGTCCGACAATGGTTTTGTATCTCCGAGAATCATGATAGATGCCTTCATTTCAATCGTGAAGTTTAAAACCAGGCCCAGCCTTTCACAAACACTTTCTAAAAATCTCTTGTTTTGGGACAGGCCCAGAGTAGGTGATTTAAGGTGCCTTTTGCAAGCTTACATTTCCAGCATTTGTCACTGTCAATAAGATATCTTATGAAAATACATTCCAGGCTCCAATAAGTCCTGAAGAGGAGTTTGGTCTGCGACACCCTCAGTCCCCAATCGAGGCTCACCAGGCGGACATTATTGCAGCATCGCTGGCAGCAATTCTTTCACCTAGTTCTTAGCCCAGACATTTGTCAGTTCAGGGTCTCCTTACCGACTGGACAGCAGTATGCCATACATTGTGGCCGCTGGATTTAGCGCACGTTTGCAGAGCTCCAGGGCCGACCATACTATATGTTGAGACATCATTTGAGCAGGATTACATTTACTGGCAATGATTCCCCTCAGTTGTCTGCACTCTGCGTAGGTGCAATCGCTCATGTTAAATTCATTACACAGACATGCAAAGGGGACCCAGTTTCCGTCCTTAATCAGGTCCCTTATGTACTTAACTCCTCCCAGGAACGATGATGGCCAAAAAAGCAATTTGTCAATGCAGGATTCAGCCAGATCGATGCGTCCAAGAATAAGTACGAGACACATCCATTCCGCTGTGATATGTTACACCAGCACTCATGCAAGAACGCTGTCAGGGGATTCTTGAGTCGAGATGGTCTGCAAACTGTTGTCAATAAGGCTTTAGGTGCTAGATGTGAGACACCATTGCATTCAGCTACAATCTCTCTTGAAAGTTCTTCCTCTGTACCAAAAGTCTGACATAAATGTTGGACGCAAAATGCAAGATGATAATCAAAGAAGTTCGGCAGGTTCATACCACCTTGTCTCAGTGGTAGCTGCATTTTCCATAGGGCCAACCTCGGCGGTTTGCCATGCCACTGACATTTTTATATAGCACTATCCAGCTCTTTGAAAATCTGTCTTGGCATCTTAGTAGGGAGCATTGAGAGGATGTAGTGTATACTTGTTGCTATGTTCATTTTAATGCAATTCATTTTGCCCCACAGTGAGAGTTTCAGAAGTGCCCACCTGTCCATGTGAGATTTTAGTTTGGGTATTATAGAATCGAAGTTCAGTTTTGGCAGACTCTCAATTTTTGAACTGATCCAGACTCCAAGATATTTCATCTTTTTAGGGCACCAAATAAAGTTAAACTGACTACACTTGTGCCTCATGCATGCGTTGTTAATGGGTAGAATCTCAGATTTGGTCCAGTTTACCTTGCACCCTGACACCGTAGAAAAGCGCTGGTTATCCTTCATTAAGTGTGGAATGCCGGTGCCTGGGTCACTTAGAAAAACCAGCAAGTCATCAGCGTAGAACCACATTTTTTGCGCACTTTCAACTTGACCAATTTCACGGATATCTTCATCTGATCGCAGCATCACCGCCAATGGTTCCATAGCTAGGATAAATAGTAGAGCCAGCAGACATCCTTGTCTAGTACCCCTTTTTAACTTGAAGGGTTCTGAGATCAATCTATTTGTCAGCACACTGGTGTTAGGGTCATTGTGTAGAAGTCTCACCCATTGCCTAAAGTTCTCTCCAAACCCCATTTTATTTAAGCTCTCAAATAGGTATGGCCATTCGACCCAATCAAAGGCCTTCTCAGCGTCCAGAGAGACCACTGCAGCAGGACGCATTTGCCTATATCCAATGTCAATCGCCTGGAGCACCCACCTCATATTATCTGCCGCTGATCTTCCTGTCACAAATCCCACCTGGTTGTCATGCACTAGTGATGGAATAACTGGTTCTAATCCTTTGGCCAGTATCATCGCCAAGAGCTTGCAGTCAGTATTAATCAGGCTAATTGGTCTATAATTCCCACATCTTGTTGGTGATTTGCCTTTCTTTGTTAAAACAGTCAGCAATGCATGACGCATAGTATTTGGAAAGGTCCCAGATTCGAACACTTAGGTAAGATCTGATAAAACTCAGCAGGCAATCCATCTACCCAGCGTTTTGCCTCCACAGAGCATTGAAACTGCTAGGCGAACTTCCCTCAAAGTTATTGTGTTCTCTAGAAGAGAGGAATGCTCGTTTATTAATCACAGGATGTCAGCACAGTCTAGAAAGCCTTTTATTGCATTCTGGATATATGATTTTCACAGTGCTGTTTTTGCAAGTGGATCTGTCATACAGTCAAAAGTAGCTAAGCAGGGTGGGATGGCCTTGGACAGAATGTGCTAGACGTCTGAAGAAAGGCATCACACTCAGAACTGCTTTTTTCTGGTTAAAGGTTGCAACATATCTGATGATTCAGAATGTGGAAAACTGCTAGTCTTGCTGATTAGCATAACAATCATGAGGGTAATTCATAGAAATTCGCACAAAAATGGCGCACGCGGCTGGCGCACAGTGTCCCCGTGCGATACACTGCGCCAGCTGCGTGTGAAAAAATCCTTTTCATCGCACAGCGTATTCATGGATTTTAGCCTCCGAAACCAGCCGTGGCGCAGAGTGGCGCAGCGACCCTGCAGCAGCACCAGTTACGCCCCCAAGAACGCCCTCGCACAAGGCAAAGCCTTCAAAATCCCCAAATCATCGCAAAGGGCTGCGCTAACCCTGGACCAGTTCACAGGGCTGGCAAACAGCAAACGCCAAGCGGGGAACGTGTATTTCAGTGGTTCGCGGGAAGTCCCACACGCGGTTGTCCTGGGTACGTGTACATGAGGGGTGCGTGGGAAGTAACACACGCTATTCCATCAGGGCACGTGTATTCCAGGGGTGCGCGGGAAGTATCACACGCAAAAGCAGCAGGATACGTGTATCTCAGGGGTGCGCGGGAAGTATCACACGCAAAAGCAGCAGGGTACGTGTATCTCAGGGGTGCGCAGGAAGTATCACACGCAAAAGCAGCAGGGTACGTGTATTTCAGGGGTGCGCGGGAAGTATCACACGCGATTCCATCAGGGTACGTGTATTCCAGGGGTGCGTGGGAAGTATCACACGCAAAAGCAGCATGGTACGTGTATTTCAGGGGTGCGCAGGAAGTATCACACGAGATTACATCAGGGTACGTGTATTCCAGGGGTGCGCGGGGAGCACCACACGTGAATTGCATGTGTGGGTCCTCCCAGGTGTTCCCTCTACACCCTCCACGGCCCATGCAGGTGGCCCACACCACAGGGGCCTACCCTGCACATGTCCCGCAGGCACCGCATCCACCATGGCAATGCCCTCCAGCCAACCCACATGTCACCTTGCACTACTGCCCACCAACGCATGTCCCCCTGCACCCCCAGCCACCAGGGGCAGCCTCCACCAGGCCCCCACTCATGTCTCCCATCACCCCCACCCTCCAGCAGTGCAGGGGCAGCCTCCACCAGGCCCCCACTCATGTCTCCCACCACCCCCACCCCCCCAGCCACCAGGGGCAGACTCCACCAGGCCCCCACTCATGTCTCGCTGCACCCCCACCCCCCAGCAGTGCAGGGGCAGCCTCCACCAGGCCCCCACTCAAGTCCCCTATCCCCCCACCCCCCAGCAGTGCAGGGGCAGCCTCCACCAGGCCCCCACTCATCTCTCCCACCACCCCCAGCCACCAGGGGCATCCTCCACCAGGCCCCCACTCATGTCTCCCACCACCCCCACCCCCAGCCACCAGGGGCAGCCTCCACCAGGCCCCCACTCATGTCTCCCACCACCCCCACCCCCCAGCAGTGCAGGGGCGGCCTCCACCAGGCCCCCACTCATGTCTACTACCACCCCCACCCCCCAGCAATGCAGGGGCAGCCTCCACCAGGCCACCACTCATGCCCCCTATCACCCCCACCCCCCAGCCACCAGGGGCAGCCTCCACCAGGCCCCCACTCATGTCTTCCACCACCCCCACCCCCCAGCCACCAGGGGCAGCCTCCACCAGGCCCCCACCCATGTCTCCCACCACCCACACCCCCCAGCAGTGCAGGGGCAGCCCCCACCAGGCCCACACTCATGTCTCCCATCACCCCCACCCCCCAGCAGTGCAGGGGCAGCCTCCACCAGGCCCCCACTCATGTCTCCCACCACCCCCACCCCTCAGCAGTGCAGGGGCAGCCTCCACCAGGCCCACACTCATGTCTCCCATCACCCCCACCCCCCAGCAGTGAAGGGGCAGCCTCCACCAGGCCCCCACCCATGTCTCCCACCACCCCCACCCCCCAGCAGTGTAGGGGCAGCCTCCACCAGGCCTCCACTCATGTCTCCCACCACCCCCACCCCCCAGCAGTGCAGGGGCAGCCTCCACCAGGCCCCCACTCATGTCTCCCACCACCCCCACCCCCCAGCAGTGCAGGGGCAGCCTCCACCAGGCCCCCACTCATGTCTCCCACCACCCCCACCCCCCAGCAGTGTAGGGGCATCCTCCACCAGGCCCCACTCATGTCTCCCACCACCCCCACCCCCCAGCCACCAGGGGCAGCCTCCACTAGGCCCCCACTCATGTCTCCCACCACCCCCACCCCCCAGCCACCAGGGGCAGCCTCCACCAGGCCCCCACTCATGTCTCCCACCACCCCCACCCCACAGCAGTGTAGGGGCAGCCTCCACCAGGCCCCCACTCATGTCTCCCACCACCCCCACCCCCCAGCAGTGTAGGGGCATCCTCCACCAGGCCCCCACTCATGTCTCCCACCACCCCCACCCCCCAGCCACCAGGGGCAGCCTCCACCAGGCCCCCACTCATGTCTCCCACCACCCCCACCCCCCAGCAGTGTAGGGGCATCCTCCACCAGGCCCCCACTCATGTCTCCCACCACGCCCACCCCCCAGCAGTGTAGGGGCATCCTCCACCAGGCCCCCACTCATGTCTCCCTGCACCCCCACCCCCAGCAGTGCAGGGGCAGCCTCCACCAGGCCCCCACTCATGTCTCCCACCACCCCCACTCCCCAGCCACCAGGGGCAGCCTCCACCAGGCCCCCACTCATGTCTCCCACCACCCCCACCCCCTAGCCACCAGGGGCATTCTCCACCAGGCCCCCACTCATGTCTCCCACCACCCCCACCCCCCAGCCACCAGGGGCAGCCTCCACCAGGCCCCCACTCATGTCTCCCTGCACCCCCACCCCCCAGCAGTGTAGGGGCAGCCTCCACCAGGCCCCCACTCATGTCACCCACCACCCCACCCACAGCAGTGTAGGGGCAGCCTCCGCCAGGCCCCCACTCATGTCTCCCACCACCCCCAGCCACCAGGGGCATCCTCCACCAGGCCCCCACTCATGTCTCCCACCACCCCCACCCCCCAGCCACCAGGGGCAGCCTCCACCAGGCCCCCACTGAAGTCCCCTATCACCCCCACCCCCCAGCAGTGCAGGGGCAGCCTCCACCAGGCCCCCACTCATGTCTCCCACCACCCCACCCCCCAGCCACCAGGTGCAGCCTCCACCAGGCCCCCACTCATGTCTACCATTACCCCCACCCCCCAGGAGTGTAGGGGCAGCCTCCACCAGGCCCCCACTCATGTCTCCCACCACCCCCACTCCCCAGCCACCAGGGGCAGCCTCCACCAGGCCCCCACTCATGTCTCCCACCACCCCCACCCCCTAGCCACCAGGGGCATTCTCCACCAGGCCCCCACTCATGTCTCCCACCACCCCCACCCCCCAGCCACCAGGGGCAGCCTCCACCAGGCCCCCACTCATGTCTCCCTGCACCCCCACCCCCAGCAGTGTAGGGGCAGCCTCCACCAGGCCCCCACTCATGTCACCCACCACCCCCACCCACATCAGTGTAGGGGAAGCCTCCACCAGGCCCCCACTCATGTCTCCCACCACCCCCAGCCACCAGGGGCATCCTCCACCAGGCCCCCACTCATGTCTCCCACCACCCCCACCCCCCAGCCACCAGGGGCAGCCTCCACCAGGCCCCCACTCAAGTCCCCTATCACCCCCACCCCCCAGCAGTGCAGGGGCAGCCTCCACCAGGCCCCCACTCATGTCTCCCACCACCCCACCCCCCAGCCACCAGGTGCAGCCTCCACCAGGCCCCCACTCATGTCTACCATTACCCCCACCCCCCAGCAGTGTAGGGGCAGCCTCCACCAGGCCCCCACTCATGTCTCCCACCACCCCCACCCCCAGCAGTGTAGGGGCAGCCTCCACCAGGCCCCCACTCATGTCTCCCACCACCCCCACCCCCCAGCCACCAGGGGCAGCCTCCACCAGGCCCCCACTCATGTCTCCCTGCACCCCCACCCCCGAGCAGTGTAGGGGCAGCCTCCACCAGGCTCCCACTCATGTCTCCCACCACCCCCACCCCCCAGCAGTGTAGGGGCAGCCTCACCAGGCCCCTACTCATGTCTCCCACCACCCCCACCACCCAGCCAACAGGGGCAGCCTCCAGCAGGCCCCCCACTCATGTCTCCCTGCACCCCCACCCCCCAGCAGTGTAGGGGCAGCCTCCACCAGGCCCCCACTCATGTCTCCCACCACCCCCACCCCCCAGCAGTGTAGGGGCAGCCTCCACCAGGCCCCCACTCATGTCTCCCCCCACCCCCCAGCAGTGTAGGGGCAGCCTCCACCAGGCCCACACTCATGTCTCCCACCACCCCCACCCCCCAGCAGTGTAGGGGCATCCTCCACCAGGCCCCCACTCATGTCTCTCATCACCCTACCCCCCATCAGTGTAGGGGCATCCTCCACCAGGCCCCCACTCATGTCTCCCACCATCACCACCCCCCAGCAGTGCAGGGGCAGCCTCCACCAGGCCCCCACTCATGTCTACCATTACCCCCACACCCCAGCAGTGCGATTTGCCTGGGTACATGTGTTTCGGGGTGCGCGGGAAGTTCCACACGCGATTGGCCTGGGTACGTGTACTCCGGGGTGCGCGGGAAGTTCCACACACGATTGGCCTGGGTACGTGTACTACGGGGTGCGTGGGAAGTTCCACACGCGATTGCCCTGGGTACGTGTATTTCGGTGTGCGCGTGAACTTCCACACGCGACTGGGCCTGTGAGAGTGGGGTACGTGTATTACAGGGGTTGGCGGGAATATTCACTCACGAATGGGCCTGGGAGAGCGTGTTACGTGTATTCCTGGGGTGGGCGGGAAGATTCACACGTTCGCCTACGACGCGCCGAAAAATAAATGGTCCAATCTTGAAACACGTACGCCTGCTGGCGTACGTCGACTCGCGCAGCATAAAAGTGCGCGCAAACAACAAACAAGCTCAGACGCAAGGATGAATATACCGTTCCTAGCAGCAGTGGCCGTGGGTTACCAAAGGAGGAGGAGGAGGATAGTGAGGGCCCGAATTTTCACTCCCAGAACCAGCCTTTTTGGGATGCCTGATAACCATGTGTATGGGAGGTACAGGTTTCCACCACACATAATACTGGACCTGGTCAGTGAGTGGGAGGATGACCTCACATCACCCACCCTGTGCTCCCAAGCACTCAGCCCCCTGGAGAAGGTCCTCAATGTACTGCACTTCCTGGCCACAGGATCATTTCAGCGGACAAGTGCCATAGTGGGTGGGGTGTCACAGGCCACGCAGTCACGCTGCCTACACCAGGTCTTGAACATCATCACTGCACGCCCATCAGTCCGTAGGCACATATACCTGCCCAGGACACCTGCAGAAAGGCAGGCTGCCGCCCTCGATTTCTACGGTGTGGCACAATTCCCCAAAGTGCTAGGTGCCATTGACTGCACCCATGTGGCACTACGTCCCCCAGGGCATCTGAGCACATCTATAGGAACCGCATGCACTGGCATTCCATCAACGTGCAGGTAGTATGTAATGCCAAGGGAATCATCACCTCAGTATATGCCAACTATCCAGGGTCCACCCACGACCGCTTAATTTACCGAATGTCTACCCTAAGCCGGGACCTAGAAGCTGGGCGGCATGGCGATACATGGCTGCTTGGTGAGTATGAATGCCACTGCACATGCGTGCATGTCAGATGCAGAGTTATGTCACTACCCCACTAATGATACCCATCACCTCCTCACCAGGGGACAGTGCCTACCCTCTGAGCACCCACATGATGACGCCAATTCGGAACCCCATCACGCCTCCAGAGGTAAGATACAACACAGCCCATATTGCAACCCGGGGCATAGTGAAGCGCACATTCGGAGTGCTCAAGTCACGCTTTCGCTCCCTTGACCGTTCTGGCGGGCAGCTGTTATATGCACCCCCAGTAGTGTGCAGGATCATAGTGGCAGCATGTGTCCTGCACAATGTTGCAACACGCCCGGGCCTGGCTGTGGACATGGTGGTGCCCCCACATCCCCAACCACATGCACGCCCGCTGCGCATGGGAGGGGAGAGGGCACGGGGTGAGGCAGCCCGTACGCAGCTGGTGGCTAATTACTTCACATAGAAATCACACCCCTGTGGAGTGCACACAGCCCTGGCACATACCATCTGATAAGCAATGATGACTCGACCTGACAATTATGTCCAACAAAGGGACAGTCAACTGTCAGAACCATAGCAGCCTGAGATTGTTCATGTGGAAGTGTCACAATGTGTGCATCCCTACCTACACAAACACCACCAATGCGTGTCATCAAAAGACACACTTCCATGCTGCAGAAATGAATACCCACTTCCAAAATACTACATGAAAACAGTGCCATGTCACCCAACCCCTCCCCGGCACGGCCACACAACACACCATGGCATGTCATGCAATGTGAGAGCAAACACATTAATCCACACAACATGCCCTAAGTGTCACCAGCTACAGTGTGCCTAATGGAAACATGGCCACACATGAAATGCTCACAGTAATGCAGGACCTACAACACACATTACCAAATACTTACCAAGAATACCAATCACCTACACAACCTCCAACCTACCTTAAACATGACATTACAGACTTAAAAATTTGCTAGCCTCACTACCTGATGATGCCAGCACTTCAAACACTTCCAAGTATACAGTGTTAGCGCCACGCAAGAGGGTAGGTGCACTGCTTATAACAGGGACTCCAGTTCCAAGGTGGACCGCCTTGTGAAGACATGAGAAATGGACCTGCAAATTAGGAGGATGAGATGGATGCAGAGGCACATATCAATACACCATGCAGTGTACAATACAACAACAATATGCACTATGAATGTATACACAATATTGACTACAGACTGCCCACACATCGAATGTGAGTCCAATGTCACCATGTTCGTCAATTTCACTTAGGCACACCCTTTGCAAGCCCATGGAAATGGGAAGCAGGAGGGGTGTGTGTCACAAAAACCCAAGCATCTGAACCAAATGCATGACAAGCCTGCATGGGCCCAGCCACAATGCAGCGTATGCCCACACGGGAGCCACACAAGGCAACACACTGTCCCAAAAAAAAAAAATTAAATTTCTTTTTTTTAATAAAAAATTGCCATTAATGGGCCCGGGGGGGTGGGGGAGGCCACCCAGGAGGTCCGAGGACAGGGTGCACACCAAAACCCACCTGTGTGGATCTTGCGAAAAAAAACACCTCCATGGGCTCATGGCCTACACGGCTAATCTATTGTGGGAGAATCACTGCTGTCGCTCTCCTCACCCTCTGCAGCTGCATCAGGAGGTGGTGGCACTATGGGAGGCAGCCCACGCAAAGCCCTAGTCTGTTCCTGCATGGCTGCAAGCATGCAGGTGTGGTAGGTCTCGTTCTGGAGGATAATTGTGCGGAGGTCCCCATGCAACAACTAGTTGCCTGCATCTCAGCTGAGAGCGTACGTGTGAGACGCTCCCGCTGCTGTTCTGTCCTTCTGTTTGTTGAAGCCTCAAGCTCAACAAGAGTCGTCCTGAGGAGTTCCACCCTCAGGGCTTCCCTGTGGACCTGGGACTCTATGGAAATGGCTTCCTGCAGAGTCGCCAGTGCCGCCCGCCTGTCCCTGTCGGACACCAACATGTCCTCCCTATGTGACTGGCAGATGGAGTCTGTTGCCTGCTGTAATCGCTCCATCAGCCTTTCGGGGGGGACAATGGAAGTGGCCACCCTATCCATGGCCTGAGCCATCATCTCTGATGATGCTGCGTGTTGGGTTGCCATACCGTATATGGATTGCTCCCATGTGGTATTGCCAGGTGGCTGATGGCCACCACGTCGGCGGGCACCACACCTGTCTGGGGCAAGGCAAACTGCGCCTTGCTGTGCCGGCACTGCCTGAGGCTGCAGGACGGCATTCCCCCTCTGATCTGCTGGCCCAGGAACAGGATCAGATGTCGCGGAGTGTGACCCTGCATCCGTAACCACCAAAGGCGTACCTGCCAACACTGACATCCCCATTGAGGGTTCTAACCCTGGTGCAGGTGGGTCTGACAGAACAGAATCCCTCCCAGGAACACTCACCTGCGACGGCACATAGGTCTCATCATCCGAATCGACACCTGAATACAGCTCGGGGGAGGTGCAGCCAGAGACACCCCTTGAGAGCACGACCTGCAGCAGTTGTGGGTTCTCACCCACCACCACACCACGTCCCTCACTGGTGGTCGGTCGGCCCTCAGACCCCTCCTGGGTCTGCACCATCTCCACAACCCCAGCAGTATCAAGTGCGTCATCCCCTGCAAAGGCATGATTTGAGGCCAGCTTATTCTTTGCCCTGCGCTTCAGGTCATTCCAGCGTTTGTAGCATTCAGTAGCTGTGCGCCTCACGATTCCAAGGGCACTTATGATGTCCGCAATGGTCTGCCAGTGTGCCTGACGTTGTGCCGGTGTGGTCTTGGATCCTGCAACAAACACCATTTCGCGGTCATGTGCTGACACATACTCTACAAGTTCATTCAGTTCGGCCTCATTGACGCTGGGCTTCCTTGATGGGCCGGACTGTGTAGCCGTGTCTGGGGCCTCAGCCTCTACTGGACGAGCACTCTTCCTCTTCCGCTTGGAAGGTGGTAGGGATCCTGAGTGTCCTACGCCACTCTGGACACTAGGGGCAGGAGCCCCGGTGTACTCAGTACTAGGAGTGTGGGATTGCACACTCAGCATGGGAGTTGGTGCAGGCATTAGCTCAAGTGTGATGGTGTCAGGGGGAATGTCAGCATGATGGACTTGGACCGACACTGTCCTGGCTGGGTGTGTGAGAGGTGGGGTGGATGGAGCCGCAGCTGCCCCTGCAGCCTCCCCAGCCTGCCTACGCGGGGCAGCGATGACCTAGCTGCCCCTGATCCACGTGGCCTGATGACACCAACGTTCACCGGCACACGTGGCCTAGACCTGCTGACCTGGAAGTCAGCCATGGAGTCACCCTGTGCTAGGTCTGGTTCCACAGTAGGCTGGTCCAACAAGGGCTGAGCGTGGATGGTGTCAGCCACGTTAACCTCAACGAGGGGGGGGCATGGGTGTCCGTGACTGCTCCTCCACACATGGGGGGCTAGGGGCACCCTGCAAGTCACGGCCACGTCCCCTACCGGATCCACCACGGCCACCACTTGGGGCTCGGCCACCTTTGCCACCCTTACGGCTTGTTCGCCTCCCAGCCATGGCACTGATGTTATTGTGCATATGGGAGTCGATGTGAACTATTGTCCTGGGCAATTGGGGGTCAAAGGGGTTGGGTACCAGATGGTAATCGTACCCTAGTGCTCTAGCAAGGCTGTATGTCACCCCTGGGGAAAGATGACGGGTCACGCAACGCACAGGCACCCCAAAAAAGGGAAGTAAGGTGCACACAACCCCTCCTAGACCACGTGCGTGGAAAAATAAACCTGCACTACGCCGTGGCACCCAGAAACACAAGAATGAACGTATGCGTGTCACACGCAGCCTAGAATGACCTCTGAAGGGGTACGCGACACACGGGGCAAGCACAGATGTTAAATACGTGCGCGACTCACCGTCTGCGAGGAACAAAAGCGTGAAAAATATGCGCGTGTGCGCGTTGGCTACACCCCCGCCAAAAGAAGACGCTGTCTGAGGAGACAGGACAACAGTAGAAGGGAACGCTGTTTCAGGAAACAGGCCCAGGAAAAAGGGGAAAAGAGAAAAAGCTGTCAGAGGTAACAAGGAGTACGAACTGGAAACGCTGTGAAGTAAATCGCGTGTGAACCGACAAGAAGTACAGATTTCACCCACTCGCTCTCCACGAAAAGCACGTACAAGGAAATGGCGTTCTACACATACCTTTTATACACACGTCACAGACGCGCATACGCGATGAGGCCATTTCCACCAATTACACGCTTTGACACTCGGACGTGTATCTCTTTTTTTTTTACACGCGCCATTCTCAACGGCCATGGGCGTGACGTCACAGCTGCGCGCATGGGGCCCTTTGGGCCAATGAAATCGCATTTGCGTGCAGATGCGCTTACGCGCTAAGGGCCTTTCCTCGAATTACACGCAGACGTGCAGGATTTTCACGTGCTAAATCACTCCGTATCAAGCTGGCCACGCGTAAGCACACGGAAGACCACGCTCCTGCTCAGAAAGCCGATTTACTGCCCCCCAGAGCCCAAGCACGCTCCCACCTGCCATCTGCTGCTGCCTGACTGCCTGCTGCCCACGTGCCCTGCCATTTGCTGCCTGCACATCAGCCAGGGGTGCTATTGGTGTGACCACTCTTGCTGGAACCGAAGACTCCCGACTGGGATTCCATCGCTCCACAGCCCAGCCCCAGGACCCAGTTGCCCACCCACTCCTGCCTCTGGGGTTGTCATGTCGGGCACTGCAACATCTGGCACCACTGACAACCCCCGGCCAGAGAGGCAGAGGGGCACCAGCTTCAGTGCCAGGGAAGTTGGTGTCCTGGTGGAGCAAGTCCTGGGGCAGTATGATGCCCACTTCGGAAGTTCCCGCGCTGACAAGGAAGGACGGACTCGGATCTGGACAGACATCGTAACTGCCATCAACGCGGAGGGGGTGGCAGTCCGCGTCTTCCAACATGTCAAGAAGCGCTGGGAGGACTTCAGGTCCAGGACCCTGAACAAGGCCCGGCGCCTCTTGAAGGCAGTGGATGCTAAGGGGCGCCGGGGCCACTTGTCGGATGATCAGATAAGGGTCCTGGAACGCATATCCCCAGCGCTCCACATCCAGGTCCTTGAGAGGCAGACCCGTCTGGAGTCGAGCGGTAAGTGTACATGCATCCTGATTGTAAGCTGTGCGTGTGGTGATGTTTCAGTAGTGTGCAGGTTGCACATCTGTTTGTATGGGGTCGAGTATGGGTGGGGGTGTACAGGGTCGTGAGGCTAACACATGCAAGGGCTGTCATGTGTGAGACATGGATGGTGTTTGTGTGTGTAGGCTTGCATGCCAAATGCAGTTGTGTGGGCACACATGTTTGGATGAATGTGTATGTAAGTAGGCATGTTCGTGATGTCACGCATGTATGTTGTTTTCAGCTGCATGTATCAGCACTGTGTACATGGGAATGTGTGTGTATTTGACAAGGGTGCAACTGTGATGCAACATGGATGCATGTGACAGCGGGATGTGGAAGCCTGATTGGCAGATGTGACATGGATGCCCATCTGAACACTGGGACACTTGGCAGAGGTGTACACATGCATGCAAGTGTGGTGGTGTGTGTGCATGTGTAGTGCACTCCCTGTGTTGCATGTGATGTCTGGCTCACCATTGCCTGCTCATGCTGTTGTATGTGTATGGATGGTGCTGGCAGTTGCGATGTGGCTGTGGTATGGCTCATGTGTGCAAGTTGAAATGACATGTGTGTTGGGGATTGTGATGGCATGTCTGAGGTTTGCCAGTGCCACTCATGTACAACTGTCATGTGTGTATGTGTCCATTGTACAGTGCCCTGATGCCTGTCTTTTATTTCTTCCTGTCTGCAGCGTCAACTGATGAAGAGGGCGTAGAAGGTGCTGTGGAGCACAGCGGCGGGGATCCCACCGCCAGCCGGAGACGCAAGGCCCGGCTCCCCTCCCAGGTTGTGATCTCGTCGGGGAGTGAGGAGTCCGGTGCAGCGTCCCAGGTAGCAGCTGCCGGGGGGAGGTCCAAGAGGTGGAGGTCGGAGTTGGACTCCTTGGCGGCAGAAGGGGCAGCTGGGACCCCACAGGGCCCAACGGGGGAAGATGGCACGGAGTCATCCAGGTTGGTGAGGGGTTTGGTGGAGGAGGAGGCCGTGCAAGCAACAGAGACGGGGTCTGGAGGTGGGGATTCCACTGGTGCTAGTGGTGCAGTGCAGGACCAGGGACAGGAGGCAGCACAGGCCACCGCGGAGGTGCCTGTGTGCAATCCTCTCCCTGATCCTGTCCCTGCATCATCTTGCACCAGCAGGGATGCCTACGTCCAGACCCGTTTTCAGGCAGGGGATGAGCTCACGTCAACTGGCCTTCCTCTGCCTGCGGACGTGGCTATCCGGGTCCGGGTTGAGCCTGTCCTGACTGGTGTGGCGTTGCGTCAACGGGCCATGCGAGGTGACCTGCAGTCTTTTCATGAGACTGCACGTCATCTCGAATGGCTCGTTGACCGCGTCGGCCTACTGGGACAGGTCACCCAGGCCGGATTCCTCAGTTTGATGGGGCTTGCTCAGACCCCCTCCTCAACTGAACTCCCTATGCGCCAGTCGTCCTCCGTGCCATCTTCCCACCCATCAGTCACCTGGGTGCCCTGTGGAGCTGCCTCTGACGGTGCGGCCAGGCTGGTGGAGGAGGCATCCCTGCCACAGTCGGGAGTCGGACGTCCAGCAGGGGTGGCCACATCAACGACTGCACCCCAGCTAGCGGAGGACGTGCAGGCAGCAGGAGGCAGTGCACGGGCAGAGGCACAGCAGCAGCAGCAACGTGGTGGGAGCCATAATGGCTCGGGGCCTTCGACATCGGAGGGGCAGGCATCGGCCGGAGGGCAGGAGGACCCAGGACGGGAAGTGTCTTCAGTGTGGCAGCGGTTGGGCCACACCATAGATGCGGAGCGGCAGCGGGCGGAAGAGGCACAGCTCACGATGGTCAGGGCGGAGAACTCCATGCGGAGGGCCCTGAGGCGGGCCGAGTGCCTCGAGGCAATCCGAGGGGGGTTGGAGGTGGACACGTCGACGGCCCTGCGGACCCTCGGGCCCATGGAGGAGGACCGCCTCCGGGACATTGAGCAGGAGTTCGATGATGCCCTGGCCCGGGACATCCAAAAGTGAGCCGTCGGACTAGCCCGCTGCCCTTGTAAATAGTTCTGTAGTTAGTGTTAGGTTTCCTTTGGTTTTGCTTTTTTTTGGACCTTTTGAACAATGGGCCACATTTTTGTATATAGTTTTTTTTTTATTAGGTAGTATTATTAGATAGGTTTCATTTCTTCTGTTGGGATCATGGACCCTGGCTTGTTTATCTGTATATAGTTGACTGTTGGATTTTCATTTTTTTTTTACTATTTACCCATGGAGCAATGCCTTTCAATTATGATTTTCCATTGGATTTACTTTTGTGGACTGTGACTTTGGACACCTTTCCTTTGGATTATGATTTGTGTTTTTGCATAATTTCACAGACATGCTGCTTTTTCTTTTTTTTAATTCCCATTTCTGTTTGTTTATTTTTGATTCAATTTATGTTTCTTTTAATACATATTTTTGGTTCAAACTTCAAAGTGTAGTACCATCTCATTGGTTTCATGTATATCATGATATGGGTTTTGAGATTCACTGACACCCATTGGGTGTATGTGAGGGACAAGTGTTCATTTCCAAACTTGCAATTGGGGTTCTATCATGTTATTACCGTTTTGATGTGGGTAGATGCAATACTCGGGTGGGTGTTTGGCATTTGGAGGCTGACCATAGGGGCCAGGGATCTACATTGTGATGACATGTTGGCTGGGGGACATGAGTGGGGGAATGCTGGCAGGTGCCCCTGCACTGCTGGGGGGTGGGGGTGGTAGTAGACATGAGTGGGGGCCTGGTGGAGGCTGCCCCTGCACTGCTGGGGGGTGGGGGTGCAGGGAGACATGAGTGGGGGCCTGGTGGAGGCTGCCCCTGCACTGCTGGGGGGTGGGGGTGGTGGGAGACATGGGTGGGGGCCTGGCGGAGGCTGCCCCTGCACTGCTGGGGGGTGGGGGTGATGGGGGACATGAGTGTGGGCCGGGTGGAGGCTGCCCCTGCACTGCTGAGGGGTGGGGGTGATGGGAGACATGAGTGTGGGTCTGGTGGAGGCTGCCCCTGCACTGCTGGGGGGTGGGTGTGGTGGGAGACATGGGCTGGGGGCCTGGTGGAGGCTGCCCCTGGTGGCTGGGGGGTGGGGGTGGTGGGAGACATGAGTGGGTGCCTGGTGGAGGCTGCCCCTGGTAGCTGGGGGGTGGGGGTGCTGGGAGACATGTGTTTGTGATCAGTAGTGCAAGGTGACATGTGCGTTGGCTGGGGGGCATGGCCATGGTGGATGGGTTGCCTGTGGGACATGAGCAGGGGTGCAGAGTAGTCCCCTGTGGTGTGGGCTGCCTGCAGGGGCCGTGGAGGGTGTAGTGGGAACCTGGGAGGTCCCACACGGCCAAATCACGTGTAGCATTCCCCGGCACCACCGAAATACACGTACCCTGCTGAAATCGCATGTGAATCTTCCCGCGCACCTCGGAATACACGTACGCAGGCCAATCGCGTGTGGAACTTCCCACGCACCCGAAGTACACGTACCCAGGCAAATCGCGTGTGGTACTTCCCACGCATCCCGAAGTACACGTACCCAGGCCAATCGCGTGTGGAACTTCCCGCGCACCCCGAAACACACGTACCCAGGCCAATCGCGTGTGGAACTTCCCGCGCACCCAGAGACACACGTACCCAGGCTAATCGCGTGTGGAACTTCCCGCGCACCCCGTAGTACACGTCCCCAGGCCAGTCGCGTGTGGAACATCCCGCGCACCCAGGAACACACGCACACGCTATTTTTCACACAGCGGGTGTCCGTGTTTGTCGGTACACCTTTGCACCTCATTTGTCCTAGAGGGCCACTGTATGGACCATTCATCATGGCTGTATATGGGTGCTTTTTGTTATCGCACATTTTGACGCACATTTTTTTCAGGCGCAGGGACGCTGCCGCCTGCTTTCTTGTGGCGTACTTGTTTGGCCCTGTGCGAGTCTTTGACCGTGCGCTGGTTTGCCCTATTCGATTCCATGAATACGTGTTGTAGGCAAGCGTGTGGGCGTTCCGCGCACTTGCCTCCTGTACTTCCCCCGTGACGCCCATATTTTCATGCGTTGTTCCCCATTCCGAGTGTTACGCCGCGTGTTCGGCCTACTTATGTGATGTGCGCCGCGCTATGTGCGATTTCGCAGTGGCCGTGGTGCACGCTGTTGGATGACCTGTGCGCCGGCGTGCGCGGAGCACATTTTCAGCGCACATCCAATGTTTTTATCGCGCACGGACTTCCATGAATCGATGTGCGCTGGTTTCCCTGCGATTTTCGCACCTACACTGCGATTTTCGCACTTTTACTGCGAATCGCACGTTTTGGCACCTCTGCGCGGGAATTTTCGGCGCATATTAATTCCATGAATCGACCCCCATGTGTTTCAGAAAATGTTTATGTCCAATAGGAAACAAGTGATGTTTGACATTTAAATTTGCCTATGAAAGCCTATTAAGTTATAAGGTTTATGTAAGCATAAAATGATTGCGTAATCTTTTGCCATGTATAAAACTGTGATGTATGCAGGACAGAATTGAGACAGACTTTTTTCAACTTGCAAGGAAGTGATTAAACAAAACTGTCTCCCTCTCATGATGTATGTCTCCAAGTGGTGGCTAATTGCAGATGGATATGTCGGGGAGGAACACCAAGTGTTAACACTTTCAGCCAGCTCATGCCCCTACAGTTCCTGTGACTACCCATCTTCACAAAGATCAGACTGGTATGTACATTTTTTCTGTTATATGCTAAGTGCTCACTCCCAAATCGCCCCCAAACTACAGTGTGTACTCAAACATATATCTATTGCCCTGTGCACTCCCCTGACCTTGGGAAAGTTGAATTGGGAAGGTTGAAGAGAGTATATGTTATCAAGATGGCATGTTGAATCAAGATGGCATGTTGATATTGCTGGGAGGCAGATGTATACGACACCAAAGCCCCGCCCCCGATCAAGTTTTGCACAGGTGAGAAGAGTTACTCTGAGACAACCATATCGCCTTTATCGCAGGCAGCTACATCAAGACATAAAGATAATCTAGGCTGAAGATGACAAACACAGTCTAGTTAATGTTGCACCAAGTAACGCATGCATTAGACACAAAGCAAATATGCATTCCATACAAAGAATATGCATACTAGGTCAAATAATCATTTATACATGACAAATATTAACATAGCAACCACAATACATGAAGAACATTAACATAACCAATGTATGAGAAGAATGCAATATGAACGACACGTGAGTAAAGCTCACTAACATAGGGTTTAGGCAGAATGGAAACCAGAGAAAATGGATGCTGCAGCATGCTGGTAAAATAGGCCCAGGCCTCAAGACTTTGAAAGACCTCAAAGCGCGGAATCCACAGAAATACAGAGCTGTGCAGAGCTCAGGCAGTGGTTAGAAATTAGAGCCAAGGTAGTAGAGAGATAGTGAGTATGAGAATATCAGAGCGAAGGCAGGAGATCCCAGTTCCCCAGGCACAAGCAGGATACTTCCAACGTCATTAAAGAGTTCATATGAAGACAACCTTCTTTTGTTCACCAGGTACACGAGAAGAGTAAGCCAACAAGCTCCATGAAGAATAACACAAGAGGGCCGCGGTGGAAGTAGAAAACAAGACTTGCATGTTAGAATGAGCTAAAATCCCCAACATTGGAGTTCAGTCCACTTCATACACGGCTCCCTAACACGTGATTTATAATAGAGAACACTGACTATTCATTAGGAGCCAATAGATAAGGACACCTGTGGTACTCCCTAAAAGCAGACATGGAACACTATCAGCCATACAGGGCCAAATACAAAGAGATTGGCCCTCATTACGACCCTGGCGGAAAGTGACTGACCGGACCGCAACAGCGTAAATAGCGTTTCCGCCATTGCACGAAGGAGCAAAGTGCGGCTAATTACGACCCATCGGGCACGAGCATTACGCCATGGCGGAATCCGAAAGGCTGCGATGGCGGAAATGACCCCAAAACGGCCCTTACCGCCGCCGTACGCTGCACCAGGTGCAATACCGCCACCCATCTTAGCGGTCACCGTAATGAGCGGTCACCGTAACGAGCGGGCACCGCAAATTACGGGCACCGTAAATATACGGAAACGGAAGTAAAAGCATGTGGCCGGAACGGGAAACAGCACGCCGCACAACTATAAAATCCGAATCCCCACACAACCATTAAAAATCCGACCCTGACACACATCCCAACCCGTTAGCAACCCCAGTTAAAAAAATAAATATGGGAAAGGTAGCCAAGAAAGCGTGTGACCGCAAGCGGCAGGTACACTTCTCCCGAGAGGAACTGACCGTGCTCACCGAGACCCTCCAGGAAAATGCCGCCGTCGTCTTCTCCAGTCAAATGACCAGGACGGCCCTTGCCAACAAGAAGGCCATATGGGCCCTGGTGGCACAGCGCGTAAGTGCGGTGGGGACAACACCCCGCACGCCACAGCAATGTCGCAAGCGGTGGGACGACCTGCGGATCCGCGTACGCAGCATACTTTCTGCGAACAGGAACATCGCCACAGCTACCGGGGGGGGTTCAGAGTCGCCCATCAAGTTGACCCCCTGGGAGGATATCTGCGCCTCCACCATAGGAATGGAGAGCATAGAGGGAGTCGGAGGGATGGAGAAAGGAGTGCCGACATCCGGAGAATCAGGTAGGTTGGCCAAGAGAAACAATGCGAAATCCACAAACCACGAACATGTGCAGTACCATGTGACCCCATAGTGCAATACATACTTTGCCCTGACAGCGCCCTCTAAAAGTCAGAATGAATAAACAAATCAATCAAGATGCCATAAACAACCCCTACATGTGCAGCATGCACCCCCTAACTGCAGGCAGCCAAATGAATGCCTCCTCAATCCACACGAAAATGAGACCACCTCCAAGGCCCAGTCCCAAATCAGCCTCATGTACCACCCCAATGCATTTGATACGTTGCCATTCCAAATCCGACAGACCCATAACTAACGCTCGCCCCTCTTTACTCCACCACAGGGTCCGATACCAACGACGAGCTGCAGGACACCCCTACCAGCACGCCTGCAAAGAGGGCCAGGACCAACGTCCCAAGAGCCTCCACCTCAGCTGCAAGGATCAAGACACGGCAGCAGCAGGAATCAAGTGGCAGCACACTGGAGGGGACTGCAACAGGCACCCCAGCAGCCAGCAAGTCCACAACCCCAGCACCACAGGTCCCCCCAAAGAACGTATCTGATGGCACTGCCTCTGGTGGTAGCAGCACCATAGGTGACACAGCTGTCATGCCAGCATGCTCCGACACGGAAAACAGTGCTGGCGACGTAGGTACCATCCATGACCTTTCCCAATCCCCCTGCATGTTCCATCCCCTACACCATGACGAAACCACGCAGGGGCACCCTGAAGACGACGACTGGCCAACCCCCACAAGTCCTGTGCCAAGGCAACATGTGTTGAGCAGCCCCCCTGTCACACCACCGCAAATGTCCATGGCCCAGCAGAGGCAACAGTCCCTCGACCTGCTGATCGAGCAACAGCAGGAAGTGTCCACGCTACTCAAGGACCATGCAAATGAATGCGGGGGTTCCAGGGCAGCCATGGAAACATCCACCGAGACACTCAGGGCACAAATAGAGAAAAGTAGTGAGAGCCTCAGGGGAGAAATGGAGAAAAGCACCGAGAGCCTGAGAGCACAAATGGAGAAAAGCACCGAGAGCCTGAGAGCACAAATGGAGAAAAGCACCGAGAGCCTGAGAGCACAAATGGAGAAAAGCACCGAGAGCCTGAGAGCACAAATGGAGAAAAGCACCGAGAGCCTGAGGGGGGAACTGCATGCGACGTCCAAAGACGTTTGTGCTGAACTTGCTGCTGTGCGCCGTGTGCTCTCGGAGCTCTCACAAACCCTCAGAGACATGCATGGACGCGAGCAGGCAGAGACATCATCCGTGGCAAGTTCCGTCCAGGGCAGCCCCCAACGCAGATCTGGCAGGAACCTGCGCTCCACGGGCAGGGGTGCCCCTGATACCCGTAGAGGGGGCTTGCAATAGCGTCCAACCACGGACAGCATGCATATTTGGACACTGGTGTTGGGGGGGGAGGTAGTAGGGTGGAGGGGGTGTGTTGGGCTTCACTGGGTGGCGGGTCCATAGGGTGTATAAATCAAATCACATTAACAATACAGCATCTCATTATCATCCAATGACATGTGTGGACATTGATATTTGCGTACGAGGCCTTCATAGGCGTACAGTCCACAATGTGCCTGTACTACACACACACAGTGCCACAGGTCCCCTTTCCGTGTAATAGGCACCATGCGTGGTTGCTAGAAGCATGCATCTATGATGCTCTGTCGGATTGCACGTGCATCCTGTGCCTCATGGACTCCTTGAGGTGCCTCCACATCCCCACCCTCATCATCATCATCATCTTCAGGTGCATGCAGTACAGCGTCAGGGGGCATGGGCACATTCCTACATATGCACATGTTGTGCAGCATGACACATGCCATGACCATCTTAGAAACCTTCTCATGGCTGTACATGAGTGCCCCGCCAGACCTGCTGAGGCTGCGGAAACGAGCCTTCAGTAGGCCGAATGCCTGTTCAATGACCACACGGGTACGTGAGTGGGCATGGTTGTAGTCCTCCTCATGCTCGTTCTGTGGGTTCCGGATTGGTGTAAGGAGCCATCTCTTCAGTGGATACCCGGCATCACCTGTATGAGACGAATAAAGGGTGTCAGTGGAATGATAGTGCTAAGTAGCCCCCCCCCCCTCCTGCAAGGTCATTGACGCATCAAATGGGCCACGATGTCATGCATGGAATGAGACTCACCGAGTAGCCAGGATCTGTGCCCTGCGTGTCGCTCCATGTAGCGTGGTATTCTTGTGTTCCTCAGGACCATAGAATCATGGGTAGATCCTGGAAATCTGGCACAACAATGCGTAAATATCTTGTTGGAGTCACACACCATTTGCACATTGATTGAATGAAATTGTTTCCGGTTGCGGTACTGGACCTCCATGGCATGTGGGACAACCAATTCAACATGGGTGCAGTCGATGGCACCAATGCAACCCGGGATGCCGCCAAGTGCATGGAATCCCACTTTTGCGTTGGTAATCTCCTGGTACGTGCGTGGTAGTGTGATGTGGTCGTCGGCGTGCTTCAGGAGGGCATCGTGCACTTGGAAGAGTGTCCGTGAGAACAGTGGCTGTGAAATGCCATGCAACTGTCCCACTGTGTGCTGGTAGGTGCCTGTGGCCAGGAAGTGGAGTGCAGACACCACCTTCAGTAGGGGTGGGATGGCGGTTGGGCTATCTATCATGCTCACGAGGTCAGCATGTGTCATGTCCACAATGGCGATTATGGTGTCCCGGTCCAAACGGTAGAGGGTGTGGATCTGCTCAGCAGTGAGGTTGAACGGATCGGCTCGGAGGCGTGGGATTGCGGGCCGCCTGCGTGGTGGTAGTGGCAGTGCTTGTGGGCCTTGCTGACCCTGCCTTGCCCTCCTCCTCCTCCTTCTCCTCCGTCTCCCCTGTGCGCCCGGTTGTTGTACCTGTTGTTGTTCGTCGTCTTCTTGTAGTTGTAGCACTTGCAGTGCTATCTGGTCCCCCAGGCCCAACATCGCTAGTCCTGCCGGTAGCATTTTGGAGTGGGAGTGGTTGTGGGAGGGGTTTGGGTCTGCTATATATGTGCTGTCGGCCTGTATGGCCTCCACCTGTGCTGATTGAATGAATCTGTGGCAGATGCAATCCCTTCTGGCCGAGCACGTCCCGCACGTAAGGCTGCATTTGGCCGCATGGCATCTTGGGATTGGAATCATGTATCAAATCCCGATGGCAGTGTGATGTACTTTGACTGATTTTCATGCTATGCTCCCATTGTTACACATGCTATGATTGCAGCCGCTTACATACCTGTGAAGAGTCAGTGGTATGTAGGGCTCGATCGATGGCCGACCCTCATGCAGCACAGTAACGTACTTCACCGACGGGCGTGGCGTCCCATTTGTGATTGCAGCCAGTTAGCATTATGACACACAGCCGCACTACATTGATGTAATTGTGAATGCAAGCGTTCACAGAAGCCTTTTCGACGTAATGTTGCAAGTGAGGAATTCGAAGGCCAGCATTTTTGGTTTTGTAGTAGCGGCGAGGATACGCCCACAGGTCTGGCTGGAAATGTAACGTTCTATTGTAGAATGTCCTTGGGACATGGCCCATAACGAGCAGGCAATGAATGATATGAATTGAATGGGATGCGCAATAGCGTAGTGGACGATAAGGCAGGACGTTCCCAAATCCATCTTGCTTCACAACACTACAGATCCGGCCAGGAGCACAGTGGTTTTTGCAGACTGCATTACGCACAGACGCGATGGAAGTTTCACATATTATGTGAGTGAATATTCATGCGTTTTCATTGCGGGATGAGGGAATGATGAATGGATGCATGGACTGATGATTCCGTTTAGGGTCTGCCATGTACATGGGTTTTTTGAATCACTCCCCTTCCCCTGCGCTATGTGATGCAAGGCTGCCATAGTGGGACTTACGTCTATCTGCCCTTGTCGGATCCTCCCTGTCTCGACGCGCCTTCATACACTTGTGTCTAGGCACGTTACTAATCCCATGTCATGGGTTCTATCTTGACGGACGCATGCACAGTAACCGACGTTGCCAATGGTGTATTTACCTCGATTGATTTCGTTATGATTCGATACTGATTTAGGGGTGTGTATATTCCTTTGGAGTGGGCTAGCATGCATATGGGTGTGGATTTGGTGTGTTGAATGAAGATTGTAATGCATCATGAGTCCCGTAATGCAATCGGTTAATTTGTGTTTCTTTTGGGTGACAGGTATCTCCTGCCCTATTGCAGATGCCATCTCTACGCCACTCCTCCAGATGGTTTTTACTCTCGACTCCTGCAGCTTCGGGTGAATCAGTGGAGCACCATTTCGATCTTATGGGACGATCGCCAATGGGCCACATGCCCTTACGCTGTACTGGTGGCTAGGTGCAACATTTCGGCCTTTCAGCTCGACTAGTGCCTGCCTCATGGGACGGACCTGCGGTTCTTGCCGCTTCCATGTTGCCTTTTGGAACGTTGATGTAGGCCCTGTGTGCCATGATGGTACAGGGCGTCACACAAGTGGAAGCTGGTCAATTATTGCAGATGCAGCCCTCGGTGATGATGGTTGTTTTGGTGTTATTTTGCTAATTGCTGTGGGGCCTTTGTCATTTGGATGTGCATTTAAATTGTATTCCGATATTTGTCGTGTTGCGTTGTTCTTTGCAGGTGATGTGGCGATTTTCGATTTGTGGCGGTATGTATTGCGAGATGATCTGCATTGTGTTCCGCCTTCTGAGTTGAGTTGTGTGGTACAGTACTGGCCGCGTTTGCCTACGTAGCACAGTATGGTCACGGATAGGGGCTGCCATTGTGACTGTTTACATGATGTGCTGTTCAGGGGCGGGGGATTGGCTTTTGGCCGACTGGTGCCTGTCAGCCAGGTCGATTGGTGGAATGATGGGATGTTCAGAATGTGGCTGGTCACAGGTGACTGTGTTTGCGTGCGTTTGTTGGAGGGGGACTGGGGTCATGTCCATTGGAATAGCTTCTGTATTGATGCCATCTGTGCCCTGCAGCTCCCATCGGCCCCTCTTGGGATGAGCCTGGCTGCTCAGTCACTCTGCCAACTTGTGTGGTACATGCTTCTGCTGATGGTTGGTTTGTTTACTGGCAAGAGTACAGGGCTGGTGCAATCCCCCTCAGGATGCTGTTTTGGATGTTGCCTTGCGCTGGTGGCAAGCGATGGGGGACTACTGTTGTTTTGTGTCATGTGTTCTTGATTTTCATTTTGATGTATTGTACCTTCACATGCCTGTGCTGCATCAGTACGGCTATGGTGACATGCCGTACATGGATGCCCACTCACGGGGCGCTTTGAGCCCCTGCATGCTTTTCTACGTTGGCATGCATGGGTGAATTGTAGATTTCACTGGTTGCATAGTGTGAGTACATTGCGCCTGCCAGGAGTTGTGCAATGTGGCCAGGGAGTGGAGTACAGGCACTCAGTGGGCCATTTACGGTTGGTTCACGATGCCGTATTTCTCGCCATGGCGGAATGGTACTTTACGACGTGCTTGATGGCGTTCAGTACATGTCCGCTAGGGTCAGAATTTGCGTACCGTTGCGCCATGGCGGTGATTCCGGTTTTGCAAGGCGCGCGTGCGCGTACTTGGTGCAGTTAGCGTTGCCGTTCACTGCGGTGTCGCTAATGGCATCGTACTTTACGGTGACGGGTCATAATCGCAACGAGCGGTGTTCGATGGCGGTATTGCATTTCCGCCATCATTTTTCCATTTCCGCCAGGGTCGTAATGAGGCCCATTGCCTGGGCTCATGGCCCAGGAATGAGGGATGGTAGCTTCTTTAATTAATAGAAGACCTCTCTCCCCCTACTACCAGTCTGGTGCATATCCTGATTACCTGTCAAATGTCCAAGGTTTGTTAGTAAGAAGCCAACCAATCAAATGCCCTAGTGTCATACCGCCTGCCATGTAGTATGCCAGCCATTTGTTTTTCTTAAAAGTGATGGGTTTTTTCATTTATTTTTATCAATATTTGGGTGGACTTCGGAGGAGCCATCAGATTCAGTTAACCCAATCAAATGTCTAATTCCTCTAAAAACTATATATAGTCGTGTCTCTTAACCAATCCCGATTCCCCATAGGGTTTTTTTTTAATTCTGATGATGTATGACGCAATATATGATGCGTCCAAAGTACTTAAAGTATTGTTTCACATGTAATCGGCGAGAGCTTTGAGATTGATATGCTTATGTGGTGTCCCTGCTTTATTTGGATGATAATAACGCAGAATTTTGCTTTGCACTTTGTCTACTTCCTCCTTGAGTTTCGTTTGTATTGATTTCAGTACCTCTGGCATAGCTCGGACTTCTCGGGCCCCCTTAACAATATTTGGTTGCAACCTTGAACAATTGGATGAGCGGTTGTGTAAGGTGCTTTTCGTGCTGAAAAATGCTGGCCTCCCACTCAAGCATAAATCGTGTAAATTCTGGACAAAGGAGTTAGAGTATTTTAAACATGTACTGACTGTGTGGGGAGGGAATAAATCAGTACAGATTTGTAAACAGCCTTAAAGTGCAGGTTTTAAAGAACCCAACCTCTAGGAAGGAATTGATTTTCTGAGTCTTCTGTGTATTATTCCAATTGCACTCGTTATTTTGCCAACATAACCTGCAGTAGGAGAGCCTTAATTTAGGAAAAGTGCATCGTTTGAGTGGCCAAGAGAGAGTGAGGAACAGTTGGATAGGGTCAAACTTGATATTTCAAAAACTCCAACTCTGTCTTGTTCTGATCCAAATAACAAAACCATATTATCTGACATGCCAGTGACTTGAGCCTAGAGGCGCTCCTTTTTCAGATTTATGATGGGTGAGAGAGGACGACTGGCCTTTCACCCAGGACACTGAGGGGTCCTGAACTTTATTACTCTGTAACTGAGAAAAAGGCTTTGTGATGATGCTGGCCAACACCAAAGTTAAAGATGCATATTTGAGGACGCCAGTTCACATTAGGAACAGACCAGAAGCCTATAAACAGTGTATTGTCTGGTAAGGGTTTAGGCGGAATATCGAGGAGAATGTCAAGGTGCCTGTGTTATAAGCAAAGTGTAAACTTCAATGTAGAATGAACTACTATGAAGGACAGCATTATTGCTGATGTGTTGTCTCACAATTCATTGAGGGAGGATTCAGGAGGTGAAGACTACAATGCTACTATGAATAATCAGGAACACGTTGGAGGCGTCATCATGCTTGGCGACGGATGAATAGGAGAATGCATTTATTGAGGGTGCAATGTATCAGATGCTTCTCGAGTGTATAAAGTGTTCTGGAAAGGGGAGATGGCACAAATCCCAGTTTGAGGAACTGCAAAGGAATGTGTGAGGAACTGGGTATCAAGAAAATATGGCTCTGTAATTGACAAGGGTAATCGCACTGGCAGGGTTTTATGGTAAATTGCTGAGCGAATCATGAGGGACATCTCTGCCCTACTAGGTCTGACGGTGTCATTACAACAGATTTCTGGTGGCCAGGCTTGGAACTGGGGGTTGAGGCACTGTTTAAGTCTTGTTCAACCTAAATGTGGAGTCACAATGCCATCAGAGTGGGAAGAGATTGAATGGGTATGCATTAGTTTCCCAGAAGACCATTGGAAACAGTTGAAACCATTGTCATTGTGTGTCATGCTACTAGACATATTGTGGCTTTGATAGACATGTTTTCTGAATGGCTGGAGGGTAATAAGAGACCACTACTAGAGTTGTTGAGTTTTTGGAAGAGGTGTTTTGGAGAGTGGGCTTTCCCTGAAGTGTTATCCCTGGCTATTGTGTGCAGTTGATTGCGACAAATCTTAGGATATCGTCTCTTCTTCTTTAGAGGAAGACCTTTCCCACGAGGCCAGGGTGGTACATCAATAGTGAAATAATCCCCACGGGGGTGGTGATCGAGGGAGGATCACAGGGGGATGGAAAAGATAGCTCAACGGTTTCAGCACTTACTTCAGCAATATGTGTGTGATCTGCAGATGGCAGGTTCCATTCCCAGCCAAGCCAACCCAACCTTAACACCTCACTCTCATTGAGTGTTGCAGAGTACTGCTAGCAGAAAACCTTTATTTTATTAAAATGGGCCTCTCAGTCCCACCTATTTAGCCATGAAGGATAAAACATATTCAATTGCTCTTTTTAAGAAACAGATTGGAATGAAGACTTCAGCCTTGGTGGCCCCACACTATTCCTTCACCTGAAATAGTGAATGTTGGCCACAGCTCTTGTTTTGTTTTAATGGTGGGAGCTATGTCTTTCATGTCACAAAAACATCTCTGCAACTGAAACATTAACCCCTTGAGCTATGTAACTTGAATGGGAATTTGTTTTACTCCGCGGTATCTTATACGGGTTGGAACAGGCATTGACCAATTTTAATTTAATTTTACTTTAAATTATTTTACAAACTTGACAGTGGTAGATTTTTTTAACTTCTGATTAATTATACTATATTGCTAACCTTTGTTGTACAGATTTTTCTCCCGTTCATGCCAGCTGTATTTTGTAAGGGACAGAACTCTGCGGCTCCCATCAGGCAACTCCTTTGGATTAGCCACTACTCTTATCAAGGTTCTTAAATTCATTATTCTTTGGTCATGCCCGCAAGTAAATATTGTTTCATGAAAGGGCCCCTCTTCTCAATGTTTCACCTCACTTAAAGCACTGCAAGTCAGCATGGACTTAATCTTAAACCTTTGAATTCTGTACACGCTGTGTTCTCACTGCATTCTTAAGGCAGCACGTGCCCGGATCTGATGAAAGCCTCTTTCAGGGAGCCGTTCCCTGGGGGAACTATTTTCACGTTGCTTCATTACATGTGCAATTAGGGACTGCACAATGGCGCGGGTGTTATTCATTTGAGCCTTGCTGTACCTTAGGCTCCCTCTAATTAGCCAGGCGAAGGTGCTGAGCGCGCAGAAGTTACCCATGCAGGCAGACGTCAGCTCTCTTTCTGCACAATGTGTCACCTCAGCGCTTCTCCGGCCTCCTACTCCACACACATTATTCATTTTTAGAACTGCTTTAAATACGGTGTCTGGAAGTCCTCCACCTGCGGCCCTGACGGGGATTGGTGAGAGCCTCTCCCCACCGCCCCCTCCTTATCTGCAGCCTGCATGTCTGAATGCACGTAGGTGCATCCACCTTCATTACATCGCATAACCTCAGTTTAGCTGTCCTTTGTGTATAGGAAAACATTCCACATCTTTCAGTTTGCAGATCTTCAGCGAACTCTTCCCAGGGCTCCAGATAAGACTTTGAAGTAGGAGTATTTTACTCCCTGTTTTTTGTTTTTAAACAGATTAAAGATTGTTAATCTGCTCTTTCGTTTGTTATTTGATGCTGTTACTTCCATAATGATTTTCCATGAATGTTTGTTATACATTTCTGTGCAAAACATCCAATAGTTCATAAAGCTGCATACACAAAACAAGGGTGAGTAGTGTGATATTATAATTTTTTGTTCAAAGATGAAGGAGTTTTTATGACAATTTGAGAAGCAGAAAAAAAAGATACAAATATGAAGAAAGTACATAAGCTAATGAATCTGTTCAAGCCTGATACTTCTAGGCAAATCACAGAAAGAGAGTGGAACACATGTTTCATGATCTGCCAAGAAGACAACTTGGAGATTCTTTGCTGTTCAGCAGAGACTAATCGTGATATAAAGGCAACTGGTTAACGACAATATCCGATTTGCTTGTGGGGTTTAGTAGTGCTGGGTGTTTAACAATTTGTCTGTCGCGTCTGAATGAACGTGGATGCATCAAGGGAACATTGGAACGACGTAAAGCTATGTTTTGCGCATCATGTAGATTGCAGTTCAATAAAACAAAACTGCAAAGAGCAGAGAAAAGAAAGATATCAACAGCGGATAATGCTTATAGTTCTACGAAATTCACCCGTCAGGGTGTTCAAGAAAAAAGTTCAGTGAATAGTGAATACAAAACCAATATGCTTTTTTTGTGACATGCCTGCCACAGTTGGAAGATCATTGTGTACAGCATCTACATTCAGGCTTGATATGTTATGTCATGTTATTTGAACTTGTACTGTGCACATCCACCCAAAGGCATCTTGGCGCTAGGATTATCACCGAAGACTAAACCATGAAGCTAAAAGAGTAGGGTCTTTAGCAGACGCCAGAACTGTAGGTGACTCTCAGCCAGGCTAAGGGCCACTGCAAGGTCAATCCACAGTCTGCCGGCGCCGACTGAGAAAGCTCACCCACCTACCCTGGACAAGCAAAGTTTGGGAACAACAACAAGACCAGCATTCCTGGAGCAGAGCGCTCGTCCCGGGATATATGGCAAACACCTATCCTGGAGATACTCCTTCCCCTGACGATAATATGCATGGTGGACAAGGCACAAGGATTTAAACTTGATCCATTTTGCCAGAGGGAGCCAATGAAGGGATGGCAGCACAGGACTGATATGGGTGCCATAGGGCATAGCAGTGGCAACCCGTGTGGCAAGGTCCTGTAGGAGCTGCAACCAGTGGATTAACCCCATAGGCTGAGCCAAAAACAAGGCATTGCAGTAGTCCAGCCAGCTAGTAACCAGCCAGGTGACTACCAAGGGCGAAGATGGATAAGCAAAAACGACAACACACTACACATTTTTTTTTACAGGAAATGCCCTGTTTTGCAGACTGCATTTACCTGTGGGGCCATTGAGAGTGACGAAGAGAGATAGACTTCCAGGTGTTTGACCATCGTCATAGGAATAATTGCAACACCCAGTGCAGATGGCCAGAAAGAAGAGTTCCACATTGGTGAGACAGAAGAGGGACCCACCACCAGGACCTTCGTCTTATTCCCGTTAAGTTTGAACCAGTTGTCACTCATCCAGCCCCTCACGGCCACCAGGCAGTCACTCAGACGGGATGACAGCTCAGCCCGGTCAAGATCCAAACAGACCAGAATCTGGGTGTCATCAGCATAATAGTAACACCTGTAGCCGTGGGAGAGGATGAGGGCAACAAAAGGCTGTACATAGATGATAAATAACATTGGGGAAAAGGCAGAACCCTGGGAACACCACACATGATTACATGAAAAGCAGAAGAGAAAGGAGGGAGGGACAGTGATTGACTTCTGTCAGTTAGGAAAGATGTAAACCAGGCCAGGATGGAACCGGAGAGGCCAGCCGTGGGCAGGCGAGAGAGCAAGATGAAGTGGTCAACAGTGTCAAAAGCTGACAGATCTAATAATATCAGAGCACTCACTCCACCCTGGTCCACCAGTCTGTCCAGATCATCAACTACGGTCACCAGCACGCTCTAGTTCCACGGCCCGGCTGGAACCCAGATTGAAAGGGGTCAAGAAAAGCAGAAGTTTCCAGGAAATATGAAAGAAGGGTAGAAAGCACAGCTTCCAAAACCTTCATGAAAAACGGGAGAAGAATAATAGGCTGAAAATTAGCCAGGACAGAAGTATCAAGTGAAGGCTGTTTTAAGAGGGACAACAGTGGCTTGCTTGAGAACTCCAAGTATGCAGCCTGATTCACAGGAACAATTAATTGTGTCAATCATCAGAGGGAGAATACCAGGCATAAGATCTTTAAAAACAGCAAGAGGAACAGGGTCTGAAGGAGAGGCAGATTTAAGCTTAGATGCCACTCCAGTAGAACATTTTTGGAAGCGAGACCAATAACAAGGAGGACTTGTTGTGGTTTCAATATTAAACAGAGCGCTAGCAGGGTGACCGCTAAGCAAAATGTGTTCACGAAATTCCACAATTTTTCATGAGAAGAAATCAGCCAGCAAGTCCCAAAGAAGTTGTTAGACCAAGATCTGATAATGAATAAAAATATTAGCCTGGTAGCGGGCATGAGGGGCATTATACCTAATAGTAAAATCACCAAGTACCACAAGATTGCAGTACTTGATTTGAAGGGATGCAACCAGTTCTAGAAAAGAATTTTAAAAATCAGAGCTTGATCCTGGTGGACGGTACACAATAAACAGATGAATATAGTATGAAAATACCAAGTTTTACTAAAAGAAATAAACCAGGGTAAATTTGGGAAGGGAACAGTGAGAAACGCTACCACATAGCGTGAGTGCAAATAAGATGCACCCAGTCACGTATATCGGAACTGTAAAAAACTGGTGCCTAAAAGGAAATAAAAAGAATGCACAAAACAATTTAAAAAAGAAGAAATAAGGCAAAATAAAATATGTCAAAACGCACAGTGGCAGAGCCTACCGTGAATGCTTTCGTCACTGTGCCCTTAAACTAGAAGTCAAAACCCTGCTTGCTAAACTGAGTGCAGGTGAACCAATTGCATAAGATGCCATACCATATTCATTGCCTCGTATTATTGTAAAATAAAGCAAGAGACAAAAAAACAACACATGAAAATCAGATGGACCAAATTAACCATGCTATTGCATTTGCGGAACTTATATCACACATCGAAGATGCTCGAACGGACAATTAAATTGCACCCATACTTAAACGTGTTGACCTATGCAATCTGTTCAGCATGAAGATGAAACAACTTGGCAGTGATCTTTCAGGACGCATACATTCCTTGAAATGGAAAACAGGATACTTGCTTACTTTCCTGATATGGAAGCACATAAGCAAGTCTGTAATGTGATGCTTATATTTAATTAGTACCCGGCGAGGGCGCAATCAGAATGAAAGAGCCATTCTGATTGGCCCTCTTCGAACATTACCCGGCCGGGAATCCCTCTGTCGGGATGACACTGACATTGTCCCCAGCGGGCAGTGTGGCAGCCCCTCAGCCAATGAGGAGGCTCGAAGCTGGGCCATCCCTGCTCCAAGCCTCCCAACGGATGAGAGGCTGCCTTCGCTCCCCGTCGGGGTCCCAGGTATGTTTTTCCCCCTCTCTGTCCCCTCCTCCTTCCCAACCCCACTTACCTTCTTCTGTCTTCTCTCGGGAACGGACGCGCTGGGAACATTTCTGTTTCACTCAGGCCTATAACTATGTGCCCCGGGGCATTACCTGAGTCGGTAATGCCCCCACCGCTCGGAGCATATTGCCTAATTATGATATGGGATCTACAATGCCACAACCAATCCCCACTGTTGCACAGTTACTAATGTACGACAGTTTGGTGAGACATGAATCAGAAATTACTTTCAGGCACAACCAAGAAAGGGAAACTACTTTGCCTGTCTACTTAGGTAATTTAATCCATACAATAATTTTAATGCGTGAACTTGTTGAAGCCCTGCACAAGCTTGGGTTAAGCACATCATACAAATATGTGCTGCACATCTCATCAGAAATTGGCAATGAAGTATGTCATCACAATCACATGGAAAATGTTAAAAGGAGGGCTCTTCACGACTAGTTTGGTTGACAATATAGACCACAATCTAATCTCTACCACAGAGCATGGCACTTTTCATGGTACAGAAATATGAATATTTCAACATCCAGATGATAATTTTACAGGAACTGATCGGACTATGACTAAAAATCCTTGTGCCGAGAAAGTGACCAAACATCTTCCTGAGTGCTACACCAGAGTGACCCCTGTTCCTCCTATGAGAACTATTCTCTGTCAACAGTAGAAGAGAACTTACTTGACTACCACATTACGCCGCAAGCTACGGTGAAAGACTACAACTGGCTGAAGCATGTAACACAGGTTCTGGCTAGTGACGACCTGCAAATGGATGAAATAATTACCTGGATATAATACCACACACGCCAACAAGAAGAAACTCCAAAAGATTATGATTTAAAACTTTCACCCATGCTTCCTCTATTTCCAGACCATGCTATGTCAGTGGCCATGATTCGCCATTGAATGGATATTGTGAAGACATCAGTTAAAGGCCTTAATCCTGGGCAGATTCCAATTATTATGTTTGACCAGCATTTGCAAAATAAATCCAGCTCATGCCGAAGAATAATTAGTTGTAATATTTTACGGGCAGCATATTGAGATGGCTGTTCTCAAGGTTCTTGGAAATCTCTTGGATGAAAGTGGGTAGACTGGAGCACGTGTTCAGGTTGATTTTACCACAGTTGGAAAAGCGGATTTGTTTATAAAAGGTTCCCATATGACTCGTACCCATAGGTCTCATCAAATCACAGCCAGCAGTAGTATTTACTTCCGCAGCTGGCCTACAATGTCTACAGCCAAGACATAAGTGATAGCAGTCAAGGTAAGTCACTTGAAGACTAGTGTAAAGAAAGAAGTGATATATCTACCCAATTTAGATTCTGGTATATCATTCTAAAACTAGAACGCTTTTTGATGACTTTTGTAAGGATGATATGAGAAGGAGATTTTCAGCTCTATTTAGTGGCACTATCTGAGATTGTTCCCTGGTTCTTTTCCTTGGACCATAGTCACTATGCACGATGGATTCATGTCCACTTACATGATATGGTTTTACTTAAAAAGCATGACCCTAACACCTATGCAGAAATCATGAAAGTTTGTCACAAAAAAAGTCAGGGTGTGCGTTTTCTGCTATTGCCATTGATCAGGCCCATGAACAACACAACGCATCAGTCAAAGGTGATGGAGAGACTGTCGGCCTGACAGAAAATACCACAGCACTGCCTCATTGGATGGACTCTGGTCCTGAGATGGGCTGCTTAGTTGAAGAATTTAATTCTACAAATATGAGGATATGGGAAAAAGATGAGCGTCACCACAAGGCCAACAAGCATTCACAGATGGCTTTTGCAAAAGATATCACGTCTCTTACTCATGCAATACAAGATATGATAAACCCATTTAGTGAAACCAACTGTGATCTAATTGTAGAGGAGGAGCCAAGTACCTCTACCAGAAGTTCCGCCCCTTATCTGCCTATATGTTGGCAACAGGAAATTGCGACATGCGCAAAGTCAATAATGGTGCCTATATCGCGGAAAGACCTTGAAACAAGGTATCATTGAGAAAACCTTATATTTATCTGCAGAGAAATGACAATCTTTTGAAGGAAATTATCGGAAGAAGTGTGAAAACGAATTAAAGAAAAGACTGGTGAGGTCACGTGAAGTAGAGGCGACGCACCCAGAAGAGATGCAAATGAAGTAAGAATATAGCTCTTATAGAAGCTGGTGACGAAATACTGAAGTAAGCAACATTTCGGGAGTGAAATGAAGATTAAACGTGCAGAGAAGCACTGAAGAAAATGCAAAACCATATTACAATTGTACAGACGCAGTAACGCAAGTAGACAAAGTCATCATAAGGCTGGCTACATAGTGAATAGATTGCTGCGATGCGCCAATGTATATATATATATAGGAAGGTACAGAATCTGGATTTTCCAAGATGCACTTTAGCAAACTTAGACCCCGTGAATGGAAGTGTGGCACAGGAGAATAGGATAGCTGGCAGCAAAGAAAGATTCGAGAAAGGCTTGCCTGGCCCAGTGTCAAGAGTTGGGGCCGCCGAGAGACTTGCCATGTACTCAAGAAGATACAATAAAATGAGAAGCAAGCTGAGTTCCTGTTTGGGGTGGAATGAAAGTCACTGAGGGTGCCAAGATGTCTTCATTTAATAGTATTTAATACAACTAAGAGCTCAAAACCGTGGTCTCCAGTCCCATTGTCAGATGAAAATAGATTATTGGCGAGCTACACCAAGACCAGAAGATAAGGGCATGCCACACTCCCTTTTATTCTCAGGCAAAGTGAGACTCTGCAAGGCAGAGTTCAAAGGAGTTAATTGAATGGCAGACCGCAGGAGTGATGATGGATGTTGGGCTAATTGGGTGCGGAGGCATGACCAGGCCAAACCCCCGGCATCTTGGGTACCAGCTTGTGTGCTGTTAGCACGTGGAATATTCCAGAAGTGTACAAGCGTGGCAACCAATCATAGAGGGCCACATATTAAGGAGCCCTATAGTTTGAGGAGCCAGTAGTATGTTGAGTATAAGACTGACACGGAACATGACTTGCACTTTGGATGGGCTTAATCATCCACCTGATCTTAGAGACACAATCATCTCCCTCTATCCCATAGAAAGTATATGTAGATGTTCCCCGTTGACTAACCACAATCTCCCGTAGGTTTTCTTATTTTCCCCGTAGTGTGACGTCACGTATGACAAATATTTAGTATGAAGGTACTGTTTTTTATGAAATATTTTGAGAGAATTCTGTGTGGCATCCGTTGATGTCCGTTTTACTTCCTGTTTTAAAGACTTGTTGTTAAAACAGCTTTGACTTTTGCCAAACATCCTGAGTCTAGTCTGATTATTGATGTATGAGTAAGATCTGCATCCCCATCCATCTCAGATACTGTTACTTCATCTAAAAGGACCCAGTCCATGGGTTCACTTGGTAGCAGAGGATGGTTATCGAGGCCGATCGACCAGTAAGCTCTTAGAGATTGTGGAACATCAGGCGTCCTCCACCATCTAGCTGGAAGAACGTGAGGTTTCCTGTGGAGGGCGGCCGATATAGAAAACTTGCAAGTAAAGAAAATCCAGGAGGGATGGGCCCCTCTTTCACGAAACCCCTCCTGGTTGCCACAGGCGCTGAGCGTACCAAAGGCGAAAGTGGCCGGTTGAAGGAGGAGACTATCCCGAGTGTCAAGAGCCGAAAGGTGAATGGTGACTGGATTGAGGAGAATGTAAATAAAGTGGGCACAGGGGATTGTGGTAATAGTAAAAAGTAATGGGGGATTGATTGCGTAAATTTATGTCGAGGACCATAAATGACGAGGAGCGTCTAGATAAGCCCAGTGTCCTACGCTCAGGGAGTCATCTCAAAACCCAAGTGGGTAAACTAGGCTGCGCACAGATGAAATCTGTGAGAGGAGATGATTCAAACTCCCATTGGAGTAGTTAGGGGCAAGTAATAGCAGCGAAGAGCGCTGAGGAGGTGTATGTTGAAAAGTCGACTAGTTTGTCTGTTTATGTATTTTTATGTATTAGAGAAAGTGAAGTGTCGAAGAGCGACAAGGATAGGTTGTGTTGAGTAGAGACTGAAAAGTTATTATCTATTTGTTTTAGTCATTGTCGGTGCACACCGAAATAAGTAGATTGGAGTACAATTGTGAACTAGAGGCTTTGAGCGGCGACAATTGGTGCACGCTCATATTTATTGTTTTTCTTAAACATATTTTGTGTAAAGCAACTGTAAGTATCGACAGTCAACTGAGACTTGTCAAAATGGGGGATGTTACTACACTGATACATTTGTACAAGCAACTGCCAAAACACGCACCCAAGCTTAAACAGTATAGTCCGGAATGAGTTAAGGGAACCGCAGATAAAATGTTCATGCCATATCCACAAGGCGGATCGCTGTCAAAAGCAGTTTTGCAGCACATGACCATATACTTGCACTCTGCGTACACAGGGAAGAAATTGGAGAGAAGGTTAGCCAGCTCAGAGCTTTGGAAGATGTACCAGAAGGAAAGAGAAGATCTGCCTCCTGAGGATTGGATGCTTAATCAGTACAGGGAGGAAGGCGTTGAGCCTTCTGCTCCACCTACCACTCCCTGAAGTAAAAGACGATACTGCAAAAGATGAACGATTGTATCCATTAAGAGAATTAAAAGCGGTGATAGGATATAGTAATCCGGTGCATGAACCACCTGCTTATAGCAGTGATGAGAGTCCAGAAAGAGAAAGGGCTAAAGGAAAGGAGGAGACCTTTAAGGTCCTACATGATAGAGAGGAGAAAAGTGAATGACCTAATGTATCCGTAGATATAAAACGAGAGAGTAAGAGATGGAAAGGAGAAAGGGATAAAGCTGACAAGGTTACGCACGTACAGAACGAATGGATGGGTGGACAGATATTGCTCAAGCTTGATTGGAAGAGCATTGAGGAAGTAAGGCAACGGGGAGATCAAGACGAACAAGATAGAACAAGAAAGAAAAGACAGGAAATGAGAGAAACAATTGAAAGATTGAAAGATGATGAGCATAAAAGGAAGAGTAGACAAAGGTGAGAGCAAATGTATCAGGAGGAGATACTCAGAAAGGAAGATAGGGCAGACGAGCAGAGAAGGTATGACAGCAGACAGAGAGCAATCAAAGAACTAGGCTAGAAAAAAAGAGAGAAGAGGAAGAAGAACAGAAATTACGACACAAATGAATGCAAAGATGAAAAAGTGCGTAGAGCAAACGAAAGAAGAGAAGAGAAAAGAGGAGGACAGAGTTAGATGGGAAGTGAAGAAGCAAAGCGAATTAGATGAAGAAATGGAACGAAAAAGGAGAGAGAGCAACATTGATCGCGTTGAGAAAGAGCTGATGGAACCAAGTCCAGTAATATGATGGGGCGACACAGAGGAGTTCCCCCTGTCACAAGGAGCAATGCCAAGACCATCTAGGGTAAACCGTGATGAGAATTTTGAGATAGGAAGCATCAGAGATAGGATCGATAAAGCTTATCAGGAGATGAGGACAAAAAGTGAATCGAGAGATAAGGGAAAAGAAGATCGATCCACAGGTGTCCAGTCAAGAGGCAAAGAAGGAGGCCCGTTTAGTCTCGAGCATAGAGCCTTGTCTTTGGACAGGCTGACTTTAAACAGAGATGAGAAAGATGAAAGCCACACTAGTTGGGGACTATATATGTCAGACGAAGACAGAGAAACCTTCCGTGAGGAAGATGGAGAGAGTGCATGCGGTCCCGAAGGATGTCTACAGACAGACAAGTAAGTAAGATGGTCAGATTTAGACCAACCTAAAGATAGGATTCCAGAGCGACCTAAAGAATGATTGCGTAGTGAGAGGGGGGAATCACCACCATATGTGAGCAGGTTGAGGTCATTGCCTGGTAGATGGCAATCAGGATCCATTGTCCCCTCTATGAGTAGGCAGACAATGAGAGCGGATTGTGAATTTGGGTTCACACAATTCCCCTTATTGGAGAAAGGAGGGGCCAGATCGCAGTATATCTCTTGGCCCCAAATGGACAAGGATAATTTAAGATGCAAACTTCCTAGTTTAACGACAGGTGCTAGAAAATGAATTTATGAGCTAGAAAAGATGACAGGAGGAAATACGTTAGCCACAGGGGAACTTAAGGGTCTCTTAGCAGCCATTCTTGGGGAAATAGCTGATGATATTTGAACGAGGGCAGGTTATTCGAGTTGTACAGCACAAAACACAGCACATGACAGAGCCCCATTTAATAACTGCAGGGCGGCTGTTTGTAAAGCGCTTAGGGTACAGTATCCTGATTCATCAGATATGGGTGAAATTATGGCACGTAAAATAAAAGATGATGAGGATCCACTTGCTTACATACAAAATGTTCAGGAACGGTGGGCCTTGGAAACTCGACAGCCTTGGGAGAAATCAGTTCCAGTATTTTACCACATGTTGTGTCAGGGGTTGCCAGAACAGGTACAGTTCACTATTGTGCATCATTGCCGATTGCTGCAAGAGAAAAATAAGAAGAAAGAGGATGCTAGGAAACTTGAGGAAGCTAAGTTAGTCCAGAAGAAATTATCAAAGTACACCATAGAAGGAGCGGTACTGACAAGCGGAGAAGGGCTGGGAATGCAGCAAGCAATGGGTATGTCACAGGCGAGTACTCAACGCCAATTGGATCAAGGAGGGAATGGATTCCTGCCGAGAGGCAGAGGTACAGGATTCAGAGGAAGAGGTGGTTTCCAGAATAATCAGGGTGGCTTTCAAAATAACCAAAGCGGGTTTCAGAATATGCAGAATGATAACCAGAGTATGCAAGGAGGGCAATTGAGGAGAAGATTCCCTCCTACATGTTGGACAGGTGGCATGACAGGGCACAACACGTGAACATATGGGAGCCAAGGGTATGTACAGAATTGGAAATTCTCAAGAGGGGGACAGCTTATCCTCCAGCATATAGCTCACAAAATGGACGGGTTTGCCCAAGATCAGACAGTGAATCAAGCACAAGTGCTGCAAATGCATCAGGCTTTGGAACCACAGCAAGCACCATTGAATCCGCCGGAAGGGCAGTCACAGCATTCACCCATGCAGATGCAGCTGGTCTGATAGCACAGCGAGTAGAGCGCTCGCTTTGGCATCTGTGCAGAGCCTGCTGATGCAGGTTCAAATCCCAGCAGGGCCAAACTCAGCTTTTCATCCTTCCGAGGTTGATAAATGAGCACCGCACACCGTGGGTAATAATAAGCAGCGCTCAGATACCTCAAGGTTCGTAGCGCTATATAAATGCTGAATTATTATTATTATTTAGAGTGCAAAAACAGAGCAGTTATTGGCTCCTAGAACAGGGGGTGTTACTATCACGGGAGGAGGTCCTTTTATAGGCACGGGAATAAGTATGTATCCACAATAGAACAGCTCACATTGTGACTTGATGTGTTCAGTACTATCAGTGATAACAAATCTTCAAGTGGAACCAAGGGTTGATGTTACAATAGGAGGCAAATATTTTTATTTTTTTAGATACTGGTGCAACTCACTCATGTATACAAGAGGGGAAATGTTTGTTATCAGGGAATGCTATGAATGCACAAGGCTTCTCTGGAGCTACAGGTAGAGTTCCTTTTACTGATGAATAGGAGAATTTGATATGTCTGTACCTTTATTGTATTCAAGGCAGACACTAGTTAATATTCTCGGCGGAGACTTAATGACGAAGCTAAATCTGACGATTTCTTTCACTGATGAAGGCATAGTGTGTTCCAGACCAGGGATTGATTATTTAAATGTGGGTGAATTGATCATGGCTTTTACAGGGCAGATAGCTCTGCGAGGAATACCATTAGAACCAGATGTTTCCTTTATGGGGTGCACATTTTGATAACATGGCTACCCACCCTAGTGTTTAAGATTATGAGGATACCTGATGAATTTTTGTTAAGGTCACAGATAACTATGGACAAAGAGGGGGGACAGATTTTTCCCTTATAGCTGCAGGCAGCCATAGTGCAAGGGGAATCGGCCATGCTTGAAGGATTTGATGATGAGGGCAGGCCATAGAGAACGGTAATTGCTATTGGGGAAGGGTATAGATTGACTGACATCACAGACGAAGATATGTTTAAGGACGATCCGTCAGATGATGAATTAATGTTCAAGATGAGTATTACATATTGGATCAGAATAGAGAGAAGGGAAATCCCACAGTGCATGGTGATAGTGTGGCAGCGCCCCGCATTTTTCGATGAAGACATGGAAAAAGTGCCGACCTCTTAATGGACTACAGGTCCTTATGACGTAGGCCTATTGAGGCCTGTGGGAGAAGTTAAGATTAAGCTGAAACCAGGAGCAATTTTACCTGAAGCAAGACAGTACCCAATGTCTCGAGAGGCAGATGAGGATATTTTTAAAACTATATCAGCTGTGATGGAACAGGGCTTCTTGGTGATGTCAGAGTCACTGAGTAAATACTGCAGTGTACTCTGTGGAAAAAATCAAAGGGGGGGTCATGGCGTTTAATTCAGGTCATGAGACCAAATAACCAGATTGTAGAGGCAGAGTTTCCTCTAGTTCCAAATCCTGTGACAATTTTATGTAGTATTCCTACAGAGGCACAATATTTCACAGTGATTGACTTGAAAATTGTGTTTTTCTCAATCCCGTTGCATAAGAATTCTCAAGATTTGACATCAATTACTTTTTACCAGACTAAGCTGAAAAGCACTTGTTTACCTCAGGGGTATTGTGAGTCTCCATCTATCTTTAATACTGTCCTGCAGATGGACCTGAGCAATATTGTTTAGCCAGGCATTGTGCTGCAGTACGTAGATTATATTTTAGTTTGTAGCACGACAGAAGATGAGTGTAAACAAGATTCGACCCAGCTAATTACTATTTTAGCTGAAATAGGACAATGAGAAATTACAATATTGCCAGTAAGTGGTGATGTACATAGATCAGTTAATCTTATGAGGGAGAAAAGGTTACACCTGAAAGAGCTGAGGCAGTAATGAAAACCCCAAAAATGCACACAATAAAGCAAATGCAGGAATTTTTGGGATTGTGTAACTATGTTAGAGCCTGTGTGTTTGATTATAGTTCATACACGAGACCCCTTTTGCAGGCTTTAACGAAAACACAAGTGAATCATGAGAAAATAGAATGGACTGAGGAAATGGAGGAAGGGTTTGGGGAGTTGAAAAAAGCAATTTGTACAGCTCCAGTTTCAGGAATTCCCAGTTATTCTGAGGAGTTCTTCCCGTTTTCGCACACAAATGGAACAGTCATTACAGGAGTGCTTACACAGAGAACCACACTTGGATATAAACCTTTGGCATGTTATAGTGGGATTCTAGATCCAGTTATGAGAGGACACTTCCCGTGCGAACAATCGCTGGCTGCAGCTGTGTTCGCCATTGAGAAGTCTACAAGTAGCGTCTACAAGTAGCGTGATGGGGTGTTCCATGAATTTATTTGGCTGCTGCGGCCTCCTCCAGCGTAATGCGTAGGGCCGAGATGTGTTGTTTGTCTGGCCGGTAGGAGTACTCTTCTGTGAATGGAGAAAGGGGAATTAACCACCCGTGGAGTTGAGGGTAAATTTCCCCCACCCCCGTTGTTCTCCCCACTGACCACCTCCGATGTCCCCTCTAAAGTCTCACCATATGGTTTGAAAGGGTGAGCTCTCCATCCTGCTACGAGCGAAGGGGCACGTGATGGACCAGTTGCTCCACTGGTCGAAGGAATTGGTGAGTTCCAGGGCTATTTTGACTCTCTTGGCAAGACGCCGTAAGTATGCAGTTCGTAAAGAGTTCAAATGCCTGACCATCACTCCTATCCAATCCCGTAATCTGTGGTCTTCTTTATTCAGGTGCTGAGAGAATACCAGAGTCGTAGAGGTATACATCCGGCGGTAAAATTAGGTAAGTCTATGGCGGGAGGTGGCTCCCCTTGATTGTCCTTTTGATTCACCCTGTTGTGCTTTTGTTTCCCCTTAGGGGCCGGGGTACGGCGATGGTGCAGTGGGAGCTGCGCCGACCCGAGGAGAGGAATGGTTCCCCTGGTGGTAAATCAGGTAGATCTTAGGGTGGTAACCAGTATTCCTCTATATGTTCCCTTGGCTCACCTTATTGTCTTTATCTCCCCCTAGGTTCCGGAATGCGGCGGGAACATGCAGGAGGCTGCAGTGAAACGTGAAGATGCTGCGAGGAACGGTGAGTGCAGCGTGGCGCTGCTGCTGGCGATGCGACGTGTTTAAAAATAAAGTCTTTCCTTTGGTTCAACGATGCAATGGCTCTGGAATCAGGTAAGAAGCTGGTAAATGTTCTGGTTCTAACCTTTCTCCTTCTTTCCCTTGTTTCTAGGTGCTCCGGGTTCGAGGCGGGCGTGGCTGAAGTCTGGATGCTGCTGCAGGCACGGTGAGCGTTAGGCTGCTGGATGCAGAATAACGCGAAGTGTGTGCTGCTCTTCGGGCGTGGTTTAAATAGCCTCCAAAGTAGTTCCAGGTAAGTATTCCTCCACCACCATACCCGAGTGGCAAAAGAGTCCCTAGGTAAAGTAGTCCCTTCTAGGCCTCTTGAGGACTTGGATCCCTTGCAGCATGGTCTGCATCAGGTAAGTCCAGGTAAGTTTTCCCCTTATGAGCCTGGCACCTATGGCGCCAGGACTGAAGTCTCATATGAGCCTGGTGCCAAAGGCGCCAGGACTGTGTCCAGATGGCCCCTAACAGGGGTCGCTGGGCCCTTCCCTGGGAACGTGATGCCTGCTCCCGGGGCTGCTGGACCTGGTCTGGTTCCCGGGGGTAGGCATCATGACAGCACTCATCCCCCCAAAGCCCCTCCTAAAGTCGTTCTTCCCGGTGGTTTAGGTTTGTCCGGGAAATTTCGGTGGAATCTTTTCACCAACCGAGGTGCATGTACGTGGTCACTAGATTCCCAAGACCTTTCCTGTGGTCCATAACCTTTCCAGTCAATCAAATAAAAAAGTTTTGATTTCACCATCTTGGAGTCCAGGATGTTTTTAACCTCAAATTCGGGTTCCCCGTCTATAAGGATGGGGTCAGGTGGCTTGGTTAGGCTTGTCCCTGGTTGCACTGGTTTCAAAAGTGATACATGAAAGATGGGGTGAATCCGCATATTAGCCGGTAAGTCCAACTTGACGGCCACCGGGTTGATAATGGCCTTAATAGAGTAAGGTCCCAAATATCTCAGGTTAAAGGTCTGTGTTCCCTTGAGCGGTATGTGTTTTGTGGCCAACCGTACTTGGTCTCCTATCTGGTATTGTGGAGCATCACTTCTATGCCGATCCGCATCCTTCTTGTATTTCTCCTTCGCTTGCTTCAAATGTGCTGTTGCTTCCTTAAAGGCTTGTGTAATCGTGGAGTGTAAATGGTCCACTGCAGGCATTTCTAGGTGTTGGGGTGAGTCAAGGTCTGAGGTTCGAGGGTGGTGCCTGTATAGGGTATAAAAAGGGCTTTGCCCAGTTCCAGAATTAACTGAATTATTGTATGCATATTCAGCGATCCAAAGAATGTCCTTCCAATTACTCTCAGTCTGATGCAACATGCAACGCAGGTATTGTTCAAGAGTCTGGTTAGTCCTCTCCGTTTGACCATTGGTCTGGGGGTGGTGACTGGTTGATAACCTCACGTCGATTTGCGCCAGTTAACAACATTTTCTCCAAAAATGAGAAATGAATTGACTGCCCCGGTCAGAGACCAGTACGGATGGGAATCCATGTATACGAACAATGTTTTCAAGAAATTCCTTGGCTAGGATTGAAGCTGAAGGTAGCCCCTTTAAAGGAATAAAGTGGGCCATTTTGGAAAAAAGATCCACAATAACAAGAATGGTGTTAAACCCATTGCAAGGATGTAGGACAGTAATAAAGTCCAATGATAAGGTATGCCACGGTGCAGGCGGAATGTCTAATGGTTGTAAGAGTCCAGCTGGCTTTTTCTTCTGACTTTTGTTTTGGGCGCAAACGCCGCAAGACATCACAGATGACTTAATGTCCTTTCGCTAGGTGGGCCACCAGAATTGTCTTTTGATTTTTACTTCGGTTTTTGCAATACCTGTGTGCCCCTCCATCAGGTTATCACGATAACGGGAAATGACTAGCTCTTGTAGTTCCTTGTATGGCAGAAACAGGCGCCCTTGGTAATAAGGTAGGTCATTGCTGACTGAAGAGTTCGGGCCTCTCTTTACCCAGTCCTGCAAGGCTGTAGGATCAAAGAGTTGCTGGATTTTACTCTGAATGTCCTCTAGGGTTTGTAGAGTGGTCATGCCAAGAATCCTTTGTTCGGAAATTATAGGTACTGGTTCTGAGTTCACTTCAGTCTCTCCCATCCCTATTCGGGATAGAGCGTCAGCTTTACCGTTCTTACAACCTGGGCGGTAGGTGATTATGAAATCGAACTCGGCAAAGAACAATGCCCATCGGAGTTGACGTGATGATTGAGCCTTGGCTGTTTTTAAATATTGTAAATTCCGGTGATCGGTGATCACAGTGATGGTATGCCTGGCACTGAGAAGATAGTCCCGCCAAGCCTTGAAGGCGGACTTAATGGCTAATAGCTCCTTGTCGGTAACTGCATAATTTAACTCAGGTGCCGAGAATTTTCTGGACCAAAACGCTACTGGGTGAAGCTGGCCAGTTTCAGGGTCCCTTTGAGACAGGACAGCTCCCATGGCTAAACTGGATGCATCAGTTTCCACTATGTATGGAAGTTCAGGGCGCGGATGCTTTAATACAGGTGCAGACGTGAATTTCGCTTTCAGTTCTTGGAAGGCCTTTTCGGCTTCTTCAGTCCACATAAAGCGTTTATTTTTCCGCAAGAGTGCTGTGATGGGATGTACAACATGTGAAAAACCCGGGATGAATCTGCGGTGGAAATTGGCAAAGCCGAGCATGCTTTGAACTCCTTTAACTGAACTTGATGATGGCCACTTAATGATTGCGTCTACTTTTCGTGAGTCCATTCGGACTCCCTTCGGTGTCAGGATAAACCCAAGGAATTCAACTTCTGTGGCATGGAAAACGCATTTTTCTAGTTTAGCATATAGTTTGTGCTGGCGCAATTTCTCAAGGGCTGCTCGAACGTGTCTCACATGATCAGATTTCGAAGAGGAGTATACCAGAATGTCATCGATATATACAACAACACAAACGTCAATGAGTTCACGAAGGACATCATTCATGAAGTATTGGAAGGCTGCTGGTGCGTTGCACAGCCCGAAAGGCATCACCTGGTATTCGAATAATCCATATTTGGTGCAGAAGGCAGTCTTCCATTTGTCGCCTTCTTTTACTCGTACCAGATGGTATGCCCCCCGGAGATCTAGTTTGGTATATATGCAAGCGTCCTTCACCTGGTCTAGTAGTTCAGGGATCAGAGGCAAAGGGTATCGTTTTTTTACCGTTATCTGGTTCAATGCGCGGTAGTCTATGCACGTTCTAAGGTCACCTTCCTTTTTGGGCATGAAGAACAAAGCTGAAGATGCAGGGGACTTGGATGGGCAAATAAAACCATTGGCAAGGTACTGGTCTAAATATTGTCGTAGGTGGAGGTTCTTAATATTATTATTATTATTATTATTATTAGAGGTTCCTTAAGGGCATAGATTCTGCTACAAGGGGGTTGTGCACCAGGTATGAGATGGATTTGACAATCGTACGATCTGTGAGGAGGTAAGGTGTTAGCCTGTTCCTTTTGGAAGACGTCCTGGAATTCTTGGTACTCTGGAGGTAGTTGCATGACTGCTGTGGTTACTGTAGCCAGGCCTGCGTTCAGATTTTTCTTTGGATAACAGATTTGTGCACAACCCGGGAAGGTTATTCTCTTTTCTCGCCAATCAATACTAGGATTATGTGTTTCCAACCAAGGTATCCCCAGTATTATCTGGAACTGTGGGGCTTTGATTACATCAAACACAATAGTCTCTTGATGCCGATCCTGACCCACTAGTGTCATCTCTGCCGTGGAATGAATTACAGGCCCAGAGGCGATCACGGTTCCATCGATTGTGGTGATGACATCTGAGGTGGTTTTACGGCAGAGAGGCAGATTCATCCTGGAAGCCAATTCGTAGTCCACATAGTTTCCTATGGCCCCGCTATCGATGTATGCTTTTACGGCATGCATACGTGATGGTTGCTTAGGATCTACGAGGACCATTGGCATGATGAAATGCAAGGTCTGAGTGTCCTTCTTCAAGCTCGGCAGACGGACCTCTACGCTTGTCGGGCGTGGTAGTTTCCTGAGTCTGACTCCATATGGCTTGTATCAGAGGCTCCTACTGCCTTCTTGGGTGGTTTTAGAGGGCAATCCCATAGAAAATGCCCGAAAGTCCCACAATAAAGGCACAATTGCATGTGCCGTCTCCTTTCTCTTTCCATCTGGGTTAAGGGTCCTTTAACTCCTCCGATTTGCATGGGTTCTGAAGCATTGGCTCCTTGGGGTTAGCAGGGGTTTTGACCAACACCCGGTTCTCAAACCTGGTTCGATCTGCTTTTCTGTTCTGAAGTCTATGATCTAACTGGACCACTAACTCTATATATTCAGCGCAGTCTTGAGGTGGATTCATGACTTGAGCCAAGACATCTTTTAGTTCTCATCGAAGTCCTCGATGAAATAACGTGATCCGTTTTTCCTTAGGCCACCCAGTTTCTACAATCAACCTATTAAAGGTTGCGATGTAGGATAGGAGATTCTGGTTACTCTGCCGTAGGGACAAAAGTTTGGTATCCAGGGCCTGTCCTTGAGAGTGCTGGGCAAATAGTCTTTCCATGCTAGTTTGAAAGCCCTGAAAATCCCGTAGCATTGGGTCATCCTGAGTAACCTGTGGGATAGACCAATTGGCTGCACTGCCGCTGAGATATGACAATACAAAAGCTACCTTGGTATGATCGTTTGGGAAGGCTCCAGGTCTGCATAAAAAGTGCAAGCGGCATTGGTTCATAAATACGGCGAACCTTTTGGGACCTCCGACAAAGTGTTCGGGTGGAGCTAACGGAATATTTCCAGGTAGGTTTATTTGCACAGGGTTACTTGATACCACAGGGGCTGGATTTCCCCCGGAACCAGGTAGGGGTGCTTGTCCAGCCTGACTTTGCAATAGTTGCCTAGCAAGGTCATCAGTTCGCTTCTTTGACAAGATCAGTTCTCTCCTAAGAGTATTGGTCTCTTGACAGGCGGAATACACTTCGGCCCTCAGTTCCCCTAGTAATTGGGCCAGGTGGTCAGTTTCTGAGGTCTCCATAACACCCGGGTGGGAAATTGTAGGTAGGCTTCGTGTTCTGTTACGCTCACCTGACTCCCAGAGAGGCGCCGGGCTGATCTGGGCTGCTGCGGCCTCCTCCAGCGTAATGCGTAGGGCCGAGATGTGTCGTTTGTCTGGCCGGTAGGAGTACTCTCCTGTGAATGGAGAAAGGGGAATTAACCACCCGTGGAGTTGAGCGTAAATTCCCTCCACCCCCGTTGTTCTCCCCACTGACCACCTCCGATGTCCCCTCTAAAGTCTCACCTTATGGTTTGAAAGGGTGAGCTCTCCATCCTGCTTCGAGCGCAGGGGCGCGTGATGGACCAGTTGCTCCACTGGTCGAAGGAATTGGTGAGTTCCAGGGCTATTTTGACTCTCCCGGCAAGACGCCGTAAGTATGCAGTTCGTAAGAGTTCAAATGCCTGACCATCACTCCTATCCAATCCTGTAATCTGTGGTCTTCTCCTTTATTCAGGTGCTGAGAGAAAACCAGAGTCGAGGAGGTATACCTCCGGCGGTAAAATTAGGTAAGTCTATGGCGGGAGGTGGCTCCCCTTGATTGTCCTTTTGATTCACCCTATTGTGCTTTTGTTTCCCCTTAGGGGCCGGGGTACGGCGATGGTGCAGTGGGAGCTGCGCCGACCCGAGGAGAGGAATGGTTCCCCCGGTGGTAAATCAGGTAGGTCTTAGGGTGGTAACCAGTATTCCTCTATATGTTCCCTTGGCCCACCTTATTGTCTTTATCTCCCCCTAGGTTCCGGAATGCGGCGGGAACATGCAGGAAGCTGCGTTGAAACGTGAAGATGCTGCGAGGAACGGTGAGAGCAGCGCGGCGCTGCTGCTGGCGATGCGACGTGTTTAAAAATAAAGTCTTTCCTTTGGTTCAACGATGCGATGCTCTGGAATCAGGTAAGAAGCTGGTAATTGTTCTGGTTCTAACCTTTCTCCTTCTTTCCCTTGTTCCTAGGTGCTCCGGGTTCGAGGAGGGCGTGGCTGAAGTCTGGATGCTGCGGCAGGTACGGTAAGCGTTACGCTGCTGGATGCAGAATAACGCGAACCGTGTGCTTCTCTTCGGGCGTGGTTTAAATAGCCTCCAAAGTAGTTCCAGGTAAGTATTCCTCCACCGCCACAACCGAGTGGCAAAAGAGTCCCTAGTTAAAGTGGTCCCTTCTAGGCCTCTTGAGGGCTTGGATCCCTTGCAACATGGTCTGCATCAGGTAAGTCCAGGTAAGTTTTCCCCTTATGAGCCTGGTGCCTGTGGCGCCAGGACTGAAGTCTCATATGAGCCTGGTGCCAAAGGCGCCAGGACTGTGTCCAGATGGCCCCTAACAGGGTTCGCTAGGCCCTTCCCCGGAAACGTGATGCCTGCTCCCGGGGCTGTTGGACCTGGTCTGGTTGCCCGGGGGTAGGCATCATGACAGGCGCTTATTGTCGCTCTCAAGATGCACGCAGTGCAGGAAGTGACGGTGTACAGTGACTCCCGCCTATGTGACATCAACCGTGCATGCAGGGCTAGCATGCTGGAAAATACGGGGCTACCTCTGAGCGGACGCCACTCCAGTGCAACACGCTGCATTATTGGACAGGCTTATTAAAGCACTACAACTCCCAGTAGTCATTGCAATAGTTAAATGCGCAGGAACGAAGCCGCAGACGAAGAGGCCAAAAGGGTTGCATATTTGCCTGATGTTTTTAATTTTGTTACTCTGACTGTAAAGGAAAAAATTGTCATGATTATGATTGTAAACAAAGGATTTAATAATTTGTCCAGAACGCAGTTGATGGAAGTTCAAGGTAGTGCTCCGCACGAAGAAAAGGAGCTATGGACACAGAGAGGGTTTTCATTATCCCCCTCGGAAGCATTGTGGCGGCAGGAAAGCACTGGTAAATGGGTGATGCCTGTAGCCTTATTGAGTGTAGCGATAGAACTTCTACTATACCCGGCACATGTAACTTGGGAAAGCCTCGCAGCAGCTATTGCGGAGGATTGGTCTGTACCAAATTTGTTAGAACACATTGCTTTTTATGTAGTAAATTGCACCATATGTCAAATGTTTACTGCTGGGCACACACTGTGAACAATCAGAGGAGTAATTCCTCGACCGAATGGTTCTTTTCAGCATTTACATATCGATTATGTTGACATGCTGCAAGTATGTAGTGGATACAGGAATATGATAGTGGTGGTGGGCCCCTTTTCGAGATGGATTGAAGCAGGTCCATGTATACACCCTCATACCATTTGCACTGCAAAGTTTTTAGTCCGAGAAGTATTTCCTAGATGGGCAGTATGTGAGGTGCTAAGATCTGACAATGAGACGCATTTTGTAAATGAAGTATTTGAATAAATCAGTCTATTGCTTAGTATTAAACATACGTTTTCTTCTGCTTATCATCTGAATCACCACCTCACGCCCCATGACCTAGTTATAGGAAGGTGAATGAGAACGCCCATGTCAACTCCAACAACTTCAGAATTGTTAGGAAATTAACTACATGCGTATTTAACATGTTTGACCGCAAGTATCTCTGTCATTTCAGATCAACTCAGGCGTAAGGGGTGTCAGTCTCAGGACACAGATGTAGACCATTCAGCAACTGAATCTGAAAAACATATATCAGTACCAAAACTCTTTATTGGTGATCCTGTATCAATCCACAACTTCACTAGGAAGTGGCATGAGCCCCGATTTAGTGGCCCTTTCACTGTGGAGAATTAAACTCCCTCAGCAGTAAAAGTTCAAGAACGATGTGCATGGATTCAACTTGGTGACATGAAACCATATGCTGGTGAGACCGGAACACCCCCACCCGATTCTGAAGCAAGTCAAGAAGAAGCAGTTCATCACATGCAGACTCGATCGATGATGAGGAAGAAGGACGACGCAAAGATTACTGTTTAAACAAATGCAAGTGTGCATTTGGACTGTGGCTTCCCTGGACAATCTTCATAGATATTTTAGCAAGAGTGAGAAAGTAACTGTTCTTAAGCCACAGGAACTCATTGACATTAGACCTTAGAAAGTGCTGATGTAAACGAAAAATCCCGATCTTGATTTCCTTTTTGTCGACTGGAAAGGGAGCAGTTTCCTGATTAGTTCCTCACTGAGTTTCTTTTTGGCCAGATAAATGGTCCTGTCTGATCATGATACCCACAGACTTCTTATTATGGTCTTTTATCACCTGATTTAAGTTCATCCTTATCTTGTTTGGCACAACACCAGCACTTATGTGTTTCTGCAAGATCTTATTAATCGTCCTGCAATTATTCGGTTACTTGTGGAGATAATCGAGCATATTTGGCAGCTACCTGAGCATTTAACGAGGCTGCCTGATTTAAAAGGTGTTTTCCTTCCTTAAAAAATAAGTACATAGGCACAATGAGGTTTATTGAGTATAATGCAGTTCCAGAAAGTGAGCAAATGCAACAACGTGTGGAGAGACATCAATGGTGGGGGCTTCATGTATTGGTGCATAATTTATGTGTGCACAGCATCTGCTATTATTTTTCTATTTTTACTAATTCACGCTGCTTACTTTGTTGGTTCCAAAAGGATAGAAGTCCCTCTGATTCTCCCCACTCCAGTGAGCTATGCAGAATTAGAGGTTGTAAGAAGGCCAAGGCCATATGTGATTGTCCCTACACCAGTGACACATGTAAAGTCACCTATTACTCTGACAAGTGTTCCTATGATTCCTCTAGGAAGGATGATGTCTGATGTACTCCATGAGCATTTTGAATGTATTCTTTTGGAAAGAAAGAGGCCCAAGAGAAGTGCAAGGGAAGATGATTGTGTTAAATGATTATCTAGACAGTACAGCACATTTGGGGCACAGCATGTGGTATCAACATATGAAGGAAGTAGGAAAGAGTACCTCTGAGGAGGAGTGTTATGTTTGTGCTCTCCTACCTTATGCTATGGGAAAGTTAAGATATCCATAGCTATAGAGATAGACATCCGAACAGCTCATTGGCTGACTCACCTTACACTCTGGCATACAAGAGGTCGTCAATTTCAGAGTTGAACAGCATCTTTGGTATCGGCAACTGAATGGACAGCTTCAGAAGATGATGATTATGTGCAAGATTTAAAGACAAGAGAGAGACCACACACTAGAGATCATGTGATTAGATACGAACAGGCTGGCATGAAGGGAGCAGGAATCCGATGGGAAATAAATAAAAAGCTCAATTGCCAAGGAAAGACTGATGAAGGAATATGAAGATGCAAGGACAGAGGCCAGATGCAGATCTGGGGAACAGTACTTTCTCCAGATGGTTGGGAAGACGGCATAGTCGTGTGTAAAGCTGTGGCAGTAACTGGACATCATAAACCAGTTATAGAACATGTAGGAAAAGGATACAAATCTCTCTGGACGAATCTTGCAAAGTTGCTGACATGGGTCGAAAGATAAAGGAGGTCCGTTGCAGATAGTGCCTCTGGCTAGTGCAGAACTGTGCTTCAGAATTAATGGCACAAGAAATGTTGGAGAAAATAAACAGTGTGGACAAATCTTCGATGTACCATGAATGAAGGATGGGACAGTAGTGATAATGGACCACTACTGGGCTTGTGGATACAGAACATACATGAAGCTTCCCAGAGAGTGGGGAGGGTTTTATTCTATGGTGATTGTTTACGTTCCAGCACTAGTGATTCCGAAGAGTGACCTGAACATTGGTGACTTCCCAAATGTAGATGCTCACCTGAAAAAGAAGAGATCTGTTGGACTCCTTGATCGAATAAAGAGGGAGAATTACTTCTCAGCCAAATCAACAAAAGCCTTTGATGCTATTCCGTATGAGCACAGATTGTTCAGCAAAACTTCCTCAGTCTTTACAGTTATCTTTATGCCTGGGATCCAAACAATGGCAAATATCAAGTGGTTACAGATAACCAGGTGGGAGCTCCTGAAGACGATCAACACTACCATAAAGGGATTCAATGCTATCAAGGAAAGAACTGAGACCCATAAGACTGATCACACTCCAGAGTAGATATGTCTTGGACATGATTACAGCAATGGATGGAGGTGTTTGTGCCAAAATCGGAGAATCATGTTGCACATTCATACCTTCTCATGATGATGAGAATGGCACCTTGTCAGAGGCCATAACGATGTTGACAAACTTGCACGAAAGATACAAAATTAAGTGGAAGACATTGCTGTTGACATCCAGTTTGCGTCAATCTTCTCTTGGCTTCCACATTAGATGAAAAATATCTTCAAGTTCCTTGGAGCCCTGTTAGTGATGATCATGTTTGGATTCTGTGTGGTCAGAAAAATAATCACACAATGCAAGAAGACTGCAAAGAAAGCGACAGGAATGAAAATCATGATTGATGTTGAGTCTGGGTTCAAAACCAAAGAGCTGACAGATGAAGAAATTAGAGACCATGTCAGGCCAGTATTCATGCACCTGAGGGATCGAAATTCCTGGATCCGAGAAATCATAAGAAGTATGTGGGAAGATGGATCTATTGCAGTACGAATGGACAGTGCAGTCTGATGACCTGGAGTATTGATGAGCATGTAAAATCAGCAGGATGCTTGAAGGGAGTAATAAAGATATGGACTCTAAAGAAATATTTCTTCAAACGAGGATGTCTGGATGTGAAGACTGATGGGAGAGTGGTCCATGAACCACTCAGAGGGGGAGTTTAGAGGAGGAACCAAGTACCTCTATTGGTAGTTCCACCGCTATTCTGCCCATATGTTGGCAACTGGAAATTGCGACATGCGCAAAGTCAATAATGGTCCCTATATCGCAAAAAGTCCTTGAAACAAGGTATCCATTGAGAAAACCCTTTGGGGCCAATTCATAGAATTCGGCGCACAAGTGGCGCACACGGCTGGCGCACAGTGTGCGCGTGCGGTAGTCTGCGCCAGCCGCGTGCGCCGAAACACATTTCCGCGCACAGCGTATTCATGGATTCCAGCCAACAAAACCAGCCGTGGCGCACAGTGGCGCAGCGACCTTGCAGCAGCGCCAGTTACACCCCCAAGAACGCCTTCCGCGCAGGGAAAAGCCATCAAAATCCCCAATCCAGCGCAAAGGGCTGCGCTAACCCTGTACCAGCACGGCAAGCGGGCTACGTGTATTACAGGGGTTCGCGGGAAGTTTCACACGCGATTTCAGCAGGGTACGTGTATTTCAGGGGTGCGCGGGAAGTTCCACACGCGAATAGCCTGGGCGCGTGTATTTCAGGGGTGCGCGGGAAGTTCCACACGCGAATAGCCTGGGCGCGTGTATTTCAGTGGTGCGCGGGAAGTTCCACACGCGAATAGCCTGGGCGCGTGTATTTCAGGGGTGCGCGGGAAGTTCCACACGCGAATAGCCTGGGCGCGTGTATTTCAGGGGTTCGCGGGAATTTCCACACGCGAATAGCCTGGGCGCGTGTATTCCAGGGGTTCGCGGGAAGTTTCACACGCGAATAGCCTGGGCGCGTGTATTTCAGGGGTTCGCGGGAATTTCCACACGCGAATAGCCTGGGCGCGTGTATTCCAGGGGTTCGCGGGAAGTTTCACACGCGATTTCAGCAGGGTACGTGTATTTCAGGGGTGCGCGGGAAGTTCCACACGCGAATAGCCTGGGCGCGTGTATTTCAGGGGTGCGCGGGAAGTTCCACACGCGAATAGCCTGGGCGCGTGTATTTCAGGGGTGCGCGGGAAGTTCCACACGCGAATAGCCTGGGCGCGTGTATTTCAGGGGTGCGCGGGAAGTTCCACACGCGAATAGCCTGGGCGCGTGTATTTCAGGGGTTCGCGGGAATTTCCACACGCGAATAGCCTGGGCGCGTGTATTCCAGGGGTTCGCGGGAAGTTTCACACACGATTTCAGCAGGGTACGTGTATTTCAGGGGTGCGCGGGAAGTTCCACACGCGAATAGCCTGGGCACGTGTATTTCAGGGGTGCGCGGGAAGTTCCACACGCGAATAGCCTGGGCGCGTGTATTTCAGGGGTGCGCGGGAAGTTCCACACGCGAATAGCCTGGGCGCGTGTATTTCAGGGGTTCGCGGGAATTTCCACACGCGAATAGCCTGGGCGCGTGTATTCCAGGGGTTCGCGGGAAGTTTCACACGCGAATAGCCTGGGCGCGTGTATTTCAGGGGTTCGCGGGAATTTCCACACGCGAATAGCCTGGGCGCGTGTATTCCAGGGGTTCGCGGGAAGTTTCACACGCGATTTCAGCAGGGTACGTGTATTTCAGGGGTGCGCGGGAAGTTCCACACGCGAATAGCCTGGGTGCGTGTATTTCAGGGGTGCGCGGGAAGTTCCACACGCGAATAGCCTGGGCGCGTGTATTTCAGGGGTGCGCGGGAAGTTCCACACGCGAATAGCCTGGGCGCGTGTATTTCAGGGGTGCGCGGGAAGTTCCACACGCGAATAGCCTGGGCGCGTGTATTTCAGGGGTTCGCGGGAATTTCCACACGCGAATAGCCTGGGCGCGTGTATTCCAGGGGTTCGCGGGAAGTTTCACACGCGATTTCAGCAGGGTACGTGTATTTCAGGAGTGCGCGGGAAGTTCCACACGCGAATAGCCTGGGCGCGTGTATTTCAGGGGTGCGCGGGAAGTTTTACACGCGATTTCAGCAGGGTACGTGTATTTCAGGGGTGCCGGGGAGTCCTACATGTGATTTGACAGTGTGGGTCCTCCCAGGTGTTCCCTGTACACCCTCCACGGCCCCTGCAGGCAGCCCACACCACAGGGGACTACCCTGCATCCCTGGTCATGTCCCGCAGGCAGCCCACCCAACATGGGCATGCCCCCCAGCAAAGGCACATGTCTCCTTGAACTAATGAACACCAACTCATGTCCCCCACCACCCCCACCCCCCAGCACTGTGGGGCACCTGCCAGCAGGCCCCCACCCATGTCCAACTCATGTCCCCCACCCCCCCCACCCCCCAGCACTGTGGGGCACCTGCCACCAGGCCCCCACCCATGTCCAACTCATGTCCCCCACCACCCCCACCCCCCAGCACTGTGGGGCACCTGCCAGCAGGCCCCCACCCATGTCCAACTCATGTCCCCCACCCCCCCCACCCCCCAGCACTGTGGGGCACCTGCCACCAGGCCCCCACCCATGTCCAACTCATGTCCCCCACCACCCCCACCCCCCAGCACTGTGGGGCACCTGCCAGCAGGCCCCCACCCATGTCCAACTCATGTCCCCCACCCCCCCACCCCCCAGCACTGTGGGGCACCTGCCACCAGGCCCCCACCCATGTCCAACTCATGTCCCCCACCACCCCCACCCCCCAGCACTGTGGGGCACCTGCCAGCAGGCCCCCACCCATGTCCAACTCATGTCCCCCACCCCCCCCCACCCCCCAGCACTGTGGGGCACCTGCCACCAGGCCCCCACCCATGTCCAACTCATGTCCCCCACCACCCCCACCCCCCAGCACTGTGGGGCACCTGCCAGCAGGCCCCCACCCATGTCCAACTCATGTCCCCCACCCCCCCACCCCCCAGCACTGTGGGGCACCTGCCACCAGGCCCCCACCCATGTCCAACTCATGTCCCCCACCACCCCCACCCCCCAGCAGTGCAGGGGCACCCACCACCAGGCCCCCACCCATGTCTCCCACCACCCCCACCCCCCCAGTCACCAGGGGCAGCCTCCACCAGGCCCCCACCCATGTCTCCCACCACCCCCACCCCCCCCAGTCACCATGGCCAGCCTCCACCAGGTCCTCACAATCCCCAACACACATGCACGTCAGCGTGTAATACGAGGAAAGGGCCATGCGCGTAGTGGAAACTGCACGTCCGCGTGTAATACGAGGAAAGGGCCTATGCGCGTAAGTGACGTGACGCACGCAGGTATTACCCTCATTGCACGTGATGACAGAACACACGTGGATTTCCACCAATCGCGTGTGAAAGTTCCCGGCACCCCGGAACACACGTACCCAGGCCACTTGCGTGTACGCACACTCCCCTCCAATCACACGCGATGACACTCGGACCGTATCCGAACACGGGAAACACGCGCACGGCAAAAGACGTGCACAGGCGTCAACGCGTCTGCCACACGAAGGCAGGCGGAAGCGTCCCCACGCACAGCATAAAAGTGCGTGCAAACAACAAACGCGTATATACAGCTAGAATGAATGCCCAATTTGTCGCTGCACTGATCGTGGGACACCGCAGGAGGAGGAGAATAGCCAGGGCACGCATTTTCGCAACACGGACAAGCCTTTTTGGGATGCCTGACGACCAGGTCTATGGCAGGTATAGGTTTCCACCCCATATCATCCTAGACCTGGTCAGGGAGTGGGAAGATGACCTCACATCCCCCACCCTTTGCTCCCAAGCATTGAGCCCCTTGGAGAAGGTGCTCAATGTCCTGCATTTTCTGGCCACTGGGTCATTTCAGCGGACCACTGCCATAGTGGGGGGGGGTCTCACAGGCCACGCAGTCACGCTGCCTACACCAGGTACTGGCAATCATGACAGCGCGCCCCTCAGTCCGCAGGCACATATACATGCCCAGAACACCCGCAGAAAGGCAGGCCGTTGTCCTGGATTTTTTCAGGGTGGCACACTTCCCCAAAGTGCTCGGTGCCATAGATTGCACCCATGTGGCCCTACGTCCACCTAGGGCCATTGAGCACATCTACCGAAACCGAAAGCACTGGCATTCCATCAATGTACAGGTGGTATGTGATGCAAAGGGAATCATCACCTCTGTCTATGCAAACTACCCTGGCTCCACCCATGACAGTTTCATATACAGAATGTCCGCCCTGAGCCGGGCCCTGGAAGCTGGGCAGCATGGCGACACATGGCTCCTAGGTCAGTACAAATGCCCTTGCACATGCATGCAAGTCACACACAGACAAATATCCATACCCTAATTATCTCAACTATTATCATCTCCCCAGGGGACAGTGCCTACCCTCTGAGCAACCACATGATGACGCCAATCCGGAACCCCACCACACCAACCCAGGTAAGATACAACGCCGCCCGTATTGCAACCAGGGGCATAGTGGAGCGCACATTCGGAGTGCTCAAGTCACGTTTCCGCTCCCTTGACCGCTCTGGCGGGCAACTACTCTATGCACCACCAGTAGTGTGCAGGATCATTGTGGCAGCATGTGTCCTGCACAATGTTGCAACACGGCAGGGCGTCCCGGTGGACATGGTGGTGCCCCCACATCCCCAACCACAGGCGCTGCCCATGGGAGGGGACAGGGCACGTGGCGAGGAAGCCCGGACCCAGCTTGTGGCCACATTTTTCACCTAAACTCCCACCCCTGCGGAGTGCACACAGGCCTGGCACATACCAGGTGACAATCGATGATGACAAAGAGACAGTCAACTGTCACAACCTTACCACCCTGAGATAGTTGCCATGGAAGTGCCACATCGTCTGCATCCCTAGCTACTTAAACACAAGCTATCCTGTGTGACCAAAAGGCACACATATGACATATGACATGATATGGGCCATACACAAGTATTCCAAGGCGCAATGAGGCAGGGAGGGGGGAACAAGGGAACACAGAGAACGGTACTACTAGGCCAGGTGTCATTGGGATCGTGCAAGTGCAGGGGTAGGGGGAATGGGAAAAGTGCAAGGGGAAGGGTGGGGGGGAGTCCAGTACAGGGGAAGTAGCCCGAAAAAATAATACATAGGTCACCTGGTGGCAACTACAAAGGTGAGTGCAGTCAAGTGCTGGGAAGGGAGGGCTGTAGGGATAGAGAGACAGTACTGAAGTGCAGGGGTTGCCAGGGAGGCAGTGCAAGTGGAGAGTGGCTGGGCCAGGGACCAAGGTCGGTGAGAGTGGCCCAGTTGCAGCTCCTGTGCAGTTCCAGTGGAGAATTCTACAAGGGAGAGGCAGAGAGTAAGCAGAAGCAAAGAGGAAGGACATGAGGTGCATCCAGAACTGGAGATGATTCCCCTCAAGTTCAAGCCAGGCCGGAAGTATGTTCCAGGGGGAGGGCCCTGCTGCGGAGAGAAATCTACCCCCAGATAGTTGCTCTGAGAAGCGGATGACACGGACATGCAAGGTGTGCATCACACACACCTGCACACCAGGCCATGGCCATCACTGTCATGTCACACAAACCCTCCCAAACATCAACATGTCATGGCACGCAATACCCATACACCAATGCAGTAACGATAAGGTACACATTGCCATGTCCTAAATGCACAGTGGCATCGGACACTGCTGCCTGACCCGGAATCAGATGAAATGACAGACCAACAACCTCCCACCCAAAATAAGTCATTTCAAAATGCATTACAACAGTCGTAGCCGTAATATCACAATGAATGCCTGTCTACATGCACATCATGCATTGCAAAATCAACACTGCAGCTCATGTGTGCAGTGTCCTACTCCTGCATCACACTGCTCAGCGCACAGCACAGTGAACAGCCATTGTGTGTGATGCACACCCTGAGCATCAAATCTAAGTGACAGACCACGTCAAACATCAAATCAGGCATGTACTGGATCCATGATCGGTCACAGAACATGTGCTGCCGGGACACAGTGGGCACCAGACGGCAAACAGTGTACATGTGTATATGCAAGGGTGGGAGTACATGTAGTGCATCAGAGTGCAAGTGTGTGGTTCTGCAAGGACATGCACTCCACATATGCATGTGCACTCAAGTGACCATCAGTGTTCCCTACACATCACATGTGAACATCCACCATGTGTACACCCCAGCATGTCAAACCTCAACTATCCCCTCGCACCTGAAAGGAAAACACAACACATGAACAGGCATTGATCAGCAGAACACAACATGTACATGGGATACCACCATTACTATGTCAGAGTTCCCATCACACTGCAGGGCAAGGCAACAATCAACAACAACCCCCCCCCTCCCTCACAAATGACCATGACCCACTGAACAAGTTGTTTGGAGCCCCCAAACCGCAATTCCACCTGGCCACAGGATCACCTTTACCCTTCGTCATCATCTCCCACCTTGTGTGTAAAAAGATGCCTGAACCCCCTGAATACACACTCATTTCCGAAACACAAAATCCAAGGCATAAAAACGAACCCAAACACCCTCCAGTAGATGACTTGACGTAGCAGTACCTCACAAAGTCCAAGTACTACCACAATGATGCAACAACCAAGGTAGCACAGCAAAACAATGTCACGACAGGATGTGAGACATGTGTGGTACATGACATCGGATGATGCACCATGAATGGATGTGTACTGTCACAGGTCCCCTGTACAGGCGCGGGAGTGCCACGAAAACAACCACCCCCACCATGTCCCGGGTGCCTGCAAGGTCAAACTCACACAGGCCCCTGAGACCCTGGTGGGGAAGGAGGTTCAGGGATATGCAGTCGGGACAGGTGTTGACACACTGGATGACTGGAATGAGCGGCAGGAGAGGGGAGGTGGAATGACACATGAAACTAGGGAATGCACGAAAATGTACAACCTGCATGAACACATACACAATCCAAACAGACTTGGACATCATTGTCATGGCCTTCTGTAGTCCAGGCTCAGGAGTGGTACGAACCCACCACCCCCTCTAGGGTTTTGGCGCCTGCAAGTTCGGGGCTTACACAGGCATCCGCAACCCCAGTGGGGAAAGAGGGTCAGGGAACGTTGCTTGGATAGGCACGGGAAGCAGGAACACCGGGTAGAGGGTACAGGTTTCAAAATTGCATAGGATCACGGGTGATTAGGGAGAAAATAACATAGCAAATAGAACCACACATACATCCATGCATCAGTACACTCCCCAGCAAGCCTATGCAGAGCAGTTTGTAAGAAAAACAACAAGACACTTAGCTCTGGTTTTGAGTGCTGGCCTCCTGCCTGCGCACTCTCAGGTCCGGTTACAGGAGCACTGCAATGCTGCAAAGAGAGACACAGTCAACAACCTGTACGTGCCAATTGCACAAAAACACAACACCAAACATGCCCCATAGCAACAGACTACTCTACAAACAGACAATCTGTGGTTGATGCTTCGTACCCATATATAACATCACCCCTGTGACGGGTCATACACAGTCAATGCAGTAAGGCAGCCGCTGCTGGGTGCGTGGAAAATGGAACACCAATGTGTCACAATTCACACAACATGCAATGTTCCCTGGGTAAGCAGACAGACCCATATTGCAAGCCATGACTACAGAGCAAGTTGTGTACCACCATGACCGAAACAAAGTTGGCAGTGCATTTATCATGAAGTACGTGGAAAAGACATGCACTGCACTCGAGTATGTCCCTTGCTGCATGTCCCTGTGAGCTGCCCCTTTCCATGTCTCGGAAGGCTACATGGTTGATACAAGTGGCTCAATGGACCTTGGTGTACCGGAGGGTATGTGCCACTGCCCCTGCATGTGTCCCAGACAACCCTACTTTCAGCAGCCATCAGTCCACAAACACATCTGAGCTGCATTGTGTGCTTCAACACCAATATTCGTCTAAGCTCACCCTCAGTGCTGTGACTAAGCCTGCATGTGCAACTCGCCTGGTGCAAGCTTTGCTGTGTCGTGGCCCCCCTGTGATGCTCACCTTGCCTGGAGTTCCTTGGAACATGTCAGCAGTACTAGGATGTGGGTCTGCAATCACTGTGCCTCTGCTCCTGCACACATGTGCATGTGGGCACCAACAAACGGGTCCAGAATTCCGTCGTCCAATGGGACATGTCTGCTGGCAAAGGTGCTCTGGAGGCTCATCCCCCTGCAGAAAGGGCATGTAACACATGATTAATGCTTCAAAGTAATCTGTGTGTGTCTCATCAGGCATCTCATTACTTGACCATGTCAGAGAGTCACATCACAAATCACACCATCAGTCCGTCTTTGACTTCCAAAGTGTGGAACACTATCTACAGCATGAATTGCAACAGGCACGTGTACAGGAAAGAAATGAGACATAATACACAATGCATAGCAATCAATGTCCACATTAATCATGACACACCCCGTCTAGCAAAAGCTGAACAGTGGACAATTACACCTAAATCATCCCCACTAGGGGTGTCAACACAAGTCACAAAGCACCAGACATGCCACAGATATGACAGTCCAAAGCCCTTGTGTAAAATTCTGTAACACCGAACCATCCTTGCGAGCCCATGGATAAGGGAGGCAGGAGTGGCATATGTGAGTCAAGGAACCCAAGCAGCAAACACATACACAAGACAACCATGAAGGGCCCAGCTGGAACAGACAGTGGATGCCTTCAAAAACCACAAGGCACCGCACTGTCACATGAAAGCACAATAGACTACAAATTTTAAACTAACTCAACTATTAACTAATTACACTAACTATGGAAAACCTACATTACCTATTTAAACTAACTATCAAACAGAAACTTAACTAACTAAACTAAACGAAAAATCAAAAATGGCCTCATACGACCCGGGGGGGAGGGGAGGCACCCAGGAGGGGGGAGGTACAGGGTGCTGCTCAACATCCACATGCGATGATGCCGAGCCAAAAAAAAATACCTCCATGGGCTCAACGCCTGCACAGCACGACCTATGTGGGAGATAGATGGTCGTCCGAGTCTGGCTCATCCTGGAAAGGAGGACGTGGCACAGTAGCCTGGCCACGCCTAGCCGCAGCTTGCCCCTCGTCGGCAGCAAGTCTGCCGGACAGGTGAGCCTGGTTCTGTGTGGCGATGTAACATAGGTCTGCATGCAGAACCTCACGTGATACACGTGCTTCCTCTTGCAAGGTAGCACGTGTAACACGGAGTTCCTCCTGCAAGGCCTGGCTGGACAACCGCTGCACCTCCCGGCAAGCCTGTAGCTCAGCCGAGATGGTGCGCTCAAGCTGTGCAAACCTCTCCTCTGCCTGCTGCCTCTGGGACATCATAAGGACACCCAGAGTGGATCTGAGGGAGGCATACTCCTCCCTCAGGGCATCCATGTGCGCCTCTGCGTGAGCAGCAATTGCTTGATGCAGAGACGACATTTCAGCCTGGCGTGCCCTGTCTGAGGCCACCATGCCCAGCCTGAGCGAGCGGGCCGTGGACCGTGCCGCCTGCTGCTGGAGAAGCACCTGCCTAGCAGGGGGGAGCACAGATCGGGCCACACGCTCCATGCTGTCAGCGATGTTCTCCATTGCTGCCCCCTGCCGTTCGGAATTGGCAGTCATGTCTTGCTCCCACTCAGTATACAGCGGTTGCACGCGGCGACCGCGTTGCCGGGCTTGACCCCTGCGGGACCCAAGGACCGGAGGTCCTCGCTGTGTTGGCACCGCCTGCGGCTGCACGACTACATGCCCCCGTCGACGTGATGTCCCAGGCACATCAGTGACTGGTGTGGAGGGTGACCCTGCGTCCCGATCCACCATGGGCGGAGGAACCAAGACTGTCTGATCCCTCAGTGCAGGTGTCGCAGACAGAGGAGTGTCCACATCAGAATCACTCACCCCTGACACATGGACTTGATGGTCATCCAACTCAACATGGACGTCAGAGTCGTCATCAAGGCTGGACTCATAGGCAGCCAGAGACAGGATGGACTGCAGCACTTGGGGGTTTTCGTGGCCTACCACCCCACGACCCCCACTAGTGCCGGGTTGATGTGGTCTTACCAACCCTGTGTCTGGCGTGACAACACCATCCTCTGCATCCATTGCGTCATCACCTGAAAAATAGAGAGGAAAAGGTAACTACACATGTCAGAAGCACACAACAAACACACACACCGACAGCAAAGGCATCCGGCAGACATGTGACACACAACATATGACCTGGCATGCATGCTGGGTCTACTTAGAATAGCCACTGTGATCAGACCTGTTGAAAGGTGGCAGTTTGCATGGAAGTGGGTCTATGCAGTGCTGAAAATGTGTACGCCACTCACTACCTACATGTACAAGCACTCCATGGTGTGTGCCAGGAAATGTGAAGGCAGTGCAATGTCAAATTCAGACATCACGTGCATTGTGTATTCAATGTGTACCATGTCTAGCAGCCAAGCACCCCTCCACCCCAGTACCAAAGCAGGGATGCCTAGCATGGTATCAAAAGGCTGCCCATACACCTGTGTATTGACAAGCAGTGTTGACTGGCATCAACAGCTTAATGTGAATCAAATTACAACACTGCTAATGATGCTGGGACAGTGGGCAGTACACATGATGGAAGATCCGGAGGCCAGCCACGTGTGAAGAAGACACGACAAGAGTTGGACAGAGTCATTGGCCATTGAACAGGCTGAGGCCTGTGAGCCACACAGATTGTCATTGCCTAAACATGTGTGCAACGCAGGACTGAGCCACAGTTGACATGGGGAGGCCGATAATATGGCAGGCAATGTATGTAACCAAGGACTCATATTACAGTGCTCATCCAGTCAAGGACACATAGGGGCATGCGATCAATGCACATGGAGCATGAATGGGCACTCATGTCCCTGCGGGACATCTGACCATGCACAGTACAAGTGGGATACCCTGCATCGAGTACTAAGGCTGTACCACACGGCATATGTCTGGCAGTTTCTAAGCTGGAAGTTAGCATCTACACAGGACACATGAACAAGAAACTACACATTGGCAAGAATGTAGCAGACCAGTGCAAAGGTGGAACTGGGGTGCAGAGTGGCGGAGGAGGGGCAAGGGAGCATGCCCACATGGAGTCCCGCATGCAGGCAGAGGAGACATGCATGACGGTAGCATTGCATTACTTACACCTCAGAACCATGTACACGTCACATGTAGCAGCAATCGTGCACAACACATCCCACAAGTCAAACACACACGTCCTCAACAACTATGCTTTAACACTCACTGGACTGGGCATCAAAGTCCAGCATCTCTCCCACACCTTCGACCAATTCTGGTGGTATGAACTCCGCAACGAGAGCCTCATGCGGAGTGAGTTCTTCCTCCTCTGGTGCAGGCCCACCGCCAGTCACCAGAGTCAAGTTGTAATTTGAGGCACGCTTAGCCTTAGTGCTGCGCTTGATGTCATTCCAGCGCTTTTTGCACTCCTGCGCTGTGCGCACCTCATGGCCGAATGAACTGACATGTTCCGCAACATGCTTCCAGTGGGTGTCACGTTGGGCAGCCGTAGTATGACTATTGGCACCCACTAGCATGTCACGGCTGTGTCCCCGCACGTAGTCCACGAGGAAGTCCAGTTCCTGCTTACAGAAAGGCTTCTTCCTCGACGTGCAGGAGGTCGTGGCTGTGTGTGGGGTCCCAGCCTGTGCTGCAGGTGCAACCTTCCTCCTCTTGGCCTGTGGCGCAGACCCTGGCTGGCTAATGCCGCCCTGACCAGTATGGCCAGTGGGTTCGGTGGATTGAGCCGAGGGAGTGGCAGGTGGAGGGATGACCAAAGGCCTGACTTGTGTCAGTGGCAGCTGGGTGCCCACTAATGGACCCTGCGCAGCAACATCAGCTGTGGCAGGGTCATTGACCGCAACGGTCCTGGTTGGCAGACTCACAACCGGGGTGCTGTTGGGTGCATCTGCCCCTGCACTTGCCAACACCCGGCTGTTCGGGGCAGCAGATGACATGACTGCCCCAGGGACACGTGTCTTGGTCTGAGCAGCCCGGCGTGCCCCTATGGTTTCCCCCTGGCCTGTTGGAGATCTACCAAGGGCTCTTCAAGTGCCAACGCAGCCTGCGCTGGCAGACCCTGAGCCTGGGTGGCGGTGTCCACAGCTGCACCTGCAGCTACCGCTACCCTTGGGCCCGTGGCAGTCGATGGAACGGACTGCTGGGTCATACGGGTGCCAGTGCCAGATGCAGGAGCTGCATCCCCCGGAACCACAGGGGGTGGTGGCATGGCTGCACCGACACATGGCACAACATTGTGCTCAAGTGGCGCACCCCTGCCTCTTCCCCCTCTGTGGCTGCCCTGGACACCCTGGAGTCCCCCTACTCCCTGGTCACCACGGCCACGTCCCCGACCACGCCCGCCACGAGGAGTACGCCCAGCTGAGGCGCCCCTCACCTTTGGTGGCCTCCCAACCATGGCACAGATGTAATAGTGCTGGCACAGATGGAGTGGTGCCAATGGGAGGTGTACACCACAATTGTCCTGGGCAATTGGGGTGAAGGGGGCGGGAAGCAAGATGTTAACAGCCCCCCTGCACCTGCAAGGCTGTATGTGACCCCGGTGATGTGGTGATGGGTCACGCAACGCTCAGGCACCCCAAAACTGCAGTAAAACCGTGCACGCAACCCTGCAGCCTACGTGCGTGGATTTGACCTCCCGCAGTACGCGGTGGCACCCAGTAACACGAATAACGCGTACGCGTGGGACACGCAGGCTACGATGACATCGAAAATGGGTGCAATACACAGGGGCACCCGCAGTGGGAAAAGGAGCGTTTGCGACTCACCGTCTGACTAGCGCGATGCAGAAAAACACGCGTAGCCAATACCCCCGCCAAAAGAAGAGATACGTCCTTGAGAGCTGTGAAGTAGATGGCGCGCGAAACAACTGGAAGCAGCAACACACGTCGGTCTCCACGGAAGGCACGTACAGCGAACTGCTGGGCCCGCTCACCTTTAACCCGTGCTGAGGGAAACGCATGCGCGCGTCACGTCACTTACGCGCATAGGCTCTTTCCTCGTATTACACGCGGACGTGCAGTTTCCATGCGCGCTTACGCGCATGGGCTTTCCTCGTATGCGCGCTTACGCGCATGGCCCTTTCCTCGTATTACACGCTGACGTGCATGTGTGTTGGGGATTGTGAGGACCTGGTGGAGGCTGCCCCTGGTGGCTGGGGGTGCAGGGTCACATGCAGTGGGGGGGAGTAGTGCAAGTTGACATGTGGGTTGGCTGGTGGGCATGGGCATGGTGGGTGGGGTGCCTGCATGACATGTGCTGGGTAGGCCCCTGTGGTGTGAGCCACCTGCAGGGGCCGTGGAGGGTGTAGAGGGTACACCTGGGAGGACCCACAGGTGCAATTCAAGTGTGCTGCTCCCCGCGCACCCCTGTAATACACGTACCCTGTTGATATGCGCTCACCTGTAATACACGTACCCTGATGGAATTGTGTGTGTAACTTCCCGCGCACCCCCGAGATACACGTACCCCGCTCAATCGCGTGTGTCACTTCCCGCGCTCCCCAGAAATAAGCAAGAAAGTTCACGCGAACCCCTGAAATACACGTAGCCCGCTCCCCCAGGCCCGATCGCGTGAGAAAGTTCACGCAAACCCCTTAAATACACGTAGCCCGCTCCCCCAGGCCCGATCGCGTGAGAAAGTTCACGCGAACCCCTGAAATACACGTAGCCCGCTCCCCCAGGCCCGATCGCGTGAAGAAGTTCACGCGCACCCCTGAAATACACGTAGCCCGCTCCCCCAGGCCCGATCGCGTGAGAAAGTTCACGCGAACCCCTGAAATACACGTAGCCCGCTCCCCCAGGCCCGATCGCGTGAGAAAGTTCACGCGAAGCCCTGAAATACACGTAGCCCGCTCCCCCAGGCCCGATCGCATGAGAAAGTTCACGCGAACCCCTGAAATACACGTAGCCCGCTCCCCCAGGCCCGATCGCGTGAGAAAGTTCACGCGAACCCCTGAAATACACGTAGCCCGCTCCCCCAGGCCCGATCGCGTGAAGAAGTTCACGCGCACCCCTGAAATACACGTAGCCCGCTCCCCCAGGCCCGATCGCGTGAGAAAGTTCACGCGCACCCCTGAAATACACGTAGCCCGCTCCCCCAGGCCCGATCGCGTGTGTAACTTCCCGCGCAACCCCAAAATACACGTGCCCCGCTCGCACAATTGCTGTATGTTGCCACTTTTGTAATGCGCAGGGACGCTACCGCCTGCCTTCGTGTGGCGGACGTGTATCGGCTTGTGCGTGTCTTTCACTGTGCGTGGCTTTGCCCTATTCGGTTCCATGAATACGTGTGGTTCGGGTGCGTGTGGGCGTTCCCTCTGCTTCCCTGCAGTACATCCCCAGTTACGCCCTTGTTTTCGCAAGTTGTTCCCCATTCCGCGCGTTACGCCCTGTGTTCCGCCCACTTTCTAGTGTATGCGCAGAGGTTGTGCGCTTTCACTGTGCGCGTCGCGCACGTCTTTCGGGATGTTGCAGTGACGTGTGCGCCATGCACGGGTTTGGCGCACATCCAGAGGAAGACACGCGCAGGGACTTCCATGTATCGCACGCGTGCGCGTGCGCCTCTTTTTTTCCGCTTGCGCCTGCTTGCGCCTCCTTGCGCCTGCTTGCGCGTAGATTTTCGGCGCACGTTTGTTCCATGAATCGGCCCCTATATGTCTCCGCAGAGAAATGGCGATCTTCTGAAGGAAATTCTGGAAGAAGTGTGAAAACGAATTAAAGAAAAGGCTGGTGACATCACGTGGAGTAGAGGTGACACACCCAGAAGAGATGCAAATGAAGTAAGAATATAGATCTTATAAAATGTGATGATGAAGTAGGGAAGTAAGCAAATTTCTCAGGAGCGAAATGAAGATTACACATACGAAGAAGCACTGAAGAAAATACAAAACTATTTTGCAATTTTGTACAGATGCAGTAACGCAAGTAGACAAAGTAATCATAAGGTTGGCTACGTAGTGAATAGATTGCAGCGATGTGCCAATGTATATATATAGGAATGTACAGAATCTGGATGTTCCACGACAGACTTTAGCAAACTTGGACCCCGCAAATTGAAGTATGGTGCAGCAGAATTGGATAGCTGGCAGTGAAGGAAGAAAGGCTTGCCTGACACAGTATCAAGAGTTGGGGCCGCAGAGAGCCTTGCCATGTACTCAAGAAGATACAATAATGTGAGAAGTAAGCTGAGTACCTGTTTGAGGTAGAACGAAAGTCAATGAGGATGCCAAGATTTCTTCATTTAATAGTATTTAATACAACAAAGAGCTGAAAACCGTTGTCTCCAGTCACATGGTCTGTTAAACTGTATTTATATAATACCGCCTTGTTATGAATATTGGCCTAAGCCCATTCACGTGAACAGAAAACCACGTTCGAAATGCTTCGATTTCTGATCAACTTCGCCACCATTTTAAGAATTATCTGCCATTTTGATTTCGACTCCTGCTTTGTGTTCTAAAATGCTGGACTGTGTTTTAAACTTACAGCCGAGCCGAACGACCTTTGAGTTGCATCAACATTTAGGCTGACAGAAAGCAGACTGTTTGTTCTATGCAAAGAAACCTTGTTACTCGTATGAACTGCAATCCAAGTGTTGTCTGTGCTCACAAGCCTCATCCTCATATAAACAGCGAGACAATGTAGAACAAACTCAGATTGTGTGTTTTTGTTCAACTGCATTGTAGTGATTCTTGAAACAAGGCTTACTGTGGATCGGAGAACCAAAGTCACTATTGTAACTTCATGGACATGCAAACTTGTTAAATCCATTGTACAATATTGTAATATTTGACATGTGAACTGGGCACAAACCCTAGCATGTAAATTATTAGTTTGGAGAGGGGCTGGACAATGTTTGGAAAATTGTTTAAAAGTGTCCGTGTTAAGATGTCCCGCACTCTCACCCCTCCCTGTGTCTGCTGGTACACACTGCCGGTTTTGGGAGACAGGTAGCTATCCATTTGCTTTGAATCTGTACAGAATAAAATATACTTGTATCTTTTTGACCCGTGATTGGCGTATTTCATTTTGTGGTACTAAGCCTCGATATTTCTTTGGTCTTTCAGATGGTGCCCGAATAGGGACCCTCAAGATTGATGTCTCCTCGCTGAAAAGAAGACGCGGATATCGGACCGGGATAGGAGAGTGAGAAAAAAAGGGGGGCCTTTGTATGAGACGCAACACCTCGACAGTACTGCACGATCCGATCCCTGAACGGTGAGCATGTGGTTCAAGAGGACCTCTTGATGAGGGTCCCCATATCGAGGCAGGCTCTTTGCCAAAGTCAGCAACCACGAGGATCCTTTGTAATCCAATCGGACCGCCTTTGTATTTTGTAATCAGGTGAGTCGTGCCCAATTCCTAAGTATCCTGATATTTGATTGTAGATTTGCATCCGCAAGTTCAAACGACGCCAGGTAACACCAGTGATCTGACATGCCTGGGAAATTGTCTGCCTTTTTCAGGGGTTTATTCCACAGAGACAGACAATCTTTGGAATATGGCCGAACTGCGCCACCTGAGGGTTCACCGGCGTGTACTATGTACTATAAGTATGGCCTTGGTAGTACAGTACTCAACGATATTTGGCACAGACAAACTAGACATGCTTCCGAATTTCAGTGGCCAGTTCATGGTAGTTTTGAAATTGCCCGTATAGAGTATTTAGAGTATATATTGTTAAAGAAAAAGGCTAGGCCTGTAGTGTTTGGTGTAATTAAGAATTGGAGAAAGGAGGCTATGCAGCAACTAAGAAGTAAAGAGAAACATGCACGTCGACATATGTCTAACTCTGAAAAAGCATTATTGTATGATCAACAGAAACAGTCAGAATCTATTAGAAGTATGGATAGGGCTTTTCAACTTGGGGTACAGAAAATACATCTGTCTCAGGATTTTCATGCCTCAGACGAGCTAATCGATAAACTTTTGAATGAGCGTAAGACTGTTGCCACTGCACCACATCCTTATGTGACTCTCCCTGTTGTTTTACCTCTTACCGTTGTTGCACCTCCTCCCGTTGTTGTTCCTGTTCCCCCCAGTGTTTCTCCTCCTCCAGTTGTTGCTCCTCTTCCTGTTGTTGTTCCCCCTTCTGCATCTCTGCCCTTACCGTCAGTTGCTGGTCCCGTAATTCCATGTTTACCACCAGCGGTAGTGTCTCCACTACCCCTTGTACAAGATTTGTCTGAACCTTCTTTTCCAAGTGGTTCTGCTCCACTTGTAGCGATTGAAGGAGCAACTACCGATCCAAATGTAGTAACTCGTAGTACAGTATCAAAAGCTAGAAAAAGAGAATTGTATGCATGGGTTAAGAAATGTATGGAAGAAGGTGAAAAATCAGCTGTGTTAACTGCAATTTCTGACCAAGAAAGTATTCCCAAGCAAAACATTTTGATAGAGGGTATGGGAATGAATTTGGTTGAAATGTGGAGTGATTTGATGGACATGGATGTCCCACAAGGGTTGAGGGATTTGAATGTCTTGGCTTACTCAAGGACACTGCAGAGAAAGTACATGAGCATGTTGAGAGGGTATTTGAGTTTAAGAGGGAGTTAGATCAGTTACAGAATGATGATATGGATGGAAATAGATTGGACGCTTCATATGTGCAGAAAGGATGTCTTCCTCCTTGTAAACCATTGAGTGAAGAGACGAGTATTTGTACAAGAGACGCGCTTAGATGGATTTTGAATGTTTCAATTTCTCCCATTGAAGTATATGACACATTTAGTCCGTATGCTCTCGCAATGCAAAAGAAAGTGTTACAGGTAATGCTAGAGTACCTGCAGGATGAGTGTATGAAGAAAAAGGTTTGTTGTCCCGCAGATTCGATGGTCATTTATTGGAGGCATTTTCGCCCGATATTGCTTTGACTACTTTGTCACATGATTTAGCTTTGTTGCTTAACTAACGTTCAGAATTGCCTACTTCTCAACTGCCAATGAGGGAAGTTCCTCCGACATTTGTTCCTAAAGTAGAAATTCCAGCTAATGTTGCAACAGGCGCAGAAGCCACTACTATTGAAGCAAAGTTTGTTCATGTCCCATTTTCTAGACAGGAAGTGAATACCATTAGACAGACGATTCCAGATATTAGGAACATTTCAACAGGATTTTATAAAGAAATTGAATCTGTCTTGCATTCGTCAGTTTTCACGAAGGGTGGTATACACTTGTTGTTCCCTGAGATCCTCCCTGCTGATTTATAGAAACAGATTAGAACTGTAGATGATTTGGCAGGATTGGGTGACACATGGATTAACTTGGTATGGATAGATGGAGAAAGGAATGCTGGTGAGAGACCGCCACAGGTGATATTGACACTGCAAGACAGAATAGTAACTAAATTGAAGACTTTAGTTCCAGAGAAAAGAATAGTTTGGGACAAGCTTACAGCTTGCATCCAGGGGAAATCTGAAGACACTACTGAGTTTTTTAATCGGTTCAAACAAGTGTTTTCAGATTTTAGCGGTCATGATTTTAGTACTGAGTCAGGAAAAAGGTTGTTTGTAGTTACATTTGTTAGTCAATTGTTGCCTGATATCCAATCACAAATTCTGACTTTCGAAAATGTCTGGCAAGAAAAATCGCAGTCTGAAGTATTGCATATGGCTCAGTATTATGAAAATAGGGTCAATAATGAAAATGAGAGGATAGAAAAGAAGAAGGGAGACATGAAGACAAAAGAATTGTTGCAGCAAATAGTAAGAGGAACTACAGGTGGGAATACACAGTTTGGAGGTCAGTTTGCCCCACAGAGTAATGTGCAAATGGGTCCTGTACACATGAACCAATGTGCTTATTGCATACAAGAAGGTCATTGGCGAGCACAATGCCCGATTCTTCAGCAGCAATCAAACAACACATATGGTACCATGGGTAGACGATCCACAGGCTATCCTGGGATAGAGGGTCCTGGTAGAAATCAGTTCACTCCGAATCAACAGTCATTTTCACAAGATAGTCAGCAGCATAGTGTTGATAATAGGAACATTTTTGATAATCCCTCGGCTGTCTATCGTTCTGAGGACCTTGCATTTGATGATGTACTGTTCCGTAAGCAGAGTCTGGAACCAGTACCTATACCCGTCGATCAGAAAAGGCCCTACGTAGAAATGAAGGTGGGGAATAGGAAGCATATATTTTTGATAGCTACAGGAGCACAGAAGTGTTCCATTGATCATTTGTGGGTTCCAGATTTTCCACTGTCAGGGCAGAACAACATTTCTGTAGGGTTCTCTGGTACGCCAGTGGTTAGTCCGGTCTCTCAGCCTGTACCGATTTCACTGGGGCCTTTCATCGATTCATGTCCATTTCTTCTGACAATGAATTGTGGCGAAAAATTTGTTGGGGTTGAATCTGGTGAAAGAATTTAATGCAGTAATTTATTGTTCTCCGGATGCAGTGCAGCCGGTGACAGTAGATATTTGTTTGCGTTCACCCTTGGGGGTAGCTCGTTTACATTCACTTGTGTGCCACAAGGGTACACTGAGAGTCCAAGCATTTACAGTAAAGCTTTGAAGGAACAGCTCGATACACTTGAGTTGCCTTCCACTTGTACATTGTTAAAGTATGTTGATGATCTTCTTTTAGCTGCGGACTCAGAAGTCGCTTGCAAGGAGGGCACCGTGTTGCTGCTTATTCATCTAGCAGAACATGAGCATAAGGCTTCATTGAAAAAGTTTCAGTATTGTCGACAGGAGGTTGCCTATTTAGGCTATCTCCTGTCAAAGGAGGGGAGAAGACTGACACCTGAACGGATACAAAGCATCTCTAGCATGTCTGTCCCAAATACACAGAAAGAGGTCAGAGCCTTGATAGGCATGCCCTCGTACTGTAGACAGTGGATCCCTAACTTCTCATGAATGACAAAACCAATGTAGGCATTGACAGAGAAGGGCATTTATTTGCCTTTACTGTGGAACATGGATTGCCAGAAAGCTTTTGATCTGCTCAAGGCTGCGTTGTGTTCAGCACCATTTTTGGGCACGCTAAATTATCACAAGGCTTTCGTTTTAAACGTGCATGAATGTGATGGATGCGCTTTGGCTGTGTTAATGCAAGAACATGGAGGGAAGAATAGACTGTCCGGTTATTTTTCCTCCACACTTGACCCTGTTTCATGCGCTTTGTCAAGATGTTTGAGAGCTGTTGCTGCTGCCGCGCATCTGTAAAACAAAGTGAGGGTATGGTTCTGGGTCACTCCTTAACCATGATGGTACCTCACTCTGAAGACGTTCTATTAAACAGAACGCAAACGCAGCATCTCACATCAGCACGATTAACAAGATACAAGGTGATTCTATTTTCACCGCATATGCAAATTAAGAGACGTTGCGTATTAAATCCGGCCGAACTATTGCCCCTTCCGCAAGAAATTGCTTGCAGTGACAAGATGTTACATGACTGCCTCTATACCACAGAGCAAGAAACTAAAGCCAGAATTGACTTAAGTGATACACCGTTAAAAGATCCACAATGCGATGGCTCCTGCTTCAAACTTCTGGATGGTACATCCACTGCTGCTTATGCCATCACTACATTAGGCACTATTGTGGAGAACAAAAGAATTCTGCATAACTCCACACAGGCCGCATAGATTAGTGCATTGACTCGAGCTTGTGAACTTTCCGAAAGGCTTAGTGTGAATATATTTACAGTCAGTATGCCTTTGGGGTGGTTCACAACTTCAATAGATTATGGGCAGAGAGAGGTTTCTTGACCTCACATGGAACTAAGATACACCATGGCACTTTGAGAGTTCGGCTACTCTCAGCACTTGTGCTTCCTACTCAGTTAGCAATAATGAAGTGCGCAGCACACCAGAAAGTAACAGAGGATGTGGGGAGAGGAAACGCTTTTGCTGACAGACTGACAAACAGACTGCCACCGATTTGCATTCCGAAATGTATATAACAAAAGAAGTCACTAACACTTGTATAATAGACAAAGGAATTTATTGTATAAAAGACATTCAGGCTGATGCCACTCCAGAAGAGCTTAAGCAATGGGCTGATGGTTTAGCAAGTTTAGAGGATGAAGGTTTTTAGGTAGATAATGGAAAGCAAAGATGGATGCTGCCCAATGCTCATGTCACCGCTATGGTTACGATGGCTCATGGTCCAACTCATATATGTGCTAGAAAGATTTGTAAACTGTTAGAACCTGTCTGGGTGAATGAAAATATCTCGAAAACTGCTGAGTGATTGGTCCAAAATTGCATGGTATGCTTACAGCATAGTGTGGGAAAGGGTACATCGACACTGAGGGGTTGTTTTGGTCCCCCCTCTGTGCTTTTTGACGTTATACACTTCGATTTTATTGAAATGGAGCCTTGTCAGAATTACAAATATGTTTCAGCAAATGGGTCGAAGCTTTTCCTTTAAAAGATACCACAGCAATGATGACGGCGAAAACCATGCTCAAGGAATATTTTCCTATGTTTGGTTTGCCAAGGGTCATTTGGTCGGACAAAGGTCCACATTTTATCGCTGCTGTTATCCTGCAAGTATGTGCGGGATTACAGATCGATAAACGATTCCATTCGGCTAGACACGCTCAGAGTGCCGAACTTGTAGAACGCCATAATGGTATATTGAAGAACAAAATGGAATAGATCTGCACCAGTCGCAATTTGAAATGGCCAGATAACTTACTGATAGCTCTATTGTCCATGCGGACGACCGCACAGCCGAGAACAGGGCTCTCTCCCTATGAGATCATCGTCTCCGACCCGGCGACTGGGTGGTCGTAAAAGCATTTGAAAGAGCATCCTGTCTCGCACCTCGCTGGAAAGGACCATTTCAAGTCCTATTGGCCACACAGACCGCTGTGCGAGTAGAAAGAAAACAACACTGGATCCACGCAACGCACATCAAGAAGATACCTTTTCCTCTGCCCCATGATAAAGGGGAAGAGTAGGAAATTGTTCACTCTGTTCCTCATCACAAGTCTGTTCTAACCGACACTGAGGGTGTCCCGGAAATCCTTCCTGAGCCCATGGGGTCTGGGGAGACCGCCTCTTTGCCTTCAAGTTCTTCCTCTGATCTTTCTGCACCATTGAGCAAATTTGCTTCTGCTCCATCACTTCCTTCAGGAAGCAACGACACTCTGTTCTCAGATCACACCGTACCTGGAGTCTTGAGGTACGATCTGCGTCCAAGGAATCAGACTTACAGCACAGCATCAGCTGTGCCCACAAGGAATCATCGAGGAGCCAGTCCCTTATCACTCGTTCGCTGGAAAAAATAAATAAGAGGCAGGGACCGGCAAAGTTACCTTCAAGTAAGATAAGCCATGTGGTCAGGAGCCACCGATGGATGAACTAAAAGAGCCTAACGGAGAGGCTTCTAAACGGACTCTCAGAAACAATGTCCTTTCCTAAATCTAATTGTGCGGAACAAGCTAGTGGTCTTGTGGCTGACAAAGAATCTGTTCATCGGAGATCATGGTCCCTGAGGATCCATTGTTTTTTAATCACAGTACTGGTCTGTTTAATAATTATATTTGCGCTTGTGTTATGGTACATAGAAGGGGTGTGTCCGCTTGAGACTTTGTTACCTACTGAAATTATCTCCACTGTGTCTCCACCTTTCGTGCATCTGCACACTCTTCCTCCTCGAGACTCCCAACATAGACAGGGTTATCATAATAACACTCTTCTGTTGATCATGAAAGCGACCCATGCAATTCTAAACAGAACAAATTGCTGGGTGTGTTCACATTTGCCACAACATGGGGAAAAGGGGTTGGGCCGGTATATTCATCCTCTTCCTTTAACTATTGCATGCTATGCCTCACTAAGGGCACTATTCTTTGGTCGTTGGAATGACAGTATTTCTGGGAACTTCGAAGGGTCTAATCTGAATGAATTCGAAAAACGAGTCCTGACACCTTTGGGATGTTCCCTCTTTGCAAATAGGAGCAAACTCAATGTTGCTTCTATTAGGCCTTCCGATAGACTCTCTAGACCTTTTCAATCACTGATTTCTTTTAAGATGGCTCCCTTAGGCAGCTGGGTTGACATGCCTCCTTCCTATACTATTAATTATAGCCCCAACTCTGTCTCCTTCTGTATACAAAGGGATGGTTCTCAGGCAATGGGTACTTTTGAGGGTTGTACTAACATTGCAAATCTAACCAGTGAGGACAGACCTTTGTATGTAGGAGATCATGTTTACTTTGTTTGTGGTAATGAAGCTTATCCTTGGTTACCTAGAGATTGGCAGAGTAGTTGCTATTTGGGTATCTTGTTACCAGGGGTATATGTGGCCAGCACCTCTGAAGTCTCTAGAGCCTGTCTAAGGTGGGATGAGAATGGTGATACTCTTCACAGGTCTTGGGTGATGTAGCAAAATCCTTTGTGCAATTTTGGGGACAAATAATGAATTCCGAGGATATTAGAAGACCAGCAAGAGTAATTGAGAAAACCATCAATAGAACCACCAATATTCTGTACAACATGATGCTAGAGCAAAAGGCCATGAGGTTAGTGTCCCTCCAAAATAGGGTGGTGTTAGACGTCATCCTAGCTGAGCGTGGTGGGGTATGTAAATTGGTCGGATCTGCGTGCTGTGTTTTCGTACCTGACTCCTCCTCCCTACCATATTCAAGGCAATCTACATACCTTGTGTACGGAAGTACATGTCTCCGAGGGAAACTGGAATTTCTGGGGTTGGAAGCTCTTTGCAGTCCTAATGATAGTTCTTGGTGTTCTACTGTTTTGTTGTTGTTGTGTACAATGTCTTCCTGCCATATGTTCGATGTTAGGAGGATGTTGTACACAAACTATAGATACATTAGGACCAAAAGTAAATGCGCCCAAGAAAACTGCTAACGCTTTTGTAATTAAGGATATTACCATCAAGGAACTTATGGCGATCAATATTTCTGAAGAATGTGATTCAGGATGTATAGACATTGAGACGTGGGGTTTTGAGTAAAGCAAATGTTTGAGTAATGCTCATGGCTTAGGCCAAAAGGAGGGTAAACTGTATTCATATAATACCGCCTTCTTATGAATATTGGACTAAGCCCATTCGCGTGCACGGAAAACTGCGTTCGGAATGCTTCGAGTTCTGATCAACTTCGCTGCCATTTTAAGAATTTTCCACCATTTTGATTTTCACTCCTGATTCTAAAATGGTGGACTGTGTTTTCAACTTGCAACCGAGCTGAACGACCTTTGAGTTGTGTCAACATTTAGGCTGACAGAGAGCAGACTGTTTGTTCTATGCAAAGAAACCTTGTGACTCGTATGAACTGCAATCCAAGTGCTGTCTGCGCTCACAAGCCTCATCCTCAGATAAACAATGAGACAATGTAGAACAAACTCAGATCGTGTGTTTTTGCTGAACTGCATTGTAGCGAGTCTTGAAACAAGGCTTACTGTAGATCAGAGAACCAATGTCACCATTGTAACTTTATGGACATGCAAACTTGTTAAGTCTGTTGTACAATATTGTAATATTTGACATGTGAACTGGGCACAAACCCTAGCATGTAAATTATTAGTTTGGAGAGGAGCTGGACAATGTTTGGAAAATTGTATAAAAGTGTCCGTATTAAAATTAGCAGCACTCTCACCCCTCACTGTGTCTGCTGGTACACACTGCGAGGTGTTGGGAGCCAGATAGCAATCTGTTTGCTTTGAATATGTACAGAATAAAAGATACTTGTATCTTTTTGACCCGTGATTGGCGTATTTCATACTGTGGTACTAAGGCTCGATATTTCTTTGGTCTTTCAGGTCAGATGAAAATAGACTTTCGGGCGAGCTACACCGATACCAGAAGATAAGGCCATGCCACACTCCCTTTTATTCTCAGGCAAAGTAAGCCTCTGCAAGGCCGAATTCAAAGGAGTTAATTGAATGGCAGACAACAGGAGTGATGATAGATGTTGGACTAATTGGGTGGGGAGGCATGACCAGGCCAAACCCCCGGTACCTGGGGTACCAACTTGCGTCCTACTAGAGAATGAGATATTCCAGAAGGGTACAAGCGTGCCAACCAAACATAGAAGGCCACCTAGTAAGAAGCCCTATAGTTTGAGAAGCCAATAGTATGTCGAGTAGTAGAATGACACGGAAGATGACTTGCTCTTGGGATGGGCTTAATCGTCCACCTGATCTTAGAGATCCAATCACGTCCCTGTATCCCATAGAAAGTATGTGTAGATGTTCCCCGTTGACCAACCACAATCTCCCATAGCTTTTTCTTATTTGCCACATAGTGTGACGTCACGTATGATGAATATTTAGTATAAAGGCACTGTTTTTTATGAAATATGTTGAGATAATTCTATGCAGCGTCTGTTGATGTCCGTTGTACTCCCTGTTTTAAAGACTTGTTATTAAAACAGCTTAGACTTTTGCCAAACTTCCTGAGTCAGTCTGATTATTGATGATATGAGTAAGATCTTTATACCCATCCATCTCAGATACTGTGACCTCGTCTTAAAGGAACCGGTCCACAGGTTCATAATGGTACTTGACAGCAGAAATATAGTACATCCAGCAGTTGCAGACCTATTGCTAAATACTGAAAAGTTGACCATTATGAGTTATTTTTCGGTGACAGGCTTATTGATCAAACTTGCATCACTGATCCAATTAAGCAGAATAACCTCCACCTCTTCAGCTGTCCTCCAGTTCGTGAAAAGTTAAGTAAACTGTTACAACTGACCTTGCTGAGGAATGACTGCTCACTATTTTCTAGAGTCCACATTGCATCACAGATACATAATGGAGATCTTGATGATTACTTTAGACACAAAAACCAAGCCTATGTTCCAGCACTGTCAAAGCTAGGGAATCTGAAAACCAGAACAAAGTCTGATTCATTAATTTGCCTGGAAGAACTCACACCCAGAAAAAAACACATGCATTTGGAGTTGGGAACAACTTCTGGTTCTTTGCCGTTCTTGAGTTAGCAAGTGTTTTGGGTCCTGAACGTTGTAGTGCCTTACCGATGTTTCTCGCAATAACTGGGTGTGACTCTGTGTCCCTTTTTGGAGGAAGAGGCAAGAGGACTCCATAGAGCATATGTAATGCATACAGAGATATCACCTCAGATTTCTGTGGATTGGCTGACAGGCCTAGTCAGCAGGCAGTAGAGGAAATGCAGAGGGCATTGGAGAGAATTGTAATTTTGCTGTATGTCCGGACTATCAGCAATTGAAAGGTTAATGAGGCAAGAAAACACCAATTTACTCAGAAAGGTAGTGCAATTGAAAATGTACCTCCCACACAAGATGCGCTCATTCATGTAATTTCATTTTCATTCATTGAATTTATAAAGCGCCTTTCACCAAAAGCACTATTAGAAAATATAATGAAATGGTACAACTTACATAATAATGCAAAAAACAACTAAAAACAGAAGGAGGAGGAGTGAAACAGAAAGGCACTAAGAATAATGAAGGGAGAGAAGATGAGCTATCAGGTTAGATTGAACTATATAAAGAGATGAAGAAGAGTGGATAGAGAGAGGGAGAGAATTCCAGTTCTTAGGGGATAATAGAGCAAAAGATTGGAAACGGGAAGAAGCACTGCAGTGTTTTGGGACAGTGAGAAGAAGCAGTTTCTGTGATTGGAGAGTCTGAGAGGGCAAATAGAACGGGGCTAGAAAAGAAAGATAAGGAGGCGCAAGCCGTGAATACATTTAAAAACAATAGAAAGAAAATGGTAGCGAAGACATGATTCAAAGGGAAGCAGTGAAATAGACATTAAAGAAGATGTGATAGAGGAGCAAAAAGGTAAAGAGAAGAGAACATGAACTGGAAAATTATAAACTGATCAGAGAGGGAGAAGATGTGAGGCAGGAAGACCAAGAAGAAGAGAAGAGCAGTAGTCGATATGAGAAAAGACCAGGCCGAACAGAAGAAGCTTAGTAGCAAGAAATTAGAGATAGGGGCGAGCACAACGGATATTAAAAAGGGCATAGTAACAAAATTGAGCAATAGAAGAGGGAAGCAGTTTAAAGGACAGCAAGGGATTGAATAAAACCCCCAAATTGCATGCAGAAGTGGAAAAAGGCAGAGAAGAACGAGAAAAAAAGAGACAGAGGAGGAAGAGTATACTGAATAGTTGAAGCCGTAAGAAACAGAACCTCAATCTTAGAAGGACTGACGTGTAGAAAATGAGAAGACAGCAGACGGTCAAGTTGATACAGTAGAGTGCAGAATAGAGAACGAGAAAAAAAGAGACAGAGGAGGAAGAGTATACTGAATAGTTGAAGCCGTAAGAAACAGAACCTCAATCTTAGAAGGACTGACGTGTAGAAAATGAGAAGACAGCAGACGGTCAAGTTGATACAGTAGAGTGCAGAATAGAGTCAAAGGAAGAAGAAGAGAGAAAGATGTATCATCTGCATACAGATGAAAGGAAATATGGAATGCAGAAATAAAAGCAGAGTGTGGGGCAGTGTGGAGAAAGAAAAGGAGAGGATCAAGTACAGAACATTGAGGGACACCGTAGAGAAGAGGAAGTGAGGAAGAGATGTGTCCAGCCCAAGTTACTAAATAGGACCTGTGAGAAAGATAGGAGTGGAAACATTCAAGGACAGACCCAGTAATACCCAGAAAAGAAAAGGAGGCAATAAGAAGGGTGTGATAAACAGTATTGAATGATGCAGATAGATCAAGAAGAATAAGTATAGAAGACTAAATCAGTAACTCACCCCCTGAAGTGTGTCTGAAATAAACCTTTGAGTCTAGCAATTATTGTATGGAATTCGAGAAAGACAAATTATTTGTATTTCCTATTCTTTCTTATTTAGGGTCACTGCTCAAAGTATTACAGTTGTGGAACGCCCTGTTTTTTTAAGAGTCCTGATCAAGAAAGCCAGCCACTCCAGAAACAAAGAGCCACATGGCATTGGCCACTGTCCAGGAGCTTCAATTTAAAAAAAAAATGTTTTTTTTCGGGTAGCAAGGGAGACAACAGGAGTAGCAAAGGAGGCCTCAGGGGTCACACTTACGACCCCTGGTGACACCCAAATGACGTCCCTGCCCAACACCACCACAACAGTCAAGAGATCGTTCATCACCAGGAATCCTCCACAAGAGCACAGTGCCCCAACACCACTATCAGCAAGGGAGAGCCCACCAGGCACCCAACATCCCTGAAAGCAGGATTCAAACACATCACCAAACAAGCAGGGACTGCAACCAATCGACCGTGTCCACAGAAGATTAGCATAACCCCCACCCCTTTAAACCCACAAACAAGCGCAACTCACAGAGCAGCCCCACAAATGCACAGAAAACATTGCAAGCGCTACGGAATGTGATCCTCCCATTTAGCCACGCAGAGCCACAGGGATACCCATCAACAACCCTTGGGTAACCAGGAGCAACAAACTCAACAGAACAATACGGTTATCCCCAAGTACCCAACCTAGCAGGTAGCAAGAGAATGCAAACCTGCAGGCTTGAGCCTTTTACACAAAACAGCAGAAATATGACTCTAGCAACCTCAAGTGCCACCTCTAGTTTTTGTCCTATAGCGTGGACAAAATACACACAGCACAGTGCACGTACACAATCATGCAAGGCGAACACAGCCTGTTTGCTCGTTTGCTCACCGTGACCCAGTCAACCTACAATAAATCCCCCAAAAGTGTGAAAACGTAAATCTGAATGTGTATACTGGTGCAGTGTATACTGGTGCACTTCATGCCGAGAAAGTACAGAGAAAGTACAAGACAGGTACAACTAAGTGAACCAAAGCATTGCCAAAATGCTGACAGATGCATTGATCAGTATTAATAAATGCACAGCACAAACATTACCAGAAGCATTGCCCGCCCTAATTCTGGATAACATGATTAGCTAGAGAGTCTTAGCCAGGAAAAACTAGAGTCCTGTGAACGGATGAAAACAAGGTCCTGCAAGCAGTGGTAGCTTGTATCCCCTATTCTGTGCAATTTCACATGGGGATAAGGGCATTCTCAGCATGCACCCGGGTGCTGGGAGCCTATCATGCATTAGTGTTGGCTGCTAACTCCTGACACTAATTTCTGCAAAGGGGCTGACCATCATTTGCGAGGCCCAAGAAAAATGCAGATTGCCTTTGCGAGGAAGGCTACATGAACATTTCTCACCATGATGCAAGTAAAAAGGCGCACCCTGTTTTTGTGAGTAGGGAGCACAATTATGTGGAGGGAGTTTCTTTAAGTGAGGACCAGTGAATAATAGGGCATATGCCCCAGTAATGAGTGAGGCAGAGAACATTCTGAAAATATGCTACTCTTAGATTCATATTTTTCAATTAAATAGGTTTGAAGTAACAATTTTCCATGGAATGCTTTGTATTGTATCCTTTTGATAAACAATCTGACCCCATGGCTCTGTTTGTCTACTGCAATAATGTTGCTTGTTTATAAGCTAAACCTGATCCAAGACGTGCGTGATTTAATACAAGGGACGTCTATCCTTGCTCGACCTCCACAGCATAAAAGCAATGCACCGGTTATTGCAAAACAACGTGTGCAGTAAACGTGCCAGCCCTTTCTGATTTAACGCAAACATTTAAGATAGTTGTTGAACCTCTATCTATAAAATGGTTTTACAGTTCTGTATAATTAAGGCACCATGGGCCAGATTACAGAAACTTTGCACGGGAGCAAGTGCAATGTTTACACGGTATTAGCAACAGGGCAACGTGTGCCCTATTTTTAAAAACGCTGGGACACATTAAAAAACCATTGCACCTCGACAAGTGCAGTTTGGCAGGGTATAAGCACCAGGGCAAAAATTGCCCTAGGGCAAAGAAGATACATTTTTCGCTATATTTTTGCACCAGGGCAAAAGTTTGCCCTAGTGCTAATACGGAATGGTATTAGCACTAGGGCAAACTTTGCCCTGATGCAAAAATGCATCAGCACTAGGCCAATTTTTGCCCTAGTACTTTTAATATAATATGCCAAACTGAAATTGTCAAGGTGCCATTGTTTTCTAAAGTGTCCCAGTGTTTTTAAAAATAGGACAAACATTGCCCTAGTGCAAACCTTGCACTTTCACCGGTGCAATGTTTCTGTAATCTTTATTTATTTATTTTGCATTTTTAAAGCGCTCACACAGCCCACAGGCATCGAGGGGCTGTTACAGGAATTGTTTTATTTAGTTTTTTAGTTGCGTCATTGTTTTTTTTGTCTTAGTTGCATATTTATAACGCGCTTAAACACCCAGAGGTATCTCAGCTCGGTCCCGGGGATCGAACCTGTGTTGCTTCGTGTTGTCTTACTTCCAAGGCAGGCACGTTGCCGCTGAGCGACCCTGGGAAATCTGGCCCCATGTACAGTCTCTCTTGGGTAACAACAGCAGGAGGCGCACTGGAATTTGCGTGCGGATGCGCTTTCCCTGGGGGCCATCACAGAACACTGTTTACGCCCCAACGTATCGCTCCGCTGTGACGGGTCTATAATGCACCTTCTAGGTACTGTTTGTCCATTGCTTCTGGCGTATCACATATTGGTCCTCTCTGAAAATCAATCCGCTGATTGCTTGCCTTGTTCACAACAGACATTTATTTTTCTTGTTCAGTAAATGTGAATGCTTTCAGTGACAGCCACCTTTTCTTTTTTTGTTTAATAATTGTTATTATTCATTTAATAGTAATAACAGTGAAACAAATGATTAGATCAATCTTTTGATAGGTTTAACATGAGTAGGTGAGATTACCAAAAAAAGGTATTGCAACAATGTACCATGAATATAGTGATAAACGAGAAGGATGATCTAACCAGCATGTAATAATTATGAAAGGACGCATATGTGGAGGACAAACCAGAATGAAACAGAGACAAAGGGGGAATGGAAGGGGAGGGATATTCAAAGCATACAGAGTTGGGTATAGATAATAGGAGTATAGATGTAATCGCATATTTGGAGCATTAAAACAAAAGATATTCACGAACCATGCTTTAACATTTTATGAAAGGAGAGGTATTCAGTAAAGAGGGACCATTTAACATCATGTTTGAATTTCATATTACGACCTGCTGCCATACAGTGACATATATTGTTCTACCAGGCATTTACTGATACATTTTTGGAATCTTAACAGTGGACTGTAATGAGTTTAATGGCAACAACAATACATAGGTTGTAGAGATTAAAGGCGGGATGCGTTCTTCTACTCTTCTGGCAGGCAATACTCCCTAAGAGTATGTACGATAATGTAAGGGGGAGATTGACCTCGAAAAAGATGTGTAGAAGAGATCATACCTCTCGCCAGAATGATTGAACAAAGGGACATTGAAAAACATATGATGATAGGATCCATAGGTGTCACCACAAGACCATCAGCTGCCACCTGAGCCAAGTTTAGTTTTCAACAGATGCATTGGGGTTATGAAGGCCCTACGGAGAAAGAAAAATAGGTTTTGTGATATATTGGCTGCAGTAGAGATGGTGCACTAGACCAGAGTGATTCCCAGGTATTGTCGTCAAACCGCCTCCCACAATCTGTTTCCTATTGAACTTGGATAGACCATCTGTCAGTCGGAGAGTTCTTGGCACCTAATACATTGTACAACTGGGCCGCTTTGACGTTGGGAGAAGAGGTCATAAATAGAATTCTTGTGTGGTTAGGCATGAGTTCATTCTGGGTAAAATTCTGGGACAGCCACCCTTTCAACTACTGTGCTGTTTCTCAAAAGTAGATAGTATTTTGTGAAAACATTTTGTGAGTTACATATTGGTTCTGTTTTCTGCCTATGTGTTACATTCACACAATTTCATTGTAACCTATAAATGGCCTTTTATTGGGGAACCGCCCATGAGGCTCCAAAGGAAGGTATTAATTTGGGCTTCCAGCTTCAATTGCATATTTCATGTGACCCTGTTTGCCATGCCATGCCATGGTATAACAATGTAATTCTAGCATCATACAGCTGAATGCCTTTGGGTTGTCAATTTGCTCCAAGCGTTCCTATAAAAGATCTTGCTTAACAAATTCAAAGAAAACGTCTGGTCTATAAAAGCTAAGTGAACCTGTCTGAACTGCCCCCACATACTCATAAAGTTTAGCTTGCCTTCATCATAACTTTTGTGATTTCTTATAATATTTGTATATCTTTTGCTTTTTGGAAGACAGCTTTGTACCTCTCTATAGTACCAGTGTCTTGAAAATGTTTATACAACACTGGGTTAAACCCTGGAATCTTGGCTTCTTTTATCTTCTCTTCCTGCTTTCTTGCCTCACACTTGAGGGAAGATGCCACTCCTGCCCTGTCAAGCCCAAACAGTCCCGAACTGCTTGCCTCTCCAAAGCACCTCATTATCTTTTGAGTCAAGCCTGTCAGAGACTTTGGGGCAATACATGTCTCCTTTGATCTTTGCCATGAACCTGATATGCCCAATTAGTCAGAAGTGTTTCTCAGCAATCTGTATATCGTTTGAAATCAATAACGCAACATTTCATTAGTACTGTAGCTTATACTCTTGTTTATTGTCATAACAACAATATTTCTTTTGACTAAATTCTAATGGGCTAGCTATTGACTTTTTCTTGTTGCATATTGCTTGTCAATAGTATAGCTTAAAAGGTTTTATTACCTCTTAACCTAAATAAAAAGATACTTTGAATTTTAATTAATGCAAGATGCTCATCTGATCCTGGTTTTTAGGCTCCCATCACAATGCATTCTGATACTTCTCGTCCGTTTTTTATAATGGGAAAATAAAACCACTTGGTGCGTCATATCAAGACCACCTTAAACCTGGGGAGTTCCTTCCTATCCCCATTCAAGGAGCCCTGCAATCCTCGCTTAAGTTTTTTTACGCTGGCCTACCTGTAGACTCATATAGAGTCGCACAAATCTCCACCCTTTGCACACAGTGAGCGAAGGACCAGGCCGGGGTAAAGGACATTTATTTGTATTTATTTGAATGAGAAATAATGGAGCTCACACTGTTTTTTGATATATCATGAGATTTTATAATCCTTATGGTATATTTTATTCAATTAATAAATCAATTTTTCAATGATGTATAGGATGTGAATTGAACTTTTTCACCTCCCAGTGTGTGATGTGTTTTATGTGGATTTAATTGTATTAGTAACTAAATGTTTGAACTTTATCCAGTCTTGTCCCTTTACCCAAACTAGGTTTCATATCCCGGCCTCTTAGTTGGTCTATTTTCACATGCTTTTTCCAGGCACGGCTGTGGGTAATTCTTTTGCTTGGAATCCCTCCGTTGTTTGTTGTGCTCACACTAAAACAACACATCCACCTTCTTCATGGCTCACAAACTTCTGGTTAATCAAATAAATCACACAAGTTGATTGGGAAGAACACAAATCACAATACTGTATCCCAATTTCATTTCCAGAAATAATCAACACTGGTCCATAAACAAAAGCAATGTATGATTTTCCTGCGTGCATAACAGGCTAGTAGCTTGGTTTATAGATTTGTACAAATGCATATTGCAAATATGATTTCACCCACATTTTTGGTTTAAAATAAACACAGGATGATTTAGCGACTTGTTTTCAGACCCTCACTGAAAGATCTGTGTTGGGCAAGTTGGACAGTAAACATTGGGATGATGTGAGAATTATGAATTTTAGAAAATGCAATCTGTGAATTCCCTTCAGCCAAGATCAATCGGTAGGTCTCGTCTCTGGGCAAATGTCACAAAGGACTCCCCCACTGAAAGCCTGGCTTGCATCCCAGCTGTTTACAACTGCAATAAAATGTGACCTGCCTGAAGAGTGCTGAAACCCCGCGCTTAGAAACCTCTGGGTATTTTGGATTTTCGGTGTTGGGGAAGCTGGACAGAAAATACATTGGGATGGTTTGATTTCAGAACCCCCCTCCACTTAAAGTCCTGTGCTGGAAAAGCTGAACCAATAGGATTACCCAATTAAATTACAGTCTATAGTTTTCAGTGCAAACTGGAAATGAGCTTTGTTTATTGCGAATTTCAACAAAAATCACCCTGTGGTGCTCTGCCATGGAAAATTAATTAAATTCATATTTTTAGTTAAATAGGCTAAGGATATACATAGTTATGCACTCCCACCGCCCACAGACTATAAAGGGAAAGGATTTAAGGCAAGCAGATTCCCCCCACCTTTGGTTTCAAATGGCTCAATTCTCCTTACATTGAAAGCCTCTGTCTAAAGTCCAGGAAAGCCAGCTGCTTTTCAGGACCCTCTGGGAGTACAGGGCAGGGGACTGGTCACTCCACTCTCAAGGATGGTCCCCAGCTCTTCACCATATGACCAAGTCAGCTTTTAGACCTTCCCAGCAATAGACAGCTCCACCCAGATACAATCTCAGCCATCTTTTCTGGTGTTTCCTGGTGACCGTCAGATGGTAATTTTCAGCAGCTCTTTCCTTTTCTCATAGTGCATCCACTTTATATACCAGTGATGACACCATCAAGATTTGAATACTGGGTGATGGCCTGCAAGAATTCTCGCAACTAGGATTGGACAGTTAAACTTTTCTCTAGCCCTAAATCCAGCCTCTCTCTAAGAATTGGTTTAGGAGTCCGGAGCAGATATATGGCAATTGCCATTTGCAACCCCCTTTTGTTTTCATGTCAACTTTTGGCAAAAATCTAATTATGTGTCAGAAACTTTGTGATTTACTAGTAACTTTCATAATATATATATATATCTTCTGCTTCAGCTAATCATGGGGTATTTAATAAATCAACAGCCTGGTCTATACCATGTTGAACGACATGTTGGCAATTTTCTGCCATTTTTACAAAAAGCATAATAGTTATGCATACGCAATTTACACCCTACATTCCTAATTTTACACTCCACCTGTGCGCCAACTCTCAAAATCGGAACATGTTCAGAGCAGCCAGGAACACCTTTTAGCTAGCCATTACAATTCGCTAAGTCACAAGTGAATGAATTTTATCTCAACAGCAACCAATAGAAAGGATCTAAAAAATGAAACATACATGTAATCAGCGTGACTTATGGTTGCTGAGTAAAATGCCTAAATGATAATAGTTCTTTTAAAGTAATAGCAAATCTTCATGCTATGCAAATTGTAGCTTTCTGTCTCCAGGTCATCTGTCTCTTTGTTGTCTGAAGTCAGAGATCAACCTTGTATGAGGCAAAGGTGGAATGTGAAGTGTGTGATATATTACACACAAAGATCATCCCCACTCACAATTTCAGCATCAACTTTGTAGCACCAGGTGAGACCCCTCGGTTCAATGAAGATCTTACAAATTTACTATCCTCCATGCAAACATCTAACAGTGCTATAATTCTTCTGGATGATTTAATCATTTGGAGAGGGGACCTTAGAGATAGGAAAGCACTGGAACTAGAAATACTTCTGAACAATGGAAACATTGCCGTTCATATCTCTGAACCTACGCACATAAAGGAAAATGTTTTATATTTGGTGACAAGCTAGAATATCACACTGACAGGTGTTACTACTATTCCCAACGTGTGGTCTGCTCATTCCTCCATTATATGTCAGATCTGAATCCCTACACCTTTTAGGCAGCAGCATGAGCTCCCACGTTAGGTATCAGGGAGAAACTATTGGGCCATTACATCTGATGATCTTGTGGGATGTATTAATGCCCTGATGACACAAACAAATGCGTTGGACCACCCTGATGTTCTAATAGAGAGCTATAATAGAGATATGACAGCTCTGCTCGATAGGCCTACTCCGATTAATTCGAGAAGCAATAAGGGATTCTCCTTATCACCAAAAGTGGTTCTCCCAGAACTGGCTCAGTTAAAGACAAATAAGCATTCCTGGCTTAAGGGAAGAAAAAAAAAACTAAAAATCAAGAAGAATGGAAACGTAGGGAGAAGGAGTATAACGATAAGATTATAGAAGCAAAATGTAACCATTACAATGAACAAATAAGCAGGGAAGGAAATCAAACGAAGCAACATTTTAAACTGTTTAGAACATGGGGAAAACTTAAATTTCTTAATGAGAATATAAATCCTAAAAAGGAAGACTGTGTATGAACTCAAATGGCTTTTGCAGACAAGCTTCTTCTTGCACAGGCTGAAATTAGTAAAGAGCTGGATAGGCTGAAGCTTGTAACAGTGGACGACAGTACAGGAAATGAGCAACAAGACATGGTGGCTGATCAAACTACCTCTGATCCCAGGGAGCAAAACCAGGTAGCGTCTCCCCTGCTCTTTAGCTTTTCAACCATAACACCTTCAGAAATTGAAGATATACTTAAGGCTATGCACCCTACAAGTTGCCCAGGGGATCTATTGCCATCTAAGGTCATCCTGGAACATTATGATGTTTTTGAACCTTATCTGTGTAGATTTGTAAATGCCTCCTTTAAACATTGAGTCATTGCTCAAATCATTAAAGATGTTGCAGTGACCCCACTCTTGAAGAAACAGGGTCTGGATCCTAATGATGCAGCTAATTTGCGGCCTATTTCCAATACTTTGTTATTTCTAAAGCTGGTTGATAAGGTGGCTATCATGCAGCTCCAACGACATACGGAGGCCACAGGTACGCTACACAAAAAACAATTGGGTTTTCGCTGTTCCCATGGCACAGAGAGTGCCTTGATCGACATACAGACACAGATGTTGACAGTGTTGGAAAGGAGTGAATCGGCACTGCTGATTTTGCTCGATTTATCAGCAGTCTTCGATCTACTAGACCATAAAATTCTGTTGGAGAGATTGGCTGTTACTGGGGGTTTCTCAGGGGAGGTGGTTAGGTGGATGAGGTCGTTTCTGGAGGGACGCAGATCCAGGGTCCTTTTTAAGTTGCTAACCTTAGGACACAAGTGTATCTTTGGGACTGCCCCCCAATATCTCAAAGAGAAGGTAGCAATCCATCAATCTACTAGGAACCTTCGCTCAGCTAATGCAAATCAGGGTAAATCGATTTAAAAGAGCTTGAGGAAACAGCCATTCTTTCCCGATTCGGGTAACACAGGCCTGGAATGAATGGCCAGAATCCCTTCGGAAGGAAGAAAATCATCTTGCTTTTAGGAAATCGCTGAAGACTAGGCTGTTTATGTAAAGAAATCTAAGATGTCAGGGTCTCGGGAGGATAGCTCAGCGACCACGTGCTCGCCTTGGAAGCAAGACAACACGGAGCAACACAGGTTCGATCCCTGGGTCCGCGCTTAGAAACCTCTGGGTATTAAGCACGTCATATCATATCATAGATCCTTTGCCCTGCACAGAAATTATCTTTCAGAGACTCCAAGTCTGGGGGACACTTGGTTTTCAGCACTCTTCAGGCAGGTCACATTTTATTGCAGTTGTAAACAGCTGGGATGCAAGCCAGGCTTTCAGTGGGGGAGTCCTTTGTGACATTTGCCCAGAGACCTACCGATTGATCTTGGCTGAAGGGAATTCACAGATTGCATTTTCTAACATCAGCTTTTATTCTTTGTCATACAGTGTGTTTTACTGATCAGGCTTCACTTTGCTTTTGCGCTGAATGTGCAGGGCTGTTTCTTTCAGCCATTAATAAAATACACGTTAAGTATCTGCTGTTCTTTCTTCTGTTAAAGAATGGGTCTGAGTTTCTCAGCCAGCAACATTTTTGTTTTAGCTTTCTCTGGATTTCCACTGCAGAAAGACACCCATATAGTCTGAATGGGCTCATTTTCATCTTGCAGACTTCTTTTATGATGGCTGGCAGTTCATTTATTTCCAGTGGGCCCTTCAGTTCCATTGGTTTGGGGTCTTTGATTACACCCCACACACAAATACTGAACAGAAAATACAGCACAAAATCTCGTATCGTGCTGGAATATGCAGAGCATCTTAAACCTTACCTTGAACAAAACTGAGAGCTTTAATTCTGTATATTTTTGAAAAATGTATGTACATTTGTAGCACTTTCAGTGTGTTAGTCCTCCTTTCCTCCTCCTCCAGATGTGCTGTATGTGGTACTGTATAACAGGAGGATCGGTAAGCCACTATATTTATGTCCAATCTACGTATGTGTATTATGTCAGTAAGCATGTCTAGTCTACTAGGTGACTATTATGACCCACAGGCATATTATATACTCCCTTGTCCCCCATCCCAACCCCTGCTTTATGGGGAACAACACCTCTTCCCTCTGATGTCACTTGTGGCTCAGCCAAAGGTTGCTTCTTAAGACTTCTCTCCCCCATCAACAACTCGGAACAGCTAGAAGTTGGCACCCATGGAAAAGGTACTACTTTAGTTTGTCGCACAACTATGCAGACACCATTGTATGTTAGTGAAAAAGTAATGATGCAACGCAAGGATTTTTAATGAAAAGCCTCAATATTCAACCAAACAACTATGTGCCATAGTGAGGGTGTTCTAAATCAATTGAGGAATAAACACTGGCAAATACATTGCATATAGGCCAGTTAGAAAAATATGGTACAGTAGGAGGAAGCTCTCTTACAAGCAGCAGTGTAAGGTATTGTGCAGATATCGTACACCACAATCTTACCAAGAATGCTTTCATTTTATTAACTTGGTTTATTAACTTTGTTATCTCATATCATGTAACATCATCATCAGTGTGATTAGTGAGCAGAAGTCATGCAATGGACTTCCAGCAATCCCATTGGGGCCAGAGGACATGTGATGTCACTTCTGCCACCCCTGCAATTTTGGCGATCCCTCGCTACTTCCTGGGATGCACCAAAACATTTGGGAACCTGGCACCTATAATACCAGCATATATTTGATGCACTACACCGACAGCAACACAAATGTGTTGAAAATCTTTCTCAACAACACCTGACCAAGGCCTAACCTAATTGAAAACACAGGCGGATGCACAGAAAACTCACAATACTACACTACCGTTAGGATGCCAGCCAAACTCTGGCTACCCACACTTTACACAATAAAATAAAACAAACTTTAAAAAAAATATGTTTTCATAGATCAAGTGAATAGCTTGTATATCATGAGTGTAACCATTATGCAAGTGTGCTTGTGCAGTGGCAGTACTGGCATTTATGGGCCACAGCTAGCATGAAGATGTTAATGCTGTGGGGTGCATTTACAGGCCCTAACAGAAATACCTGTCACTTGAAAAACTACATTAAAAATGGCCCCCTTAACGGCTGTGCTTTGTTCCCTGGCACATGTGAGGCAAGCATTTGTACCATGCATTGAAAAACGGCCCTGCGTTTGCTGCATTTCATCTGAATGTTTGCTTTCTTTCATCGGCATAACAAGAAGTTATGCACTACATTTAAAAATGGTCCGGTGTTTGCTTTATTTCATCTGCATCACAAAAAGTTATGCACTGCATCAAAAGAATGGCCTGGTCTTACTGTTAATTCACATGCGGGGCAAGGATGTCATCATTGCAACCCGACACAGCTTTTGTTATCCCTTTCATGTGAACTGTGGCACTCAGAACACTTCAAATGGAAGAAACAGCTTGGCTTTTCCTTTTTATTTCATGTCACATAAAAGAATCCTGTGCCGTACCCCTCTGTGTCCATGAACCAACAGTCATTGCAAACCCAATCAAAAGAACAAATTACAAGAACATCCAATGACCTACAGAACTGCATTTCATACATTAAATGAAATACGGCTTTCACAGGTGTGTCAGAAAATAAGGAAAAATGACGTTTAAAAGCCAATGTGAGATGGTAGCTTTTGCTTGCACAGAAATGTCAGTGTGGGTGGGTTGTTGGCTACACAATGTACATTATGTTTGTCCCCACAAGATTGCAGTCACCTTGGGAAAAGCCCCAGAATACCAGAAAAAACAGTTTTTGTGCGCAGGCATAAAACTCAATTGAAAGCCTGGGCTCCCACTCGTCGCATTAATAAGTGAACCATTGCACAATGACATGTGATATGGTGGAGGGCATGATGATCCTCTACTCTGCCAGACTAGAAGGCAGTACTTGCAGGAAAGACACAAAGAAAGCAAGTGTGGCTAGTGCTTGACCAAGAAGTGCGAGTACCTTTTGCACCCACTCCCAAGGACAAACTGACAAACTTCAAAGGGCGCAATAAAAGTCTTTTGTTGCAAGCAGAACCGGGGGAGACATTTGGCTGCAGGGGGAGGAAGCACCACCCTCCCATATCTGACAGATCCTCCAGATTAACATTAAAGGAGTTATTCATTTTAGGCATTTTTCCCAGCACTCAGAATAAGAAATAATTTTGTTTTATGATATTTTTCCATGTGATTTCTAGGCAGATTTTTAGGGACTAAGTGCATGTTCCTGGGATGTTGTGAACTGAAATGGCCAGTCAAGACTCATTTCTGGCAGATTTTAAAATGGGACAAATATGACAGTTGGTGGAAAGATGTAGATGTACATTATGAATATGCTTAATCATTTGCAGAATGATAACTATTATGCATTGCTGGTGAGGGACTTTTTGGGATCACACCTGTCCTTGGTACCTGCGCGCCCTGTTGAGTACTTGGGTTAGAAGATTTATTCGTCGAGAGTTAAGTAGGTAACTAGAACGTGCATCGCACTGGGTTTAGCTACTACGGAGACATTGAGACCCTCCACTCCATTTGTAACAATGGTTATTGGTTGTGGTGAGCATTAGCCTAACAGTGCGCCGAGGAATAATAAGATGAACAAGTGGTTTTGGTCAGAGTTATGAGTTCCTTTTATTTTTTGATTCAAAGCCTCTATGTGTATCAGTCCGAGTATCATAGTCTGACATATGGAGGACTTCTCTGCACAAGGTGGGATTCATCCCTGTGAACTACAGTACCAACATGCATTATGCAGTGATTTAGTTGAAATTAATATATGGCCTGGATTTGAAAAAGGCAGCCTTGCCGAAACACGTGTCATCCATAAAGGCTTTGAATCAAAAAATAAAAGGAACTCATAACTCCAACCAAAACCACTTGTTCATCTTATTATTCCTCGGCGCACTGTTAGGCTAAAGCTCACTACAACCAATAACCATGATAACTATTATGCATTTCATGAAAAGGACAAAAAGGTGCCAAGGGGCCATGCTACCTTGCACAGAGTCGGCGATTGGCTTGTCTAATTCCCAATGCCCCAATGAAACCACATATCTATCTCTTATGGTGGTGTCTAGTATAAGTTTGAAGTTATGATACATAACTCAGTTTTGCTAAAAAGTTGACCAAGAGAACAACGAACTGTCATAAATGCCACATAGACAGATGGTGCTCCCTCCCCTTGAACCAATGATGCCAGGGGGCAGAGAGAGGAATGGGAAACTCTCCTATCCGGGGGTAGGAGTAATTCTAGAGTACTTCCCTAGATTGTAAAATGAATGATGTCATTTCAGCTAAATAAGGGGGGATTTTACTAGACAGAGGGACAGACAGACAAGAATCCAGAGAGACAGGAGAAATAGGTGGGAGAGTAGGCAGCTGATCCCATCCAAGAGAGTGCAGAGACCAGACCCTTGCCTAGCTGATCCCATCCAAGAGAGTGCAGTGACCAGACCCTTGCCTAGCTGTCAAGAGGGTCCTGAGATCCAGCTAACTTGCCAGAATCCCAAACCAAGGCTTACGTTGTAAGTAGCAAACACCCCCAGTCCTAAATTGCATAAACCTCACCTTTTGTAACATGAATCCCATCGAAATTCCCATTGAAAATCCAATTGAAAGTCCCAAATTGCCAGTATAATGAATTCACCTTTCCATAGAAGAATCTGTATTAGCCTGTGTATGTTAGTGCATTCCTTTGATAAATCTTTCAGATGTCTGTATAAGTCCTTAGTATCATTTTGAAATAAATCAATTAATTCCCCCATTGAAATTCATGTTCAATCTTGTTGCCATTCGAAATCAACAATTTTGTCGAGTGTTTTTACTAACCATAGTCATTAAAGTATAGCCTCAACAGAGTTAGTCTCCTTGTCACTAAAAACCAAATTTGTCGGTGTATTCTGTGCATTCCTACGAATTCCTAATTTGCATCTTTCCATTAAAAAACCCAAACCGTAGTCCCATTGAAATCAATCCCTTTTTGCTAGAATCCCATCTGACATGTTCCTCTATCCTTGTCCTTAAAAAACGATTTTGAAAGCTAAGCCCCTTGCCTTAGCTACCTGTCATTTCCAATCCCATGTAAAACGAATTTCCATTTGCCGTGTGTGTTTTTCTTTTGCATTTGCTTGCTCCCCAAAATCGATTTCCTACCTTGTTTGCACGTTGCCCCGTTGTGATGATTAGTAGTCTCTAAGATTCCCTATCTCCTCAAGTGTAGCAACACAAATGTATTTTCTAGCTGTCCACGCAGTTGTGAGTTGCTGTGCGAGTAATCATCCAAATCTGATTTGCCGTTTTGCTCTAAAAACAGGTTTTCATTTTCTTTTCCGACTTCCAATCTTGGGGTGGTGGACTGTATTCCAAATCAGATTTTTCTCTCTTTATCCTTACTCCTTGCCACTGCCTTCCATTCAAATGGAATTAAGTTAACTGATGTTTGGGGGTGAGCGCTGCAGGGCGAGTGCTCAAACTTCGTGCTATCTGTTGCTTTAAAGCAGTTTTTCCTGTTTTGTCATTAAAGATCCATGTGAACTATTATAGTATTTTGAACCCATTGTTCTGTAGGAATCATTGCATTTGTGTTGCCACAAAATTGGTGGCTGTTGTAAATTAGTATTTTTAATATGTTTCCTTTTCCATTAAATAATAAATTAATAAATATCTTGTTGAAACACACTGGCCTGGTTCCTATTCCTTTGTGACACGGGGTGTTTGTAAAAGGTGGGTGCAAGATGGGTTGGAGGCCTGCTCAAAACGAATCTGTGGTTTATTAAAGATAAAAAGCGTTTTATTGTGCGCCACGTTCATTGTCGGAGAAGGAGTCCCTAGCTGGAGTGTGCCGTGTTATATAACTGTGACAATGCAGTGGCATGCTGGTATATAATTGGCATAACCAGAATGCAGTTGTGTTCCTGCAGGGGCAATACTGGCATTTATTGTGCATAACTGGGGTGAAAAGGTTTTACAGTGCCCATTCGCCAGCGCTTTGGCGTAAGGCGCTTTATAAATCAATAAAATACAAATACAAATATAATGGACACAGGTATTAAAGTGTGTTATTACAGTGGCAATGTTGCCATATATTGTGGGAAATTAAAGTATAGTGTAGAAATTCTGGCATATAAGTTATGCACAGTGATCTGATCATGAAAGCATCTTTTATATGAGCAATTCTGGAGCATGTCCTGTGCATAGGCATCATGAACGTGTGTTGCAAGTGCTCCTTTATTGATGATGTGACAGCTTTGAATATTTTCATACGTTACCCTGCAGAAGCGATTGTACATTGTGTGGCATTTTACAATGTTATTAAAATATGATACTGTAAAATGCACCATGTCAACCTATTATTTTAAGAGGATTCTCAGTGGATTAGGTAAACTGGGTCCTTCTCACTAATTCAGTGAGGGTGAATAACACACCTGCCACTGAAAATGATACCTTGATGCTGACCTTGAATCGTTTACAATAGAAGTGTCCCTTGCCAGCAAAAGCTGCCTTTGCTACTGATTAGTCAGTGCTCTGTGCTATCACATCCCATGGTGCCACATCCCGTAGCAGGACCTGGGTCATAAGGCTGGAACCCCATATTTCCAGTACATTATAATTTGGCAGATCTTCCAAGAACTGAACGATTCCTTGTCTGTTCTATGTGAGCTCCTCTTCCCGTGCACACTGCGCTGTCCCTGCACAGGAGACCAATAAAATCAGCAATACGCCCAACCCCGCTTAATCTTCCAGTTTTATATTAACTCTGTCAGCGGGAGCCGCGGCTCCTAATCCTCCCCTTCAACAAACGTTTTCCATATAGGAGATTTATTGGGAAATTTCGTCAGAGCACGAGCGCTGAAATTCAGTCGGGAAGTTCTGACTATCTGCCATGACAACACAATTCAAATGTGTAGGAGGGCCGCAAGCAATGTGGGCAGGAAATGTCTCTAGTGTGTGTCTGTGTGGCAGTATCTTTGTTTGTGTCGATCTGTATGTGGGTGTGTATATGTAGTTCTATTTGTGTGGTACGTGTGTGTGCGTTTGTCTGTGTATATTTGTGTGTTTGTCTGAATATGGGTTACAAGTGTTTGTGTTTGCATATGTGTGGTAATCCGTTTCTGTGGTATTTGTATGTGTTTACTTATGTATACTGTGTGTATAAAACTATGTATCTGAATGTTTATGTATTTGAGATAGGATTCGGGTGCATGTGTTGGCAAATCTGTTTGCATGTGTTCGTGTCTGTATGTGGGTGGGTGTTTGCTTTTATTTGCGCATCATCTACCCGTGAATGAATTTGCATATCTGTGGGAAAGATCTATGTTTGTAGGTGTTTGTATGAATGTGCTTAGATTGTTTGTGTGCCCGTGTGTGTTTGTGTGTGCTTGAGAATGTGGTCGGTTTTCTGTGTATTGTGTGTGTGTGCGTGTGCAATAAAGGTGGGTGTTCCTGTCGGTTGATGTATGTCTGTGTGTGGACTGTTTTTGTGCATGTGTGGGTGTGCGAATTTGTGTGTGCTTTCGAGTGTGGATGTTTTCGTGCTTTGTGTGTGTATTTGTTTGAGGAGGCTATGACTTTTTGTGTGTTGCTGTATGTTTGCAGATGTTTGTATGAATGTGCATAGATTGCGAGCCTATGTGTGTATTTATGTGTGCTTTCGAGTGTGGTCGTTTTGGGTGCTGTGTGTGTGTATGTGTGCATTCGACGTGGTTGTGACTGTCATTGATTTATGTCTGTAGGTGTCTGTATGAATGTGATTGGTCTGTATGCGAGCTTATGTATTTGTTTGTGCATGCACTTGTGTGTATGAATGCGTGCTTCAGAATACTCCAGTGAAGATGTGATTTTGTTCTTCACTGATGCCGCACCACCTTTTGTACAAAACATGCACATCGTTTTCTAACCTTCTAGGTCATTTTTTTACTTTTTGAGCTTAGAGTGTGAAAAACCTGACCTGCATTTGAAAATCGTGTCATCCTATTCTTAAGTAACTTGCACCGGGTTTGAAGTTTAGACTTGCTTCATTCCACCCACGTGTCTTGGCAGGCACTGAACATGCCCCACTGACGCTTACCTGTACCACGCCTACCTCTCATTCTATACATGTGCTGATCAATGCTTCCATACACGAACCTGTCACTTGCATCCAATTATTCAACAGAAAGTTGTCCAGGTGATGAATAACATAACTGCATACAATTATTAGATAGCGAGAATGCCACGCAACAGTACACTGGTATTAGCGGGCACCCTTCTACTTAAATCATACAGAAGCAGGCTAACATCTTCTGAGCATCTGTGTAATGTAAGGGAAGAGTGATAGTTATGGGAAGTTTTGAATGCAGATCATTGTTGTTCGGCCTGCCATGTCATTAGGGAAGGGGAAAGATTATAGCTAATCCAGCTTGGTCCCACCCCCAAAAGAAACCTAGCAGTTTGGCCTGAGTGGCTCCTTTTTGCGGTGGGACCAAGAATGATTTGCATATGCAATTTAAATTAATTTTGTAAAATGCTGTGGCACTTCAGAAGCTTGCATAAACCTAAGAGTACACATAACTTGCATTCCTTTCATCGAGGTATTTAGCCTTGGGACCTGCTTTGGTTAAAAAAGGGAGAGATGATCCTGATCTTCTGCAGGAATCTGCTTGAGATGTTGCTTTTTACCCAGATCGGCAGAGAATACATGTAAAGCAGCCAAATGTTTAATCCCAAGCAGTAGAGCACTATGAGCATTGGACTTGCAGAGGTTTAAGATGGGGGACAGCTGCCGCTCCAAGAGTTAGTTCTGTGAGCATTGGACCTGCAGAGGTTTAAGATGGGGGACAGCTGCCGCTCCAAGAGTTAGTTGTGTGAGCATTGGACCTGCAGAGTTTTAAGATGGGGGACATCTGCCTCTCCAAGACTTAGTTGTGCGAGCATTGGACCTACAGAGGTTTAGGAAGCAGGACAGCTTCTTCTCCGAGAGTTAGTTGTGTGAGCATTGGACCTGTAGAGGTTTAAGATGGAGGACAGCTGCCTCTCCAAGACTTAGTTGTGCGAGCATTTGACCTGCAGAGGTTTATGAAGCAGGACAGCTTCCTCTCCTAGAGTTAATTGTGTGAGCATTGGACCTGCAGAGGTTTAAGATGGGGGACATCTGCCTCTCCAAGACTTAGTTGTGCGAGCATTGGACCTGCAGAGGTTTAGGAAGCAGGACAGCTTCCTCTCCTAGAGTTAATTGTGTGAGCATTGGACCTGCAGAGGTTTAAGATGGTGGACATCTGCCTCTCCAAGACTTAGTTGTGCGAGCATTGGACCTGCAGAGGTTTAGGAAGCAGGACAGCTTCCTCTCCGAGAGTTAGTTGTGTGAGCATTGGACCTGTAGAGGTTTAAGATGGAGGACAGCGGCCTCTCCAAGACTTAGTTGTGCGAGCATTGGACCTGCATAGGTTTAGGAAGCAGGACAGCTTCCTCTCCTAGAGTTAATTGTGTGAGCATTCGACCTGTAGAGGTTTAAGATGGAGGACAGCTGCCTCTCCAAGACTTAGTTGTGCGAGCTTTGGAAATGCAGAGGTTTAGGAAGGAGCACAGCTTCCTCTCCTAGAGTTAGTTGTGTGAGCATTGGACCTGCAGCGGTTTAAAATGGAGGACAGCTGGCTCTCCAAGACTAGTTGTGCGAGCATTGGACCTGCAGAGGTTTAAGATGGAGGACAGCTGCCTCTCCAAGACTTAGTTGTGTGAGCATTGGACCTGCAGAGGTTTAAGATGGAGGACAGCTGCCTCTCCAATAGTTGCGTAAGCATGCACGGTGTGTGTGAGCATATACTTAGAGAGGATCACCGGTGAGCAGGGGAGACCTCCCCACTGTCAGCAAAGGGTAAACGTTGCTCCGGCTCAGACTTCTTCAACTTACAAGTATGGACTGCTGTGAGTGGAACGTGTTTGCTTCTTAACCTAAATCTGAGACAGGGTTTTTAACCATGCATTAGTGCGCTTTTTTAAAATGTTGTGATTTTTCTTACTCTGTCGTTAGGCTATTACTAATTTCCTAAGAATTACATATGTTGTGTATGTTTCTAGTAGTTCATTTTTAATAAACCAGCAGTAGAATGTATAAAACAAAATACTTTCAATTAGATCAACGAAAATCCTCAAGTACCTAATCCAGACCAGCCAATCAGGTTTCATTCCAGGACACTTTGTGTCTGACGCTATGTTTCTGCACACTATCATTGCAAAAGCATAACAAATGTTCACGTGGTCAGCAGATATCGCCTTTGGTCCCGAGGTGTTTGACAGAAGCAAACATTTTGATCAGCAAACAAATTACACAGTGTTTAAATTTGACCCAAGGCACAAGAAAGGGCTATCTTATATCACTGCTACTATTTCTTCTGGTCATAAAAAGTCTCATCACCTACACACAAACCTCCCAAGATCGAAAAGACATACAAATAGACACTATCCATTGTCATGTATGGGATATGCAGATGGCCTAGCAGTTTACCTGGCAGATCTTGAAAGTGAACAACGGGCATGAATTGAAATGATTGCTTCATGTTGAATGCTCTAACTTGCTGCAGTACTTCCCCTTTTCCGTTTCCATTCAGACTGCAACCCGGAAACATTTGGTGGGGACACAATAGACCACTTGACAGACAAGTCTAATCGCTCTGGCACTGCTACAGTCGTGACCTGATGAAGCATGAACATTTCGTAACGTAAATCAAGCTATTAATTCATAACTCAAGCTATTAGTTAAATTACTCGAATTGTGAGGTTTTCCACTTCAAGCGTTGTACTAGAGAAGAGATGTGTCAAGAGCACAGTTTGATCTCCAGATCAATCTGATACTATGCAGATCAATACTGAAAGTATTATAGAGAAGGTACACAAAGTATTTGGAGCTGCTTCTGTCCACTTGGTGATATTGAATAGAAACAATTAAAATGATGGTATGTCTCCTTATACTTTTGCCACCATGTGTACCCATCCAACAATTTTTTGATCAATTCTTCAGTAAAGGAAAACCAATTCTAAACAAATTAATTTGGAAAACACTCACTGCCAGGAAATAGCAACCTTTCCAGATAAAGGACGTATCAATTTTACAGATTTCAAATCTTATCATATAGCCTTTGCATTATGAAACAGTGCATAATGGCAACCAATTCTAAAGCAAGCCCTCACTCCAATGCAATTATATCTTCAAAAATCTTTTCCATATCACCTTCCCCTAACATCAGTCCTCACCATGCATTAGAACAGGCTTCCCATTAATAAACATTATCAACGTCTTCTCACTGCTTAATTCAAAGGCTTCTAACAAACTCTGCATATCGACGGCAGAATGGCACTGTTCACAAATTAAATCCCAGGCAAATATATCAGGTGGTCCTCTTACACCCAATCAAACATAGGGCCTCATTACAACCCTGGCGTTAAGGGGTTAACGGCGCCGTAAAAGGCTGCGGCACCGTTAAACCCTTAACGCCAGATTCCCACTTTCACGCCTGCTTTTTGCAGGCGTTAAAGTCCATCCCGCTAAGGGACCTTGGTGCTAATTACGGCACCGTAATTTACGGTGCCGTAATTAGCGCCTTCCCCATTCCCATTGAGCCCTATGGGCCAAAAATGGGAATGGGGAAGGGGCCATGGTGAATGGGGATTCACCTCCCCGCCAACCTTGGAATGGAGCGGTAAATCCGCCATCCACCATGGCGGAATCCGGCATGGACCATGGTGCTAATAGCACCATGGTCCAACGCCAGGGTTGTAATGAGGCCCATAGTCTTCATATGAAGGTCACATGGCCTAAGTGGTTCGGGACCTATCAAGGATCTCCAAGAACAATGCAATATTCCCTACAATTAAGTCTAGCGATTCCCTAACTTTTTTTTTTTTATGTAAAGTCGACCTTGGGGTGCTTATTCACATCACACTCAAAACAACCAACTACTCTCTCAGCAATTGACTGGTTGAAACACATCCAGTTGATAGAGATTTGTATTGAAACGTTATAAAACTTTAAGGAGCCATGTCTCCAAATGCTGCAAATCCATTGATGCCTGGAAAATCTACTTTGGTACATAATTTTTCATCACAAAAAGCTAGAAAGCTTGGTTTAGTGTTTCAAAAATACAGCAGGCCCCCGGCACTGATACAATTCCGATTGATCTCTATAAGGAAGAGCCAAAGATTTGGGCTCCACTACTGTGCCGTATATTCAACGCAGCAGTTCAATTAAACATGGTACCAGAGGAGAGGGCGCTAGAGAGCCGTCCAAGATGGCGGCCTCCCTGTGAGCTCCGCCGAGCTCCCCTGAAATCCTGATCAATCGAAGCTTCTGTGGTGCGCAAATTGTCCGCAGCCGCCTCCAGATTGTAGCCGAGACGATCCCGAGCAGAACGGGGTATTCATCCGCCGACCCTCGAGCGCCGGATCTGGTCTCCTCGACGGTGAAGAGCCCCCCCCCCTTCCCCGTGCGGACGGGACGCGGGTGCAGGCCAGACGCGGAAGACCGGCGGCGGAGGAGGCCTGGGACCCGGGGGTGCCGCTCGGAGCTGGCGTACACGGGAAAAGAAATCCTGCAGAGCCCTGGAGGGGCCACCATAGACGGACGGCGAAGGGCTCCCTGGGCGCCGCCGAGGATCAGGTACGCGCGCCCCGTGCGCCCTCGCTCGCGCGCCCTGGGTGGATCCCCGGCTCCCTCGCCGGGGGAGGCGTGGTACAGCTCGGTCCGAACCGGCTCAGCGGCAAGATCTCCTGAGAGCCACATCGCCAGGAAGCGACAAACCGAGCGCCCCGGGACCCCTGGTCCGCCTCCCGGTGCCTCCTGGCCCCCGCAACGCGAGCACCAATGGCGTCCTCGAGGAAAACGGACAGATCTCAAAAAAAGCTGAACTTCGAGGGTAGCTCCGCGACCAAAGCAACCACCTCGAACAGCAGAGCGCAGTCTCCCGTCCAGGCCGCAGCCCAAGATGGAGAGGAGGCCCACGGGTTCGACATCAGGGAAATTCTCCTTGACCTTAAGGCCGGGATCGGAGGTCTTGGAAGCAAACTCGACACACTCTCCTCCAAGGTCGACCTACTCCAGCACCGGCTGGACAAACACGCTGACAGACTGGACACAGTCGAGCAGAGAGTGTCCGACCTCGATGACGGTGCAGCGGCCCTAACATCCCGAGTGGCCTCCCTTGAAGTACAAATGAAAGCAGTAAGCGCCAAAAACGAAGACTTGGAGGGCCGCTCGCGGCGCAACAACATCAGGATCATGGGAGCCAGGGAACAACAACTTACCGTGAAAATGGAAGACTACGTTGAGAAGTTATGCATGGACCTTTTCGGTACAGAAATCCTGTCCAAACTGTTCGTCGTGGAGAGAGCTCATCGAGTCCCCAACACCAGACCGATCCCCGGGGCTAATCCCCGCCCAATCATAGCGAGATTGCTTAACTATAAGGACCGAGATGCCATTCTACGGGCGGCTAGGGAAAAAGGGGACCTCCAGTACGACGGCGACAAGATCCAGGTTTTCCCGGACTTCTCCCAAGCCGTCCAAGTGCAGAGAAGATCGTTTATGGCAGTGAAGCGCAGACTGCAAGAGAACCAGATACAATAGTCCATGCTCTTCCCAGCCAAACTCCGTATTCAACACGAGGGCAGGACCCAGTTCTTTAATACACCAGAAGAGACAAGCGACTATCTGGACCGCTCTGGATGTAGACCCGCTACTGCCAGCGGAAGACCGCAAAGGGGCGACAGACCAAGAAGAAACCCGCCGTAAGATTTGCCTATAGGACACCCAAAACGGCTGCATGAGACTTCAAGGTTGCCTAGAAGCGGCCACCACAGTTCAACAGTGCATCCGAAGAAGGGAGCCAGCCCCCTCTTGGAGGGCCACCTGCGCCCCGAGCACAGCAATGCTGGTTGTACGGTTAAAATGGGTTTGTTTTTCACAGGCTTGTTGGGGGTTGCCCGTGCAGGGGAGGGAAGTTAGTTTAGCAAAACCGTCACAACCCACATACCCCAGTTCCACGACAGTCACACGAAGAACTATTGTAACGCTCACCTGATTCCCGTAGAGGCGCCGGTCTTGACTGGGCGTATACCGTATCTGCAAAGGTGATGTGTAACACACGGCAGGCTCTTTGGGCTGGACCTCTGTGCACTCTATGTCTGACTTGAAGGGTAAGATGTCTGCAGATAGAAAATATGGGATTAAGGAACTGGGTTATTGAATGTCTCTCTCTTCTTCCCTTTCTCTTCTCCTGTAGAACCCCAAAGGTTAACGCTCTCACCTTAGGTAAGTGAACGCCGTGCTCTCCATCTGCCTCGGGGCAGGGTGCTGTAACCAGTTTCTTCACTGGATAAGGGGAGCAGGCCTCTTGACTTCAGAGGACTGCTGTCCGTCGTTTACTGCACGAACGGTAAGTTTCGAGTAATTCTAATGTCTTTAAAGTCTTTAGTAATGATGTTTCTTGTTTTGCAGGGTTCCGGCGATGGCGGATGACGGGCTGAAGTGAGTTGAAGATGGAGCCCGTGTGATGAATAGAAGCGCCTGGAAGCACGTAAGTAAGCGCTTGTTGCCTGCTTCACAATGCGCTCTAACTGTCTTTTTATTTTGCAGGTACAAGTTCGGAGCGGCTGCAGGGTGCCGGAATACCCACTGGGTTAGATGTGGAAAGGAGTAATGGCACGTGAGTATTAAAGTTCCCCAATGTCTTTAAACGCACCTTGTTTTGTCTTTCAGATGTGGGATGCAGCGCCGAAGGCCTCCGGAGCGTGCGAAGAGTTGGTAAGCTTTTGTCTTTCAGATGCCGGAATGCAGCGCGAGGCGTTGGTGACAGCCGATGGACCAGGTAAGTGAAGAGCTGTCACTGAAGACCGTAATGCTAACCTGTTCTTTCTTGTCTTTATAGGTGTTGCTGAAGACTGGATTCAGGATGGTAAGCCTTTTTCCTTAGGCCTAGGATCAGATGCAGAAGACACGATGAGCGTTCTGCTGCAGAGGATGCAAAATAACGCAAAGCAAGATTCATCCATCGGGTGTGGTTTAAATAGCCTCCTGTAGTGCTTAGGTGTCTCCTTCCACAGCCACGCCTAGGTAAGAAAAGAGTTCCTGCTTTCCAGAAGGGTTCCAGTGTTCTGAATCTAGGGAGTGGCTCCTGCCCCACCCAACAGGAAAAGTAGTTCCAAACAGAAGAGGATCAGAGGCTCAACTGGCAGGCAAGTAAGCAGCATGGTCTGCTGCAGGTAAGTCCACCCAAGCATTATGAGCCCGGCGCTTCCAGCGCTGGGACTGGGCATATTTATGAGCCTGGTGCCACTGGCGCCAGGACTGGGTCCAAAAGGTCCCAATTGGGACTGGTTGGCACTCGGAACCTGGGTTATGGATCTGCTTCCAAGGGAGTTGGGAAAACCCTGACCTTTTGGAAGCAGAGATCATGACAGTACCCCCCCTCAAGGCCCCTCCCAAACCGGGCTTCTCCGTGGGTTTTGGCTTGTCAGGAAATGTTCGGTGAAATCTTTTGATTAGGCGAGGAGCGTGGACATATTCAGCAGGTTCCCAGGATCTCTCTTGGGGGCCGTAGCCTTTCCAGTCAATTAGGTAAAATAGTTTAGATTTGGAGATCTTGGAGTCCAGAATGCTTTTGACTTCAAACTCGAGTTCTCCATCAACTAGGATAGGTTTTGGAGATTTAGTTAGTCGGGTTTGAGGTTGCACGGGTTTTAATAGAGAGACGTGGAAGACCGGATGTATCTTCATGTGCGGGGGCAAGTCCAACTTGACCGCTACTGGGTTTACTATGGTAGTGATGGAATAGGGACCAATGTATCTTGGGTTGAATGTGCGTGGCCCTTTTAGAGGTAGATATTTGGTGGATAACCAGACTTGATCCCCTACTTGATATTGAGGGGCTTCCTTCCGATGTTGATCTGCTCCTTTCTTGTATTGTTCTTTAGCCCTTTGAAGGTGAGAAACAGCTTCCTTAAAGGCTTGGGTGATTGTAGAATGCAGATAGTCTACTGCTGGTGTTTCAAGATCTTGGAGGGGATCCAACTCCGAGGTTCGAGGGTGACTGCCGTACAAAAGAAAAAACGGGGTTTTCCCAGTTCCCGAATGGACAGAGTTATTGTAGGCATATTCGGCTATCCAAAGGATGTCTTTCCAAGTTTTTTCAGTTTGTTGCAGCATGCAGCGTAAATACTGTTCCAGAGTTTGATTGGTCCTCTCGGTTTGTCCGTCGGTCTGAGGGTGGTGACTGGTCGATAGTCTCACATCAATTTGAGCCGTCCAACAGCAACTTCGCCAAAAATGAGAAATAAATTGACTACCTCGATCCGAAATTAGAACCGAAGGAAAACCGTGCAGTCGGACGATGTTTTCGAGAAATTCTCGGGCCAGAGTTGCTGCTGTTGGCAAGCCTTTGAGCGGAATGAAATGTGCCATCTTGGAGAATAAGTCCACGATTACTAGAATCGTATTGTATCCGGAGCATGGAGGTAGATCGGTGATGAAGTCCATAGAAAGCGTATGCCAAGGGCGAGGTGGGATGTCAATAGGGCGTAAGAGGCCTGCTGGTCTTTCCTTTTGACTCTTGTTTTGGGCGCATACTCCACAGGACATTATAAAGTCTCTGATATCTTTTTTCCAAGACGGCCACCAGAAGTAGCGCTTGATCTTTTCTGAGGTCTTGGCCATACCGGGATGTCCTTCCATTAAAGAATCGTGATAACAAGAGATTACTTTTTTCTGTAAATCTGTGCTGGGTAGGTATAATCGTTCTTGGAAATACAATAAGTTGTCCTTTAATGCAAAGTCCTTTCCCTGCAGATGCCAATTCTGTATGTCTGCTGGAGTTACAAGTTGCCTGGCCTTATCCTTAACTTCCTCTATGGATTCTGTGGCGATTACACCCAGAATTCTTTGTTCGGGAATGATTGGTACAGGTTTAGGGTTGATCAAGTGTTCTTCCACTCCCATCCGAGAAAGGGCATCAGGTTTACCGTTCTTTGTACCAGGTCGATAGGTAATTATGAAGTCAAACTCGGCAAAGAATAATGCCCAACGGAGTTGTCTAGAGGATTGGGCTTTTGCGGTTTTCAAATATTGCAGGTTTCAGTGATCCGTAATCACAGTAACGGTGTGTCGGGCCCCCAGCAGATAATGCCGCCAGCCTTAAAGGCAGACTTGATAGCCAGAAGTTCCTTGTCAGTAATCGTGTAATTGATTTCAGGAGGCGAGAATTTGCGGGACCAAAATGCCACGGGATGCAACTGATTGGTTACCGGGTCCTTTTGTGATAGAACTGCCCCCATGGCAAGGCTTGAAGCATCAGTTTCCACGATGTAGGGGAGTTCGGGGCGAGGGTGTTTTAAGATTGGTGCAGAGATAAATTTAGTCTTCGAATCCTGGAAAGCTTGTTCCGCCTCGGTAGACCATTCAAAACGTTTGTTTTTCTTTAACAAGGCAGTGATGGGCTGGACTATTCGAGAGAATTCGGGGATAAATCTGCGGTAAAAGTTAGCGAAGCCTAACATGCTTTGCACACCTTTTACGGAGGATGGTGATGGCCATTTGAGAACTGCATCGACCTTCTTTGAATCCATACGCACTCCGCCAGGTGATAATATGAATCCCAAGAATTCAACTTCAGTTACGTTGAAAACACATTTTTCCAACTTAGCGAAAAGTTTGTGTTGACGCAATCTTTCGAGGACCATTTTCACGTGTTTCCGATGTTCAGATTCCGATGAAGAATAAACGAGGATGTCGTCAATGTAAACAACAACACACACATCTATGAGCTCTCTGAGGACATCGTTCATAAAATATTGAAAGGCGGCCGGGGCATTGCAAAGTCCGAAGGGCATGACCTGATATTCAAATAGTCCATACTTGGTGCGGAAGGCCGTCTTCCATTCATCGCCCTCTTTTACTCGTACCAAGTGGTAAGCTCCTCTAAGATCCAGCTTTGTATATATGCATGCTTTTCTGACTTGGTCAAGGAGTTCAGGGATCAAAGGTAACGGATATCTATTCTTAACGGTGATCTGGTTCAGGGAGCGATAATCTATACAAGTTCTAAGGTCTCCTTCCTTTTTTGGAACGAAGAACAAAGCTGAAGAAGCAGGGGACTTGGAAGGACGAATAAACCCATTTGCCAGGTATTGATCCAGGTATTGTCGAAGGTGAAGGTTCTCAGGCTCGGTGAGGGCATAAATTCTACTACAAGGAGGAGTAGATCCAGGTATCAGGTCTATCTGGCAGTCATAAGACCTATGAGGAGGTAGAGAGTTAGCCTGATCCTTCCGGAAAACATCTTGGTATTCTAGGTATTCGGGAGGTAACTGGGGAGTCTCTGAAGAAATTTCTGCCAGTGCAACACCAGGTGGAGGGTGACAAGTAGAGACACATTCTGGAAACTGGACCGTTCTTGCTCGCCAATCGATCAGAGGATTGTGTTTCTCTAACCAAGGTATTCCTAGAATAATCTGAAACTGAGGGGCCTTGATCACATCGAACACGATCTTCTCATGGTGTCCATCTTGACTTACTAGCGTCACCTCTTGAGTGGTATGCGTTACTGGCCCGGAGGCTATCTCCGTACCATCCACCGTAGTAATGACGTCCTTTACAGCCTTGGGACAAAGAGTTAGATTCATCCTCAAAACCATTTCATGATCCACATAATTGCCGATGGCACCGCTGTCGACGTAAGCTTCAATTGCATGTAATCGATCCGGATTATCAGGGCTAATGAGGACCATAGGTATCACGAAATGCGAGGTCACGGAACTGGTTTTCACGCTCGGCAAGAGGACCTCTATTCTTGTCGGGCGAGGTCGTTTCCCTGCTCAGAGTTTGTAACTTTGGTAACTGCAGCTCCTACTGCCTTCTTGGCAGGTTTCACCAGACAGTCTCGAAGAAAGTGCCCTGAGTTTCCGCAATAGAGGCATAATTGCAACTGTTTTCTCCTTTCCCGCTCCTTTTGTGTTAGAGGACCTTTCAGACCCCCTATTTGCATGGGTTCCCCGGGGTCTACTCCTTTGGAAGGAGTTGGCGGTTTGGAAAATACTCGAGCATCAAACTTGGAACGATCGGCCTTCCTGTTCTGCAGTCTGTGATCTATTTGAACGACTAAGTCTATATAGTCCGAACAATCTTGTGGGGGATTCACTACTTGGGCTAACACATCTTTGAGCTCTCCACGTAGACCTCTATAAAACAGCGTAATCCTTTTGTCCTCAGGCCATTGAGTTTCCACTATCAGTCTGTTGAAAGACGCAATATAAGCCAAAAGGTCTTGATTACCTTGTTGCAATGAAAGAAGCTCATTGTCCAAGGCCTGCCCCTGTGAATGTCTTGCGAACAGTTTTTCCATACTGAGCTGAAAAGCTTGAAAATCATGGAGGACCGGATCATCTTGATTTACTAGAGGGATCGACCAGTCTGCCGCATTGCCACTAAGGTACGAAAGCACGAAAGCTACTTTAGCTTGATCAGTTGGAAAGGCTGCTGGCCGGCATAAGAAATGCAACCGGCACTGATTGATAAATACTGCAAACCTCTTTGGGTCACCAGAAAATCGTTCGGGCGGAGCCAGAGGTACATTCCCAGGTAGGTTGATCTGCACTGGATTCATAGAGGATGTAGAAGGAAGATTTCCCCCAGATGCGGGTAACGGGGTCTGTCCGGCTTGTGACTGTAGCAATTGTCTAGCGAGATCATCTGTTCGCTCCTTGGAAATAATCAGTTCCCTTCTTAGAGCGTTCGTTTCCTGACGGGCTGCATGCACTTCTGCCCTTAGTTCCCCAAGTAACTGGGCTAGCTGGTCGGTATCCGAGGTTTCCATAGCGCCTGGACGGGAGTTTTGTGGTAGGCTTTGCGTTCTGTAACGCTCACCTGATTCCCGTAGAGGCGCCGGTCTTGACTGGGCGTATACCGTATCTGCAAAGGTGATGTGTAACACACGGCTGGCTCTTTGGGCTGGACCTCTGTGCACTGTATGTCTGACTTGAAGGGTAAGATGTCTGCAGATAGAAAATATGGGATTAAGGAACTGGGTTATTGAATGTCTCTCTCTTCTTCCCTTTCTCTTCTCCTGTAGAACCCCAAAGGTTAACGCTCTCACCTTAGGTAAGTGAACGCCGTGCTCTCCATCTGCCTCAGGGCAGGGTGCTGTAACCAGTTTCTTCACTGGATAAGGGGAGCAGGCCTCTTGACTTCAGAGGACTGCTGTCCGTCGTTTACTGCACGAACGGTAAGTTTCGAGTAATTCTAATGTCTTTAAAGTCTTTAGTAATGATGTTTCTTGTTTTGCAGGGTTCCGGCGATGGCGGATGACGGGCTGAAGTGAGTTGAAGATGGAGCCCGTGTGATGAATAGAAGCGCCTGGAAGCACGTAAGTAAGCGCTTGTTGCCTGCTTCACAATGCGCTCTAACTGTCTTTTTATTTTGCAGGTACAAGTTCGGAGCGGCTGCAGGGTGCCGGAATACCCACTGGGTTAGATGTGGAAAGGAGTAATGGCACGTGAGTATTAAAGTTCCCCAATGTCTTTAAACGCACCTTGTTTTGTCTTTCAGATGTGGGATGCAGCGCCGAAGGCCTCCGGAGCGTGCGAAGAGTTGGTAAGCTTTTGTCTTTCAGATGCCGGAATGCAGCGCGAGGCGTTGGTGACAGCCGATGGACCAGGTAAGTGAAGAGCTGTCACTGAAGACCGTAATGCTAACCTGTTCTTTCTTGTCTTTATAGGTGTTGCTGAAGACTGGATTCAGGATGGTAAGCCTTTTTCCTTAGGCCCAGGATCAGATGCAGAAGACACGATGAGCGTTCTGCTGCAGAGGATGCAGAATAACGCAAAGCAAGATTCATCCATCGGGTGTGGTTTAAATAGCCTCCTGTAGTGCTTAGGTGTCTCCTTCCACAGCCACGCCTAGGTAAGAAAAGAGTTCCTGCTTTCCAGAAGAGTTCCAGTGTTCTGAATCTAGGGAGTGGCTCCTGCCCCACCCAACAGGAAAAGTAGTTCCAAACAGAAGAGGATCAGAGGCTCAACTGGCAGGCAAGTAAGCAGCATGGTCTGCTGCAGGTAAGTCCACCCAAGCATTATGAGCCCGGCGCTTCCAGCGCTGGGACTGGGCATATTTATGAGCCTGGTGCCACTGGCGCCAGGACTGGGTCCAAAAGGTCCCAATTGGGACTGGTTGGCACTCGGAACCTGGGTTATGGATCGGCTTCCAAGGGAGTTGGGAAAACCCTGACCTTTTGGAAGCAGAGATCATGACAACTATGCATCTAACGATTGCCACGTCCTCCCTGCTCCTCTATGAAAAGCGACTCGAGCCAATCCCGCGAGCCTCGTCTCGACATGATGATCTGGACCCCTCCAGATGGCAGCGGCAACGTTGAAAATCGCCACTTGGAACATCCGTTGTGGCAATCAGCCTACGAAAATGAGGAGAATTCTTCAATATCTTCGGAGACACAAAATCAACATAGCGATACTCCAGGAGACTCATCTGCTGCCCGCGTCAGAACAACACTGGGCCAGATCATGGGGATGTCATCGGTACTTCTCATCCTATTCCTCATTCGCCAGGGGTGTTGCGATCCTGATTGACAGAAGAACTAATTTCAGCTTTATCGAGTTAAAGAAAGACACGGAGGGGAGGGCCCTAAAGGTGAAGGGGATAATCGCAGGAAAAGAGGTGGTGGTGGTGAACTCATACGCACCGAACACAGACGGACCTTATAATTTCAACTGGTTAATGTCCCACTTGGACGCGACCAACGCGACGACTGTGGTGTGGGGTGCAGACCTCAATACCACACTTGATCCCAGGCTCGACAGGTCACATAACACATCGGGTGTCCCATCCAAGGCCAGCACTCAGGTTCGAGAGATTTGTCAGGCCTTCAATCTATCTGATATGTGGAGAAGACACAACCGGGAGAGCAGGGACTACACCTTCCGATCAGCGGTACACAACACCAGTTCCAGAATCGATTATATCCTGGCATCCTCCCATAGCCCTTTCAGATGGGGAGCGTGCCATATCCTGCCAAGGTCCTACTCCGACCACTCGATGGTTGTATTGGAGGCCACCCTGGCGGGCGTAACAGTGCCTGGCCTCAACTGGAGATTCAAGCCCGGTTCGCTCACGGACGCCGTATTTGCTGCAGAACTACGTAACGAGATAGTCTCTTTCCTGGAGATCAACCAAGACTCTGTCGACTACGCATGCACCACCTGGGAAACACTCAAGTGCTACATACGAGGAATTTGCCTGACTAAAGAAAATGGCTTGTTGAAATTGATCTGAGGCGAATTATCCAACAAAGAGCGTCGTCTGAAAGAACTAGAACGAAACCTCTCCAATGCTCCAGACTCACGCACCCAAGCCGAGCTCAGAAAAGAACTCTTGGGGTTCAGGGAGACAGCGGACCGCGAACTAAAGCTCCTGGGCCGCAGGCAACAGATCAGACAATACGGAGAGGGGCAAAAGCCAGGTGCACTGCTGGCCAGGCTACTAACCATAGACAAAGTCCCACCCCGCATTGAATGTATCGCAGATGCGCAAGGCCAGAGGGTTTACACAGAGTAGGAGATCTCCAGTGTTTTCCGAGACTTCTATCAAAACCTGTACAGTTCAAAAGGAGCAGCAGATCCCATAGCGATACAAGAGTACCTTAATGACACGGAACTGTACTGGGTGAGCCAGGACCTGCGCGAACCCTTGAACGCGCCCATATCGCTCGAAGAAATTCAGACAGCGATCAAATCCCTGCCTAACACCAAGGCCCCCGGTCCCGATGGACTCAATGGCGAATTTTACAAAGCACACGTGGAGGTGGTGGCCCCCCTTCTTCTACAAGTCTACGAGGAGGCGGTGGAGCAGGGGACACTCCCTCCCACGATGCGCGAGGCTAATGTAATGATACTGCACAAAGCTGGAAAGCCTACAGAGAACTGCGCTTCGTACAGGCCGATCTCATTGATCAACCTAGACAACAAAATCCTAGCTAAAATTCTGGCAACCAGATTGCTCCCCTTGATGCCGGCATTGGTGCTGGGTGACCAGGCCGGGTTCATCCCGGGCGGAGTACAACATACGGCATCAGGAGACTGTTTGGCGTCATTGAGGCCTTGGACCCGACGCAGCAGGCAATAGCGGTATTATTGGATGCCGAGAAGGCGTTTGACTCAGTCGAGTGGCCCTTCATGTTCGCTACACTAAGGCAGATGGGTTTGGGTAACTTCTTCCTGAAGCTAGTAGCCCTGTTATACAACAAACCACGCTCATACATCACACTAGGGAACACCAAATCCACAGGGATCACACTGGAACGCGGAACGAGACAGGGTTGCCCACTTTCGGCCCTTATCTTTGCCCTGGTGATGGAACCCCTGGCGTCAAGGCTGCGAGCCGAGCAGTTGGGTCGAGGGATAAAGCTGGGTCGGCACAGGCTAATTGTCTCCCTATACGCTGACGACGTCATGTTGTTCATCAGCGATCCCAAAACCAATCTTAATCCCGTAATGCGAGAGGTGATAAAATTCGGGTTAATGTCAGGCCTCAAAACCAATCATTCCAAATCGATAGTGTTCCCTCTGACCCCTTGCACTTTGGAGTTTGCAGATGACCACGGGTTCAAGTGGGAAAACTCGAAGGTGCGCTATTTGGGGATTAAGATGTCACGAAGCCACCACGATATATTTAGAGACAATTATGTAGTTACACTGCAGTTACTACAAGAACGTATTCAAAGATGGAAATCTCTACCGCTAACGCTGTGGGGCAGAACCTCACTGACAAAAATGGTCATTCTCCCCAAACTTCTATGCCTTTTCACAAATATCCCGCTACTTCTCCCCAAATCCTTTATGGGCGGGGAAACCAGCGCGGGTGGCGTACAACACACTTACTCTACCAATATCAAAAGGGGGCCTAGCTCTCCCCGATATAGAAAAATACTACTGGGCGGCACAGGCCCAATTCCTAAGCCATTGGTACTCAACCCACTACATTAGACCACATGTGCAAGTGGAAAGAGCCCTGGCTTCCCCCGACCTGCTTGCTGCAGTCATAATAAGCCACATTCCCGTGCCGCATAAAACACTGAATACAGTCCTATCCACATATGCGATATGGAAGAAGATTTCTGGCGAATACGGAGTGGCTATACGATTTTCCCCCCTACTGCCGATAAAATTCATCCCCGGCATCTCCCTCACGAACGAAAGAGTATTCCTGTTATGGATAGATAAAATAGGGATTAAATCGTTGGGAGACCTCTTCCCAGAGGGCACCTTTCTGACCCCCCAAATGGCAAAAGACCGGGGAGGGAACACATCCCTAGACGTCTTCCTTTATTTCAGACTTCGCCACACCTTCCAGGGGCTATTCCCCACATTCCCTAAACAACCCCCCACCTGGGATCTGCTACATAATACCATTTTAGCACAGGGTGAGGGCAGACTGGTGTCAACTCTATACAAAACCCTGGTGGGAGACACTCGGAAACTCCAACCTAAAGTGCAACAAAGGTGGGAATCAGCGTTACAAGAACCGATTAGTGAGGAAGACTGGGCCTACATTCTTCGTCAGACCCAGAAGGTAGCGTTAAATTCCCGACTCAAGCTAATACACTTTAACTTTGTGCACCAAACATACTACACTCCAGTCAGGAAACATAGACACCACCCTGAAGTGTCAGCCCAGTGCGAGAGATGCACATTTGCCAGCGCTGACTTTCTTCATCTGGCATGGGGATGTCCTGGTATCCAACGCTTCTGGACTTCCGTTATACAAATAACATCCGACATTATAGGTGAGCAGGTGACCCCCCTACCGTTGAGTCCGCTTCTCGGCCTCACTAAATATCTACAGCCAGCGTCACGCAAGTTAGCAGCGCTCCTCATGGCGCTGGCACGAAGGAGAATTGCTATGTCGTGGGGTCGTGGCCCACTCCCCAAGATAGCTGACTGGGAAAAGGATATAACATATTGCCAAGATATGGACACCGAATTTATCCGGACCCTGCCCTTACATGCGCGCCCTCCCGACATCTGGGGCCCATACATCACTTACCTGATGAACAATGCTGAAGCTTCAGATTCGAACAACCCAAGCCCCCAGAGCGAGAGACCATAGGACGGAGATATACAGGGACAACGTGGAAGACTTTCTATTTGACTTAGACAATGGATAGCGGCATTCAAAGTCATGGTGGGCGCGGGGCTGGGGGGGCAGAGGGGGGGGAGGACTGTTGTTGGGGCTTGCATTAGGCAGCTCCCTGTTGGAGCACTGCCTATTTGATACAGCAAAAAGTTAAAAATAAAGTTTCAAAAAAAAAAAAACATGGTACCAGAATCTTGGTGAGGGACTGAAATAGTTCCCATTTGTAAAAAGGGTGAGGTAGAGCCCTGGGTACCATCGCCCCATTTTCACTATTAGATACGTCGGAAAAGTCTTCACCAAAGCTGTACTAATCCACCTTCAGAGCTGTGTAGAATCAGAAGAGATAATTAGTCATCTGCAGGCTGGTTTCCAGCCAGGTATAAGTACCATCGATCAAAGCTTCTGGCTCTATTTATTCTTGCAGAAATACTGACCCATCTAGAACAGTAAGATCTACATGGTTTTTGTGCATCCAAACACTACATTTGACGGTGTGCCAAGAAAGCTCTTATGAAGGAATTCCCGGACATATATTGGCAAGTATCAAGAAACTGTATTCGGACAATAAGCTGTTGTGCGCTGGAGGTTGGGGAGGCACTGGATGGATAGATATTGAGAAAGGCATGCGGCAGGGGTGCGGGAAGGGTGGGGAAGAATTCATCCTTGCACCACTCTTATTCAGTATCTATATAAACAAGGTTATAGAGGAGCTGGTCACCCAGTGCTTGGACCCCCCCAGGTTGGCCCAAGATAGAATACCTGCATTGTTCTTTGCAGAGGATGTCGTTTTGCTTGCAACCTCGCCTATGGGGCTAAGGTGCATGTTAGACTGTTTTGTTGGTAAATGCAAGCAGCTGAGACTTGAAATCAATAAAGGGAAGACAAAGATGATGGTATTTAGACTCAGAGCCTTGAAACGCTACATTTTCAACATCGAAGTTGAAGGACATAGATTAGAGAAAGTCACTTTTTATGATTATTTAGGTATTAGATTTACTGAACATGGTGAATGGACTGCCCAAGTGACAAACGCATGTGCCGCGTTAGATACAATAAGTGGTGGTATTAGGACATTCGCAGTCTGCCATGGGGGGGGGAGGGTGGGTTTATTACATCGGCCATAGAAATGTATAAGCTGCAAGCTATATATCATACATTTTTTTAAATCCTTGCTTTTGCTCCCTGTAAGTACCCTAATGCTCTGATTCATATGCAGTGTGACTTGAATCCAATATCGGACCTTGTCACGATTAAGCCGCTCATGTTTTGGGCCAGTATTTGGGGAACACCAGGGCTTTTGAAGTATATGGGTGCCTTTTGCATATCTTATCATTAGAGGGAGGCCCAGCCAGCGTTACACTGGCTTATGTATGTTAAGAGGCAGTTAAACGCTTTAAATTTAGGAGACCTTTGCCCTAATCCGTCAGAGATCAACAGTGAGAGCAAAGGTGTATTAAAGACCTTCTTGGTCCACAAATGCCTTAACAACGCCGCACCACAGTACCTATCTGCTAGATTCACCAAACTAAAACCTATAAGGCTTACTAGATCTGCTAATTCCAATAACCTATCTATACATAGAGTCAAACTGACCAAAGTCGGTGGCTGCAGCTTTCAGGTGAAAGCAGCTCAACTCTGGAACTCCCTACCATCCACCTTGAAGACTGACCAACCCTACCTCACCTTCCGACACATGTGGATCAAAAATACAGACACACTTTAGATCATCCACTGCCTAGACCTACTCAATCCTAGGAACTTCTGTTCAGGACTGTAAATACATGCTTTTACACTTTTTACTTGCTGTATATTCTTGTACATTTGTTGTATTTTAATTGTTGTATCTTATTTTGCTGCTCTACTTGCCATGTGATCTTGTAACTAAGCTTTGTCTTATAAAATGCACCCGGTTACCCCTGGGTCTGGTGCGCAATATAAGTAATAAAACAAACAAACAAACAAACAAACAAACAAACAAACAAAGCGGCTGTTCTTCAATCAAGAATTTGCTTGGAGAATGCCTGCCACCAATTCAATACGAGTGTGAAATATCTACGTAATAAGCCAGAGTTGGGTTTGAGGAGTATCTCGATGTAATATCGCCACCCTTCGCGAGATCACTTTACAATACATTTAGGATGAATACGTTGAGGGTGGCTAGCTTTACAAGAAACTGGCAAAGTATTAATTCTAGTACTTGCCCGCTATGTGATAAGGGCGAAGAAACCATTATGCACTGTATGTTATTTTGTGAAGGTTATAAAGAGGTACTTCTTTTTACCACTATTCAGAATCTCAGGTATTAAGTGTGCAGAGAAAGCACTGACCTATTGTAAAACAAGTGGCATGAATGTCGTCTACTTTACAGCCAAGTATTTACATAGTGCTTGGATTAGGAGATCCTGGTTGCTGAATTACTCCTCTGTGCATTAACTGTAATTAACTGTAATCTGTATGAATTTAGGATAACCCGACAAATCTGATTTGATTGCAACGTATAGGAGGCTTATGTTTTATGACTTGCTGTGTATGCTTTTGTTAATTGAGTCCTAAAATGTACATTCCAATCCTGTTTTAATTTGTTCATTGTTTAATTAGATGTGTTGAATTGTCGCTTTTATGGTTTATACCGAATACAGAAGATGATGTTTAAAAAATGCGTCACCCTGCAGCCATGTAAGCCGCAAAAGATTCAGCCTTCCATAGATTATTGATTGCACCCGCTAGAAAACTACATTCATGTCAAATTGATCACACAAATAGAGGCTCTGTGGCTCCTACAAATGTGACCTCATACACATGATGTGTACATGTACAATGCTCGACACATACTGGAATCATATTTGGCAAACAGAAGCACACAGAATTCAAAGAAAGTTAATATCTAAGTTCATTTTCCTCCAATCAGCAGCTACTAAACAGCCTCTACCAACAAAAACAAGAGAACCTTAGGAAGGTCTGCGAGGCGTTGACCTTCAGAGAGGTGATCACATCCAACTGAAAGGACGCATCCGTCATCTCTGCCCATGGGGGTGGAACTGGGTATGGAATTCATGCACAGCTTCGAAGGTTGCATTCTTCAAATGGCCAGAGATTGCCCAACAAAAAGCTACACTTTGATCCAAAACGATGAAGTGCTGTGCGCTAGACTCCCAATTGCATGCTAATCCATAGCATCACATCCCCAGGCCATAAAATGTGTCCCTTGGGCTTTTAGACAATTCACCAAGTCACCCAAGGAGGCCCATTTGTTAGCAATGCATTAGTGATACCCCAACACATATCAATGGCACATGGGGGCCATCAAAGACTACTACCTCCCAGTACACAGCCACTTCCGTACCAAATCACTGCAAAAATCTCTAAGAATGATTACCCTTATGTAATACATTTTTTATTATTTGATGCATCCTTATCTGCGGATAACAGACGTTATTATTATCCAACTCAACAGCAGTCAATTGCATCCACTGTGGAAGGATGAAAGGCTGAGTAGCTGGGTGAATCTTCCCAGATTCGAGCTTGTGGCCTTCAGGATTGAATGGACGCTGATCTGCTACTGGAAGGGAAACACTGATTGTGTATTGCTAAGTTAATATATGATTGTGTTGACTTTATTGTATGTTGACTATTGTTGTCTATTGTGGCTCCCTGTTCTTGGTCATTGATTGTTATCGTATACAGAGCCACTGATTCTACCAGGCATCCATTCCTAGGCACCTGATAGGTATCCGCAACATATCGGCTTCCACAGGCCACATGAGATGAAAGAGTTCTTGACTGTCACGTATTGCTTATCTGTGATTGACGTTCCTCCTTCTGGTATGTTTTTCATCTCATCGTATCCATGACAAGCACGTCAGCTTTCGTGCAACACGCAGAATGGAGACAATCCCCATTCAATTCAGTGACAAAATCCCACAGATCAAGAATAAAGTAGAAAACTAGCTACTGATCTCCCCACCCCTTTTGACACCTTCGACCACAAAGCTCTCCTTTACTTTCTCTCTGAATGCTTTGACTTCAATGACACAGTTCTGCTATGGTTCCTATCATACTTGATTGGCAGAAGCCGTCCAGCTGGTCCAGGTGTATAACAGCAGATCTTAACATCGACCTGTAACATGTGTAGTTTATTTATTTATGTATTGTGCATTTGTACGGCACTTATACCTCAAGTAAATTGTGTTTCAAAGCGGCCACAGGGCAACAGGGAAGGAATGAAATGCAAATATAACAATGAGAGATAGAGGCGGACCTACGGGGCTTTGTGAGCATTCAGAACGTGCAAGTGCAGCGAGAGAGAAGGGATGAGGTAGTGGGAGGTAAGTGCTAGGAGTACCACAGAGGCAAGTGCTAGGTAGTAAGCAGCTGTTTATTGACTTGGTGGGAGTGGTCAGCTGCCAATAAGTAAGTTCAGACCTGTGATAGCACAGGCAAGTGGGTGCCAATGCAAGTGCAGGGAACAGGCAGAGGCTGAGGTGATTGCTTATGGGAGGCTGGCACCCGGGTGTAACCAATGGTTCCATACTATTGCCAGTCAACTTCAGCAAATATATGACCACGGTATCAGGGTCCATCACTACAGCTATGATGCTCAAACATATCTCAAGGTTATCTGCATCAGTGACATCTACTGACTCAAATATTACCTTTCCTTCAAGCAAACCTGGGTGTCCGGTGCCTACCTCAAACTGAAAACGATCAAAGCAGAATCTACTCACCTTGCACCACACACCGTGGGTAATAATAAGCAGCGCTCAGATACCTCAGGGTTCGTAGAACTATATAAATTCTAAATTATTTTATTGGCAAGACCAAGGGCAACCAAGTACACATCTGGATCCCTCCGAATCAAGCCCTTGTTTCCACAGATGGACCTCATCATTGTATTATAACCACTGGCCCCCACTGCCCTCTGCTACTCTTGAACTGTTGAAAGGGGTCCAACCTGCAGAGGCTGAACTCAGGAATAGACTGAGGAAGTATCACCTTCACCCTCAATGAAGAGCACTGGTTTCCTCGCCAACTATACATCATTTTCAAGCACACCTGCATCAAATACAAGGCTATGACGGACATAACTAAGTCACTAAGAAAAGGTCCATCTCCTGAGGTCAGTGTAAAATGAGAAGCCAACTCATTGGTAGCCTGCAGAGCAAAATCTGCAGCCAGATGAAAACAAATAAGCCTCAACCTGCCATACACCTCATTAGGACCTTAAAACGCATCACTTCAAATGAATACCTATTGGCCTATGGTAGCTGATCACCCCTGCTTTTGTCCGCTCCCCAAGCCCAACGTTTGCCTCCACTCTCGCCCCTTCCCTCTTGACTGTTACATCCGTCATCTCTGCTGTATACAGGGGCCGATGGGAATAGGGGCAAGGGAAACATTCCCCCCTCCACTCAGGCCTGGCCGGGCTTTTGCTCCCTGGGCCAGAGCAGCAAAATGCAAACAAATAAACAAAAAAGACAAAATGCTTCAATATCCAGCATGCATCGAAGGAACCAAGTTCTGAACGGCCCAAACGGCTTGATTTCTGCAATGTTGTAAACGTGCCTGGGAGGCCCCCAGATGTGGACCTCCACAGCTGGAGGAATAAGAGCCTAGGTCACAAGTGCATGTTCATATCACTAAGTGGCAATATTTGCTTTTAGATGAAAGATTCTCTGACACTGGATGTTAACTACCCTTATAGATCATACAACTTTGGTCTGTTACTATCCTCCTAAGCCTATCACAATTCATACTTGCCAAGGAAGTAATGGTCCATATCTTATTAGAGTTTGTCCTCTGTTTCATTCTGTAAGAATGCTTCCACCGAGTTCTGGTGAATTCCTTGATCATTTGTGTGTTCATTACAAAAAAGTGTTTATTAGCACCCTGAATAGCACCAATGAATGTTACTGTATGGTGGTTATATAAAAAAAATCGAATTGCTTGTGCTACTCACTTTTGTGCAGGATTAAATACACAGACAGGAAGAATTAACATTCAGGTATTACTAATTTGTAGGCTACAAACTAAACATATCATTCAGAGTTGGGCGAATTCTTTTAATGAAATAACAGGAGAAAGTTACCATCCCTGCCAGTGCTATTTGTGAACATCTGTGCAATGCAGTGTTTACCACCAGTACAGGTGGTATTTCTGGAATAGCAACTATGCTGGTGGTAACATAAATAGGTGTTTTTGAAAAATTATTGTCAGCCATTTACACCTTCACTTTGAAGGTGGAAATGGTTTATGAAGGTAACGTAATGGCTCATACCACTACTGTCCTTTTTATGTACAAAAGAGTAGATTCTGACCCTTTTATCCATTACACTGGTAAGGTGGCGAGAGGGGGGGATATCAGATGCCCACATTTTCACCCTCTAACTGTGGCCCTTTATAAAATCTTTTTTCACTGTATATAATGGAAGCTCCTGTTATTCTTTGAAAACACAAATATATTAGGTCACTCTTACACCTGCTACATCACCAGACCCTGAGCTGACACCTCCCAGAGATCCCTCTGCTTACATAAATGGAAATATGCAGCCACCTTTCTAAAAGAAAGTGTAACTTGGGAGCACAATAAAAGCCAAGTCCAATTGGACACTTCTGCTCTGGATTATTCAAGTTCAGACCCCATGGCTACAAGTACCATCAAGACCCGGACCACGGCTACCTGGCATGTCTATCAGAGGCTGACAAGCAAATTAAAGTGGTTTTCCCTCTACATGTGAGCCAGGGCCATGAAAGGGGGTGAGTGAGAAGGAATTGGTGATTGAGCAAAGTAAGCAAGGGAAGGGGTTGTGAGTATGGAGATGGAAGAAAATTGAGATAAGGGTTAGGGGATGACGAAAAGGACCAGAGTTCTAAAAGTTAAGTTTGAGGAATGGAGGAAGCAGCGTAGAGAATGTGGTGCAAGGGAAGGACTTTGGAGGGCGATATGCAAGAAAAATAGGTTGAGTGCGACACCGGTACAAAACTAGAAATGTAGGTCAGCAGATTGAGCGACTGTTGTTCAGATCTGTGCCTGACCTGAGTGACAGAGAACCTAATTATCGGACTGGCTTCACCCCTTTCTGGTTCTAACAAAGTGATGCATACTTGCTTAATGAACATAAGTTTCAGTGAAGACGTTGCTTATATTTTGTCAGATTGCTTTTTCATGTGACTTGATGCTTTGAAAGACAGATTTATTGAAAAGTGTAATAGTGTAGCCCTTGCATAAAAGCTTTGCAGAAAGTGCTTATTTGGTTCTAGTATTGAAGATATATTTGGAGAAGATGATGTCTTCCCTTCTGTTTAAATTAAAAACTGAAGAACCAGAAGGCCAGGTCTCAAATCTCAGCGTTCCACGCTTCACACTTAAAGTGATCCCGAGTGCATCACTTTTCACCACTATGCCTTATTTTCCTTAACTATCTGTATGCAACGTCTCATTCATATGGGAATGTAATCCATACTGTTACTCCATAAATAATGATATCATTAACCACATATATAATGTGTGCTGTTGGAGAGGTAGGCTGGCAAATGAGGGTCTAATGTTGTCGGAGGTGGTTTTGTGGAGGAGTGCCAGGTATTGGGCTTGTGTCGTGGTGAGTCAGGAAGCCAGGTATGGGTCTTTTGCCATGCACGCTCATGCTTAGCTCTTAGAGTGAAGTCACACCCCCGGCTCAGTTATAGCTCGGCTCTACCAATGAAATCACTAGCTTCCCCACCTCATTGCATTGGTTTATTACTAAATATTGGATGGGATGGGAGACGTAGACTTCTGTCAAATTACAAACTGAAACATGAGGAACCCTGTGCTCAAATTGCAGCTTTCCCATTTACTAAATTCTATTATCTTGGTGAAATAATTTTACTATGTTTGTTATGTAGCAGAGGTTGCATGGGCCATGTGGCTCTAAGAAACCACATACATAACTGAAAGATATGTTGCATAAAAGGAAAGTATTGTCAAGAATATCTATTATACATTCTTGAAAATATGTGGGTAGGAGAGAGGTACATATTGAAAATATTTGTTCTGGAGGTTGGTGCCGCTGCATTAGTTTAGTTTAGTTTAGTTTGTTTATTCGTATAGCACAGCCCAACCCTGAGGTAACTGGGCGCTTTTGACCTTAAAGAGCAACATAAGTTACAGAAAGGTGCACAGACGAATGAAAGCAAGGGATGATATACAGTACCAAAAATAAGGACCGGGTTGCAGAATAGTCCGTGAAAAAGGCAAGGAAAGTTATAAGGACCAGGTTACAGGTTGGTCCTCAGCCGTAGTGGCACACATTTTGCAGGATACAAGTATTAGCTAAGTGCAGTTGACAGTTTATTGCTGAGATATGAGCAGTTCCTTCACCTTAGCTGTAAACAACCAGAACAAAGTGTCAGCTCTAATTGCCATGGGTAGCGCGATCCAGCATTTCGCTGCTAGCACAGGGAAACAAGCTCCTCCTGCCGTTTTCAGGTTGAATTTCGGGATGTTAAGTTGGTGTAAGTAAGGGGTGCTCGTGGGTCTTGTGGAGTTTTGTCTAGTGACTTTGTCTGATAAGTAACGTGGGGCTGTCAGATGGAGGCATTTGTGTGTGATGAGCATTGTGGGCTTGGGCCAGAAAATGGTACTTGCCCCCAAGGCCAAAAGTTGCCAGTCCTTCCCTGGCTGCATACCAGTGTGATGTCCCTCGATTTACAAACTGTGATGGTCTGCAGCTAGGCTTACCCTATAAATATGCCATACATGCATATAGTAAAACGATTCATCATGCCTTTGCACTTATCCGTCTGCTGACACTTTTTTATATTTATATCCCATCTTCTCTCTGACACATATTAAAGTCAATTGTGTTATGTACCCGGCCTATGTAAATTCTCTGAACCTATGCCTGCTTCACTCTGTTACCACTGTATTGTAAGATTGCTCAGCGAGTTAAATGCTCAATGCTGCGATCTGCATGAGATTGACAGGTCGCTAGTTCTAATCCAGGCAAAGCCAACTAAGGCTTGCATCTTTCCGAGGTTGTTAAATGAGTACCAGTTCCAGTTGAGTAATGATACTTGAATATAAAATATTTCTATGCAAGGTTAAAGCGTTATCTCAATAACCCATTTTTATAATTTCTCCGAACATTTGATCTCAAAATTCTGTTCTGTTCTCGGTCTATCTCTGAAATCTATCCTTTTCCTCTTGCTCCTTCTTCCTTAAAAGCCTTCCTTTAACACTTCCCATCCCATCGACTATTGTGCTATTTTCCCTTATTTATTTCCTTTCAAAACCTCATGATTTTATTGTTTATTTTTATATCTCTTCTGTTACTATACCCCCTCACCTGTCCCATCCAGCCTGATTTCCTCTGCCCAGGCTACTCCACCTCATTTTAGTCACATATTGTCTCATCCGAGAAAGTTACATGAACATTTCCTACATTTGTGTTCTTCTAGATCTCACTCATGCTTTGAATGCTGTGTGGGTGGATAGCTCAAAGGTTAAGCGCTCCCCTCAGTTATGGGGCATTTCTTCCTTTTGCAAGTTTCAAATCCCAGTAGGGCTGACTCAGACCTTCACCCTTCTGAGGTTGAGTACCATTAAATTGGGTAAAAATGAGAGCTATTGTTGCAACTCTTAGAACCCGGAGAAATCCAACATGAAGCACTCATCTTCATTCTCACAATTCCAAGTATCAATTTGGTTTGAACACATTTTAGTTGCAATTTGCCGCCTAATCGATTTTTCAGTACAGTTCTTTACAACATAATGCTAAAATGAATGTAGGCGTCATTTTCTTTTTCCCATGATTTTTCAGTGCTATAATATATTTTTTAATGCGCACCTACAGGATGTCCTTTTCCTCACATCCCCCATTTGTTTGTGTTGTATTGTGGTTCCATGGTGATGATTTGGAATGAGTGGAATGTTTGTGGTTGAATGAGTTGTGTTGGTGTGAGTTGAGCTTAGCTCGGGAAGCAAGGGGGTGTGGAAGGCTTGGGGGCGCTGCAAGACGTCTTAACATGGCCGTGTGGATAATAAAGTCAAGTTCAATAACCTACCTGGAGGCCTTGTGGTGCCTTAATTTCCTTGGAGACGAGCTGAAGTACAACCCAAGCTACTGCTGTGCCTACAGCGCCATCCAGCAGAGGATGTAAGCAGAAGGCCCACTTGGCATGGCCCAGCACACGCCCCTCCCTCAGGAAAGGCATGTGGGGTGGTGTACCCAACGCAGTTTGGGAACAGTGTCCTAGCGGGGGACGGAGAGACTGCTTTGCCGTTCTGAGTGTGGACGGCTCTGCCACTCCAGGAGCCTGACGGTATGGGGAGCGGTGAACTATTTGATCTGTGTTCTCTGTTTGGTGAAGCACTGAGCGGGCGGAGCAGCAGTGGGTTGTGTGCCGCCGTGTACCAGCTGAGCAGCAGAAGTCTGCCGCAGCCGCTCACTTGGGCGGAATGATGACTTTGCCCAAGTTTGCGTGCCTGCCATGAGAAACTTTCCCTGTGACGCGGGAGCATCCCGATCACCCCAGGGCTGGACTGGGAACTAAAAGAGGCCCTGGAAATAAATACTGGGGACCAAAAGAGGCCCTGGAAATAAAGTTCAAAGTGGCCCCAAATGACACATTTTCTGCAAGCCCAATGCTTTTCCTATGAGAAAATTTGGAAATACCACAGAAAAGAGGCCCAGGGTGCAGAGGCCCACCGGGAAATCTCCAGAGTTCCGTATAGGCCAGTCCACCCCTGGATCACCCCGGCAATGAGCTGCAGTTCAGCAGAAGCAAGGTATTCGGCCGGCAGGGGCTTGTCCGTGTGGGTGCAGAGTATCATCCCTTGTCTGCAGATATGTGCGTAGAAGTTAAGAAATGATTATGGTTCCCCATTTGGCATTGCAGCGAGAAATACATTGAGAAGGAGAAGAGATTCACTGAGAGAAAGGAGGAGGCACTTACTGTCAGTGGGATGGCAATGCCAGGAGTACCAGGCCCTCCTGTTTTTATGGCTTTTCCTGGGCCTATCAAGATAAAAATTGAACCAATGAAAAATAGGTCCCCATACATTCCCTGCGAGCTGCCTGTGATAACACCATATCGACCAAACGCAAAGTATCCATTTGTGCTACCGTTGTACAAGTGCAATGCAATTTGCAGGTTCCCTGGCGTGACCAAGGAGGACAGTGACATGCTCCCAATGCAAAAAAAATTGACCACCACACTAATTGTTGTAAGATCCTTTCAGGGGAAGGAAGGAAAGTGTTTTATGTCACTGAGGATGCGCCTCAATCATCTGGGGAAGAAGATGACGATCAAGCAGAAATCATAACTGTTAATGTTGTACAGGATGTAGATGATGAGGTCTGTGAGAGTCTGTTTACCAGTGTGTGCACGTGTGTGCGTGTGTGTGTGTGTGTGTGTGTCTGGATGATCGAGAAGTAAAAATGATGGCCGATTCTGGAGCCAAGGTGTCGCTGATGTCGAGGTAGGTTTATGAACGAGATGTTGGTGGGGATGTCTCCTGGCCTAATGTCAGGAGATGATGCCCAACAAGGCTGAAACACGTCTATGGGGTTGCTGTTGGTACTCTTGTTCAGAGAGGAATTGCCATAGCATTTCGGTGCTGGACTGCCCATGTGGGTGGGACAAAGACTGATATGCAAATGGATATTTCCCATCTGTGAAAGGTACAGTGCGCAAAAAGCAGATGGCTGCAAACTCTCAATGTGGCTAACAACCACTGTTCTTCCGAGAGAGTGGCGCCTTATACCTTTGGTGATACTCATAATAGGTTTATAATTATAGCTGATGCCAGTGCAAATGGCATTGAAGCTGTATTGTTGCAAGTGCAGGGAGAGAGAGAATAGGAGATCATAACTAAGGCTCCTGGTTTTATGGTATATATTTTTCTGACATTTCTGTCTATATTCATCCACCTTTATATTTTGACCTTTTTGTCTGTATTTATCCACATTTATTTTTTGTCATATAAAAAGATAATCTGCAACCAATATTTGTCTGCATTTATTGTAATAAAAAGATAATTTATTAAAGCACGCATGCAGCCTTATCGGAAAGAAATGCTGGTTCAATTTTTTCCATGACAACAAACGGTTGCTCCTATGACTGCTGCTGCATTAAGATATTTGCGTTCAGCAATTTGAAGAACCATAATGCTAATTTTATACAACTTTTACACTTTCCATGCTGCCAATCTGCAATGTGATTGACCTGGGATCTATAAATTACATCGTATAGAACCAGACAGAAAGACCTGTTTTTCCGTTTCTTTCTATTTTTATAAATAAATATAGACAGTAAGCAGATTGATTTCTGTCTGTATTTATGTGTAAAAATCAGTAAAAACTGAAAACTGGATGCCTTAATCATAACACATTCAGCACAGGTGTTCTGAGGCTTGGAAAATAATTATTCCATGCTTGGGAGAGAAGAGCTGATGTGACATTGGGCGGTAGAAAAGTTCAAGAATATTGTCTAGGGGCAGAAACAAACTGATAATAAACCTTTACAAGTGATTTTTGAGTCAAAGGGTCTAGATAAAGTCTCTAGTAGAGGTGCTGGATAGGTGGCATGGATGAGAAGTCACAAGTTTATCATGGAGGCTATAACACTATTCTAGCTACGAAACTGGATGAGATATGCAAGACAGAAAAAAGGTTCGATTTGGGTAAAATGAAGCCGTGAAAGAGGAAAGAAAATCAGCTGAGAAAAGTACAGGTTTGACCTAAACTAGATTATCAAGACTATATTGATAAAGAAGGACAAGGTTGATTCACGATGTCAACCCTGTCACCCCAGTGTTCAACATTATGCAGAAATTTATTTGATTACTCAAAATATGACTAAGGATCTATGATCTAGGCAGGACAAAAAGGAATAAGAAAGTGGCACTAACGCGCAGAGATAAATGACAAGATGCACAGAGAATTCTGACAGTTAGACAAGTTATCAGGATATGGATAGGGTTGCTTAGAGAGTGGAACAAAGACACAAATCAAGATGGGGTAGACTATGTGTGATGGGAAGTGGATACTGACAGTCCGCTCTTAAATTTGGGATTAGGCACAGTCAAAAGGGTTCTGGACTCCAGGGCTCGGGTCACCGGACGGCGGACTCTCCTGGAAAAAGACAGCTGGGCAATAGTCTGGTCACAGAACAGCGACGCCTCAGCGGGATGGAGCGGGAAGCAGGGCAAGCAGTTGGCGGGAAAAAAGTAGGTCTGGTTTCAGGATGCTTCACAAAAGAACACCACAGCTTTCCCTTTGGTTATTGGGATTTTTAGATCTGGGGTCTCTGGATTGACGCCTTGCTGGGATGGTCAGCAATTCCTGGCCTTGCAGTGGGATCTGAAATCAGCTATGCTTTGGCTTTGTAGGGGGACCTGGAATCTGTCAAGATGAATGTGGAAAATCAGGAACGCAGGCGCAGGCAATTCAGGAAAGCGTGTGTGCAGAGTCCTCTCAGCCACGCTTTATATAAATCATGGTGACATCATAGAACTATACGGTGGGGCAGGCTTAGCTGAACACGCCTCTAAATAACTGGATTGGTCAGGGGTAATGGTTGTCAGATTTATGATGTGAGTTTTACAATGTCCAGACCCTCCCACAGTTACTTTAGCTAAAATCCAGTTTTGCCATAAATGGCATATTTGTACAGTGGTAGGATTTTAACACATTGCATAAACAGGTTACATATTTTATGCAGCACATACCAGTCCAACTCTGCAGTCTGTAAGACATTGTTTCGCTCTTCTAATATTTTTTGTTCATTTTTAGTGTGAAATATTCGGCCTAAAATTCTATAACTTTATACAGGTGTGTGGATTATCATTAGGCATGTCAGCATTGAAATTCACAGTGGCATCAGGTGTACTTTCCATGGAATACCCAATTCTCTGCCATTTCTATTCCCAATATGGCAGTGAAAGCTACAATGTCTTAAATTACATCCCACAAAATTACATTAAAACTGTTAACGTTTTACATTTTTCCCAATTTCTGCTGCAATAATAACAGTCTTCAAAGTTTCTTAATACAATAGTCTTTTGAAACAAATGGGCTGGCTTGTGTCCTTCACTGGACCATTTTTTTTTTCTTCAGTTACCACCAACTGTCACTTCAGCTTAGTGTGGAGATGGGGGTTTCCCAGTTTGATTGAAGATTTTATGGCCGCTTCCACTTCACAGGTTAGTGTCCCAGATTTCCATTGTCCCAGCCTGGAGCACAGACGAATGTCTGATGAGCATGTGAACTTTCTTTGTCTAGTTCCATTCAAAGTTTTTCAAGCTAGCAATGATCACATTTGTGTCCTGGAAGTTTATGGTGGTCCCTTTTGGGTGGATGCCTTATCTTAGCCAGCAGGGAAAAACCTGTTCTGGAGTTTGCAAAATTCAGCCAATGCAGTTTAATTCCTTTCATTTTATTTTCTTTTGTCCTGGATCAAAACAAACCTGTTGGATAAAACATCCCATCTATGTTTCCCAGCAACAAACCCCTTTACATTGCTAGACACAGACAAGCATTTTTTTCTGGTTTGCAAATGCCAAATTTTCCATATGTAAAGCCAGCTGGCATTTTCCTTGAAATTCGGTTTGTCTCTTCCATCTGCACTTCCACATTGTTTTGTAGCCATAGTTAGCTTCTTGTACACAACAGTCTGTACAAGGCCAAGGTCTCTTGAGATTGACATGTGCGCAGAGAGCTAGAATTTCTTTTAAACCAGTGATTTTCGACATTTTGTTGCAAAAGTCAAGCGTTTTTCCGTGTAACTGAAGTAAAGCTTTTGTTAATTTTCCCAGATTTGGCTGACAGAGCCTGACATTCAGGGAGCATGCTTTCTTCTGCTGAAGCACAATGTGTATATGCATGGGCATGGTAAGGCCTTATTAATAAAAAGTAGTTTGATGAAAAACAGATGAAAATAGCGTTATAGCAGCATCCTTTTCAATGTGATATATTCCCTTTTTCAATGGGAACTTTGGGCTTGCAGCATAGCAGCCCTGCTTTTTCAGTCCCCTTATTTTGTACATGTAAGCAACACACTGGCAGCCTTTTTCAGTGCGCCCCCTTGTTCCATCCTTCCCAATATGTGCTTGGCAAGATGGTGCCGCCATCTTTTTGTAGTTGCAAAATGCAGTTTTGGTGTGAGGCAGTGGTGCTCAAAGGAGCCAGCGCAGCTATTTTCCTGTTTCTGCCAAAGCACAGCTTGGTTATGGAGAAGAATTCTGTTGAATGGGTCAACGTAGCCCACAGTATTGGTGTCCAGGGTTTGGCTGAAAAATAGAAAGATGTTTGGGAGCATATTTGCAATGTGTCAAGGCGGGAAAGGGAGAGGTGGCTCACTCTCAACCCATGATTCAAGTAAGAGCATCTAATAGGGTGTGGAGTGAGTGGTATGCCGTCAAAATATCTGAAACATAACAGAGTGGTACATTTCAGAGTGGACAAAAACACTGTGACCATTATGTGTTGGGGCCAGTAGATTTAGGCTGAGGGTGTGGAATTTGGAAATAGTGGTGCTGGTTAGAAGAAGGATTTCAAATAAAAAAATAGATTGAGGAACAGGAGATATGTTGCATTGCGACTCCATGGCAATTTGAAATGAGTGGAATGTGTGGGGTTTAATGTGTTCTGTTTGGGGTCAGTTGAGCTGATCTTTGGAAGTAAGAGGATGTCGAAGGCTGGCAGTCACTGCAAGGCATCTTAACATGGCTGTGTGAAAAATAAAGTCAAGTTCAGTAATCTACCTGGAAGTCTTGTGGTGTCTTCATTTCAACTTCCAACACCAAAGCACACTGCCTCCATCAAAGCACACTACTGCTGCCTTTGTCACTTCTCCTGTAGCTATTTATTGATTTTAAAACGTATTTATCTTTTAAAATGTAATTTGTTTGTACTGATTTATAACTGTATATGTATCTATCATTTAAGTCTTTCTATGATCACCTTATTTTGTTTGGGGACATTTTTTTTAATGCAGGGAACACCCCCCATTTAGCCCTGCATTTTCCACCGCCCCTCCTTCAGTGAATACTGTCCCCGACCAACTTAACCATTTGCACCTTCTGCCCTACAAGCTCCTGATCCCTCCATTTTGTTCTCCATTACCTGAGCCCCTTCCTCTTTCGACCTAAATGAGGAACCGTGCAACTAGAAGAGAAGAAGCCACACCAAGGATCCAGTAATCCAGTGTACCTCTTCTTATGCAGTGCTGTTGTTTTTGACACAGGAATCTTTGATTTTAACTGAAAATGGACCATTTGGGTTCCACCAGGGGTAGCAGCAGCGACCCCTGGTGACTCCCCTGCAACCTCCAAAACTACCCCTGCGAACGCTAGTTAAGGAATACAGCAGCAGCATGGAATAAAAATAAAGCACATTCTTAGAGCCCTCTGCTTTTTTTGAAATCCCTGTTGTTGTGGTCTTGGTGGATCTTTTGCCAAGCTGGGCAGAGTTCAAGATATTACGTGAAGCCACAGGAGAGGCTATAGTGGAATTTTTACAGGGGGTCTTCAAATGGGAAGGCCTTCCGGATACTTTGTTGACTGATAATGGGAGGCAGTTCGCCGGCGGTTACTTTGCAGAGTACGTGAAGTGTTGTAGCATTGGGCATACAAGGACGGATGTCTATCACCCAGAGAGTAATGGGCTTGTTAAGCGACTTCAATTCAGCACTCCAACTAAGTCAATGCCAAGTCTGGGATGCCCAAGGCAAGCCCTTATTTATATATTTTTATGACAAGTTCATAGATCTGGATGATAAACCCTTGTATGATGCCCCTCTCTTTGAATCCCCCTGACCTCACTGAGCCAAGAAGTAGGTTTGTTTTGCAAATTAAAAGATTTATTGAAAAATTAAACAAGATATATATCACACTTTTATAAATAAATTAATATTTGATAGCACACTTATGAATATGACAATGATCAACAATGGATAATATTACACTAGCACACTTTTTTAATTACTTAGGAGTTGGTATAGAGAGGATAAAGTAGCTGAGAATGCTTTTATGGTTTCAAGGAAATGCAATGATAGAAAATAATGCAGCACAGAAATAACTCAGATGGTTTCCGCAAGAGATAATATGATCACTTTTTCTTTTAACAATTCACTCCCCCCTATGCAATATAAGGAGATGGAAGGAGAGCACACAATTATCAGGAATACAATTAAATGCAATACCAATTAAGTTCCCCCCTAGCAAGCTTGGAGCAACCGGTATGCTTTTCAAACATGGCGAAATACTTTTAATGTGATTTACAATGAAGTGAAAATATGCTAAAAATGATTTTTATTCCCTATAGGTGATTCAGGGTAGGTGAAAGCTACTTAAGATTGGTTCAGGTCAACACTATCAGTGATTCATGAGGGATTATCAGGTTGAAAACGGACTTCAGCAGTTGCAAGCAAAAGACAGCGATTTTGACAGGTGGAGAAATTTGATTCAAATTGCAATTCGCTGCACTTTTTCCGAGTGCGTCGAGTGCGATTACGGAAAAACTATAGAAAGAGGTAGATTTTCAGAAATGAAATAATGATTCAGAATGACAAATGACACTTTCACAGGTTTGAAATCACAGAATGGACACACGATTTCTATGATGCAGTTTTAAATAGGTGGAAATGGTTTGAATTAGATTATTTTTAAACTAAGAGATTGGTTTGCACAGCTCTGTCTGGATACTCACTCCTAATTTTGGAAGGAATGGGCCTCGTCATAGATCTGGTCAACAGGTTTAGCTGCGGTTCTCTCTGCTCTGCTGGTCTGGATCTCTGGTTCTAGCAAAGGTTCTGGCACTGCACAGCGGTCTGTTCTGGGTCTGGTCTTCTATCGGCACTGCACGGCGGTCTGGATACAGCTCTGCTTTCTGGGTTCTGGCACAGGGTTCTAGCCAGATTCAAACAGCTGGCCCGGCTGTTGAATAGTTTGTTTAGGTGGCTGGATTCTGAGGCCTGCTGAGAAGGATTCAGCTTTTGGACTAGGCCTCTCTGCTGCAAGTTCGGAAGTCTGGATTCTAAGTTCTGGTTCTGGAGTCTTCTGGATATTGTCTGGTCCAGCAAAGTGCTTTGCAAGAAATCAGTTTGAAGTGGAAAGTGAATGTCTCTACCTGGGTCTCAGTGGCTCTTTTTATGTCTTTTGAAAGTGGGTGGGAAGGCTGACTTTCTATGCCCAACCCTCTATAGATCCTGATAGGTTAGCAGATTTTCTGTGCTCTCACTGGAGAACAGAGTTGTGAGTCATCCAGTGTCATTTTTATGGCATACAGAAAGAACACTCCCCTTGTCACTTTGCACACAAATCTATTTTTGATCCAAATGCGTATTTATCTATGTACAATTGTTCTAATATTATATGTCCAGTTAACATATTTTCTGTAGCACCAAACCATCCGATCCCTGTCTTTGTAAGATGTTGTATCCACTTATAAAAGAATTGTGCCCTTTTCATCCAGAACACAACCTCTAAACATTTCCAGAATTTACACAAATGTGCGCAAGAAATATGGGCATCAGATGATGAAGTGTCAGATACTTGGAGTCTTCTGGATATTGTCTGGTCCAGCAAAGTGCTTCGCAAGAAATCAGTTTGAAGTGGAAAGTGAATGTCTCTACCTGGGTCTCAGTGGCTCTTTTTATGTCTTTTGAAAGTGGGTGGGAAGGCTGACTTTCTATGCCCAACCCTCTAAAGATCCTGATAGGTTAGCAGATTCTCTGTGCTCTCACTGGAGAACAGAGTTGTGAGTCATCCAGTGTCATTTTTATGGGATACAGAAAGAACACTCCCCTTGTCACTTTGCACACAAATCTATTTTTGATCCAAATGCATATTTATCTATGTACAATTGTTCTAATATTATATGTCCAGTTAACATATTTTCTGTAGCACCAAACCATCCGATCCCTGTCTTTGTAAGATGTTGTATCCACTTATAACAGAATTCTGCCCTTTTCATCCAGAACACAACCTCTAAACATTTCCAGAATTTACACAAATGTGCGCAAGAAATATGGGCATCAGATGATGAAGTGTCAGATACTTGGAGTAACACCCTATTTTCCGCTACTACTCCCCAGAACATACCACAGAGTCCTAACACCTCTTAAAATGTGCACAGAAAAATCACATGAATAATGATATTATTTACATAATTTTGACACTTCCGTACTATGAATTATCCATCTTTCTAAAATTATGCTCTGGCCCAGAGGGGTGTGGTTTCCCAAAGCACATGGGGAATTTCTGGTTTGTCCACTTCCTCCAAGCTCAGCTGGCTCACAGAGGCAGCACCCCTCCCATTTCCTTCCAAGAGGAAGCCATTTACGACCCCCTGATTTAGCATTTGCCTAAGCCAAGGAAAGTTAATTGTTCTGTTTCATGCAGTCTCAGGTACCCCTCCCCTAATATAATCAGAGAGGTGTAATCTCCTTTTGGTGGGGACAGGAGAAGACAGGCCAAGCCTGTGAATGCAGTTGCTGGGCAAGTTTCAACTCCTGTCGGGGGTAGTTGCCGGGCAGAATTCAATCCCTTTAAGCCAGGCTTCAGCCAAATATCACTTTTGTTCCAGTTTTTCTTCATTCAAATCAAACTTATAATTTTGACACATGCAGCTAGAACACTGATTCTAAGTTCAAAACTATGACATTTAAACAGTTGCAACCTATGTGACACTCCAAAGTAAATCACTCATTTATTTTAAACATTTTGATTTTAGTGGCTTTAAGTCCAATTTCACTTAAGCTGCTGACATCCACAGCTCAGCCAGTTTTGTTATGAACATTATTTTAGGCTCTTCATCTTTCCAGATTTTGTATGCACACCAGACTTCATTCTACCAGATGTCGGCTGGTGTTCAGTAAGATTTTTGAATATCTTGCAATGTTTGAAATAGGCATTTTGAGCTTGCATTTCAGAGAAACAAATGTGATTTCAAAGCGCTTTTTGAGCTAACAGGCACTGCTGTTTTTCCTTTGGCACCACGTTTCACTCATGGCGCTTCTGGCCCATCACGCTCGCACTGGTGGGTGGCAGGTCAGGCGACCATTTTGGTGTGCGCAAAACTGCACTGTTTTCCTGGATTCTGGCGCAAATGTGGGCTTTTCGGCCATCTTGGATTTTCTAAGCCCACAGCACCAAATGTGGTAGCATAATAATTCAAACGTGGTTCAAGACACCTGACAGGCTGGTCGAGAGAGTGAATAAATGTATCATGAGGTAATAAGAATGGCAGGAATGTGTGGTCAGCATATGAAGGTGGCAATGCAAGTGATGTTGCATGCTCTCCGTATGGTGACCCATGCTGCCCCAAGGATGTGCTTGTTCGTGTTAATGAGGGAAAGGAAAGGAAACACCACGGTAACTCCTCCATGGTTGGGGAGAGCGAGAGAGATTGATTGTGTAGTGGATGTATGGACAAATAAATCAGAAAAAGGATAAGTTTGTACAGAGCCAGAATGAGAAGAGGGGTAAGCATGTGATGAAAGTTCACAGAGGTGGTTGGGTTGATATAAAGAAGGAAAAAGCGAAAAGGAAGGGGGATCCTTTGTATACGCAGGTGCCATGCATGCCATACACATCTCTCACCCATGCAGGTGAGAGATGTGTTGAGGGGAGCTGTAAGTGAGAGTGGAGGACAGGTGTGGAATTTGGAAAGAGTGGTACTGATTATAAGAAGGATTTCAAATAAAACATAGATTGAGGAATGGGAGATGTGTTGTATTGCAACTCCATGGTGATTTTGAATGAGTGGAATGTTTGGGGTTTAATGTGTTCTGTTGGGGGTCAGTTGAGCTGATCTTTGGAAGTAGGAGGGTGTTGAAGGCTGGCAGTCACCGCAAGGCATCTTAACTTGGCCGTGTGAAAAATAAATTCAAGTTCAGTAACCTACCTGGAGGTCTTGTGGTGTCTTCATTTCAATTTCCAACACCATTTAATTAGTCTCTCTTCACTACCTCCATCTTTGCACACAACTGCTGCCTATGTCACTTCTCCTGTAGCTATGTATTGATTTTAAAAAGTATTTATCTTTTAAAATGTAATTTGTTTGTACTGATTTATAACTTTATATGTATCTATCATGTAAGGCTTTCTATGATCACCCTATTTTGTTCGGGGACATTTATTTTTAATGCAGGTAACACCCCCCATTTAGCCCTGCATTTTCCACCGCCCATCCTTCAGCGAATACTGTCCCGTACCAACTTAACTATTTTCACCTGCTGCCCTACAAGATCCTGATCCCTCCATTTTGTTCTCCAGTACCTGAGTCCCTTCCTCTTTAGACCTAAATGAGGAACCGTTTAACTGGAAGAGAAGAAGCCACACAAAGGATCCAGTAACACAGTTTACCTCTTCTTAAGCAGTGATGTTATTTTTGACACAAGAATCTTTGATTTTAACTGAACATGGACCATTTGGGTTCCGCCAGGGGTAGCAGCGGCAACCCCTAGTGACTCCCCCGCAACCTCTCTAACTGCCCCTGTGAAACCTAGTGAAGGACTACAGCAGCAGTGTGGAATACAAATAAAGCACATTCTTAGAGCCCTGCCCTTTTTTGGAGATCCCTGTGAAGATTTGATTTCTCTAATGTGCTGTAGTCACAAATGATCAATTGAAGATTATTGTTTGTGTATATACTCCAGACAGACTGGATGCCCAAGATGCAGCGTTTCTTATCTTGCTTGTTTTACCTTTCTGAGGCCTATCATTTTGGGCAAAATACTACATGTTTTGATGTTACTGTAGCCTAGATTCTCCCAGATCCTTGTAAAATAGTTGGTATTATGTCATACCTTTATGTATAGCACATCATGTCTGGCTCCTGATTTCTCCTGTTTCTAAGCGCTGTAGAAATAGGTGTTATTACTATGAAATGTAATGGCCCTTAATGCATTAACCTGAGAATGATGAAGGGCTAAGTCATCCCTGCTGAAATGTGAACTTGGAAAGTGCAGGCTGGCATGTGTTAGGGTTGATTTTTAAACTCGCGGAGTTATCCAATTGCGACACAATATGCTGTTTAATCAATTGTGCAGTTAAAAAGAAACATTTATGAGGCTAGCAACCCTCCACACTCTCAAGTGCTTTTAAAAAAATATATAGCACTACTTTTATCAGGTTTACTAATGGGCCATGACATATCCCTCCTGCTTCTAAGCACTGTTGTAATGCTAGTTATGTTAATAGGAAATGTAACCCACATAACCAATGCACATTTATGGAGAAACAGCTAGTAAGATAGCTCAGTGAGATAAGTGCTCTCTGCTGGGTTCTATGCGTGTTCTGCAGGGCAAAGGTTTTAATCCTAGCAAGGTCTACTTAACCATATATGCCATTGACCACATAGCTCAGACATGTATGGTTAACAGCATATATGATCAGCGGCAAACATGAGTACAATGCTGCGTTGTCAGCCTCTTAACCCACCTGATAATGATCCATGTACGGATAGAAACATGTTGAGGATCATGGGTTTCCTTTTGTTTGTTGTGAACATTTGGTTTAAAATGTTATTGATGGACATTGGACCTCATTACATGGTAGGCAGTAAGGTATTACCGGCACCGGTAAGGGCATCGGTGCCGGTAATCCCTTACCGCCCTACTACGAGGTCCCTTAGCGGGTCCCTTCCTTAACGCCAGGTCTGACCTGGTGTTAAGGACGGGACCTGTTAAGGGACTTCAGAGCTAATAACGGTACCGCAAATTGCAGTACCGTTATTAGCTACTTTCCCATTCCCATTGAGCCCTATGGGGGCTCAAATGGGAATGGGGAATGGTTCCCGGAATGAGGACATACCGGGTCCTCCAAGGTCGGAATGATCCGGTAAGTCCCTATTCCGGGAACACGGACCCGGAATGCGGTAAGGGGGTAGCCATGGCGCTAACAGCGCCATGGCTACCGCCTACCGTGTAATGAGGCCCATTGTCTCTATAAACTTGACATTATGATGAAAGTCTTTCTGTGATAAAAAGAAGAAATAAAGGGTTCTTTTTTACTTCATACAATGTGTGGGGTTTTGTGTCAGTTGTCTTTTCCTCCGACTTTATCCCTTACCAGGTGTATTACGCATTAACTGATATTGGGTGGCATTACTTAACATTTAGGGATGTGCTTGGCATATGAGAGAAGCACCTGGATATATAATGCTGTAACTTACATATTTTGACCATACCTAGGCTGTAAGAATATAACAGACGTGAAACGGCAGTATCCAGAAAGGCTACCATAGCCATACTGTATTATGGCAGCATCTGGGAATGTGGGGCTTTACTTGTCACATGATTACTAGACCTGACATGTGCATCAATAAAGGGGTTAACGTTATGATATGGCATTTATAATGCCATATGATATAGCATTTATAACGCACCTATACACAAGTGTTTAAAGGCGTAATGACAATTGGCAATAAATTGTTATTTGAGACTTTAGTGGCATATGCATGGCAGTGTCCCTGGCCTATGTTGGGATTACTGGGTCTACCGCTGTCATAACATGACACCCCCCCCATGGCATAGTAAGGCAGCAACCGAGTTAAGAATTGGTTGGTATCTAAAAAAGTCTTACATCTGCTTTTATACCAGTTTGGTATTTTATTAAATATAAGCTTGTGTGTGTTTTCTACACCGTCAGTCACTTCAGGCGATATCATAAATATCATGTCCTGTCATTTCATGTGATGCCATCGAGTTCAAAGGTCCTATGACATTGCTTGCTGTGGGGTTATTGGGTGTGTGATGTCACTTCCACTACCTCTGGCATTTTGGTGAATGGACGTCCTTCCCGCTGCAATTCTGCATTGCGACAAGTCATGTTTCAGAATGAAAATATTGTGCAATATAATATAGACATGGTCCTTTTAAACGTACTTGTCCCGTTCATGCTCCATGCAAATCGGATTAGAATAAGTGGTGATAAATGTGGTTACCGCAATTTTTTCCGATCCGCCCAATTTTGTCATATGTGTAAGGTGAAGTTTGGGAATGCGACAGCCATACTATGCCCGTCTGCTGTCCCGCTCCACCATAGAAATGTGGCAGCATTACCACCAGAATGCATTGGTTGCCTATGGAATCCGCCTGGAATTACCGCCTGGGAAAATGAGACCAATTCCCTAGTAATCCTTTGCAAAAGCCTCACACTATCATTAATTCCAGGAGACATTTAACCACCAACGTAGTGAAAAAGTGAAGAATAAAGGCGATTTCCCCGTGTACAATTTAATTTTATATTAAACATGACCCTGCCAATGCGTTCTTATCGCCTCTACTCTTAGACCTCTTCTCTCTTCACTTCTCCTTTATTTCTAATTTCAGATTTGTATCCAAAGTGTGTACGGATAACAAACTGGTGTTTCCTCGTTTACATACAAATATTCTTCCTGTTTTTCTGCAATGAACCCTATATTCCAGGCTTTGCATTCATCCCAAATAATGACTATTTAGTGCACAACACAACCAAAGGGCCTCTTGAGTAATAGGTGATAATAGAACCCACCCTAGTGGTACTTATACTATCAACTTCCGCTGGATGAAAGGCTGAGGTGAACACTGTGCACTGCAGGCCTGAGCTGGGTCCCGGAGCTTTGGATTAAAGCACATTTTCGCTAACATGTGGACTCCCGCTCTTCTCTTTATCTTGAGTGTCCTGATCATAGGCCCTCATTCCAAGTTTGGAGGTAATCATGGCGCTATTTGTGCCATGTCTACCTCCAATACCGGTACCTAGTCCGCTGTGGTTCAATGGGGACTCACCGGTCTATTCCGACCTTTGCGGGACCGGTAAATCCCCATTGAAAAAGCCATTCCCCATTCCCATTTCAGCCCCCGTAGGCCTCAATGGGAAGGGGGAAGGCACTAATAACGGTACCGCAAATTGCGGTACCGTTATTAGCTCTGAAGTCCCTTAACGGGCCCCGTCCATAAGGAAGGGACCTGCTAAGGAACCTCGGAATAGGGCGCAAAGGGATTACCGGCACTGATGTCCTTAACGGTGCCCGGTATCCCTTTGCGCCCAACTCATGAATGAGGGCCATAGTCTGTTATATTTGGAAACCTACAAAACTCTGTGATCTCCTTAAACGTCCATACACTGTGCATATTTCCACATGTTTTGACATGTTTTGTCTGGAGTCCCTATATTCTCCCTTTCACGTATTATTCCTTGCGCATCACTGTTAAAAGCCTTCATGCCTTCACACCTTATTATCTCTGAGGTTTATATCAGCACTACGTCTTGATCTGTACTCCTCTTCTCCCACATTTTCTCTTACCCTCTTGTATGATATGATATGATTTGTTATTTATAACACACTTAATACCCATAGGTTTCTAAGCACGGAACAAGGGATCGAAGCTGTGGTGCTCTGTGTCGTTTTGCTTCCAAGGCGAGCATGTTGCCCCTGAGCTATCCTCCCGAGTTTACTAATGTACTAACTGTTTGGTTTTTTAATGCTTTGAAGTGATACAAGATACGTTTGCACTGTAAAAAATAGACCAATGAGAAGACACAATACCTCCCAATCACCAAGTATTAGGCATACTTTTTACTCGCTTGCCAGGCCTGAGTTTCGACATGTTTCAATACCTCTTGTCTTTTTGGCCCAATATGTACAATTCTGTTCTTTTGCCATGTCATGTCAGTTGCTTGTACGCTATAGGGCCTCTAATAAAAAATGTCCTCTGTTCTAGAGGCAGGCAATGAAGAATGTGAAGCCCCCAGGGGGACATAGACTCTCTTGCCATGGAATCCCCATGGGCAGCAGACAGATCTGGAGGGGAATTGTTGCTTAGAGGGGAAAACCTTGGGAAGACAGGAACTCTGATGAATCAGGTGGCTCCGACATTGTCCCTGTCTGGGATCTAAGCTACTCTGAGGCTGAGAAGATGTAATTCATACCACATTCCTATCGGGTGAGCCAGGTTTCAGTTTTTGGACTGAGTTCATTTCTGTTGATTAACATTGGACTTGGCAGCACAATTGGCTGCTCTGAAAAGAAAGAAGCTAGATTACATTTGAGGAGAAAAGGCCAGAAGGGCCATGAACATTCCTTATAGTTCCCTCCAAGTGGAAGAGTTCTATATTCCAGAATGAACATTTAACCATCAACAGCCTATGGATTCAGGGGAGCCCACCAACCCCATAGGTGTGCATCTGCTGTGATACTCACAGATTATGGGAGAGCGAGCTACATTTACTTGAGCAGATGGGCATTGTTTACTCACCCAATGAGATGGTCATGCCCATAAAAGACAGCAAACCATCTAGAGGCAACTAACGATGGACTAGGGTAGAAGTTCCTGGAGGAGAGCTTCAAGGTGATTCCATAACTTCAGATCTCAAACCACAGGAATGAGGACTTAGCCAGAGAGAGAACTGAACTCTATCTCAATAAGCCTTGAGACTCTGGGTAGCAGTCAGATGAAATTGGGATTGATTAATGACCCAAGCATGAGGGGATTGGCATTTTTGAGTCCACTTGGTGTGAACCTGGGCTAGGAGGATATGCTAGGCATGGCTCATACAGTATTCAGATATGGGTGAATCGTAATGCCTTTCCCATGAAGAAGAGCCACGAGAGGAGTGAGGATGTTTGTGAACACTCGTAGGACTGGCTTCATGCAAACAGTCATATCTGGAACTGGTCATGCTAGATGTTGAGAACAAAATGAAGGGCCTACCTGTGAGCTTTGGCTATGTGTATATGGAAATAGGAAATTGTAAATGCACTGAGGCAATACACTCTCCTCTTGAAAAGACTGTGGGAATGTATTTGGGTGGCTCCATATTGAACATTCACACACAGGTGGTCTGGCATCCTATAAGCTAGGAAAAGTGTCCCAGAAACCTTTCATACCAGGCACAGACAAATATAAGCTCAAACCTCCTTGCGCAGTAGCAACCAGGAAAATGGTGGATTTCTTCAAATGATCATGCACACCGTGGTGGAGGACTTACGCCTTGAAAGCCATGCTTTCTTGAGGAGGGACAGCCACCTGCAGGACTGTCGCCATAGGCCAGCAGATAGTCAGGACTGCTGCATTGGAGGAAAACTGCTGCCCATGTCATTAACAATCTGTTTACCAACCTAGCCTTCACTCAACATATTAAGAAACCTACACACTCCAAGGTTAGAATCCTCGATTGGATAGCTGACCTTAACTGTGAAATTAATGTGGAATCATACCACCATCCAATTACCTTCAACATCCCAGCTAAAACTATTAGTACTACTGCAGACGTCGCACCTGCAATTTCCACTAGGAATAAGCGCAACTGCGACATAACTTGTGAAAAACTCCTCCCTCTTATCCTACCGGTTCTCAACAAACAGGCACTCTCATGTACTGACCCAACTGTCCTGGACAACACCTTCAATCAGACTATGCTAAAAGCCCTTGACCACATTGCCCCCCCTAAACTGAGAAAACCTAACCCTCGAGCTCACCTAAACTCCTTGTTTACACCCCAGCTTAGAACCCTACGTAAAGAAAAACGAAACTCTGAAGTGCGCTGGAAAAGTAACCCCTCAGAAACCAATAAAGCCAGCATTATTCTTGCAACTCTAAATTACAAGGAAGCCATACTCCAGGCGAAAAAAGACACCTACGACAAACGCATTGAACTAGCCAAATCCAATACCAAAGAGCTGTTTAGAATACTGAAAGAATTGGAATCCCCTGTCACGGTACCTGACACTTGCACCAAAGATAGCAACTGGTGCACTAATATTCAAAACGCATTCCTTGGGATGATAGCCTCTCTCCAAGCCAAAATCAATGACAAAAAAAATAGTTTACAATTCAACCCGCTACCTAACATTCACTGGACTAAAAACAACCCTAGCCTTGACTCGTTGAAACCATTCAGCTTTTCACCCTATCCATTACTGAAGTTGAAAATATTATCAACAGCCTCAGCCTTAAACCCTCTAACTCCCAGGGGGACTCATGCCGTGTACCTATCATTAAGGAGGCCTCCCATGATCTAGCTCAGTTCATTACCACTCTTATTAACTCATCCTTCAGCACTGGGATTGTACCCCACAATTTGAAGGATGCTTGGGTTATCCCGCTCCTAAAAAAAACAACACTGGATGCTAACATACCAACTAACTACAGGCCCATCACTATGGTGCCTTTTCTACTAAAAATCCTTGATCGAGCTGCTTACTTACAGATTCAAGAATACCTTGAATCTAAAAAACTCCTGGGACTGAGGCAACCCCGGTTTCGACCCTGGCACGGTACTGAAACTGCCTTTATTGATCTTAAAACTCAGATCGAAGACCTGAAGACTACTTTTACTTGACCTCTCTGAAGCATTTGATCTTGTAAATCACCAAATACTGTGTCGATACCCTAAACTAGCTGCCCACTTATCGGATAAAGCAACGGCCTGAATCAGCTCATTTCTGGATAAAAGATCCATGCAGGTTTTTTCCCCCTTGGCCATACCCTCACCAGTCACCTGCGGGGTACCGCAAGGATCGTGTGTCTCCCCTACTTTGTACAATGGGTTTACAAAGCCATTATTCTATATTCTGGACTATCTGGGTGTCACATACACTAATTATGCTGACGACACCCAGATACTCATCCCTATCACAGGAGATTACACAACTGACTCTCTTGCTGTTAACTCCATCTACCAAGTCATCCAAGCCTGGATGGTGCAGCACGGACTCTATTTGAATGACGAAAAGACAAAGCTCCTCATCCTCGGTTCTCACCAAAGACTCAACAAACTAGACCCTTTGTTTAATTCCTTCACCATTGATGGCAACACTATCAAGGTCTCCAAGGATACTGAAACATTAGGTATTTATATTGATTCCACTCTATCCTTGGCCAGACAAACTATTGCAGTCTCTTCCTCAGCTGCTTACACCTGCAAGCTGATCACAGCCAGTCGTCCTTTCTTATCTCCTGCCAACTGTAAATAGGTAACTGCTTATCCTGTACTTTCTGTGTATGTATATAGCTGTAACTTACTGTAATGATCTGTCTATTTTTTACCATGTTGTAACCTAAGTGATGCGCCCGGATGCCCTTGGGCCTGGTGGGCTTTATAAATAAAACAAATACAAATACAAATACAAAAGGAAATGGAGGGCCAGGTCTATTTTGGAGCAAGACTCTACATCCATGGCTAACCTAATATGTGAACACTGCAGCAGGATTAGGAACAGAGGCCTGTCTGCACCTTTTGTGCAACATTTTCTGGAAACAAACATGGACCAGACAACTTTAATTTGATAGTGTTAGACTAGTTGATATCTGATCTCCACAATTTTCCTATGGCGTCTCGTCTATTTAGGCTTCAGCAAAAGTGGATTCATAGACCCATGAGCTTGACCTCAGCAAAGGGCTTCAGTGGTCTGCTTCAACAAATTAAACACACCAGTATGCAAAGCCATGTGAAACAGTATTCAACAATGGTAGTGTCTCCATGCCGGGTGTGTAATTTACCTTGTACATTACATTTTAGAACTACTGTACGCAATGTATTAATGGGTGTTGGCTTTACAGACAGAATTAAAAAATGGTGTCTTTGAACGCACAAGGTTTTGCGCTGCCTCCTATAGTGTGCAAAGCTCCAGTGAACACTTAAGCGCCTGCATCCCATGACATTGGACGTCCACAGTATTCAAATCTTTCACGGCGGTGACACTCTTGCATACATAGAACTTCGGGTGATTAAGCACCTGCACCTGTGTTTGCAGGTATAACATTTGTATGTATGCCCGTGGCAAGCGTCTTTAGGCAGAATGTGCGATAGTCATTGTTTCACCCCAATATACTGGTGATTGTTCTCCGACTTTTTCCATGTTCGCTGTTTCACAGCACCATTGGTGACTGGCAGCAAACTGTGATGGAGTCACGTGAGCAATCACATGAGCGCGACAGCATTGTTCGCCTACACGCATGCATTTTAATTTAGGGGCGGACCGGCTCTCGGCAGGTTGCGCCGGGAACCGTAAGAGGCAGACCTGTGTCCTGCATATGATTCAAGGTACGGGAGGGCAGGGCCTGATCACAAAGGTTCTGGGGTGCAGATTAAAGGCTATCACACTGGTCACGAGGACGCCACTGGGCAGGGGGGCATAATCCAATGCCAATATCAGCAGCCACTGTATCTTCCCGACGCCTGCCAGGAGCGTTACCCGTGCGGAGAAGATCCGACTGCCATTTTGTGTTGTTGATGGTTGCGGCCCCACACGTGGAGTGCTCGTGTGCCATCCGCTTCAATTTCTGGAGCCTTCCAGGGCTAGACCTCGCCAGGGAACCACAGGAAGCACCAGGAGGGGTCTGTGAGGCTCTCATGACTCAAACAAAAAAAATGCAAACAAAATAATTTATTTTTTTGGCTAAGAAAGACACTTTTTGTCAAAAGCAAACAGTGCATGCATAGTGGAACTGGAACTGTATAATGCACAGTGGAATGGTATATGTCTGTGTCTCTAGTACAGAGAAATATTTTCTTCTCCTCTGTGTCACTGATGCCAAGGGAGAGGGCATCCTATGCTGTGTCTGCCTGCTACTTCTACATCAGTGCCCACTGTGACCCCAAGGGTCCATCACGTCAGCGGATTTACGGCCTTCACGAAGGTGATAGGTGCCTGTGCGGTCTGTGGTCATGAGTGACCCTGCAGTGAACGTTCAAGGGGTGGGGCCACCACCGCAAGTCAGGAGAGTGCCCAGGCAAGAAGGCACGCTGGCCCCCATGCCAGAATTTGACATGTCAGGCCCACCTTCCAAATTGGGCCCAAGATGGCTGTTGTGGGTCAAGCAGCTAGAGATGTATTTTAAGGCCACGGGAGAGACGGAAGATGAAGCAAAGGTGGCAACGCTGCTATATGCTGCGGGATCCTAGGTACACTGCATCTTCGAGTCTCTAAACCCCACTGCTGACTCATATCAGGCGGTGAAGGATGCACTCAAGGAACATTTCCTACCTCTTGTGAACCAAGACTTTGAACGCTTTGTATTGTGTAATGAAAAGCAACGCAAAGACGAGTCATTGGAGCAGTTATGTGGACGGCTATATCACCAGTCCACCACATGTCACTGGGAGAATGAAGAGGGGAGGGTCCAAAACCAGATTCTACAAGGTTATAGCTCGGGGAAGCTATGTCGACAGGTAGTCCGGGAACTGGGGCTTATGCTGACTCAAATTCTTGACATGGGGAGGTCCTATGAACTGGCCGACAGCTGAGCCACCAAAATGGACGCTGCAGTCAAATCAGTGCAGAGTGAGGAGGTATGTGCACTAGGACGGACAACGAACGCCAGTCCGTCACGTCCCCGGTGACCCGAGAAGGGGACTGACGCATCGCAGCCCTGTTCAAAGTGCGGATACAATCTCTCACACTCCAGTGACTGTCCAGCAAAAGGGAGAGTGTGCGGACACTGCGGGACTGCAGGACACTTTGCCAGAATGTGCCTGGCTGCTGCCCCAACTATGATTCCCAGAGGCCCTAGTAGAGCGATCAGTACAGGGCTGCGCAAACAGAGAAATGTAGCAATGGTGGAAAAGGAGCTCCAAGAACTGGACATTGCTGAAGAAGAGGAGTAGGATGAAGAGGTGTTCTTCATATCGAGCATTGACTCAAAAAAAAGAAAAGGAGACAGCCCACATGTGTGGGGAAGATTTACGAGACTCCGACTCGAGTACTGATTGACACAGGCGCATCAGTATGCGTACTGGCGACACAGCATTATGAGTCACTCCCTGGACCACCAGCGTTGGGAGAAACACGGGCAAAAATGTACTCATTTGGAGGGGCCCGTCCACATCCGCTCTGTAGCCCAAGTCACTAATGCCAACAACAACATCAGAGCAAGATTCTTTGTGACGGATGTCAGGCCCCACTCACTCCTGAGTTGTGCTGCATCTGAGGCATTAGACATTGTACACTTTGCGCTCTCAGTGTAGAAGCAGACATCAAAGACCTGGTCAACAAGTTTGCTTACATCTTTCGAGGAGTTGGGAAGTTAAAAGGGGAACCCATCAAGCTGCACATTGATGTTGTGTGCCCAACGGCACTGAAACACAGGCGCATACCCTTCCAACTACGAGCGCAAGTGGAAAGAGAGATGCAAAGTCTAGTGGACTCAGACATTGTTCAAAGAATAGATGGCCCGACCCGTGGGTATCCCCCATTGTAGTTGCGGCTAAACCCAAGCAGCCTGGCTCAGTACGCATCTGCGTGGACATGAGGTTCCCCAACCTCGCCATAAAATGGGAACGTCACCTCATGCCAACACTAGATGATGTGGTGGGTGAGTTGCAGGAAGCCTGGGTATTTTCCTAGCTCGATTTGCGTTCCGGATACCACAAACTTGATTTGCACCCAGACTCACTCTATATGACCACGTTTACAACATACAACGGACTGTAATAGTACAAACACCTAAGCTTTGGGGTCTCCTCAGCAGCGGAGGTGTTCCAAAATGTCATCAGGGACGCCCTTGCTGGCTTGGACGGTGTAATCAATGTGAGTGACGATATATTGGTGTATGCAGCATCAGAAACGCCCATTTGGAGAAGGAACTAGAAAGGATCAGAGTCTTAAGTTTGACTCTACATCGCGAGAAATGTGAATTTCTCAAAGGCAGTATAGAGTTCTTTGGCTTCAATTTTCACTCCAAGGGAATATCCCCTGACCCACAGAAGGGGAAAGACATTCGAGATGCAAAGCCACCAGAGAATGCCTCTGAGGTGAGAAGCTTCCTCGGCATGGTAACGTACTGTGGGAGGTTCATTCAAAACATGTCTTCTCTCTCGGAACCTCTCCAGGCACTTAATAAGAAAGACGCTGCATGGATCTGGTCGGACACCGAGCAGGCGGCGTTCTACACCATAAAGGCCGCTCTCACAGGAGATGAGATTATGGCATTCTTTGAACCTGGGAGAGAGTCTGAGCTGGTCGTGAATGCCAGCACTGTGGGGCTGGGAGGAGTGCTACTTCAACCTGATCTCCAGGGACAAGTGAAACCCATCGCATATGCCAGCAAGGCGTTGACGGAGACCAAACAGAGATACTCCCAAATTGAGAGGGAGGTGCTGACCATACTCTGGGGCTGTCACCACTTTTGCATCTATATTCTGGGGAAACCTGTGTCTGTTATCACCGACCACAAACCCCTCATCCCTATCCTGACAGGATCCTCTTCCAAACCCCCACGAGAATAGAGAGATGGATGTTAGCTCTCATGGTGCATGAGGTGAAACTGAAGTACAGACCAGGAACCCACAACCTGGCAGACTACCTGTCACGTCACCCTAGGAGTGGCATTGATCAAGAGGTGAGATCAGTAGGGGAATGTGAGGAATATGCTTGCCAAGTAGTAGACAAAGCCATTCCAGTAGCCCTGACACTAGAAGAGGTGGCTGAAGCCACACGCGCAGGCGAATGCTTCCAACTCATTCAGGACACTGTGGACAGCGGTGACTGGAGGTCAGCTCTATCAGACATGTCCCGCAAAGATAAAGTCACTCAACGCGAGATTCAGCTACTGTGGTGAGTCCGACACAAGCTATCAAGGTCAGATGAAGGCTTGTTATTTCGAGGGAGACAAATTGTAATGCTGAGGAAGCTGATCGAGTGAGTGACTGAATTAGCCCACTGTGGCCACCAGGGCACCGCAAAGGCCAAGGCCACATTGAGATCGAAGGTGTGGTTCCTGGGGCTGGAGGAAAGGGTTGATGACTATGTAAGCAAGTGCATTTGGTGCCAGGCGGCCGACCCCATCAACAAAGAGCGTGCATTGAGTCGATGGAACAAAGCAACAGCCTGTGGGACACAGTACATGCTGACTTTGGATTAACGGGGAGGGGGATGTACTTTTTGGTGCTTATCGACCAATGGTCATGCTATCCAGAGGTGTAACTTGTCGAATCCACGTCCTGCGAAGAAACCATACAGGCAATGAAAAAGATATTCGCAACCAATGGACTTCCTCGAGTCATATGCTCAGACAATGGGATAAGTGGCTATGGCATTATGCGCTGAAAGGTGACCACAGGCTGGCCAAGCGCCAATGGAGAGGCGGAACTGTTCATGCGCACACTCACCAAAATATTCCGAACCTCACAAGGGCAAGGAGGGGAATTGAATAGAAACCTATATCAGTTCCTCTGAAAGTATCGGTCGACCCCACCACCAATCTACCGAGGAATCCCCTCAGAGGCTTTGTTTAACAGGTGCCCATGAGGGATGATTCCCGAGACAGACGGCTGACCACCAGGTTTCATTGATAACCAGAAAACACTGGAGGACAGACAGTGGCACAATAAGAAGGAGAACGCTAGGCGTGGGCTTAAGCCCCTAAACATAGAAGTATGGGACACAGTTCTGGTGAGGAACAGACACTCGGAACAAAGTTATCTCTCAACTACGAGCCTATGACCATGGGAGTCACACATGTAAAAGGGTCCATGTTAACGGCAGACGACCAGAGGGGGATGGTAACCAGGAACTCGTTTTTCTTCAGGAAGATTGCAGGAAAGGAACAACAGCATGAGCCGGCAGTCAGGATGTCCCCGGCCCGAACGAGACAAAGGGGGCCCACTCTGGAACCAGGAGGACACAGCCCAGAGAGTGAAAGAAGTGAAGTGAGATATCACCGCCGAGAGGGTGGGAAGTGTCCGGCCAGGTTCCAGGACTACATGCACTCGTCCATTCCACGCACTCGTCCATTTCACGCATTCGTCCACTCCAGGCACTCATCCACTCCACTCACTCATCCGCTCCACCCACTCGTCCGCTCCACGCACTCGTCCGTTCTATGCACACATCCGCTGACGCACTCGTCCGCTCTACACACTGGCCTGCTCTATGCACTTGCCCGCTTCACGCACTCACCCGCTTTACGCACTCGCCCGCTCTACGCACTCATCTGCTCTATGCACTCATCTGCTCTACGCACTCTTAAGCTCTATGCACTCATCCGCTCTACGCACCTATCCGCTCTACGCACTCATCTGCTCTATGCACTCCCCCGCTCTTACGAACTCATCTGCTCTACACACTCACCGATCTATACACTCATCGGCTCTACATACTCGTCCGTTCTATGCACTCATCCGCTCTACGCATTCATCCGCTCTACACACTAATCCGTTCTACACACTCATCCGCTCTATACACTCATCCGCTCTACACACTCATCCGTTCTACCACTTAACTGCTCTACACACTCATCTGCTCAACGCATTCATTCGCTCAGCGCACTCATCTGCTCTACGCGCTTCATCCAGTCTACCGACTTTATCCGCTCCACTCACTTCGTTCATTTATCCTGCATTATCGGTTCAGCCCATGTCACTTGTCGTACGCACTCCATCCGTTCTGTGCTCTCCATCTGTCTCATGCACTACACCCGTCTCAAGTACTTGAATCGTCTATTCTGTACTTTCCATTTATGCCATGCACTCATACATTCCATGCCATCTGTTTGTATACTCATCAGTCTCCTGTATTCATATTTCCATCCTCTTCTCTTTATTCATTTCGTCCATTTTGTTCCTTTAGTCCATTGCAATCATTGCATCCATTTCATTAATTTCAACCGCAATACTGTTTTCATACGATTTATTCTTTTTATCCACTTCACTGCTTTTGATCTACTTTACTCATTCTATTCTGTTTGTCCTTTTAGTTAACATTAGCGGTTGTTTTGTCGATTTTTTGCTTAGATCTTGATGTTGTATTGTTATTTGCCTTGTTGTTATTAAGATCTAGCAGTTTGTTGAGATGCTTTCATTGAGATGCTGTAATTCAGATTGAGTTGGTTTGAGTACGAGGTCGGTTTTAGGGGAAGAGCCAAGTTTTCAGTAATTTGCGGAAAGACATGAGGTCTTCAGTGAGGCGAATGTGGGGTGGGAGTGCGTTCCACAGCGTGGGGGCAAGGCTGAGAATGATGATCTGCCTAACCTGACTGAGTTTGTTTTAGGTATGACTAGGAGGCCGGCTGAACTTGATCTTAGAGTATGCGGAGGGTGATAGGGTTTTAGTTGGTCTTGAATGTACTGAGGTCTAATTTTATGCAGTGCTCGGTGAGCGATGCATAAGGTTCCGAAGGTCTCCCTTCGGGCAACCGGAAGCCAGTGCAGAGTTTTGAGGGCTGGGGAGATGTGGTCCCTTGGGCCGAGCGCTAGTAGCAGTTTGGCTGCAGCGGTTTGTGCTCTTTACAGTTTATTCAGTTGGTATGCGTGGACTCCGAGGTAGAGGGGGTTAGCTTAGTCCAATCTTGATATAACAATTGATAGGACCGCGGAGAGTCTGTTGGGAAATGAGAGGTATGGAAAGATGCGCCTAAGAGTTTTAAGGTGGTAGGGGCAGGACTTTGAGGCGTTGTTGACTTGGCGCGAGAGTGTTAGGTCAGAGTCTAGGGTGCATCCAAGGTTTTTCACTCCAAGGGAATATCCCCTGACCCACAGAAGGGGAAAGACATTCGAGATGCAAAGCCACCAGAGAATGCCTCTGAGGTGAGAAGCTTCCTCGGCATGGTAACGTACTGTGGGAGGTTCATTCAAAACATGTCTTCTCTCTCGGAACCTCTCCAGGCACTTAATAAGAAAGACGCTGCATGGATCTGGTCGGACACCGAGCAGGCGGCGTTCTACACCATAAAGGCCGCTCTCACAGGAGATGAGATTATGGCATTCTTTGAACCTGGGAGAGAGTCTGAGCTGGTCGTGAATGCCAGCACTGTGGGGCTGGGAGGAGTGCTACTTCAACCTGATCTCCAGGGACAAGTGAAACCCATCGCATATGCCAGCAAGGCGTTGACGGAGACCAAACAGAGATACTCCCAAATTGAGAGGGAGGTGCTGACCATACTCTGGGGCTGTCACCACTTTTGCATCTATATTCTGGGGAAACCTGTGTCTGTTATCACCGACCACAAACCCCTCATCCCTATCCTGACAGGATCCTCTTCCAAACCCCCACGAGAATAGAGAGATGGATGTTAGCTCTCATGGTGCATGAGGTGAAACTGAAGTACAGACCAGGAACCCACAACCTGGCAGACTACCTGTCACGTCACCCTAGGAGTGGCATTGATCAAGAGGTGAGATCAGTAGGGGAATGTGAGGAATATGCTTGCCAAGTAGTAGACAAAGCCATTCCAGTAGCCCTGACACTAGAAGAGGTGGCTGAAGCCACACGCGCAGGCGAATGCTTCCAACTCATTCAGGACACTGTGGACAGCGGTGACTGGAGGTCAGCTCTATCAGACATGTCCCGCAAAGATAAAGTCACTCAACGCGAGATTCAGCTACTGTGGTGAGTCCGACACAAGCTATCAAGGTCAGATGAAGGCTTGTTATTTCGAGGGAGACAAATTGTAATGCTGAGGAAGCTGATCGGGTGAGTGACTGAATTAGCCCACTGTGGCCACCAGGGCACCGCAAAGGCCAAGGCCACATTGAGATCGAAGGTGTGGTTCCTGGGGCTGGAGGAAAGGGTTGATGACTATGTAAGCAAGTGCATTTGGTGCCAGGCGGCCGACCCCATCAACAAAGAGCGTGCATTGAGTCGATGGAACAAAGCAACAGCCTGTGGGGCACAGTACATGCTGACTTTGGATTAACGGGGAGGGGGATGTACTTTTTGGTGCTTATCGACCAATGGTCATGCTATCCAGAGGTGTAACTTGTCGAATCCACGTCCTGCGAAGAAACCATACAGGCAATGAAAAAGATATTCGCAACCAATGGACTTCCTCGAGTCATATGCTCAGACAATGGGATAAGTGGCTATGGCATTATGCGCTGAAAGGTGACCACAGGCTGGCCAAGCGCCAATGGAGAGGCGGAACTGTTCATGCGCACACTCACCAAAATATTCCGAACCTCACAAGGGCAAGGAGGGGAATTGAATAGAAACCTATATCAGTTCCTCTGAAAGTATCGGTCGACCCCACCACCAATCTACCGAGGAATCCCCTCAGAGGCTTTGTTTAACAGGTGCCCATGAGGGATGATTCCCGAGACAGACGGCTGACCACCAGGTTTCATTGATAACCAGAAAACACTGGAGGACAGACAGTGGCACAATAAGAAGGAGAACGCTAGGCGTGGGCTTAAGCCCCTAAACATAGAAGTATGGGACACAGTTCTGGTGAGGAACAGACACTCGGAACAAAGTTATCTCTCAACTACGAGCCTATGCCCATGGGAGTCACACATGTAAAAGGGTCCATGTTAACGGCAGACGACCAGAGGGGGATGGTAACCAGGAACTCGTTTTTCTTCAGGAAGATTGCAGGAAAGGAACAACAGCATGAGCCGGCAGTCAGGATGTCCCCGGCCCGAACGAGACAAAGGGGGCCCACTCTGGAACCAGGAGGACACAGCCCAGAGAGTGAAAGAAGTGAAGTGAGATATCACCGCCGAGAGGGTGGGAAGTGTCCGGCCAGGTTCCAGGACTACATGCACTCGTCCATTCCACGCACTCGTCCATTTCACGCATTCGTCCACTCCAGGCACTCATCCACTCCACTCACTCATCCGCTCCACCCACTCGTCCGCTCCACGCACTCGTCCGTTCTATGCACACATCCGCTGACGCACTCGTCCGCTCTACACACTGGCCTGCTCTATGCACTTGCCCGCTTCACGCACTCACCCGCTTTACGCACTCGCCCGCTCTACGCACTCATCTGCTCTATGCACTCATCTGCTCTACGCACTCTTAAGCTCTATGCACTCATCCGCTCTACGCACCTATCCGCTCTACGCACTCATCTGCTCTATGCACTCCTCCGCTCTTACGAACTCATCTGCTCTACACACTCACCGATCTATACACTCATCGGCTCTACATACTCGTCCGTTCTATGCACTCATCCGCTCTACGCATTCATCCGCTCTACACACTAATCCGTTCTACACACTCATCCGCTCTATACACTCATCCGCTCTACACACTCATCCGTTCTACCACTTAACTGCTCTACACACTCATCTGCTCAACGCATTCATTCGCTCAGCGCACTCATCTGCTCTACGCGCTTCATCCAGTCTACCGACTTTATCCGCTCCACTCACTTCGTTCATTTATCCTGCATTATCGGTTCAGCCCATGTCACTTGTCGTACGCACTCCATCCGTTCTGTGCTCTCCATCTGTCTCATGCACTACACCCGTCTCAAGTACTTGAATCGTCTATTCTGTACTTTCCATTTATGCCATGCACTCATACATTCCATGCCATCTGTTTGTATACTCATCAGTCTCCTGTATTCATATTTCCATCCTCTTCTCTTCATTCATTTCGTCCATTTTGTTCCTTTAGTCCATTGCAATCATTGCATCCATTTCATTAATTTCAACCGCAATACTGTTTTCATACGATTTATTCTTTTTATCCACTTCACTGCTTTTGATCTACTTTACTCATTCTATTCTGTTTGTCCTTTTAGTTAACATTAGCGGTTGTTTTGTCGATTTTTTGCTTGGATCTTGATGTTGTATTGTTATTTGCCTTGTTGTTATTAAGATCTAGCAGTTTGTTGAGATGCTTTCATTGAGATGCTGTAATTCAGATTGAGTTGGTTTGAGTACGAGGTCGGTTTTAGGGGAAGAGCCAAGTTTTCAGTAATTTGCGGAAAGACATGAGGTCTTCAGTGAGGCGAATGTGGGGTGGGAGTGCGTTCCACAGCGTGGGGGCAAGGCTGAGAATGATGATCTGCCTAACCTGACTGAGTTTGTTTTAGGTATGACTAGGAGGCCGGCTGAACTTGATCTTAGAGTATGCGGAGGGTGATAGGGTTTTAGTTGGTCTTGAATGTACTGAGGTCTAATTTTATGCAGTGCTCGGTGAGCGATGCATAAGGTTCCGAAGGTCTCCCTTCGGGCAACCGGAAGCCAGTGCAGAGTTTTGAGGGCTGGGGAGATGTGGTCCCTTGGGCCGAGCGCTAGTAGCAGTTTGGCTGCAGCGGTTTGTGCTCTTTACAGTTTATTCAGTTGGTATGCGTGGACTCCGAGGTAGAGGGGGTTAGCTTAGTCCAATCTTGATATAACAATTGATAGGACCGCGGAGAGTCTGTTGGGAAATGAGAGGTATGGAAAGATGCGCCTAAGAGTTTTAAGGTGGTAGGGGCAGGACTTTGAGGCGTTGTTGACTTGGCGCGAGAGTGTTAGGTCAGAGTCTAGGGTGCATCCAAGGTTTTTTACTGAATTAGAGGGAGTCTGTGAGTTGTCCATGGCATATGGCCAGGGTAGTGGGGGTGGAAAAAGTTCGGAGTTGCCACATGCCATGATTTCGGTTTTGGAGGGGTTTAGCAAGAGGTGGTTTGTGGTCATCGAGAGCTCTATGTCGAGGAGTCAGGCAGCGAGGTCAGGTTCAGGAGTTTTAGAATTAGTTGAGTGTCATCAGCGTAGTTGTAGCACAGGATGTTGTGTGAACTAATTATTCGTGGGAGGGTGGCCATGTAGAGATTAAACAGGAGGGCTGATAGGCATGCTCCTTGTGGAACTCCCGTGTCGACTTGTCGGGCTTGGGAGGAATAGGTGGAGGGTAGCATTATTTGCTACCTATCTTTGAGGAACGAAGCTATCCATTTAAGAGCGGTTCCACGAATTCGTAGGGAGTGGAGGCATTCAAGGAGGACTGAGTGATTTATTGTGTCGAAGGCGGCAGATAGGTCAAGAAGGATTAACGCGGAGTTTGCTGTGTTTTTAAGGTCATCCCAGATTGAGGTTAGGCTGGTTTCAGTTCCGTGTCGGGCTCTGAAACCTGATTGTGCGGGGTCTAGGAGATTGCTGGCTTCGACAAAGGCATTTAGTTGGAAGTAGGCGGTTTGGTCGATCAGTTTGGCAAGGAACCTGGTGTTTGAGATGGGGCAGTAGTTTTTGGGCTCGAGAGGGTCGAGGGAAGGTTTTATTGTTAGAAGTTTGACATGAACCGTTTTGAATGCGTCGGGAAAGATTCCCGAGGAAAGGGAGTCATTTATGATGGATCTTTCGTGTTCTCCTGCACAGGTAGAAGCGAAAACTTCTTTGAGGGTTGTGGCCGGGAAAGGGTCTAGTGGAGAGCCGGATGGTTTTTGGGCAGAGAGAAGTTTGAGAAATTGGTCGGGTGAAATTGGACTAAAGGAGTCGAACGTTGGTTGTGTAGTGGTCGGAGGCTTGGGTTTGCCGGTATGGGGGGTGGATTGCCTGGTGGGTGTAAGAGAGCTAGTCTGTTGGTTAGAGCATTTGTTCTTTCGATAGCTGTGGTGTAAAAGTGGAGGGAGAGTGAGTCGCACAATAATTGTGAGGGGGTCGAGACAGTGGTAGTGCATGATGGTTTCGTGAATTCGGTGATGATTTTGTGAAGTTCTTTGCTGGGGTTTTTACAGTTTAGGATTCGGGAGTTGTAATGGGCTTTTTTTGCATTCTGGATTTTGGTCTTGTACTGACGATGGTGCCGGGCCAAGGTGGATCTGCTCAGGGGGATTTTGTCTTTCTGCCATTTGCGTTCTAGGTATTTATACAGTTGTTTAGTGGTCTTCAATTCAGGTGTAAACCATCTAGGGAACAGGCCACGGCGGGCTGATGAAACAATGAAGTGATCGGACCAGATGATAGGGGTGGGGGGGGTTTAGATGTATCAGGTTGTGGGAGCTGAAGATGGCATCAAGAGTGTGTCCTTTATAGTGAGTCGGGCTGTTTATGTGGGGTTGGAAGTTAATCACGTCTAGGCCGTCAACCAGAGAGTGTGTCATAGGATTGGTGGGGATGTCGAGCCATATGTTGAAATCTCCTAGAAGGGTGAGGTTGGGATGGTTTAGTTGAAGGGTGGCAATAGAATCGCAGAGGTTGTTTGCGAATTGTCTATCGTAGCCAGGGGGTCTGTCGATAATTAGGAAGCTGTGTGAGAACAAAGGGGAAAGGGATAGTTTAACGAGGAGTGATTCACAGGAAGCAATGGAAGGTTGGTTGTCGATGGTTGAGGCGTGGAAGTGAGACTTGAAGACAAATGCTATTCCTCCTCCTCTAGAGGGACGGTTCAGTGGGATGAGGGAGTAGTTGGTGGGGGAAGGCTTTATTGGCGATAGGGGCAAAGTCGTCAGAGAACCAGGTTTCAGTGCTGAAGACCAGGTCTGGTTTGTCAGAGACGAGGAGGTCAAGGATGCTGTGTCTGTTTTTTACTACGGATCGGGCATTAAATAGGATGCAATTCACTTCGGTAGGTGAGGGTGAAACACAAAGCCCCTAGGGGCGCATATAGGAAGGCATTTGGACAAGAAAATGTATTTGCTATATTTAAACTATTACACAGAGAAGTCATGTTGTGATTAAATACCCTGCCTTTCTTTACTGGAGGATGATGGTTTCTCCCAGGGGGGTTGTATGCTGCCACAAGACAGGTGATGCTCGGCCTCAGGCAATTTTATGGATGTCTTGGGCCGGAGGTAGAGCCTTATTATATTGGTCCTTTCCCTTCAAGGGAATTGTTGTTGGGCAGTACCACAGTGCTGGTAGCTCCAACATGCTCATCTACCCTTCTGCTGGTATAGATGCAGAATCCATATCCAAAACCACAGATCTAAGACAGAAAATGCACGCATTCAACCTGTCCAAACACAGTTTTTTTCCACACCCATACACCGAAGCCCAGTTAGGCTAATGCCCCTGTGGGTGGGGTCGCGGTGTGACAAGCACAGAGAAGAGAGACTGTGGGGAGGGACTGACAAACCCCAAGCCTCACATTAGAATTGTAACCATCCTCAGGGCGGGAGCCTATTTGCCAAAACTCACCACAGCTGCATGTTGCCATAGGCCAGAGAGGTGCTGGCAGGCAGAGTTAACGCTCTATAAATAAATGATTATGTGGTAGAGGGTTATGGGACACCAAATATGGAGCCCGCTTGGTGAAGGCTAGCAAAGAGGGCAGAAACTGCTGGAGCAAGAGCCCACAGTCCTAGAAGGCTGGACAGAGAAAGACCTACGAGGTTGGAGAAAGAGCCACGTGGCTGGGGAGAGCAAAACACAAGGGACTGGAGGGGGGAGGGAGAGTGAGTGTGGGAGAAAATATTGCAAGTGAGAGAGGAAGAGATCCAGGAGGTTGGGGATGCCAGAGAAAGATCCCACTGACGATGGCGGGCAAAGAGTGCAGAGGGGAGCTGGATCACGAAACAGGAAGACAGAGGTAAGAACCATGATGCTGGGGAGAATAAGGACCAGTGTGGTGGAGAGACAGAGATCTAGGGGGTTTGGCAGAGGAATACCCACAAAGGCTTTGGAGATAAATACACAGGAGGTTGGGGAAAGAAAACTGCATAGTCTTAGGGTGAGATAAAACCTGGAGACAGGAGAGAGATAAAGAAAGAACGGGAGAGAAAGATAGAGAGCCCCAAGAGGTTGGGGACACCAGAGAAGGAGCCTATTTGGTGGCAGCTGGCAAAGAATGCAGAGGGGAGCAGGAGACAGGAGGTCAGAGGTAGGACCCCTGTGGCAGGGGCGAAACACACAGGAGGTTTGGAGATAGAAATACATGCAGTCTTTCCAAAAGTTTGGGAAGATCTGGAATAATAAGGCTGGGGAGAGAAAGTCCCATGGAAGAAAGAGCTTACAATGTAAGTTCTAGTTACAGAAGTGTTTGAGGAGGAGGCTGTGCGGGAATCTAAAGAGGAGGTGGCGAGAGGAACCAAGGAGGAGGGGGTGAAGAAGCCAACCCTTGGGATAATGGTGCCTAAGGAGGAGATGCCCATAGCGAACATGGTAAACAGTGAGAAGAAGATTAAAGAGAAGAGTGCCCGGAGTGGAGATGTGAAACAAAGAATCCCCAGGATTCCCAGGACTAGCAGAATGGAGCTGAGGAAATGCAGATAAGGGAGGCAATATGAGAGCAGTATCAGGATATGGAGAGAAAGTACCCGGGGAAGCCTGAGATGGGTGGAATAACAAACCAAAAGCAATCTGTTGAGGAGGTGCAGGAGAAGCACAAGGACAGAGAGAAAGAAAGAATGGATAAAGAACGAAAAAGAGAAGGTCCCCAGGTAGAGCTCATGGTGGTATGTCAAGGACGAGTGAATATTTTGTTTGGGAGGCTGTTGAACCGGGATTCTGAGAGAGGCAGGTGGTATTCGCCCTAGTGAGAACCATGTCAAATAAATTCTTAGGCCGGCCTCCTATATTGCTATAGCTCTGGGAATTTGTTTAAGGCCACCTCCAATGTGACACCACCTACAGAACCATTTCAAACTTGAGGCCATGATGAAGGATGTCTCACCACCATAATCTAGTTACACAGAAATGCTGCAAAGGAAACTACAATTACCAGAGACCGAGCCATCTTCATCACTTTTTTTTCTTTTTGTGTTAAGCCGACAAGAGAGACCAGGACTCACCCCCTAACTAGAGCAGAAGAACATTTGCTTTGGACACTTTTGAACCTGCACGAGAGACACTAATTCTTGAGTTTATCTGGAAAATGGACGCCTCATGATCATCCTGACCGAGATTACGTTACTCTGTACACACTCTGGACCCCTAGGGAATTGCTTTTAGTTTAACCCTGTAAAAAAAAAACAAGAAGCCCCTGATGGGAAACAAATTCTATTTTTAACCTCCCACTTGGCTTCGAGAAGAGATGCAAGAGGGGTGTTCGAAGCTGGAAGAGACAGAATTGGCGCGCAGGCCAAGGATCCCCACAAACCAACGGAGGAAGAGAAAGAACTGGCAAGTAGGCTGAGAGTCCCCACAAACATTGTTAATGGACATCTGCTAACCTTACCTAAAATGTTCCTAGCAAGAACTGTAGCATGTTTCAAGCACCTTAATGTGATTAGAAAGAAGTATATAATTGCCGGGGTTTGGCGTGGCAATGCTACAACGAGAGGGTTTGGCCGCTTTATGGAGAGGACCATTCAATGGCATGGGGCAGGGCTAGATATGGGTTTATGGCAGTGGATGGCTCCAACACGGCCTACTGCTTTGGCTCACATAACACTTGGAATGCCAGTTCCTTATGCCCCCTTCCACCTGGCTGGGGCCCAGTTTAGAGAATGAACTGACAGCTCTCATGCATGCTGATTCTCAATAGGGAGGCATGTACAAGATAGATTTGTTCGTTTTGGCATGCAATCTCCAAGTGTGGGGGAGACAACAATGCTAGAGTGCTGTGGGCAAGGGGGCCAGCAAACAGAGGTCTGGCATTAAGAGGGGGAGTGGCAAAAGGACATATTGGAAAAGTCTCCCACTCCAGTTACGTTGCATAAAATGCAATATTGGTGGCCAAATTAAAAGGTGGTACAGGTCATTACAGAGAACGCTTGGTTTCAAGATCCCATAAGGGTAGCTAGAAAGGCCGGAGCCGGTGAGGACCAAACTAGGTAAAGAGATATCAGAAGCCCCATTTACACGGCCTCTATTTGAGCAGTTTCTGGATACCTCACTAGGGACTGTTCCCAAAAAAGACAAGCATTAGCAATGCCAACAGTTTGGCTTTTGTGTAGGCCTTCGAAAGACATCTGGCACAGACTGCCAGACTGGTATTAACTGGCCATTAATTGTAGCAGCTGAAAAATGCAGTGCCTTGGCTAAATCTGTTGGCTTTGTACATGCTTGTTTTTAACAGGGCTTTAGTGAAGGACATGCATACTGTTTATAAATCGAGTGCTTGAGGCTGGACCTGGTTAAGACATTTATTTTACACCGGTAACACATTTACATTTCCAATTAGGTTATTAACTATCAGAAGACTGCTTTGAGTGGCAGCCACTTTGAGAACAAAGTTTGATGCTAAGGCTTGGTAAAGTTAGCTCAAAGAGATCACAAGACAAGGTGTTTTGGGCAGGGAAGGGCAGGAAGTTTGTGGGAATGGCCATAGGGATTAGACTGGCTATGGTCAGTCAATGGGTGTGTTAACAACTAAACAACACCTAAAAGCTTTGTGTCCCTCGTCATATGCCATATCTCCCTATCTACAAATTAAAGTAATAGTTTTGTCTTATAGACAAAACTAAAAAAGGATAGACTAGACTGAAGTATCATCTACCATGACCAGAAGGTAAATCAGTTCATACTATTATTAACCAACAGAAGTTTAGTTAGCTTTACTCAAAATAGCAAATCACCTTTTCAGGATTACCAGAAGGTTGGCGTGCAGTTTGGTGGGCAGGTGTTTGTAGACAAAGCAATGCCCAACTGATGCTCACTGTCTGGTGCCTTGTTTGAGACATTTAGCGCCTTCCTAGAATAAACAAATCAAGGATTGTCTCAAGTGCTGCACTAAATGCATGGTTGTCTTCTGCGGGATGTGCCTGACAACTATGCGAATGATAGAAGTTGCTGTGGCAGTTCCAAAAAATGGTGCGAAAATATGTAGTACCACTGGCTCCAGAAAAAAAAGAGAGTCCAGTGACTTCCTTGATTTTCCTGCCAATTGTGCTAGATTCTCGGTTACCGTTGGACACATTGGAAGGCGTGGGAGCAATGTTATAAAAGGCCAAGGGAGGAAAGAAAATACAGTTGACAGAGATGCAGCATTTGCTTGGACATCTTAATTTTGCATGCATTATGATTGCTCTAGACTAGAGAGATCATTTTCGAGAAACATGGCTTTTGCAATGAAAGGAACAGCATGCTGTCATCACCTGGTCAGATTCCTGGACAGAGCGAGGGAAGATCTAAGAATTTTGGAGATGTGTCCAAGTGGGTGGAATGGTAGCTCAATGTGGCTCTCAGAAGTGAAGGCAAGCGTCCCCAAACAGCACGATCCTCCCCGCAATGAGAGACAATGAAGGACTCTCCCAAGATGGGAATAAGGCCAAGACAGAGTGCGGGTGAGCGTAAATGGGAGTTTATCAATCAGAATAGGGCATGCAAAGAACTCTGCAAACTCCGAGAGCGCTCTGTCCGACAATAGCAAAGACAGGCGTATATATTTACAAAAAACGTCATAAGAACCTACATACTATAGGGGGCACAAGTTCATGGGGATTGGGTGGCGACGACTAACTATAGGTGCTGCTGTGATGTGGTTGGCTTTGGCTGGAAGACGTCACTGGGCAGCCTCGTGGGTTGGGCTGGGCCTGGCAGGGTGGCGGAGTTCATCCAGGCGGTGTTGTGGGGCCATCGCGGCCAGTGGCAGAGATGAATGTCTTCTCCTGACTTATTAGCCCTAGGCCATGCACACCGCAGTCATTCAAACATTTTTTGGTATTATCTTCTTTAGTAAATCTTACAATAGGTTATACAACAGGTTAATGCAACACAGGAGGAATGCACCTTGTGAGGGGACTGGAGGTAATACGTCAGGGCATGGTTACCAGTGTCCTGTTGACCGGGGCCATAGGTCGAGGGGCTAAGCTTCAGGGCCTGGGACGGGCGGTACATGTCTTTCTGCCTTGTTAGAAGTTGTTATGGATGTTCCGCTGTGTGTTGTCAAAGTGTTGGGTGTCTTGATTGCACAGGGCCATAAGTCTAAGATGGTCCGGTGGGTTGTGAGGTTTACGAGGGGGCGCGTGTGGTCAGGCAGAGGTTTACTGCGGTGCTGTAAATAATGCATGTGGCAGGTGGTGGCCTTGAGTGCTACAGAGGGGGTTACAAATCTTTGAAGTGACTCCAGTCTGGCTGGGGGAGGTAACGCAGCGCGGCGCGGTCTCTGCTCTCATGCCTTGGCAGCCTTTGCAGGGTGGGAGTGGGAATGGCCTTGCACGTATTTCACAAAGGTATCTCCCTCGTGTGTTGCCGATTTAGGTAAAGACATCACAAACATTTGAACACTCTATAATACCTATTCAAAACATTACAAAACATGCATTTAAACTTTGCTGGATGTGTCTTGATTATACCCAGTCTGAGTACCTTATTCATACATTATGTTTTAACAAGTGCAGTATTTAGTTATATGCATATATATATTTGCAGTAAGTGAGGTAGAGTTAGGGTTGGTGGAGAACATAGAAAGTAACCCGCCACTTTGTTCGTGACGGTGGTGGCGCATGTGGGGCCTAGACATGCACACATGACATGCGCCTTCCCATGCATTCTTCACATGGGCCCTTTGTATGGTTACATTCGTTTTCTTGTGTCCTCTAGCAGCATTAGTTCAGTTATGGCACGAGCCCATGGGGTGTAAGTTTTCCAGTCACACACGTAACAAACAGATTCCTGGTGCGTGCCGTTATTATTAGTACCCAACTTCAATGGTATACGCTCACCATCGCTTATATCATGGGGGCATGATCTCTTGTAATTACACATCTTACAGGCTTTTGTAATATAAGGGATTTTATGAGAAAAGCATCCTTTGCAAGTAGTCTCAACATTAATATACAAAGATTGTCTGGCATGTAACGACCATTTTACTGTTCTTTTCATTTGCCTAGGCCTGTTGGCCGGGTCATGCTGGGAGCGATGATACATTGCGGGAGGTGAACTGTTACAATGTTAGTGTATTACACTAGCTCATGTCCGTCTCGTTCGTGGGAACGTGCTCGCAGCGGATCTGCCAGGGTGCTGCGGCAACAAGGATGACTGAAGCCCTCCAAGGGTGGGGGCCGCGCTACAGTGCGCGGAGTTCACACCATCTTTATCAGACAAAATGGTTTCTAGGCCTGGCTAAATTTTAATACATGTGGGCAATTAATACGTGCGGGCAATGTCTCCAGTGGGTGAACCCTCCACCACCTGGGCCCGGGTGGCATGAGGGGACGCCCAAGAGAGCCATAGTCCTCACCTGGGGAGAAAGTGTAGGCGAGGGGGGGTCTTCTTGGACCAGTCCTCCCCTACATTTCCCCCCTTTCGTTACTTAAAGTAACGAATTCTTCAAATCTTCTATCCTCCTACACTCTGCCTCGTTCATCACCGCCTCATCCCATGCAGGAGTTCCTTTTATGGGCATCCATGCTCTGCACACCCCCCTTAAGCTTTCACCTCTCCGGGCGTATTCATCTGGGGTACACATTAGATATATGCACCCACCATCTCCTTCCAAATCTACCCAAACTTCCTCATACCATTCTAGTATACGGGGCTCTTTGATGGTGGTGTGCCACAACTTATCTACAATATCTTTATCGTGGTATATAGGCACCAGTTGGTACTTGGGCGCGTTATCTATCCCTGTTTGCACTTGTGCTTCTTGCATCGTTTTTATTGTACCGTGTGAGTTGCCCATTGTCACCATCATCATTGCACCATTTGGTACTGCGTTAGCACAAACTCGAAGACCCACCTGGCACAGGCAAAAAAGTAGAAGGAGGAACACAACAGCTGGTATTAGAAATTTCACAGTTGTTCCAAGCCATGAGGGAACCCAGGAGAAGATGTTGTCGAACCATGTACTCGCTTCTGCTCCGCCTTCCATTTTCATTTTTTCTCCTAGGTTGTGGACTGCTTCAATCACATGGGACAGGGAGCCATTCTCTGCGTCTTCAGAAGGTACGAAAGTGCAGCAGGCACTTCCTATTTTTCGGCAAACACCACCGTCCATCGCCGTCAACAGGTCCAGAACATACCTGTTTTGCATGGTCATTAGTCGTAAAGCTCTTAGTTCCACTTTGATAATATTGAATCCTTCTTCAGTGTCGTTCGCCAGCTGAATCAATTCCCAGCGTGTTATCTGGAGCCATTTTGCGTTTGCCCTTGCTTGGACACTTGAGACGAGTGAGGCAAAAAATGTTTCTGCTGAGCTGAATAATCGATATTTGTCTGGGATCTGAGCCAATAGTTCTGATGATGCCTTTGATATGTAATTTGATGCTCGCCTGTTACGGGTCAGCACTTCTTCCTTGTTTCCAGAAGACAGGACATATATTTGTGTCTCTGCAGTTGGTTGAGCCACACTCTGCATGCGTTCCTGTGTCCCATCGACGTGGCTTTCTGGTATCACCATTAGGGCTGAGTGCAGAGTGGCCATTGAGCAGCTGCCACTCCATGACTGGGGGAGGTGTAGGTATGCCTGTTTGCCGCACACCCAGTACGTGTCCATCAGGGCCGCTGTCCCTTTCCTTAGGTCTGGGATGGTGAGGGTCTTGTTGCAGTTCTTGTTTGTTCCCATGGGGGTTCTCCCTTCTCCTTTAAAGCACAGTTTATAGTCCATTTCGCTCTGCAGTTTGAACGGCTTTTCAATGGCAGTTACCCAAGTTAGCTTTGAAATGTGTTCTCTCCATACTGGTGTGCATGTTTCCTCTATCCACTGCAATTTATCCGGCGCCACACCTCTTAGTGCTTCCGCTTTGCACAGTACTTCTTCATCCTTCCGCTTGTTATCAGAAAAAAGTGTCCCTTCTATCACAAAAAATGGTTCTTTCAAACATACCACTCCTGCCGTTTTTGGGTAACACGTTTTCTCGTTCTGCAGCATTTGAAAAGTCACTTTGTGTGCCTGGAAGGTGTTCTTAATCCTGCACAGCGTGAGATGAAGGAGACATTGGGCATCCACAATAGGCAACTCTTTGGGTAACAACACTTTGGGTGTACCTGATGCATGGGGGATGAGGGAACAGACATAACAGCTCTCGTTTGTTGTCTGTTTAGCTGTGGCACTCATGTCTGCATACCACTTATTTGTTTGATGGGGGTGTCGTGGGTCTTCCATCTCATCTAGACCTAGCCCATAGTACTCATCGTACTTTCTCCTCCCTGCTTCTCTCTTTCGTCTGTTGTTCTTGTTACTCATGTACTTCCCACCCCCCTGGGCAGTGGACAAACTAGACCCCCCTTTCTCATTCCCGCCCCCCTTGACCCATTCATCATATAATATTTCGTGCACTTCTAGTAGTTTTTCGTCTTCTTTCCTGACATTAACTGGTAGATTATTTTCTGGGATGGGGGCAAGCTGGCTGGTGGGGGTGTTATACAACCAAGATATGGCAGACGGGTTTCTGTCATTGAGACTGTGGGCATTGTAAGTGGATACCCCTGGTGGAGATACTGTGTTGCTCTGTATTCCACCTTGTGGCTTTTCTCTTTGTGAGGTCACAACACTGGATGGTGTGGTATGATACCCCCACACAAGTTTAGTTCCGTCCCATATCAAAAAATCACCTTCCCTGGTATTGACACCTGCAGTTGTATTGGGCCCGGTGGTGCTGTTAATTGGTCCAGTAGTGTTGTTACTCCCTCCCCCCTCGTACATCTCGATAGAGATGAACGCTATAAACCAATATGTAACCAAGCCAAACATCATCATAAAAAACAATGTGATGCATACTGATAATCCACACTCATACGAATATCTACATCTCTCATATACTAATTCTCTCATTCTACTAATTCTATCCGTTGCAGGCTGCCCGTTAGATGCCATGGAAGCTCCTGTTTGGGATATAAAAGTGCATTAAGTGCATGCATGTAAACGTTTTGCTGGCACCATCTGTGCCAATACATTTGACGGGGAATGGAAGCGGGTGGGGATGCGGGGGAGGGGTATTCACAGACAAGGGTATATACAAGCTATAATATTATTATTTCATTAATTATATACCACTCAACAAGATAAAAAAAGAAATCCCACACACACTTTTTTTTTTTTTTTTTGTAATATCCTTGTCAGTCATTATTTCATTCAATTCCAGTGCTGACATTATTCCATTCAGGTCCAGTGCTGACACACACACTCACGCAAGTCGATATTTAGACATCCTACTCATTTGCATCGTTTGCTGTTGTCTGTGCCTCCTCATCTATCTCCTCGTGTACATTGCTGTATGCTTTTCGTACGTCGGTCAAGTGCACCCAGTACCGCAAGCCCTTTACCTTCACTGCTGTGGGCGTGCAAAATATTACCTCGTATGGACCATGGAATCGTGGTGCATTCCACCGACGTACAAAGCTTCTGACATAAATTGAGTCCCCTGGCATCAGCTGTAGCTGTTGCTCTGGTTCCGTGACAGGTCCTGTTATGTTTCCCTCTTCTCTAGTGAAGGGTGGGGAGAGTTGCTTTGATATTGCGCGCGCTGCCCTTGTTAATTTTCTTAGATAGTCTGTGAACTCATCTCCCAATATTGCGGCGCTTCTGTGAGCATCTGAGTGTTCGCGCAGTGGAGAGTGTGCTGTGTTCATTCGTCTCCCAGTCACGATCTCGTGCGGGGACAAATGGTGGTCTTTGCTTGGCTGATTTCTTAGTTCAAATAGCGCCAGGGGTAGACAGTAAATCCAATTTTTCTTCAATGAGAAGCATAGTTTGGATAACCTGCCCTTTAACAGGCCGTTCATCTTTTCCACTACGCCATTACTTTGGGGATGATAAATCGAACATAATTTATGTTTTATACCCAGTAATGTGGTCACTTCCTTGAAGAGTTCATTCACAAAGTGAGAGCCGTTGTCTGAGCGAATCACGTCACAAATTCCCCAGCGCGGGAACACCTCCCTTACTAGGAACTTGGCGGCGCTTTTGGCATCAGGTCGCGCACATGGTCCCGCTTCCACCCACCTTGAAAATGGGCACACCACCACGATCATGTACCGCGAGCCATTACACCTTTCCCCCATGTCTGCATAATCTATATGCAGTTCTCTGAAGGGGCCAATGGGTTTTGGAATTGTTCCCCGGAGTGTGCGTAATGTCATTCCTGAGTTGTATATTTGGCATGTTGTACATTCCATTGCCAATCGAGACACATGCTCCTGGAGACAGGGCACAAACCATTCTTCCTGTATTTCTGCTGCAATATGCTGTTTAGTGTTATGTGCTGGGAAGTGCAGCTGTTGAAATGCAACTTCTAGTAACTGCAGTGGCATTACCACTTTCCCTGAGTTATTTTGCCGCCATAGTAGGTCTGTTCCTGATTGGCTGCATCCCCGTTTTGTCCACGTCAATTTTTCTTCTGCACTCGCTCCTTGCTGTAATTCTAGTATTTGTGATAAGGACATCATGTTGTACCCTTCTGACAGTTCTTCGGTTCTTGTGGTCTTGATCATAAACTCACCTGTGTCGTATTTCTGAAAATAGGAAGCCTCCTTGGCGGCAGCGTCCGCTGCCGCGTTCCCTAAAGACACAACGTCTGTGTTGGCTGTATGGGCCTGGCACTTCACTATTGCTACAGCAGTAGGGTTTTGTAGGGCCTCAATTAATTCTTTTAACAATTCTGCATGCTGCACTGGTGTTCCGTCTGCCCGTCTGAATCCCCTACGGCCCCATCTTGCTAGACCTCCATGTACTGTCGTCGTCATGTAAACTGAGTCTGTGTATATTGTTACTACACAGCTTTTTGCTGCATGTAGTGCTTCTATGAGCACAATCAGTTCTGCTGCCTGTGCAGAGTAATGCGACGGGAGGCGGTACTGTACTAATGTTTCAAACTCACCTTCCTCTAATCTCACTACCGCCATGCCAACGTGTTTTTCTCCCGTGTTCATATCAATTGATGCGGACCCATCCACAAAGTACACTTCCCCCTCGCTAAGAGCGTTTTCACACACCACTGTGTCCTCCCCTCCTTCTCCTGTGTGGGTTGCGCAGTCGTGATTTTGCATATCCTCTAATGTGCACGCTTCTGTAATGAATGTGGCGGGGTTCACTGTTTTACATCTCACTATGTGGATGTTGGCGCTGGACAATATGATCTCGTATGCTGTTGCCCGCTGTGTGGTCAGTGTGCTTTTCGATCTTTCAAGTATTGCAAATAATGAGTGTTCCACAAACAATGTCACAGGGCATCCCATTACTATTGTGGCACTTTTCTCAATCGCGAATGCGGCTGCTGCGAGCGATTGTTCGCACGCGAAATGACCCTGCATCACGGCATCCAAAGTACCACTATAGTACGCCAGGGGCTTGTGTCCTAAGGATGTTTTTTGTGTTAGCACTGCTGTCATAAGTGTTCCTTTGCAATGGGAAAATAGGTAAAATTCGTGTCCATAATCAGGGTTTGCTAGTACTGGAGCGCTTGAAATTAGCTCTTTCAGTGATTGAAACGATATGCTCATTTCTTCTGACCATTTTATTTTTCCATTCTCCTGTTGTGCTTCTTTGAGTGCTTGTAGGAGGGGCCTGGTGTATGCTGCATAGTCTAGTATCCATGCTCGGCAATAATTGCACATCCCCAAGAATTTCTGCATGTCTTTCACTGTCGTGGGCTCTCCTACTGACCTTATTGCCTCCACCCTGTCAGGAATTATTCTCTTTCCATCTTTTGATATGAGCTGTCCCAGGTATAGGACCTCAGTCAAGCAATACTGTAGCTTCTCCTTGTCTACCTTGTATCCTTTGTTGGCTAGTAAAGTCAGGAGCGTTGTTGAATCTTTTCTACATGTCGCTTCGTCTTGTGCACACACCAATAAATCATTCACGTACTGAATAATCGTACTCTCTACTGATAGGTTTCCCAAGTCTTCATGCAATATGCGGTTGAATATGCTCGGGCTCTCACAGTATCCCTGTGGCAGTCTGCAATGTTCATATCTTTTTCCCCCCAGTGTAAACGCTGTAAGATATCTACTCTCTTCCGCCAGGGGTATTGAGAAAAATGCGTTTTTCAAGTCCACTACTGTAAAATGTGATGCTGCTTTTGGGATACTGCATAGTATTGATGCAGGGTTCGGGACTAGAGGGAACTCTTTCTGTATTACATCATTGAGGGGGCGTAAGTCCTGTATCATCCTCCAAGACCCCCCTTTCGCTTTTTTGATTGGATAAATACATGTGTTACATGGTGAGTTTGAAGGCACTATTATCCCTTGTGCTAGTAGTGCATTTATCGTTTCTTTTATCCCTTCTTCAGCCTCACGGGACAATGGATACTGTTTGACTCGGGGCAAGATAGCTCCTTGTTTTAGTTTTATTATCACAGGTTGTATTCCATGCAACAGCCCTACATCATGGGGGCCTGTTGTCCATAAATTGTTTGGTACTAACCTCATGTCGTCATCAAAAAATGACGGTGGTGTTCCTACCACTGCCATCAATTGGACGGGGATCTCTCTGGCTTGGATCAAAATGTCACAGGGCATCGCTATTTCCATTACTATCTCACCATCTGCGTCTGTGTTTGAAAAGAGGTCCTCATCTGTTACCTCGCGTAGGGCGAGGTTGGTGTTTGTACACAGCACTGTGCGCCACTCACATCCTTCTCTGTCCATTCCAATCACAGCGATCCGTTTCGTTGATACCTGCACAGCGTGCAAATCCAACGACACCACTGATCCTGGTGCTGCGTTTGGACACACTATGGGGCGGAAGAGGAACTCTGCAGGAATCCTCCAATTCATGCTTTTTAGTTCGGGAACTATAAGGGCCAAAGTCTTTAGCCCTTCAACAAACATCTCTTCATTCTGTGGCAGCCCTCGTATTTCCTGTGTGGTTGTGTAGGCTTGCACTACCAACATTGCACGCAAGGGGCATATCCCGGGTGTAGAACACACTATTCCTCCTTCGGTAAATGATATGGTCATGTTAAGTTTACTCATAAGGTCCCTTCCCAGCAAATTTATAGGGGACTGTTCATAATACAGTAAGGGTGCCTTTACAGTCTTGCCTCCTACGGTTACATCTAAAACTTCTGTGTAAGGAACTTCAATTACAGCCCCAGAGAACCCCTGCGTCTCTAACTTCCTGTTAGATAACGGGAACCGGCCCTCCCTGACACATGATTTCTCCGCTCCCGAATCAACCATGAATACAAATTGCCTGTCTCCTATCTGCGCCCCTACCAATGGTTCCTCTGCTGCACTGTGGGTGGTAGATAGAACTGGACACGCAAGTGTTCTCTGTGGGCTGTCCTATGCGGGGTGTCTCATCGCCCCCCCTTCATTGAATACGTTACCTGAGACCACTGACATGCCGTTGTAAGGTGCTGGTGCGGGGGCCCCGTTTGCTGCTGTCGCGAAAGGGTTGCCTGATGTATATTGCATACTGTCGTTGTTTTGCATGTTTTGTGGGTGGTTCTGTGTTCTATATTGGGGTCCCTGTTGCTGGCCGGCATTACCTTGGCTTGGGTTCCTTAGTTGTTGTTGTCCCATCGGGAGGCCATATGGGCTTCCCGGGTGGGGATGGCCATATTGTTCTACCTCTTGGAACCCGTTATTGGGTCTGCTTCTGCACTCTCTAGAATAGTGCCCCCATCGCCCGCAGTTCCAGCAACTTCCTTGTGCACCTCTAGGGCCCTGCCATCCATTTCCTCCCATTCCCCCATACCCCGTTCCGCCTCCTCTTCGGCCCCTGTACCCACCTCGTCCCCCTCGAGGGGTCCACTCTTGCCACTGCGGACCTCCACCTTGCTCTTGCTCATTCCACTGCCGCTGTCCTGCTCCCGCCCAATTAGCTGCCATCCTTCCTTGTATTGCTATCAGCCCCTCCTCCTCATCGTCTCCCTCCCTGCTGTGTGGGAGTGCAGCTACTGCTGCTGCGACCTTCACCAATTTTGTCTGTACTAACTTTGCTTCGTCCGCCAACCTTTTCTGTGCCACCTCCTTCTCCCTCTCCTTTATTCTTTCACAATGGTGTATTATTATGCTTTGGATTTCTGGCCATCCCTTCGCTTCAACGCCTGCAATCTTGTCGAGCGCTTTCTGCACTTCCTTGGGGAGCCCTCTTTTTATAATGAAGTAAAATAAAGATGTCGATTGATACCAGGGCGTGCCCGTCTCCGCTCTCCACATCTCTTGAACCCGAAAAATGTAATCCATAGCCTCCTCCCCCTCATTCATGGTACATTGCATCACCGACTGCAAGTCCGGTGTATCTGGGAATGTTTCGCGCAGGGCGTCCCACACCCTAGCCCGCACTGTGTTGAAGGAGGCCCCATCATGGCGGTCACAATCTAACGTAACTCCTGGGAAACCGGCTTTAACCCATACTCTTTCAGCCTGATCGCCCACCGCTGATACGAGCAGACTTTTTACATCTCCTATAGCTAGGGGTACCCCAGCAGTATGTTTTTCAAAAGCGTATATCCACTTACTTGCCCCTCCTGATAACGGGGGCAATAGCTTTAATAAGTTGGCTTTGTCCATTTGTGCCCATGGGATATAGTTAGGTCTCCCTCCTCCTCTGTGTATCAACGGGAGCTGTAGCTTCCCTTTCTTTATGGCACCCGGACCCGATGTGGGTGCTGATGCTTCTAGTGATGCCATTTTCCCCACTCTGTTCCTAAGCCGTCCCGACCACTCATCGTCCAGTGTTCTCACTGAACATGTGCCATCCCCCCCTTCGCTTCCCTCTCCCATAGCCATGCTCAATCTGTCACTTTCTTCTAATTCGTCCCTTATATCGCATAGTAATTCCTCTCTATCCCCCATAGGCCTTTCATCATTGTCAGGATCTCCCTCACGTGTCTCTATTTCAATTATTCGGGTTGGTTCTTCCTCAATTCTGAACAGTATCTCACCTTTCTTCCACCCTTCTTCAGCTCTTCTTGTCTCGCCTGGCGCTCTAGACGTGCGCCCTGATCTAGTCGCATTGAGTGCTGTTTGTCCGCACATGTCTTTTATTCTTGAGAGCTCATCTTTTGCTATTGAGAGTCTTGACTGTAAATCATCTGTGAGTTTCTCTATGTCCACCCTTTGTGTACTCGCCTGGCCTCGCTCCCTTGTACTTTCATATGGTGGGGGTGCAGTGGGCCGGTGGGGTGTAGTAGTTGTCGGGGGAGGTACATACGTTGGATCACTGTATCCTTCTGCGGGTACAGGTTTCTTTAATATTGGATATAAACTTATTACCTCTACTGGTGGCGCTACGCCTGGCACTTCTTTGATATCTTTATGTATCATCAGTGGATTGTCTGTAGTGGATGGGAGATCAGGATTTGGTGCTGGCGCTTTAGGCGGTGGTACCTCTTCAAATAACCGCCAAAGATCTAATATTTCCCTCCTATTCTGCAGCTGCTTCCCTCGGTACTTCAAGAAAATGCATGTCATCACCATATCCAGAACGCTTTTGTCAAATGACCCTCCCTCTGGCCATATCTGGGGTAGCCCCTCTCCCTTCAACTCAGTTACCCATTGGTCGTGATATTTCTTAATCCGCTCTGCGTACCCTGGAAGACTTTTACAAATATGTGATAAGGGTGTTTCAGCCCCCATTTCTGTGTGCCCTCCTAGTGCTTATGTGTCTCTGTGTGTCTGCAACTCCAATGTGAATGTAGTATCAATATTATTTTTCGTGTTCTACTTCACATTCAATGTTATGCTCGGTTGGGCTTTCCCTCCCTTGGCTGCACAATACGAAACTGACTGTACACAATTTCTACTTTGTTTTCTTTGGGGGACACATACAAGAGCAACCCATCATTTATTTTGACAATAGCAACCCAGAAATCAAAAGGTACCCACTCACGTCACTGTATCACCGTTGCCTTCAAAAAAGTGTCATCCGGTCACACTTACCATGACCATTTGACAATTATACATTTATAGCCGTTTTACACATTCGCAACCTCAAATTGTCCCCTGACACATACGAGGTGCACACACCTCTTGGTAACACTCAGTACACCATTCACGCTGGCCTCCCTTTCCTCCCTAGCCGGCTGTCCCTGTCTATCTTGCTTAGATAGATGAATGCGCATATGCATATATTTATATGTTTTAACCTGCTCTCCCCCTTCTAGTAGGCCCCCTTTTCTCTTATTTCTTCCCAAGTTCGTGCTAATCTTGGTTTTTATTCTCCCCCTACCCTTAAAGAAAAAGAAAAGAAAGAAGTAATAGCGATCACTAATATATTCTCAGTGCCCCCTTTTGCTGAACACTTTTATCTTATATTTCACTTCGTCATATATTCCCAGCACTAGTCAATATAGCACTATGCGGCGCCGCCTTCCACCCCCTTTCGGAGCTAGGTTCCCGTCACTTCTATCTCTTATTCACCTCGTAATCCTAATGGCCATATGCAAAGAAAAAGAAAGGAAATTTTAGAATAATCTTTTAGTGTCTCTTCGTATCCCCTTTTCGTTCCCTGTCCTACACTTCTCTCCCCGCTCCCTTTACAATCGCTCACACTCAGTACTCACGTGCCCGTCTTGAACCGATAGTCTCCGAAACTGGGTCCGTCCAGGCAGTGTCGCCGTCAGCTAAACAGTCAGCCCCGACTCCGGCGAGCGGTACTCAAAGGGGATTTTTCAACCGGGATCCCGTACCCTTTCTCTATTGAGTGCGCACTTCTTAGTGTACCAGTCGCCGTTGGCGGGCAGCCTCCCGGAGCCGGCTCACCGTGCGTATCCCTTTTCGACCGGAGATTCTCGTGCCAAAAGGGGACGGTTATAACGAGTTTAGGAAGAAATAATATCACGCTATCGGGGTCACCACTGAAGGCAAGCGTCCCCAAACAGCACGATCCTCCCCGCAATGAGAGACAATGAAGGACTCTCCCAAGATGGGAATAAGGCCAAGACAGAGTGCGGGTGAGCGTAAATGGGAGTTTATCAATCAGAATAGGGCATGCAAAGAACTCTGCAAACTCCGAGAGCGCTCTGTCCGACAATAGCAAAGACAGGCGTATATATTTACAAAAAACGTCATAAGAACCTACATACTATAGGGGGCACAAGTTCATGGGGATTGGGTGGCGACGACTAACTATAGGTGCTGCTGTGATGTGGTTGGCTTTGGCTGGAAGACGTCACTGGGCAGCCTCGTGGGTTGGGCTGGGCCTGGCAGGGTGGCGGAGTTCATCCAGGCGGTGTTGTGGGGCCATCGCGGCCAGTGGCAGAGATGAATGTCTTCTCCTGACTTATTAGCCCTAGGCCATGCACACCGCAGTCATTCAAACATTTTTTTGTATTATCTTCTTTAGTAAATCTTACAATAGGTTATACAACAGGTTAATGCAACACAGGAGGAATGCACCTTGTGAGGGGACTGGAGGTAATACGTCAGGGCATGGTTACCAGTGTCCTGTTGACCGGGGCCATAGGTCGAGGGGCTAAGCTTCAGGGCCTGGGACGGGCGGTACATGTCTTTCTGCCTTGTTAGAAGTTGTTATGGATGTTCCGCTGTGTGTTGTCAAAGTGTTGGGTGTCTTGATTGCACAGGGCCATAAGTCTAAGATGGTCCGGTGGGTTATGAGGTTTACGAGGGGGCGCGTGTGGTCAGGCAGAGGTTTACTGCGGTGCTGTAAATAATGCATGTGGCAGGTGGTGGCCTTGAGTGCTACAGAGGGGGTTACAAATCTTTGAAGTGACTCCAGTCTGGCTGGGGGAGGTAACGCAGCGCGGCGCGGTCTCTGCTCTCATGCCTTGGCAGCCTTTGCAGGGTGGGAGTGGGAATGGCCTTGCACGTATTTCACAAAGGTATCTCCCTCGTGTGTTGCCGATTTAGGTAAAGACATCACAAACATTTGAACACTCTATAATACCTATTCAAAACATTACAAAACATGCATTTAAACTTTGCTGGATGTGTCTTGATTATACCCAGTCTGAGTACCTTATTCATACATTATGTTTTAACAAGTGCAGTATTTAGTTATATGCATATATATATTTGCAGTAAGTGAGGTAGAGTTAGGGTTGGTGGAGAACATAGAAAGTAACCCGCCACTTTGTTCGTGACGGTGGTGGCGCATGTGGGGCCTAGACATGCACACATGACATGCGCCTTCCCATGCATTCTTCACATGGGCCCTTTGTATGGTTACATTCGTTTTCTTGTGTCCTCTAGCAGCATTAGTTCAGTTATGGCACGAGCCCATGGGGTGTAAGTTTTCCAGTCACACACGTAACAAACAGATTCCTGGTGCGTGCCGTTATTATTAGTACCCAACTTCAATGGTATACGCTCACCATCGCTTATATCATGGGGGCATGATCTCTTGTAATTACACATCTTACAGGCTTTTGTAATATAAGGGATTTTATGAGAAAAGCATCCTTTGCAAGTAGTCTCAACATTAATATACAAAGATTGTCTGGCATGTAACAACCATTTTACTGTTCTTTTCATTTGCCTAGGCCTGTTGGCCGGGTCATGCTGGGAGCGATGATACATTGCGGGAGGTGAACTGTTACAATGTTAGTGTATTACACTAGCTCATGTCCGTCTCGTTCGTGGGAACGTGCTCGCAGTGGATCTGCCAGGGTGCTGCGGCAACAAGGATGACTGAAGCCCTCCAAGGGTGGGGGCCGCGCTACAGTGCGCGGAGTTCACACCATCTTTATCAGACAAAATGGTTTCTAGGCCTGGCTAAATTTTAATACATGTGGGCAATTAATACGTGCGGGCAATGTCTCCAGTGGGTGAACCCTCCACCACCTGGGCCCGGGTGGCATGAGGGGACGCCCAAGAGAGCCATAGTCCTCACCTGGGGAGAAAGTGTAGGCGAGGGGGGGTCTTCTTGGACCAGTCCTCCCCTACAGAAGTGCAAGAATTATCGAATGTACAAACGTTTTTAGATGCGCTGGGGCAGATATTACCTGTTTTCTGCAGAGGGAATAGATGTGCAGCAAAGTGGCAGGGAGAATTGCAAAAATGGAGCCAGGCATTGTTTTTAGAAATATTCCCTATCTTGGCAGCATTGGTATTAGGGGACAGGAGCTTGAAAAATTCAAGAGTGACTTTCAATGTGGACAATGAAAGTGTGGTGGCAATTGTGAAAGGATGCTGAGCTAAAGACTCTGGTTGAGACTCTAACCCGGGATATAGGCTATTAGAGAGACACTCCCAGCACCCCCCTTGTTTGTGCATATTAAGTAGCTTTGGGTTTCGACCCTAAATTACTAGGGTAATCCAGACGTGGAAACATTGCTCACTGTTCTTAGAGAGGCACAGTGCCACCTCACTGATGAGGCCCAACCAGGCCGAAACACGTGTCTGGGGTCGCTGTTGGTACTCTTGTTAGGAGGAGAATTGCCTGGCATTTCGGTGCTGGACTGCCCTTGGGTAGGACAAAGACTGATATGTAGTGGACATTGCTCTTCTGTGAAAGGGTGATGAGCTAAATACTCTGGTTGAGACTCTTACCTGGGATATAGGCGGGTAGAGAGACACTCGCAGAAACCCCCCCCCCCCTGTTTGGGCAATTGTAAAGAAGCAGTCAACAAAAGATGAGTGGGTTTTGAGACTGAGGACTTTCATTTTGCAATGTTTATAATGCAAGCATCCCTGCCTAGCCTGTGCTGTTCAAGGCTGAGCACGTGCCAGCCATGGAGACGTTTGTGGCTGGTGTCATTTCAGATTAATAGTGGCCGAGGTTCTGTGGGTTGGTTCTGGAAGAAAACTGGGATCCGACACAGATGGCCAAGGAGTTTTGGCAGCCTGGCATTTGAGGGGCTTGAGGCATTTGTGGGGTTCCAAGTCATGGAAAAGTCACTGGTGGGATCTACAGGAAGGAAATATTGGAAGGGCTGCGAGGAATTTATGATGGGAGAGTCAAGCGAGAGAAGCTCAGGATGGAAAAGGGCTGAGGATAAGAGGGACTATGTAATAAGAGAAACGGAAGGTTTGGAAGAGGTGGATTGAAAGGTCGTAAGTGGAAAATTGACCAGAAGGTGAGAAGCAGTGGAAAAAGTATCCAGGTTAGGGTCCAGTTGGCGTGAAGGCCAAAGTTGGGTGAAGTTTAAGGGAAAACAAAGGTTATGGTGGAGCCAACAATGATATTGGGATTAGATTGTTATTCTTCATAGATGAAGGGAGATGGGGACAGGAAATTATGACCTATTAGGACATTGGGCCTCATTACGACGCGACGTGCAAGCCCGTTATTAGCGTCCTGGTCCCTTAGCGGGACCCGTAAGGGACGTGTGGTCTGACCACACGTTCCTTACGGTCCCCACCAAGGGACCTCGGAATAGGGTGGTAGGGGATTACCGGCACCGGTCTCCTTACCGGTGCCCGGTATCCCTTACCGCCCTACTTGTGATGAGGCCCATCATTGGTTAGGGAATTACTAGTGTGTAAGGGGGAAGGCCAAGGGTGAAGGAATTTGTAAACCTTCAGTGGCCTCTAGTAAATGTGACCTCTTATCAAAGAACAAGCATGGGTGCCTCATGCTAGTTGGTTGCATAGCACCTATGCCTCCATAAGGCTGCTTCAAAGCGCTGCAGTTAAATGGAATATAGGAGGAGGGACTAGGAAGAGGGACATGAGGGGGACAGCAGCAATTAGAGAGTGGGAAGAATAGCAGATGAGGTTATGTTAGTTTCTTGAACAGTGTACACTATGGACCTCATTATGGCCCTGCCGGTCTGGTAAAAAAGTGACAGTATTTACTTATACTGGCACTTTACCGAATGGGCAGAGTACAAGTATGCCAATGGGAGTATCATGACTTACCTCCAGCTAAGTGCTGTAGGTAACTCAGGTCTCCACCGCCATAAAACATCCGGTATTTTTGGCACCAGTATTGCCTGTGCCGAAAATAGCAGCAAATTCTCCCATGGAGTTCTATGCAACTCTATGGAATGGGTATTTACTGGTAGTTCTGCCGCCTGTAATATCCTGGTATTGTCGGGATAGCAGGCGGCGGAAACGGTAGGTGCATTTGCTGGTAAATCCACCAGAATACTGGCCAACTTGGAATGAGGCCCTATGACCTGAATTAGCCCTAGGCGCAGCGCCTATGAGGTTCCGCTGCGGGCGCACAGCGAGGATGAAGAGCGAGCTACTGGGGACAAAGAGAAGAGCACTAATATTGAGCGAAACCTCGAGCCGGAAATATGAGAAAAAGTTGATACTAGTAACATTTATGCAATTCTGCAAGTCTGCTTCTCGCTTACATTTTTCGCAGAATTCAATTGTATGTTCAGCAGAGAAAGGAATTGGATCATTTTGCTGATTTTGCGAATGTTAACGTTGGTAATTGATTTACTTTGATACGTTTATTTATTCCTGTAACTCATTTATATAAACAAAGTCAAAGCCAAAATAAATAAATACAATGCATCAGCAATAAGCGCTGTCTGGCTCCTTGGCAGGTGGTTCTAAGCTCCCTCCAGCTTTGACTCTAAGCATCCCTGTATCTATCTAGAATATAGCAATGTCATGAAGAAGTAAAAATCACAGGACGATTAAACCCAGGAATCATTTCCAATTCACCATCTGCAGCCACCTCTTGTTCTTATCTTACTTGGTAATTGCTGTTCCTATTTGTTTGTTAGTACACATAGAGATGTCGAAAAAAAGAAGTCTATAGGCGATGTCGAGTCTTCACTTTAATACCTTCTAATTAGGAGCAGAAGTATTTTAGCAGAAATATTTTATGAATCTTAAAATGCTCTGAATTGGACTGAATTTGCTATAAATGCCATTCCTGTTATCATTAAGCTTGGATGGAGAAAGGATGCAGAACAAAACATGGAGGTGATTGCATGGCGTAATGCTTCTTAACCATGGAGAATAGGAGAGGAAGGATTTTCAATCATTTTTAATCTGCCTGTGTTATTACATTTAAGTAGCAATCCTTTGCAAATTAGTCAAACCGCATCCCCAAAATAAGTAGGCTGCCAAAGCTGCAAGGGCATGGGATAACAGGCAACATCGTACACAGGTCTTCTCGTGGAGGAGTAGTTCGATTCTCTAACCGCGTTTTAGTATGAATCCACCACATCTGGACTTCACATTGGGAGATGGGATAGTGGATAGGTTAGTCACCTAGACCCTGTGCCAACATCTGTAGTGTGATGCTTGGGCCTGGAGGAGATACATAGTGGATCCCCTTGATCACCCCACCTTGAACCAGGTTTGTGGCAGGGAAATATCAGTTGATCCATAAATCCAAATCCCCTGTCCCTTCAAGAAATGCCCCCATTGCATGAAGCCCACAAACCACATTTGGAGGAAAACTAGGCACTTGCGTCATGGAAGAGGGTGTGCAAGGGCGGCTTGCAGACTACAAGGCTATCGTTGAAGATGCCGACTAAGCCTGCAGTAGACTTGGTCCACATAGCTGCCTATCACAAACAGGCATTCAGAGTACACATATCAGCTCAACGAAAAGGAACCACTGCTCCAATTTCATTGCAAGCACAATAATCGCACACACACCTAAACCTGCTTGAAGGTGGGTGGCTCATGAGGAGGGGCTGGATCCCTATAGGAATGGCAGAAGGTTTTGCTGGGGCGTAGGGTTAAGAATGTGGCAGATAAGTTACAGTGAGTATTGGGGAAGGACAGAGGAAATAGAAGGAGGAAGCAGAAAGGAAGTGGAAGAGGGGGGGTGTTAGAAGAAGGAAGGAACACGGAGATATGAAGTTTAAGGAAAGAGCAGATGGCAAGAGTAAGGTGAAAGGAGGTGGAAGGGTGGAAGGAGTAAGGAGAGAAGAGGCAGAATGAGTGAGGGCAAAGAAGATTGAAGGAGTGAGAGAACAGGAGCAGAGAGAGGGGTTGAAGGAAGTGGAGATAAAGAGGAGATAGAACGTGCAAGTAATGAGGAGAAAGGTGGTGGAAGAGTTGAGAAGTGAAGAGTTTGAAGGAGTGGGAAAGAAGGTGGATGAAGTAAAGAGTGATGCAGGTGAAGAAGTCTGCGGGGAGGTGGCCGGTGGGAGAAGGAGAAAGATGTATTTATTTATTGTGCATTTGCAAGGCGCTTATACAACAAGAAATTGTGTTTCAAAGTTCCCACACGGCAAGGGGGGAAGGGAACATGGGAACAACAGGCAGGTAGAAATAAAACTGATGGACAAGAAAGATGCAGTCCTACTAGGCCTTGGGAGCATTCAGAAAGTGTAAGTGCAGGGAGAGGGAGAAGGGAAAGGGGTAAGTTCTAGGAGAATCAACAGAGGGGGTAGTGCCAGGGAGTAAGCCAGTTGCAGGCAACAGGTAAGTGCATGGCAGAGAGCACTTGGTAAGTAGTGATCACCTGCTACTACAGTAAGTGCAGGCCTGTGGGGCAACATAGGCCAGTGGGTGCCCAAAAAGACAAGTGCTGGGAGAGGGTGTAGGCTGAAGGTGATTGGGAGAGAGGCCAGGACACATAAAGGCCCTTGCCACCAATCTCAGCAACAATGGCGTTTAGCACGGGAGGGAAAGAGTGAAAGCGAAGGTGAAGAGGAAAGTCTTGAGGAGGTTCCGAAATTTGAGGAGATCTGGCTCAAGGCAGAGAGTCAGGGGGAGGATGTTGCAGAGGAGGGAACCAGCTGAGGAAAGAGAACGGCCACCAGCTTGCTGCTTCGAGAAATGCTTGACGCGCAAAGAGTTGGACCCGGAGGAGCGTAATGATCTGGAGGAAGAGTATTTAGTGAGAGCAGGTTGTAGATAGCGTGGTCCCCGCCCCCAGACAGCCTTACTAATGATGCAGAGGGATTTGAATTTAATCTTTGCAACAACCGGGAGCCAGCGAAGAGATTTAATGGCTGGAGAGGTACAGTTCCTGGCCTTGAGGCCAAGGATAAGTCTTGCAGCCCTATTTTGGATAAGCTGGAGTGGGCGGAGAGAGGAAGAAGGAAGATTAAGGAAGAGTCTGTTGCAGCAGTCCAGCCTGAAGAGTACCAAATCTCTACAGACATTGAGCTTCTGGGGAAAAGTGAGAAATGGAAGGATACCTCTAAGGAGGCGTTGGAAGTGGGCCTTCTTGGCAAGGTTCAGGATGTGAGGGAGGAAAGAGAGAGGAGTCGCTGATAACTCCAATGTTTCTGGCTTCAGATGAGGTAGAAGCTGGAGAGCCCATAGCAGGTGGCCAGAGTGAAGGGGGGAAGAGTGAGCATGAGTCCCAATAGGAAGGATCTCAGTCTTGCTGGCATTGAGGCAGAGATTGATGGATAAACACCAGGACTGGATCGCAGATAGGCAGTCAAGAATGGTAGAGGAAGTGAGGATAGGGTTAGAGGGAAGTTTGAAGAAATGTTGGGTGTCGTCTGCATACACTGCAAGTAAGGGGAGAAAGTCAAGATAAGGTGAGCGAGCAGGGCGAGATAGACGTTAAAGAGCCAGGGTGAGAGGTTGGAGCCCTGGTATACGCCACAGGTGGATATAGAGGTGGGAGAGAAGAAAGAGCCCAAGATAACCTGAGAGGGGCGGACAGTGAGGAAAGAGGTCAGCCAGTCCAGTGCCTGCTCTGAGATGCCAAGGGTGTCATGGAATCGCTTTATGAGGATGGAGTGATTGACCGTATTGAATACAGAGGAGATATCAAGTAAAATGAGCACAGAAGGGGCGCTAGAGTGAAGAGATGCAAGCAATTCTGCACAGGTGTTCAGGAGAACAGTCTCCACGCTCTCTGGATGCCCGGAATCCAGATTGATGGTCGTGAAGGCAACCAACAGGCTCAGTTTGCTGCATCAGTTGGGGAAGACCAACTTCTCCAGGAGTTTCCCAAGGAAGGGAGTCATAGAGATGGGGTGATAGTTAGCCAGACATGAGGGGTCAGCAAATGGCTTTTTCAGTAGGCGACATACAAGAGAATGCTTCAGAGAGGAGAGATCAACAACGGTAGCAATAAAGTGCCTGCAGAAGTCAGCAAGTGCAGAGGAAAGGGAGGCAATGTTGTCCTTAAAAGTTTCCTGAAGAACGAGGGAGTAGGGCGGGGGTGTTTGGAAGAGACCTTCATAGAGTGGACAACTCTAGTGACGTCATCCAATATGATGGGAGAGAAGGGGGAGAGAAAGGCTGAGGGAGGATGGGAGGCCAGGGGTGGCAAGGCGATGGGAGCGGGGGAGGAGTACGGAGGACGAAAGAGTACTCAGGAAGACCTGGATTTTTGCAGTGAAGTGGGTGGCCAATGTAGTGCACAGGGCCTCGGAGGGAAGAGGCACAGTGGAGACTGCTGAAGGATTGGCTAGTTCCTTGCAGGTTTTAAAGAGTTGAGCCGTGTTGTTGGATACTCCAGAGATGCGTGTCTGGATGTGGGCCCTCTTCTCTTGGAGCGAATGGAGAGCCGATATTGCCTTTGGAGAAGGCAACAGGGCAGTTTATTAGAAGATGAGCTTGGGGTCTGCCACTTCCCTTCTGAAGTTCTACATTTGCACTTCATGGCTGCTATATCAGAGTCTCACCAGGTTTTACTCTTGGTGGCATGTTTCAGGCCAATCCTCAAGACTGAGGCATGAATGTAGAGAGTTTTAGAGATGGCGAGGTTGTTACTCTCACCTGGTCTCTGCGGGGACATTGGGGCACGGTTGCAGCCCTCTCTGGAAATGGATTCCCCTTGTCAGGCTTCTTCCCCTGCTTGTGTGCTATGGACTGCGCTGGTTGTTGGCACAGCCCCTGCAAGGATATGAGAGAGCGTGAGAATGCTGCAATATGATTGCTGTCTCTCTCGAACCCTTCTTCCCAGTATGTGGTGAGCATGCGCCGACCCATATAGTCTCACCTGTTTATTGATGATGGCGAGCTCGCTGTCCTGCTTCTCACTTGATGGACTGAGTTCCTTCACTGGCCCATGCTAAATTATTATTATGTGCGTGGCAGCCCAGACTGGCTGTGGCTGAACCACTCTTAAGGTAAATGTCCTATGGCTTTTAGATATTGTAGTATTGATTATTGATTATTGTCCGTATCCTTTTGATAATGTCTTTCCTCCGCTTTCGCCCAATAGGTGACATTCGGCCCAGCGGTAGTTGCAGTGTACGAAGTGGGGCCCAATGAGAAGAGAATGGAGTACGCAATGCTCCGACGGAAGGTGAGTGTTGATTTAAGGTTTAGCGCAAGGATTTGTCAAAGCGCGACCTTAAACGTAATGTCTTTTGTGAATTCTAACCTGTCATTATCTCTTTCTCTTGCAGGTTCCGTCTTCCGGTGGACTGCTCGTGGTGGAATGATGTTGGCGTGGATGCTGCGTTCCGGAGGTCTCCAAGCGGATGAAGAATGCTTGGGTCTACGATGATGCTGGCTGCAAGCTGAAAACAGGTAAGGATGCGTTCAGGCTGCGGTAGCTGGAAACAGGTAAGGATGCGTTCAGGCTGCGGTAGCTGGAAACAGGTAAGGATACATTCAGGCTGCAGTAGCTGGAAATAGGTATGGATGCGCTCAGGTGGCGGTGAGCGTACTGCTGCCATAGCAGATTAACGCAAAGCGCTTGCCTGCGGGCGGGGCAGGCTTACATAGCCTGGCTCCTGCCACACCCCTTTAGTTCTGACTCATGGCCCCACCCTGCCACTCCTAAAGGAACTGGAATCACATGGAGGCCCCTCCAGGGGAGACAAGCACCTTGCACAAAAATAAAAGTGTGCAGTGCACACTTATTCATGACTGGGTCCAACTGGACCCTCTATGTTGTGGGATCTGTGGTTCTTGGCCAGTGGCCATGACAGAGGTTCCTATTGCTGAGCGCAGTCAGAGGTAGAGTCTGCAGTGGGAGGGGAGATGAATGTGGATGCGAAGGCAGCAACTGACACTCGTTCCATCGGGCGGGTGTCTGTGAATGAGGTTGGCAGAGGAGGGGTAGGGGGTTGCAGTCAGAGGGCTGAGAGGACCAAGGTGAAAGGAGAGTTGGGAGTGGTCTGACCAGGAGAGCAAAGTAGCGAGTGGCGAGGAGAGTAAAAGATCTGTATGGATAAAGGCATCAAGAGTATGTCCAGCCAACTGCGTACACCACTCGCCACATACAGGAGGTTGGCAGTAACATCCAAGAAGGAGTACAGAGGTTCAGAGAGGAAGAGGATAACATCACACAGGAAGTTGGGAGACATAACCCAGAGGAAGCAGAAAGGTGATGCAGTGATGAAAGAGGAAATGAGACTAGGCAGGAGTGTGGGAGGAATGCACAAAATGAAAGTGAAAGGGGATTCTGTGAGGAGTTTGGGATGGGCATTAAGTTATAGAGGAAAAGGCCCATCCAGGTGGAGATTAGAAAAACATCATCAAGAAGGGTGTTGGAGGTTATGTTCGAATGAACCAGTGATAAGGAAACTGGTGGTAAAGTCCAAGTAGAGTTAACTCAGACGGAGCAGGCCAGCCCAAAGCCTACCCTTGGGAGGTCTAGGAAGGATGGAAGGATGAGCACATGGCATAGCATCAAAGGGAAACAGGAACAGAGATATAGAACAGGGAGCGTAGTGAGGTGCCATTAGGCATGATTTTGTTGTAACCAACTAATCAGGAGGAGAAGCATTGGGTTTGTGAGAACAGGAACCAGGACCCTAAAGCAGGGCAGTGATGAACTGACAATAAGCTTATAGAGGAAGTAGGTTTACCAGCCACCGGGTGGGAGAGCTGGGGGTTTGCCACCCTTTATATTACCCCGGACCATCTCTTCCGAGCGTACCTGACATGGAGATGCACAAGGGTGCTGGGGGCCTATGCCAAGGACCACTAAGTTCCTGAAAGATAAGAAGCAGATGATCAGCACCCACCGTATCAGGGATGAGAAGCAGAAGACAGGAAAAGAGGAAGCAGAAGAGAAGTGCAGGCACACTTATCCCACCGCCCCCCCTCCACCTCGAGCTTTTCTTGCAAACCAAATACTCCATAATTAAACTAGGGGAGAAGTCACCTTGTTGTTTTCATAACATTACACTTTTTTGGGAAGTTTCACGATGGCAAGTTCTTGCTTTGGCTCAACCCTGGAGCTACCGTTTATAAAGACTTGCTGAATCATACAACCGAGGTGCCTGGCTTGTGATCCTTCTCATCAGAGAGTCACACAATGTAAAGAGAACACTTTAATTAACCCTTCTGCATTAACTTGCAGGGTAATTTTCCTTCTTTTTTAACACTTCACGGCAATAAAAAAAAAAAAAAAAAATAACCCTGGTGGAATTAAAATGAGTCAGCCCCTCCAAAATGCTTGCTCAAGTCTTTACTTCAAAAAAGATAGCAGGAAATCACAGATGGGTTTAAGCAAGTTGGGTCTCACCAGTGATGTGTGGCTTCTGTCTCTAGTCATTGCTGGCAAGAAGCCAATGTGCGGGTACACATTGCCACCCATTGGCCTTTAGACCTGGCTGCAGGGATGCTGCATAAGAACATTAACTACGATGAATATTGCCCTGGTCAGCTGGAAAGGATCTGAATATTCAATGTTAATACTTTGGTCTACTCGTAAAGGTTTTGTTATTGGTAGTTGTTGATTGTAGCTGAGGTAGGGGGAGTGGCTTCTCGAATCAAACGTGATTATTTTCTTAAAGATTGTGTGGTTGCCTTCTTTTCACTGTCAGAGAAAAAATGCACCATTGCCTACAGGACTCTGTTGCTCTATGCTTCAATGCACTATTAAAGGGAAGCGTCTGAAATGTACAGAGTCTCAGGAGAGACACAGCTTCTGCATCATCTATGCAGGAAAGAAAGCTATCTGTCCCCTGGTGTTGACGGTCTTACTTCGTTGGGGATTGTTGATTGCTGACTAGGGGTTTCTTCGTAGCTTGTGCAGGTGAAGTGGATTTTCAGGTGACCATTGACATTTTCGTGTACTGCTTGAATGTGGCTCTTGCTTCTAATGGGCAGTTTTATGCAGTGGCGTAACACAAAATGTGGGGGCCCCCCTGAGAGCCATGCTGAGGGGGCCCCCCAACCCAGCCACAAATCACGGGTCGTGCCACATTCTGGGCCAGCCTAGATTATCACGCTTGCACAATATGCACAAACGTGCTGCTGAAGGAGTATGCCGCACACTGTACTAGGAGAAATATGTGTTTTAATGCAATATACAGCCCACTTTCTGAGAAAAATTGGCTAAAAAGCCAGAGTGTTTGCAATTGTTTTGTAGGGTAACACCAATCCAATACCTGCAAGTCACCAACAGTGCACAGGAACATTAATGCTTTGCTATTAAAAATGCCATGCCAAGCCACATTGAAAACATGTCCCACTGGCTGCACAATGTAGACCAGTGTAGACACGTAATAACATTACAGTAAAGCATGCCAGGCCACATTTGGACATACCTAGACTGGTTGCACCAAAATGCCAGTCGAAGTGCAAACACTCATCAAGAAGAGAGCACATATTCAAGCTTGGGTCTCGGCGGCCTCTAACAACATGGACAAACACATTAAAATCTGCTAGGAACTGGTCAATCCTGTTGCGGTCTCTACCTCTCCTGTTCCCTCCCAGGCCCTCTGTATGGCTCTGGCCTCTCACTTCTCAGCTAAAACTCAGGAAATCCTGTCCTCTATCTCCTCTTCGTCTCTCGGCCCCCCTTTGGCCATCTCTACCTCTCCTTTCTCCTCTTTCTCTCTGACAACACCCGACGAGGTTTCTAGACAAGTCTGATCTATGAAAGTGTCCTCCAAACAGGTTCTCCCGTGCTCCTCCAGAACCATCAAGAACCATATTGACACCTTTGCTCCAGCCTTGGCCGATTTCTGGAATCACTCTTTCGCCACTGGCACGTTCCTCTCTCCCCTTAAGCACTCCCTTGTGCAACAACACCTCAAGAAGCCGTCGGCCGATCCTACCTGCCCGTGAAACTATCGCCCAATCTCCATCACCCCTTTCCTGGGCAAACTCTTGGAAAAGCTGGCCATCTCCCAGCTTACTCTCCACACTGAATCTGTTGGTTGTCCATGACCATCAGTCTGGCTTCAGAGCTGCCAGAGGCACGGAAACTGCTTTCCTGAACACCCGTGAAGATCTGTTCTCTAGTCTTCATTCCAGCATTCCTTCTGTCCTAATCCTCCTTGATCTTTCCTCTACTTTCGACACAGTCAACCAGGCCATCCTGATCAATCGACTAAGTGAAAAAACTGGGCATCGCGGATCAGGCCCTGGAGTGGCTGACCTTCCTTCTCTTGGACTTCCCCTCCCAGGTCCAACTTGGTCCCTTTCTCTCTGCCACCTCTATCACTACATGTGGCATTCCCCAGGGCTCTATCCTCTCACCCTGGTTTTTCAACCTCTATTTGGCCCCTTTGGCCCACCAGATCTCTACCTTCTCCTCTAACTTTCTGTGTTATGCGGATGACACTCAGCTTTCCTTCAGACTCCTCTCCTCTCTCGCTCATTCCTGACTGTCTATCTGTGATTCAGGATTGATGCGCCTCCAAAGATCTCTGCCTTAATGCCATTAACATGGAGATCCTTCTCATTCGGACCTCTGCCCCTGCTTTCCCTCTCTGACCCTGGCCACCCACCGTGGGCCCTCTTCCTTCGCCTTCCTGCAAGGCATAAAACATTGGTGTCATCTTCAACTCCACTCTCTCTTTCTCTCCTCACATCTCGGACGTCGCCAAAAAGTCCCACTACCAGCTGCTCCTCCTCAAAGGGACTTATTCCCTTTCTCACTTTTCCCCAGAAGCTCACTGTCTCCAGAGCCCTGTTTCTCTCTAGGTTGAACTACTGCAACAGCCTCTTTCTCAATCTGCTTTCCTCTACTCTCCGCCCTCTGCAACTAATCCAGAACAGGACTGCAAGACTTATCCTTGGCCTCAGGCCCAGGGATCGTATCTCTGCAGCCCTGAAATCTCTCCACTGGCTCCTGGTGGCTGCAAGGATCAAGTTCAAGACCCTTTGCATTGTCCACATGGCTTTCTGGGGTTGGGGCCCTCACTACCTCCAATGCTCTCTTCCAAAATACCTTCCTTCTCAAGCCCTTCCCCCAGCTTCATCTAACTATCTAAGGGTTAGATGTTTCTCCAGGCAGAGAGTGGGGGGTAGATCTCTCTCCTCTGCAGATGCCTCCCTCTGGAATGGCCTCCCTGCCCCTCTCAAACTTGAGCGGTCCACCTGAAGTTCCGGAAGCATACGTTCCTCATCTCCTCTGCTTTCTCTCTCACCCTCCCCTGTTGACCTACCTAACCTACCTGTCTGCTGTACCGAATGGTTGCTTGGCTACCCTCAGAGTCTCACTGAGTCCAGGCTCTTTCTTGATCAGTCACCCTTGCACTGCCTCTGGGCCTATCACACACTTAGGGGATGTAACTTTAAGCCTACAGTCCCTTGATCTCCTTGCACTACCCAGAGCTGGGCTGCCCTGGCTGCACTTACTCAGAGCATTACTGCCTTGTTTTCCCCTCCCCTCTTCCTTGCAATTCACCCCCCCCTTTCCTCTTGCATTTCTCATTCTCGCACTTCACGATCCGAATGACAAAACCAAGTAAGATTGTTTGTCTTGTCCTCCCCCTATCTTCCCTCCCGTGTCTTGTCATGCCTAGAAACACTTGTGTACAGGTGTGTTATAAATGACTTATATCATATCATATCAGTTTATCAAAGATGCCCAAAACAATATACAATGCCACAGTAAGAAATGGCTAGACTGGCACCACCCAAATGCCTGTCTAGCCAGGTAATTACACTTAGCAGGACTGATTTATCAGAAACGCGCAGTTAAAAAAAAGTCATACCAAACTGAGGAATGACTAGACTGGCTGCACCAAAATGCCTCTCTAGCCACTAATACCACACATCATGCCTGCTTAGCCTGGACATGGACAACCTTTATGTCCCAGAACCTACGTATGAGGCTCCTTGCCTCATAGGTAAGTAATGGGATGAGGAATAGTGGGACTAGGAGTAATGAATGGTACAGGCAGCTAAGTCAGGCATTACCTACATATACCTCTACCTCATCCCAGTACTTGTGTATGAGGCAAAGTGCTTCATATACAAGTACTGCCTCATACACAAGTACAGGGACGAGGAAGAATAGGGCTAGGAGTAAGGACAATTATCAATAAGTAATCAAGGCATTAAACACAAGTAGTGGCGTAACACCATTGAGTTGACTGGGCTTCAGCACTCCCCCTCTGAAATTTTGGGCTACGTTGACTCAACCTGGCTGAACTTCAGAGCAGTTGCTGTACAGAACAGGACATAGATGTTAAACAGCACCTGGGTTTCTCTGTTAACAAGGGCCCAACAATTACTAACGTAAAGCATGTCACTGTTAGTACCTGCATTCAAATGCCCAGTGGCGGCTGCTATCGTAGGGCGGCCGGGCGCCGCCCCCCCAGAAAAAAAAAAGAAGCTAAAAGAGATTCAATCAGAGGTTCTCTGATTGAATCTCTTTTAGCTTCTAGTCGTGCTGCATTTCCTTTGCCAACAGCGCGGGGGCGCTGTGGCAAGGAAACAAATATACTATAGGACGGACGGCCTGGCTTTCACAGCGGGGCGCGTCCCAATTTAGTATAAATTGTTCTATAGTAGAGTGCGTGGAGCTCGTAGCTCCACGCACTCTACGTAGCCCTCAGAATTAGAAGCCTGGCGGGGCGCTTGAGGGGTGGCCCCGCCAGTAGAAAATGTGCGCAAACAGCGCACTTTGGTTTCCCAATCCCTCCCCTGCCATGGATACAGTAATGCCATTGGCTGGCAAACAGCCAATGACATTACTGTATCTATGACTGGCGGCGCAGGGTGCGTACGTGCGCCTGCGCCGCCTTCACACGTCTGGGTCTGTTTCTCTTTCTAAATCTTCCGACGACGCGACGTTGGACACGAGTGCTGCTGCTCTGCACCAGGCCAGCCGCCACGCCGGCCTAGAGCCCAGCGGCGCCGCAGATCTGGTAAGTACCCCCCCATTCCCCCATGTTTGTTTGTTCTGTTTGGGCCCGGGGAGTCGGGGAGTGTGTTTTACACTTACGCTGTCTGTCCCCCCCCCCCGGGCCCAAACTATCGTGACCGTCCACCACGGGCAGGCCAGGCCCAGTCAACACTGAACGACGTGTAGGCCATGGCCTACACGCCGTTCAGTGTTGGCTGCCAGTGCTGAGCTGACTGCCCATCAAGTCGAGCCCCCACCAAGGCAGGGGCAGCCCTGGGGCCTTTTACCCCCGGTCCGTGCCGGCACTGCCGTGGGCCGTGGGCCAACTTGCCTTGGGCCACGCAGCCGGACCGGGCAAGGCAGGGCAGGCGTGCGCTGCTGCCTGCTGCGGCCCACATCACATCTGCTAATTGTGCGCCGTTTTATATTTTCGGCATTTTTGGACAAAAAATACCGAAAATATAAAACGAGACATGGCACACGTCACCAGGTAGAGCCCTGCCAGGGCTCTCCCTGGTGGTGACTTGTGCCGTTTCTCGTTTTATATTTTAGGCATTTTTTGTCAAAAAATGCCGAAAATATAAAACGGCGCACAATTAGCAGATGCGGTGGTCGCGCGGGCTCCGTCTCATGTGAGTAGCTTGCTTACATCTGTGCAGACTGCAGTGCAGAGCCTGCTGCCTGACGCAGGTTCGAATGAGTCCCTGCAGGACCAACTCGGCCTTTCATCCTTCCCAGGTCGATAAATGATGCCACTCAGTGAGTCTCCAGTGGGCGATCTACAAGTTGGCAATGGGTCAAAGAGGCAAGTGATCACTGTCTGGCGGTTAGGTGCATATGCAGAGGCTGTTCTGGTCGCTTCAAGCTTCAGCGTGAATGTTGTGATAGAAAATCCAATCAAAGCCAAAACAATGTTGTTCGAAATTGACTGGATGCAGATGATTGCCACTGCCAGTATGAGATCTCATGCACTATATAAGAACCACTGGGAGGTCTGCCGACGTATTTCATATGGTATGATAGGTTATTTATTACGCGCTTAATACCCATAGATTTCTAAGTGTGTTCCCAGGGATCGAACCTGTTTGCTCCGTGGCGTCTTGCTTCCAAGGCGAGCACGTTGGGGATTTAACAAAATATCCCAGTCCATATTGGTGGATGCAATTTCTCAGTTTCAGAATGAATGTTATACAAACTGTGGAAATTGCAAATATCTGTTCTGGCAAGACACTGCCTAGTGTATGCTCTCTGTGCCAGGTGAGGGACAGTGTGCAGACTAGAAAGCACATTGTAACGGAATGCACTGCACTTAATGATGCAAGGGTGACACTGGTCAGCAGATTCGTGCATGATGTGACATCGAGCTCAAGTAAAGACTTCTGGTATGGGGTCATAAGCAGCCACAAAACTTCCCTGTTGATTCCTTTGATAATAATGTTAGGCTCGGATTGATAATCATTAAAGAAAACTGAATGTATGGGAAAGCAGAGGAAAGGGAAATTAAAGAGTAATATGTTTTTATTATGGAAATGTTGAATTACATTTTTAGTATTTTATTGCTTATTTTCTCTTTTTTTCTTTTTACAACGTGATGAAGCAGTATTTATAAGTGGCTAAAAAAGGAGCACCACGCAACTTTGAGAAACTGAAGCAATGGCAACTCGGCGAGGCAGACAGCCATTAAAGGTAGGACAAATGTCGCATTAATTAAGTGGTTAAAAACTAAAGTAATATTTTAGCTTAGTTCCCCCTTTCAGAAAATGCCTAAAATCCCACCTTAGTAAGAGGATGAGCGCATGTGAATGCCAGTAACAGCATGACAAACATATGTTTCCATCATTACTGACTATATAATGAATTTCTTTATGCATACACCATAGTACCAGCTATTCCCAATACAAGCTGCTGTAAAATACACCATCACACTTGCACACGTAAGAATAGTGTACCAACATTAATATGTAAAACCGAATGCTTTTTTCATATTTCGGTGGGTTTTTTGGACAGTAAATTGCACATTTTGTAGGCCATTTTTCCAAAAATTTCGCAGGGGGAGAACCGCCCCGCAACCCCCTTGGGGGGGGGTCTCGCGCGCTCGCTTCTATATTCGCCCGGGGAAATTTACGCCCCACCAGCTCTCAAAATCACCAGCCGCCACTGCAAATGCCATATCTTTTAGGCAATTTAAATCGTGATGTGGGTTTAGTACTTGCATGCCAGGGGAGTGATTGGAAGGGTAGAAAGGGAACATGAGACCTCTCATTCTCACAGCAGTCCATGACTGGGTGCTTTCAGTCTTAAAGGAGAGAGTTAACTGCTTGTAACATTGAAGCTGCTCTAGAATAGACTCATCAAATGCATAAAGAAATGAGATGCCCCCACATGAATACGTTTGGCACTCCCCCACCCTCCGTAAAGTTAGCACCTTTCCCAACATCTGAAGGATTAGCCCCCAAAAATGTAGGTTTTGTTGCGCCCCTGAACACAAGCACACACCATTCACCATATAAACACACACGCAAACCCAGCAACCCATACATTTAAGTGTGCACGCGTTCACCATACAGGCACAAACAGGCAGCCATCCATACATTTAAGTGTGCACCCTTTCACTATACAGACACACCCAGGCAGCCACCCATACATTTTAAGTGTGCACCAGTTCACCGTACACACAAACACACACATCCAGCCACCCATACATTTGTGTGCACCCTTTCACCATACACTCACATAGGCAGCCACCTACACATTTAAGAGTACACCCTTTCACCATACACTCACACACACACGTCATGGGGTTGAGGGGAGCCCTATTACTTAAAAAAGAAATTGTTTCTTTTTGAAGTCACTCTGACTTTCTTAAAGAAATTATTTCCGTTAAGGACCAAACCATAATGGAAATAATTTCTTTATGAAGGCAGAGTGACTTCAAAAATAAATTATTTCTTTTTGAAGTCATAGGGCTCCCCCAAACCCATGACATGGAGGCCTCCAGCCTAGGGTCTTCCATGTCATGGGACGGGGAGCCCTCAGATTTCCAAAAGAAAGTTTCTTTTTGTAGTCACTCAGCGTTCCTGAAGAAATTAGTTCTGTTACAGAAATTATTTCTTTATGGATGCAGAGTGCATTCAAAAAGAAACATTTAAAAAAATACTATTTGGAAAAATATTTTGTTTTTCATTTCTTTTGTGGGGCCCCCTCCCAGGACATGTACTGCGGGGGCCCCTGTTACGCCAGTGGTTTTATGGTGTTTTGGGGACGGCATTCGAGTGAATCTTTCCATTTAATTTGATTACTGTCTGCCTTGCTGTGTTTATAATCTTTGGCAGAAAGCACAATCGTGTTTGGGGATGATCGTTGAGTTCAGATTGTTGTAGTAGTCTTGGAACTTTATATCGATATTGTGAAATACAATTATCTATCAAATATGTTCAACAAGTGTACATTTGCAAGCTCCCACCCTCTGCGCCCCCCCCCCCTCCACTGACATCACAGGACTACAGATGATGCAGTTATGTTATCCAAACATCTCCGAAGCACAGTACTCATTATATTGGTAGCACTCCAAGCATACAGCCGTTTTATTGCAGAAATATTTGTCAAATATAAAGATGTGTGGTCATTCTCTTACAAAAATGTTTTTCATTGTTTAACTAGCAGAAAGGAAATCGCATTGGGGCTATTTGACCCCCTTCCTCTTTCTCATGGCGGCATTTGATAAGAGTATAATAGGAGTGTACGAGACTGTTAATCTAGGAATGACACCTTTCTGGTAAGGAAATAGCTTCAATAGTTATTTTCAAGTCAAGGTTTTTTTATTGCCACAAAAGCATCAGTACATACTACAATCCATTTAATTGAGCATAACAAAAAAAGTAACGCAATACATACATATCAATAAAACATTAAACATTTAGCATTTCCTTATTTCAGAATATTTCATGTGAATCTGGCCAGGACAGTGTTAAACTCACTACAACATTGGTAAACATTAGCTTTCATATTCCCCTTCATCCATGCCTTTTCTATGTAGTCTGATGGGATGAATCTTTTCCCAGGTCTTCTGCAATAATTAAAGACCCCATCACCATACTTCAGTAAGCTAATTTTCAAATGTCTTTGACGAGTCAAGTCATGCGCCAGGCAGATAAACAGGAAGTGATTCAGGGTTTCAATTATACCCTTACAAAACGGCCAAAAATCTGTACCTGATTTATACCAACAATTTGCAATTGGCACTAGTGGTAATATATTTTGTCTTTTTTAAATATACAATGAGCGTGCATATGGCAACTTAATGTGAGACGGGTATCTTTTACTGTTAGAAAACTTTTTTTCTAGGACAGATATGTCCATCTGGTGGCCAGGGACAGACATATATTTACCATCGTGGCATGCAAACATTCATACATCCTTTATTTCGTTTATTGGACCAATATTGGTCAAGACTAAGAGAACACAATGACGATCTGCTGTGACCAAACCAGGACAGTTTGTTAACACTCTCACAGCTCATTAGATCTTTTAAAGCTTCTCTGAATCCCCACAATTCATTGCTAGTCCATATTCTGGCCCAATAAAGCAGTGGTTTCAAGGCTACATTTCCATCCAAAGTAGTGAGACCAAGCTCATAATATATCAAAACATTCAGTACACCTTGAGGGAGAAGCAATGACAATTATTACAAAAAGGTTCCCTGTGATACTTAGACTCTGTGATAGGTTGCTTATCCTACTATGAGACCAAAGTTCAGCACCATACACAGCCGCTGCAACTGCTTGAGATATATACTTCCATTGCTGGTGTGCCTATATTGTTCCTGAACATCTTTGCAAAACTCAAGATTGAATTACTTCCTTTTTAGGTGTTAGATTTGTCTTTTCAATATGCTGGGCCCACTTCCCATTCCTACTCAACTTTATCCCAAAATAATCAAAGGGAAACCACGATTAGATCACCGCCCTATCTGTACCATAAGGTTTGTGCGTGGTTTCATCCTTTTCCCATAATGCGTCACTTTTGTTTTCGATGGGTTGTTTTCTCAACTTAATTAAACCACTTGGTGTACGAGTGATAGGAGCATGATTGTCTGCAAACACCAATTATGAATCTTTCCCATCCTAACTTTGGTGAATCAACATATTCCACTGCCAGACTCTCCACATCCTCATCAAAATAAATAGATGTGAGTGTGGGCACCAGGACACATCCTTGCCTCACACTCTTTTCAACTGGAATGAGCCTTGTGCATTCCCCTCTTCCCCACTTCACCACTTCCCCACATAAATTAGGCTGAGTTGACAGTCTATAATTGCATTATTGCTTTAAGTAATAGATATCGGATGCTCTTTCTCTTCAATCTGTTACATAGCTTTTCTCTAGGAATACCATCAATGCCGCCCTAAGGTCAATAAATAAGATATAAAGCATACCAGCTCTAAGAGTAATGTACTTGTCGATCAATAATGTTAGTCTAAATACTTGATTGATCGTACAAATTCCTTTTTAAAATCCTACCAGTAAGTGGCTCATGCCGTTTGTTTCTACAATCCAACCCTCAGGTCTATGTAGGAGTAATTTACCATACATTTTCCCCATTGAATGAAGTAAGTAGATTGGGTTCTAGTTTTCCGGGGCATTTTAGCCTCCCTTCTTATAAATAGGACCAATATCCGCAAAATCTGATGATGCAGATGTTTTATGTAGTTCTGTAACCACATAAAATAGAATATGTAAACAGAGAACCCAAACAGTCGGTTCTATTTTATACAGATCCACCAGGATCTTATCCGGCCAAGGTGCCTTCCATCCTTGTTGGCTTACTGGCTCAATGTGGGTTTCCTCTCTCTCTCTCTCTCTCTCTCTCTCTCTCTCTCTCTCTCTCATCAGAGAGAGAGAGAGAGAGAGAGAGAAATCCAGGCAGTCGCTTGTCTCTAATCCATCAACAGATTCCTGGAGTTTCTGGGTGTCACTAGTTTGAATAAATCTATGTCTATCCTGCTTCTAAAGGTTTGGGAAATCATTAAATCTACATTAATAGCAAACTCAAAGGACCCCTTGTTCTTTATCTCCCAAGTAAACAGTATTGCTTTTTTTGCATAATCACATATGTTGTATTCCCTTCTAAGAATCAGAATGGCATTATGATCTTTACGAATGACTGACTTCAATATGGACAGTAGCTCAGATGTATCCATCCTTCAACCCGCCACTTTGGCTCTTCTTCAGCTGTGAAGTTGAGATCACTCTAGTCAAGTTTTCCTTGAGTATCTCGAATCTTATATTATTCACATCCCATATATCTGATAGTTTTCCCTCGTGTCATCAAAAATTTGAGGAAAGGCAGAATATACAAAATATCAACGGAATAGTTAACTATAAACCCAAATGATCCCACCTCAATCTCCTCCTGTTATTAGAGCTTATTAATGATCAGCTTCTAGCTAGCCGGTCCCTACTTCTAATACCTTTTTCAATCATTAGCACAACTGAGAGATGACTCTGGTCACTTTCACATTTATTGTGAACTCCCAACCTCTGTATCTTCTTCCAATCGGGCATATCAATTAAGATGTCATATATATGGCTCCTAATAGAGCCCTTCTGATATGTCACCTTTAACACAACCATTGCAGGCTCTTTCCCCAATTCTAAAAAGGATTTGTGGTTCTGAAAGGCATATTTATACTGGTGCTTTAATGTCACTGGATATAATGTAGTGATATCCCATTTTTGGACTTCCACTTCAATATATTCTGCCATCTCATTGAGGGGCGTGTGCTGTAAATTAAAATCGCCTACAATTAAAGTCATTACCCTATTTCCCTTCACAAATGCCCATTTATCTAAGAGTTTCAAGGCTAAGCATTGTCTTGAAGGTATTGTTGCCACATGGTGGTTGTACAGATCAGCCAATTTATAAAATGTGGCACTAGCTCGAGAGCTGCCGAGCACTTTACAGAGTGTGGGTAGTCGGCACATCTTTTAACAGTAGCGCAGTAATGTGAGGTCTGTGTATCGGTATGTGTGCATCCATTGCGATTAGTCCTTGGTCAGGTGTTGTTGAAAGAGCCCTATTTTGAGAGATTTGCGAAATTGGAGAATTGTGGGGCATTCTGAGCCAACACCGGGATCGAGTTCCAGAGGGTGGGTGCATGACAAGAAGAGGATCGTTTGCGGGGTCCTCTCTTTGCGGACGAGTTGTGATTCAAGCCAGTTGGTTCATTTCCTGCGTGAGGAGTGTGTGGCACCAGGTATGTGGAGCTTAGCTGCTAGGTACGTTGGTGTGCTACTCGTGACTGCTTTGTAAATGATACATGCAGTCTTGCACAGTATCCTGGCTTGGAGTGCAAGCCAATGTAGTTCATGTAGTATGGGGTAATTCAGTCAAATTTCTGTGCTACCATAATAAGACATGCTGCAGTGTGGTGGACTGCTTTTAGGAGAACCAAGTGAGCAGCTGGGAGCTCTGTCTAGAGAGCACTTCCCCCATCAATGTGCGAGACCACAAGGGCCTGCACTATGGTCTGCAAGTCCTGCGACAGGATGAAGGGTTTGATGTTTCGAAGTGTAGAGATTCTGAGCCAGGCTATTTGGGCCTTCTTGGTTATGTGTTTCTGGAAGGACATGCTGCTGTCAATGGTGATGCCTAAGGATGTTGATGACTCTGAGAGTTGTGGATAAAATCCTTCTAGGTGCATATCATTGAGCCATTGTGTTTTTAGTGGAAGGACCAATGAGGACGAATTCAGTCTTGGATAGATTTAGTTTGAGGTAGGCAGTCAAAATCCAGGACTGGATGATGGCTAGATAATCGCAGAGACAAATGATGTCCTGCATGCTGATTACTCTCATTTACAACTGGGTATCGTCTGCATATTCGTGGATGGCTACATTGGAATCTTTGAGGAGAGTGCCCACAAGCTCCATGTAAAGGTTAAAAAGGATTGGTGAGAATATGGAGCCTTGGGGGACTTCCTCAGGAGACCTGGAGTTGGTTAGAACCCAATGAGTTCATCTGGACAGCCTAGAGTCTGCCTGAGATGTAGGAGGTTAACCAATTCAGAACAGTGCCAAAGAATCCCATCCTGTCAGCAAGGGCGGAGAGAAGGATGTGGTGGTCGATGGTGTTGAATGCAGCCGAGAGGTCCAGGAGGACAAGGAGGCATGAGTCGCCCTTATCCATGATTTGGAGAGCATCATCCACCACCTGGATGGTGATTGTCACGATGCTACACTTGGGGCAGAACCGGACTGATAGTCATTTAGGAGTGGAGTTGTTCGATTCTGGCAAGTAGTTGTGCAGTGGATACTTTTTCCAATATTTTGCCAATTAAAGGGGGATTGGCCTGTAGATGGCCAGGGTATCTAGATCTAGGGTTGTTTTTTTCAAAAGAGGTCATATGAGACCAATCTTGAAGGTGTCCAAGAATGATCCTTCTGCGAGGGAGGCATTGATGATGCTGAGGAGTGCACTGAGCGCTAAGGCCATCACTTGTATAATGATGGAGGCCGAAATTATGTCAAAGTAAGAAGTAGGTTTGAGGGAGTCAATCATTTTTAGTAGATCCGGGGGGGAAAGATAGGAGAGAATTTGGTCCAGAGGGGCAGTGTGCGTTCCGGGATCTAATGGGGATGCTAACGTTATGAGAGGTTGATTTGTTGGTGTCTTGGATGTTGTCTATTTTTTCCATAAAAATGTATTGATTCTGTCGCATTTTTCCTGAGCTGCTGGTACCTCGGAGTCAGGTGAGGGATTGATACAATGCTTTACTACTTCAAAAAAGACTTTGCTCCTATTAGTGGCTGCCGCAATGGGGGTGGAGTAGTAAGCAGCTTTCAGACTCAGTAATCAGAATCCTACAGTTTGCGCTGAGAGATTTGAGGTTGGTGAGGTCTCTTGAGTTATGGTTTTTGCGCCACCATTTTTCTAGGGCTCTAATTGAGTGTTTGTTGGAGGCTAGCTCGGAGGCGTACCATGGAGTAACCCTCCACCAATATTATGATATTACAGTTCTGTATTTACCCAAACACTTAACCCCCCCACTCAGTAGCCCCTTTAAATCGCTACCTTTGGTGGCCAGCATATCAACATTCATATAGCCCTCAGTACAGATTGGGTTAGATGCCCAGGTCTTCTGGAAGCAAATCACAGCAAATTTGCAGATGAAACTAACCCAGTCTTCATCTTTCAGTTTCTTAGCCAGACCTGTTATGTTCCAGCCCTTAAGTCATTAGTTTGTACATACTCCAGTGTCCTTTGGGGGATAGGGAAGTCATCAAGTAACTAGTGGGGGGGTTGGTTGCCGGTTGCCAGGCTATGACATCTACAGTTTGGCTATGCTCTTCATTGTCTTTTAAACTTGGTGGTTTACCTCTAAATTCAATCTGCGACATTACGGCGGGAGAGTCCAATAGTCAATTGCTAGCATGCTAGTGGCCATAGATTTGTCATATAAGCACAATTTGATATAATCACAGTCTGCATGTCCAGGGTCTTGGAAGCACATACCATCTCTTATGTCATCTATAATAGTCTAATAGCATCCCTTTTTGCTTCTAATCCAGTGGATTCGCTTATTTCTGAGGGAATCTTTTCCTTCGTTTGCCCTGTTTACTAATTCTATCACATTAACCATATATATTATTCCCTCATTTTGTGGTACAGTATTATTAGTACTTCCGCTATGCCTGTTAGTTGCTTCCCGATTTGGAGTCCTGTTATTGTCCACCTTAACCATTACACTACTAGGGAAAGGTGGCTTCTGGTGGGTTTTTTTTCCCAGTACCGTAAGCCCTCTTAGGTGGAGGGTGACTCCTAAAAAAATCCCCAATAGCTCCATGGATTCCCATCATTGAATGGGGCTGAATCCCCCCACCCACAGCTAACATTGTTTTTGGTGCACAATATTTTCCAGGCCTTCTAAATACCTCCCCTTCGATCATTCAGTTTATTGCTCAATGCACTGACTTCTTTGGCTAAATGCTCTACTATCTGGCGCAAACATTTAATTTCAGTAATAAAAGAGGAACAGTTCTCACAAGGCCAATCTGTAGCTTGTATGCCTACCTCTGATTGCTGTCTTTTATTCTCTACTATGGACTCTCTCCAATACCTTCCCACGATTCACCCGCATAACTTAGGTTTGTTGCAGGGCTTTTAATTGGATCATCTGTTATCCCTTGAGGCGGGGTATATCGAGTGGCCAACCCTATTCCTGTCGCTATCTCTATAAATCAATCAGATGTACTAATAGTGTCTTTCCTTCTCCTTGGACAATTTCCCTTTTCACCCTGAGATTCAGCACAGGCTACCACAGGAGATCTAGTTTGTAGGATTGCTCTTACGTACTTCAACTGGGAAGGAGATTGTTTTCCCTCCTTCCTGGTTGGGGTTTCTAGGTAGAAACACTAGTTCACATTCGTAAGGATTTATCAGCCTTTTTAGAACTTTTATTTGTATTAAGATATAGTAATTAAGTCTGTATAGCCTTGGTTGCGGCTACTGATTTGGCTGTATTGACTGTGTTCGGGGGAGTAGTACCATTTGGCTTTGGTCTAGGTACTTCTTTTCTGCCATCATCCAATTCTAGTTCATCAATGAGAAAATGTAACTCATTTAATGGAGCAAATATGTGTGCTGTCCCCTTATGTTTAGACATCCTTTCCCTTAACCAATAAGAGTATTTAAACACCAAGCAGTAATAATATAAATGTGTCAGTGAATAAAATCATAAGAAATAACAAATACATGTCAACAATAATAAGAAACAATATTAATTAGCAATACGTAAAATCATGTTAAAAGGTTATTTCTGCCCCTACCGAGGTGTAATATTTGTTGCCTCCTCACAAGTCCAGTCCAGGCATCAGTGCCTTAGTCCGACCCCCTACACATTTACAGACCTCTCGTAGATCATCTACCTGGCTCGGTAGGCTGCCTTTGTCCAGCTCCCCCTCCACCTCTACCAATCTCTTGAGTCAATCAACAGCGTTATACTAACTCACTAACAAAGGGGTCTGCACTCCCAATCCAATAAGGACACAAGGATTGTGCTCCTTAGTTCACAATATCCATTCAAAAATTAGTACCATCTCACGGTTGGGTCGGGACCGAAAGAAAATGAGTTACCTTGTACTTGTATTATCAGATCTGAATTATAAATGTTCTGATGCACTGGTATGCTCGAGAGCTTAACACGTCTAGTTATAGAAAGTAGCCCAAACTATAAGAATCTTGGGGCCGCCCTTTATCTGCTCTGCTCCTGTGTAGTGGTGCTTCCGCCCTCTGCTCTTACCGACCAATCAGCTCAACTATCCTTAATATTGGCATTGTAAGCTCATAGGGAAGGGGGACAGGTATGTAGCTTCATCATACAGCTCTCATCTTGCATCCTACAGCCTTGCTGACCCCAGCACTACACCTACAACAGCGCAACTTCACACAGACTTGGCGCGTGCATAGACTAGCTATACAGAGGTTTTAAGCCTCTCCCTTCCTCCATAGCACGGTCATCAGAGGGGACGGGCCAGTGTGCTCCAAAGATTAGTCCCCAGGACAAAAGCTACAACAGAACGACTTTGCAGACTATAGTTATTTTATTTTTTGATAAAGTGTGTTGTTCAGTAAGGCAAGTGTAACTCTAATTATTGCTCAAATATATACTGACTGGAAGTTTTCATTGGAAATGTGCATTGATTGTGAAATGTTTTAATAGATTCTTTTGCAAATAGTACTTAACATTTTCTCATGCTCAGATTAAAACTAATGATCTACTTCTTCCGTGAGCACCAAGACAATGTTTAATATTACAAATATTCTGTCATTTATATAGGCCTTTAACGAAAGTGCTTGGCATAAAATAGGTTAAATTCCATTATTATTATACAACCAAAATTAGTTTTCATTTTACGACCACAAAAGAATAAAGGGCTCAGCTAGTCCTGCCAAAATTTGATCTATGGCTTGCAGATAACATACACAGATCTCATCCTTGAACACTTAACTCACTGAGCTATCTTACAAACCAATTGTGGGCTGCCCATTAAATGGTTGGACAGGCTGCTTAAGCCATGTATTGGCCCCAGTATGCACAAACACTAATAATGAATAAAACACTGAAAAAACAAACACATTTGCAGCCTGATCCTCTGGACCCTTGCAAAGCATGACAGAACCCAAGCATAGGGACGGAGGCATACATAACATAACGGAGCCCCACCGGTTTGGCACTGTCAGTTCTCACTTTTCCACTCAACCACTGCTCCACGTTATACTCTCAGTTTCTTCCATTTAAAACATAATATTTTAAATATTTCAGTTCTTTAATCACATTTCTGAGTCTTCTCATCGTGTCTCCAGAATTACACTCAGTGGGGATAACATGAGAAGCAGTATTTGCATTAGGGCCTACTTTGGTGGTACATTTTGGTTGCTGTGGTGGTGTTGGCACTCTCTCATTTTGCTGACCACTTCTCTTTTGAAACCCTATTAAGATGCCACACCTGTCCATCCTCATGTTATGTTATGTTATGTTATGTTATGTTATGTTATGTTATGTTGACTTATGCTGTGCACCGCTACCATTTGCATGGTCTCCAGGTGCTCACGTGGCTCTGTAAGAAAGTGGGTGTGAGGGGTTAGGTTAGTGAGGGAAGAGGGATAGCAATGACGGTTGTGCTCATCTGTTGGTGCTTGCTGAACCAGTGGAAACTGGTGTCTGTGTGTGTTGGCTTTCTGGGTGTGCTTTTATTGTGTGCACTCGGGTTATTGTGTCCAGAGGGGCAACGTCCAGTGTTTGGGTTGTTTGTAGCAGTTTTTTCTTGTGGCAGATGTGTGACTTGTCAGTTTGTGTGTAGTAAGGCTAGCCCATGTGGGCGTGTGTAGTACGTGGAAGGTATGCGGAAGAGGAGCGAGGAGCAGGGATGGTTAACTTTGCTTAAGTTCAATACAGTGGCTACTCCCAAAAATGCATCTAAATTCAATGCAGGGCTACCCTCAAAAATGCATCTAATTCAATAAAGTGGGTATTCTAGAAAATGCATCTAAATCCAAATCAGGTTACCCTCAAAAAGGCATCTAATTCCATACAGTGGCTACTCTCTAAAAGCATTATCCTCAAATACTCCCCCACTAATATTTCTTTATTTATGGCTGCTTTCCTCACATCATACCTTCTTATATTAAACTCTTGCTTGTTTTAATTCTGTCTATCTCAACTACATCCCACGCCCCACATCCCACATCCCAAGTCCACTTTGCTCTTCCCATTCATGGTGGGCACATTTTGCTGTTCAGCTTTCAACCCTTGCTTGTGTGTGTGTTAGGGAGCGCACTAGTCTTTCCCTGTGCACTCTGGAGCAAATTCACCATTGTTGTTCGGGTATGTTGACCAGCAGGGGAATGGCATAGGGAGGTCCTCTCCTTCAGTATGACACTGGTGTCTGTTGTTAGGGCATTGCTACACAATCGGGCAGACACCGTAGGGTCCTCTACTCTAGAGGGTCTCCTTCTGATGCTTGCTCTCACGCAAAGAAACAGTGCGCGAGCGAGGGGCTCAACCACACCTTTCCCAGGGGCGATTACCTTGAGTTTGGTATGCCTTCGCTTGCCAGAAGTGCTCACTGAACCTGCCTCATTTTGTGGTGGGGCTCAAGCACTCGTCGCCATTTTTGTAGTGAAGGACTTCTTCAAGTGAGTTCAATATTATTTATTTCAATCCTAAGTATACATAACAGAGCCCCACTGAACCGCCGCTCCACGTTCTACTCTCTTACATTCTTCCCACACATTCTACATGTTCCAATAAGAAACTACACCCAACAACCCCAACAGAGCCCAGCCACATCCGCTTCACTTAACCCCTCGCCCGCCCCAAGGACAATTCCACTCAGCGTGATGGCAACCTTGCTTCAGGATACAGGTGATGACAAAGTAAATATCAGTCTCCAAATACCAAGCTGGTCCACATCTCTGGTCCACATCCCTGAGGATGCCCCTGCCCCTGAGAATGCCCCTGTCACTGCTGTTATTCTACTTTTAACCATGAAAATCACTCACCCTCCCACCCCATGCTTCAAGATATGTTTTTTCTCTGATTAAATCTCACCCAGAGAGAAAAATAAAATAAATTTTATTTCTAGTGCTTGCCAACTCAGGATAAAATAGAAATAAAAAAATACCCCTCTGTACTAACTCTCACCCACCCTTCTAGTCCCACAGGCAAATGAATTCTAATAATCCTGTTATTAACCCTTTTTCCTACTGACACCTCCCCCCACCCCAGGCGCACTCTGCCAAGGCAAAATATTTTATTTTGGTTGGTATGCCTCCCGCGTCCCCACTTATGGATGTTTATATACCCGTTGAGGGAAAAATATGAGACCAGTTATTATTTCAAATAATGTATATGTGTATAAATACATATTGTGGGGGACAGATTGGGCTAATACATAAATGCTTGGCATTGGGCCTTCCAGCCAGGGAAATCTGAGGCGAAGTTGTCAAATGGTTCAAAATTATTAAGCAAATAATAAATATTGAGTTTTCGTCCTACTCCCATTCATTTTCCATTATAGTTGTTTCCCTGCATCACTTGCACCACAAAACCACTCTACGCATTTGCGGCAAATAGTTGGGTACAAAGCATCACAGATATTCCTTTTATTGGTTGGAGTAAATCAGTAGTTTCTTTTAAATGTGTCGAAGAAGGGCGTGGCCCCAGTACCAAAAGACTTTTATATTTCCCCCATGGTGCAATGCAGCACTGAGGCACTTTAGAGATAAAAACTTGCCAGTTGGTTTTGTATGCAACCAATCGCTGTTGTCATCCCACTGAAAGCAGAAAAAAGGACTCAAAATTATATTTGGAGGAGTGAAGGGAGTGATATCAGATTGGGGCGGGGAGGGGCTTGAGTTATCTGGCAACAGTGCCCGTTTACAGTCAGATAATTCTTCTTACAGCAGCTATCTCGTGGGATTACCGCAAGACCATGGGAAGATTACCCTGACCAACCTTACTAATTTATGGTGACAATTCATGCATTTCAACATTAGCCAAAAGTAAGGGAGCTCCTCTACTGAGAACAAACAAAGCCAAATAACCTTCTCTTTTTGATGGTGCCTATTCCGGAGGCACCTGAATCTTGTTTTGGAAGATATCTGGTTTTTCTTAGGTCATGCAACTGTCAGCAAAGGTTCGGATGGCTCGACCAGACGCACAGTTGATAACACAAGTCTCACCCACTTAGAAAGAGACAGTGACATAGAGTGAGATGGATAGACACAGGGAGAGGGACAGACAGAAGAGAAAGATGGTATAGAGAGGGAGAGAGCTAGAAAGTGGCAGATAGAGCACTATATCGGCATATCATACCCCAAGTACATTTAGTATAAGTCCTATTCCTGAAGTACCACACGTTAATGTTGCCACTCCCAGTCCTTATAACCTGGAAGTGCATTCTATTATTTAAATGTATTGCTGATCATTATTGTCCACTGGGAACAGTAACAGGGTACAATAATATGACAATAAGTAGAAGGATATTCTTTAAGTGTACACTTAAAAAGTCTAGCTTCCAGGCGTAACAGAGTGCTGTGCAATTGGGGAGTTGAGTATGAGTAATGCTGGGCTTTGTTCTGAAGAGGTCAGAATAGGGTCTATAGCAGGTGTGTGGAGGATGGAGCAAACATGAGGAAGTTTTCTTGGGTTGAAGGTTGGATGGTATACCAACTTTGCTCTCTGGGTTGCAGATGCTCCTTCAGGTACCCCAAAAATGATTAAAATAGGTCAGAGCATGCAGTGGAGCACCTTCAAGGGGGATCAGGTCAAGCAGAGAAATAGCCAGGGGGTCTGCACCCCGGGAGTGAGAGGAGAAAGTCCCCAACAAAAGCCTATTATAAAGCACCATTAGTCAAAGGTCTTGACTCAAAGCTCCTTGACTCCAGTAGATGATTGATGTGGCACAGTACTTATCTCCCAGGGTTGAGAAACAGGCACTCAACTACCACCAGGGTTTTGGTTGTTTCATCCTGTTATTTTTTTCAATTCGTTTTTGCCAAAACCTTTTTACCGAAAAAACTCATCAAACATTTGTCTTTTTTATTCTTGGGGGATTCCCCACAACCCTCCACTGGTCCCCTATTATGTTCTTAATATATGTGCCTACCAGGCCCTGCCCCTTATATCTCCTTACCTACCTGCTCTTTATATTTTTCGATGAGTTTTCTGTTGAAAAGGTTTTCAGCAAAAAACAAATTGAAAAAATATACTGGCGATGAAACAACAATGTAACACTAACACGCGAACCAAAGACCATGTTTGAGAGTGAGCTTGAGAGAGGGAAAGAGAGAGAAAGATAAAGAGAGAGTGGGGGGAGGGAGAAAATGCAAGAAATCTCGTTTGGATCCTATACTGAGAAACAGAGAGGCAGGGTGCTCAAAACCTAAAATTATGAAGAGAGAAAAAGGGTCTGGGGACCCTGTACGCAGTGGTGGAAATGGAAAAAATCTGGTGGGGGATCCCACAAGACCCGGGATGGGGGTAGAGTTTTGGGGGTGGGCAGTGTCTAAGGAGGCGGGGTTTAGAGGGGCTGAGCTGGCAGGTGACCTCCGATCAAAGGAAATTTCCAGAATAATAGTTTAAAACAGCATAATTTCTTTCATGCTACTTCTTTTTCAAGCTATATATCAATTCCACTTTAAACCACTTCCATGGTGCTGGTGCACCCAAAATATGATATATTTACCACTCCCCACAAACCCCACCGCCACTCTCACGCACAATACAAACCCCAAAAAACGTGTGCCTGCTGTTTAGGGAAACTTTCCATGCAGTGCACTGAAAGTGCAAGTTTCAATTTCATCCTACACTATTTTAAAATTAAACCGTTCTGGATCGGTTCATTTTAAAATAAAAGCAAGGGAACCCTAAATTGTGGATTAAAAGCAATCTACTCTTTACAAAGAGTAATCTACTCTGTGTGCACTGTCCTCGCACAGGGCAGATTAGATCTGCCGAGCCCATGAGGGTGGGGGCTGGGCTGCTCGGAGCACACTGCTTGGAGCAGCACAGCCCCCACCTTCGCGGGCCCGGCTGTGGTGCCTGCATGAAGAACTCGTTGTGAAAGTGCAGGACAGCCTTCCTTCAGAAGGCCTGTTCCGGTGTCCTGCTGTTGTGTATACATAGGGGGGGCGGAGCCAGAAGAGCGCTCATGGCGCCAATGAGCTGCTCAGCCCCCGTACGCCATGCCATTGCGGGATTATTATTATTATTTATTTTTTTAGAAACCCAGCTGGAGTGCATGGGTTTAGTGTTTGGGCGGCTGACTCTGGCGGGATCCCGAGATCCGGCTTCACATCTGGTGCCGGATCTCGGATCCGGCGAGAGCCGGCCCAATGACCAGCACTGCCTGTAGGCCAGCAGCATGAAAGACAGGTTTGGGATCTGAAACCAAGGAAGGAGACAGGATGGGGAACAGGGAAGGAGACTTGGGATGGGGAACAGGACAAGTCGACCGAGACAGTGCTATCTCTAGTCTTCGCTCATCCGCCTCCAACTCCCTCAGGGTCAGCCGCTTCTCCAAACAACGAGTTGGGGGCAGATCTCTTTCCACTGCAGGGGCCTCCCTCTGGAACAGCCTTCCTACCTCCCTGAAACTTGAGGAGAACCACCTCCGGTTCCGGAAGCACCTCAAAACCTTCCTCTTTGCCTCCGCTTTCCCTCCCCCTCTCCCCTGCTAATACTACTGAAACTGCACTGAATCTGCAACTGGGCCATTCACCGTTCTCGGCCCAGCCACTCTCCCCTGCACTGCCTCCACGGCAACCCCTGCACTACGGGACTGTGTCTGTATCCATACAGCCCCCCTTCCCAGCACTTGTCTGCACTTACCTCGCACTTGCCACCAGCTGGCCCTTGTTATTTATCCTGCATGCTGTATGCTTATAACCCTGTACTGCACTTTCCCCTCTCCCTTTCCCCCATGCACTTTTCCCTTCCCCTCTACCCTTGCACTTGCGCGATCTGAATGACACCTGGCCTAGTAAGATCGTTGTCTGTCTCCCCTTGTTCCCACCCCCTGCCTCGTCGCGCCTTGAAACACTTGTGTATAGGCGCGTTACAAATGCCTTATCATATCATATCATATCAAGGACTAAAAGCCTGGCCAGATCTACTAAATGAAAAGGTAGTGACTGAGACAATTATCTTCTTGAGTTTCTTTAAGTTTCCCTGAATAATATTATTATTCTAGTCCAAAATGTATGACTCCCCTTAATAATCCTATTGGAAGAAGTGACACCTGTCTTGCTCCCGTTGCTCCCGTTTCTAATTCTAGTCTCCCTCGTGGCTCTGCCAAATGGACTTTCTTGACTACCTACCGCCTCCAGGATTCTTGGGAGAAGTGTTGGTGCAGAACTTCATGATCACCTTAGAGATATCAAAACATGTTTGACCCAAACGTACCACGCTTCGCCAAGGGCATTCCTTTTAAACAGCACTACTCAAAATCTTGCACAACAACCCAGAATGTATTTATTTAATTGTTCATTTGTTAGGCGCCTATACATCAAGTAAATACTGTTTCAAAGCGCCCACAGGGCAAAGGGAGGGAAGAAGGGAGTGAAGCACATTAAAAACCATAACCAAGAATTTTGAATACATGCAGCAGGAGTTGCAGAAAAATGAAAGCAAAGCCAATATCCCACTTGCAACTGCGCGTAGGGAGCCCTTTCTCTCTTTCCCGCTAAATTAGGCCAGAAATACCACTTGGCTTTCATCCTCCTCTCCACCCCCCATCCCCACCGCTAGTCACAGTGACCTTGCTGCCTTCGGAACTTTCAAGAGGAGAGCCAAAGTTACACAGTGTCCAGAGCACTGCTGTGCAGCCAGCATCTTAACAAAGGCTTGGCAATGCATAGCCTTTTTTTGTGAATATTCAGGCGATTGATATGGTAATGGGACATTTCCATCCGAATGGCTGCAGAAAAGCTCCAGTTACTTAGCCAGACTGCTCATTCTTCAAGACATTTAAAAGGTAAAGAGAGTCACAAAAAAGTAAAATGCCTTTTTCTAAAGCTTGGTGCATATCCATAATGTCTGTAATATGACACATTACATTGAAATATTTACATTTTCTTAACACTAAGCATAAAAACAAGCTAGATGTGTGTGCCAAACAATTACTCTTCCAATATGGTATTTAAGTGGACATTTTTCCCACATTTGAATATTCAGTTTATCCAGTGAGGTGTTTTTAAATTAAATTCACACTAGGGCTATGGGTTACACAGTCTCCACTGCTCCCTATTACCGCCATCTTTTTCTCCCGATCCTTTGTCTCACCATCTCCTACAGCCCATAACTTAGGTTTTATCTTTGATTATGCACTCCCCTTCTCTTATCACATTTCCTCTACCACTCACATCGGTCATTTTCACCTCTTTAATCTACACAAAAATAGCCTCTTTCTTTGCTTTCACGCTACTAAGCTCATCATTTACTCTTCTATCTGTTCACCTCTAGGCTATTGCCCAGCCCTATTTGTGTGCCTTCCTTCCTATCATCTTGTCACACTCCGTTCAATCTATCTTCTACTCTGCAGTCCATCTTCTCTTTCAACTACCTACTTGCTACTCTCTTCTCTCGATTTCCCTTCTTCCTTTCGATCCCCAACTTCCATTTTACTTTCTTTGCATTGTCTTCAAATGATATCACGGTCTTGCCCCTCCTTATCTTTCCTCCCCCATTTCACCTTATACTCCTCCACGTCCTTTCCGTTCTCAGCGTATTCACTTCTCACTTCTTTCAAGCTTCCCTGTGCTCCTTCGTAGTTTCGTTCATTCTATCTTCAGGCTCCTAAATTATGGAACAAACTCCCTCCTGACATCTGTGTTTCTCCCTCCCTTCATAACTTCTACTCTTGTCTGAAGGCACATCTCTTACTGTCACTTGTTTCCGGCTAAACTGTGCCTGATGATGTGACCATTTACTTTTGTACAATTTTTTTAATTATATTATAAAGTGCACAATAAATGCAAATAAAATACAAAAACGCAATTAGCATGATGTTTGTAATGGGGAAATCCACCAAAAAAAGTTCCAGAATTCGAAGTTATAACCAGGACTACCATCACCTGAATGGAATTGGACATGTTGGCATGGATAGAAAACATAGGAGACTTTTCACGCTCTGCAATACTTGGTATTGTCGTAAATTTAGCCTTTAAAACTACAATCATGATATCCTGCCTTAACATAATTCGATAACAATATATATATTATCATGTTGTCTTACTATGTGATTTGTGTACTTTGCAAACATTCTCTGAGACAGTATTATTGAGCCTAGACTATATGTGGTCAAGGCTCTAAATTGCAGAGCAGTTTAAAATCTCTGATACACTGCTTAACCAAACTGTGTGATTCTGGCCTAAGAATCATTTTACTGTGTTATCATCAATAATTGAGAGACCCTAGACGTTATTTGTAAAATGACTCCCTCAGAATAGGACATATTTTATGTTTAAGGGGAAAAGATTGATGTCCCTTGTGTTCCTCTCCTAGTTGTCCCACAGGCTGCCTCCTAGAATTGAATTATTGTAGCACTGGGCCGTCTCAGTACCTCATCACTTAATTCGACATAAGGATATATAATCTCACCAGCCAGTCCGGGCACCAGATATGTTAACATGTGTTGTCTCATTATGGGAGTTGTGTGTCGAGATGTGTTGTAGATACGGGTGGGAAGAAAAATAATTTAGAGTTTGTTACTGTTGCCATAACTTATCCAGCTGACCACCCAATAACAACTAAAAACAACCTTTTGTAGAGGAGTTCACAAGTATAGCACGCACTCCAACCGTCCAATTTGAAGTACCAGGAGCATTCACACGAGGTATGTGACGAATGATGAGCAAATAAACCAGCAGAGAGATACACTGGAGCTCTGTCGAGTACCTATCAGAAGAACAGCACCTATTGAAGTACCAGTACCGAGGAAACCATGGACAGTAAGGTATCCATTGAGGAAGCCATATCAACCAATAAAATGAAATGAAGATTGTCTAAATACAGTCCCTGAAGAAACCAAAAAGGTCTTGATGGAAGACGAATGGTGATGTCACAAGAACCTGGACTGACTCACGTATATAAGAAATGATGACCAGAGAATGACATAAAGAGACGAAATGCCAAGAATAAAGGTTATCATGAACCTAAAGTGAAAGGACAATATCAAAGATAAGAAGCCTAAGCCATGAGCATGATGAAAATAGTCAACCAAGTTTACACATGTACATATGCTTGGAACTTCAAGACAGCTAAGAAAATCGTGCAGCTTGCTATGTCTAGTAGAAAGATAGTGTGGCAAGCGCCACTATGCATAATCTACCTCAAAGAAGTACGTTATATAAGTGTATTTCCACTTTGCACAAGAAGAATCAACCAAAAGGTTAATAGAAGACCACACGAGAAGAGTTTCATATTTGGCGAAATCAAGACTAGAGCGGCAGAAACGAAACTCAGCAGAGGCAAATCGATTTTGGAGAACCAAGGTGGTATCTGTCAAGATGGACGAACAGTTGCTACAATTAATTGAAGCAAAGAACAGAATATACTGCTCTGACGGGTCAAGGTAAGAAGCCGAAGGCAGGTGGTGGGTGAAACAAAAGTCAAATACACAAATGGTACGAAGAAGAGGCAAATTCACTGTGTCTGAACCACGTGACCAACCGAGCGAGCAGAAGTAAGCCTTTCACACCTATGCATGGAGGCTTATCGTACCAATCCTCCTTAACTTTCTCAGACCAAGAGGTAGACTCAAGGCCAAACTACAAGGCAGTAATTGACACACAGCCACTAAGGTGATGAATGACTGTAACATAAATTGAAGGAAAGCTGGGGTACAGACTTACTCCCTGAACCTGGCATCATTATTCTGCATGCTGCTAAGCGAAGTGGAAACGTACGGGTGGGGTGGGTGCCAACCCAATCACAAGGGACCAAGTAATCTAGGGTCTTAAAGTTAGTAGAACCAATGAGATGTTGTACTCTTAGTGACGTCTACAGTAGCTAGTTTGAAGGTAGGGCTTAGAAGCCCCACCTAACAGTCTTTACCCAATCCCCTTACACCGTTACCATATACAGATATAGTACCTATAGTAAAGTTACCTTTCCTGAACCAATAGAATTGTATGCCAACATTTAAGAGTTACACATCAATGATGATGAGTTTTCAGTATAAATGTTATGATTTTTATGAAGTTCGTTGGAGTTGAAGCGAGAAGGAAGAACGCATCACTGCTGATATTTATAACTCCCTGTTTTTTGTACTTGTCATTAAACTGACTCCCTTTGCCAAACTGTTGAGTTCTCATTATTGATTTGGTGTTGGAGTATTTAATCTGCACCCCCATCCATCTCACGGGTGCTGCTATCATGTCTTAAAGTGCTTCTGGGCAAACCCTGACTCTATGGGCCGATATGGGAGCTATCGTGACTCGGAAAATGAGCACTTTGGCGTAGGGCGCTTTATAAATCAATAAAATACAAATAAAATACAAATGAAGGAGTCAGAAGACCCATTGATTTACATACAGAATTTCCAAGACGCGTGGGTACTCGAGACTCGGGAATCTTGGGGAAAATCTATACCCGTGTTCTACCATATATTATGCCAAGGGCTGCCAGAGCCGGTACAGAAACAGCTCAAGAAATTGGTAGGAATCGAGGCAAAACCGTGGACGGAAATACAGCTGACCATCGCACACTGTTGCAGGCTACTGCAAGAAAAGAATCGCAAAAAGGAAGCTGCACAGAAAGGTGAAGAGGCAAAATAAGTACAGAAGAAATTGTCAAAATATGCCCTTGAAGAAGCACTGATAACTAGCACAGACGGATCGAACATGCAACAAGCCAATAATGCACAGGAGAATAATCAGGGCAATATGGGATTTTACCCCAGGTGAAGAGGATTTAGAGGACGAGGATGGCAGAGTAATCAGGAAGGTTTTCAGAGTAATCAGGGAGGTTTTCAAAACATGCAAAATGGCAACCCAGATATGTCAAATGGGCAAATGATCAGACCACCGCCAGTATGTTGGTTGTGTGGGATGACAGGGCATCTAGCACGCACATGCAGAAGTCAAGGCATGATGCAAAATGGCCAAGGAACAGGAGCAGGTATGGTGAATCCACCTGTGTTTTTACAGCAGGAGGGAAATGGAGTTGCACAGAATCACACAGTGCAAGTGCAACCACCAGGAGCACAGCAAGGCTTGCAACCTCAGACTTCGATGAGCTTTCTGCAAGGACAGTCTCAACAGTCACTGATGCAACTGTCACAGACAGTAAGTACAGGATAGGCCATGAACCCTGGAATGAGGAGTAACGCTGGTGATGGGGGAAGTTCATTCGCACAAGGTGGGACAAAATTATATATGGACTAGGAAAGCTCACTGGGAACCCTGATGTGTTCTATCCTATCAGTGACACCAGACCCTCACCAGGAACCAAGGGTGGATGTCATTGTAGGGGATAAAGAATATTCCTTCCTAGTTGACACGGATGCAACACATTCGTGTATACGTGAAGGCAAGTTTTCTTTGTCCGGCGATGCTATAAATACTCAGCGTTTCACAGGAGCTACAAGTCGTGTTCCTTTTACAAACGCACTTCCAGTCTCTATAGGAGAATGTGATATGAATGTACCTTTGTTATATTTGCAACAAGCCCCAGTAAACATCTTGGGTCTAGATCTAATGACGAAGTTAAACATGACAATCTCGTGCACGGAGGATGGCACAGTATGCTCCACTCCAGGAATGCATTATCTGAACGTATGCGAAATGATTAGAGCATACGCAGGACACACAGCTATGAGGGCTGTACCACTAGAGCCAGAAATATATATGTACGGAGTACGTGTGCTAATGGCAGGGCTGCCAGGCCTTGCATACAAAACCATGAGGACCCCAGATGAATTCCTCTTTAGGCCAAGGATACCTATGCACGAGGAAAAGGGACAAGTATTTCCCTGGATGATACACACAGCTGCAATACGAGGGAAAATGGCCATGATTGATGGCTGTGTTGATGAAGGCCGAAAATGGTACACAGTAATCGCCATTGAAGAAGGGTACAGATTGACTGACGTCACTGATGACGATCTGTTTGATGAGCAAGCAGATGAGGGAGAAACAGCAGTTGAGAGTTGAGGTGAACCTCACCTTTTGGGTGACAATGATCAAAAAAGAAGTGCCCCAGAGAATGATGCTGGCACAGAACCATCCTGAATATTTTGAGAAAGACATGGCCCATGTGCCTGTCTCAGTGTGGACCACAGGCCCCTATGACGTAGGCTTACTGAAAGGGGTTGGAAAAGTGAAAATCAAACTAAAGCCAGGAACAATTTTACCAAAACCACGACAATATCCCATGTCCAGGGAGGCAGATGAAGGAATTTTTAAGACAATTTCGGCTATGATGGAGCAGGGCATCCTAGTGACGTCAGAGTCGGCATGCAATACTGCAGTTTACCCTGTCAAGGAATCAAAGGGAGGTTCTTGGAGGCTAATTCAAGATCTGAGACCGATAAATGATATTGTTGAAGCCGAGTTCCCTTTAGTCCCAAACCCGGCTGCAATCCTATGTAATATACCTGTTGAGGGAAAATATTTCATGGTGATTGACTTAAAAAATGCATTTTTCTCAATCCCATTGCACAAATACTCACAAGATCTGACATCATTTACATTCTGACAGATGCGTCTGAAAAGCATGAGGCTACCCCAGGGGTACTGTGAGTCACCTTCTATTTTTAAAAGAGTCCTGCAGATGGACCTAAGCAATATTGCATTAGAGAGTGTTGTCCTACAATATGTGGATGACATCTTAATTTCCAGCAGAACAGAGGAGCATTTTAGACACAATTCTGTTCAGCTATTGACTACATTGGCTCAGAAAGGATATAAAGTTGACAAAGAGAGGTTACAATGCTGTCAACAAGAAGTGCTATACATAGGTCAGCTAATCTCACATGAGGGGAAAAGAGTTACCCCAGAAGAGCTGAAGCAATACTGAACACAGCCAAGCCACACACGGTAAAACAGATGCAGAGTTTCTTAGGCCTTTGCAATTATGTCAGGACATGGGTCTTTGACTACAGCTCATGTACTAAGCCGTTGCTACAAGCCCTAAAGAAGGCACAAGTGACAAAAGAAAGATTGAATGGTCTGGAACCATGGAGGAAGGATTTGCTGAACTCAAAAGAGCCATTTGCATGGCACCAGTTTTAGGGATTCCCAATTATGCAGGGGAATTCTACCTGTTCTCACACACGAATGGCAGTATTATGACGGCAGTGCGTACACAGAGAACCACATTGGGATACAAGCCCCTGACATACTGTAGTAGAAATTTGGACCCAGTGATGAGGGGCCATTTCCTGTGCGAACAAGGTTTAGTTGGCGCGGCGTTCGCCATCGAGAAGGCTACTACCATTGTAATGGGATGCTCAATGACGTTGTACGTCGAGCAATCGCTATTTGCTTTTCTAGAGAAACCGAAGGGCATACTGACATCTCAGAGAGCTTCTGCTTATGAAGTTATCATATCAAATCCATTGATTTAAATAGTCTGATGCAAAATAGTCAACCCAGCTATGTTCATAGCCGAGCCAGTCACTGAAGGAGAGCAAATACATGACTGTGCGAATTTGGAAGAATTCTATGATGAGATTCCCAGAGTGAAAGAAAATGCATTGGCAGCAGGAGAAATTGTCTTCATCGAGAATGAATCAAACTGATGGGCAAAGATATACAGGTGTTGCTTTGTTGAAGCACACAGAAAATTGAGAATTTCGAGTACTTCTTAATGCACGAATACCATCTCATTATTCAGCGCAAGCTGCAGAATCATTAGCAGAATGATACTCGCGATTGAGAATCACGCAGACCAAGAATAACAGAGTACAGCGACTCCGCATATGTGACATAAACAGTGCACGCAGACTTAGCGCGCTGGAAAAGGAGGGGCTACCTCCAAGCAGACAGCACGCCAGTGCAGCACAGAGCCCTATTGGACCAGTTGATTCAGGCACTACAGCTCCCAGTGGGTATAGCGGTTGTGAAATGCACCGCCCACACGAAGGGGACAGATTTTATCTCACGAGGAAATCAATCAGCAGACACGGAAGCCAAGCGTATGGTATCCAAGAGCGAGACAATTATGGATGGGGAAGTAACTAACATAAATGAGAAAATGATCGTCGCACGGAGCGCACCTGAAAGTTACAATAATGCAGGACAGACACAGTTAATGGAACTCTAGGGGAGGCACCACAGGAGGAGAAAAACTTATGGAAATGGCCAGGGTGTTCTTTAAACCCCTCTGAAAGCCTGTGGCGGCAAGACAGCACTGGTAAACCAGTAATGCCTATAGCCTGTTAAAAATTGCAGCTACACTATCCAGCACACATGACAAAAGAGAATCTAGTGGCAACGCTCGCGGAAGACTGGTTCATACCGATCTTAGCGGGGCATGTTGCATTTTTTATGGTGAACTGTATAATTTACATAATTTGCCACCAGTTCACAGCTGGGCACACACTAAAAGTAATCAGAGGAGTCATCATAAGGCCCAATGGGCCTTTTCAGCACTTGTATGTTGATTACATCGATATGATTCAAGTATGTAACGGGTGCAGGTATTTAATTGTTGTGGTGTGTCCATTCTCTGGATGGATAGAAGCAGATCAATGTACACACCGAGACTCCACCTGTACGGCCAAATTCCTAGTGAGAGAGGTATTCCCCAGGTGGGGGGGTATGCGAAGTCATGAGATCAGATAACGGACTCACTTTGTAAATGAAGTTTTTGAGCAGATTAACTTGTTGCTTGGTATAAAGCACAGGTTTTCATCGGCATATCATCCGCAAGGTAACAGAATATATGAGAAGCTCAACGGCTTATTAAAGGAAAGGATAGCCAAGTTGAAGCTTACTCTAAGAAAGGGATGGTTGCACTGCCTTCCTTTGGCACTGTATGCACTCCGGAATCAACCTGGTTCCGACCATCATCTTACGCTGCACAAAATAGCCACAGGAAGAAGAATGTGCACTCCACTGACACCCCGAGACAGAAATAGATGTGATGCCCAGTCAACAGGAGAAATTGTAGGGTCTGAAATGCAAAATTACTTGAATTGCATGACATCTTGCCTTACTGTAATTTCAGGCCAGATGCAGCGATGAAGAAAAGGGTGCAGGGCAGCACAGAACTTAGAAGGAGATCTTACTGTACACACATCCCAAGCACTATGTCCTCCATCCATCTTCCCTGGCGATAACGTCCTGGTAAAGAATCATACGAGGAAGAGGTGAGACGAGCCAAGGTTTAACGGTCCCTTTACAGTGGAAGACTGTACTCCCTCTGCAGTAAAGCTACAAGGAAGAAGAGCTTGGATCTTTATGGGTGACATCAAGCCATACATCGGAGAAGGCCCCCTGCATTCACCCCAGCGTGAAGAGACTATAAATGACAGGGAAAACCATAGCATGTGCTGACGAGATGCATGACGGGGAAGAAGGACGCAAGAGCAGAAAAAAATTAAAGACAAAGAACTTTGTGCAATAGTTGTGGCTTCAGTTTGGACATTCCTCTGAGAAAAAAAGGGGATAAGGACATAAAAAACGGCCACTCTGTGCATCCTAGTTGCAGGGTGAGGAAGAAAATGCACGTAGAAGCCACAACATAGTCTGTTGACTTTGAACTTTGGACTGAGGCACACTGAAGCCTTGATTAGGGAAGAATATGCCAAATTTTGATCGAGGACACATAAATTGGAGGAAAATACAGTATCCAGATTCCTTGCATTGTTTGGACTCACTAATGGTGTCCCATAGTATTGATATCAGCAAAGATGAACCATCATACTTCGATCTAGTCCTAAGAACATACCCGTCATTGGTGGGGAGTCTCACAAGTGTCACTGACTTTCTTCAAGATCCTGAAAACGAAAAAATTATAATGATGCTGCTTACTGTAATTGACGAACAGTTCCTCCTACTTCCTGAATACAGCGAGGAAAAACCAAATGTCCCAAGGGGAAGAAGAAGCGAATACACACATCAACGTGATATTTTTTCGTCTAATTGACGAGCACCCAACTTTTGTCAGGAGGCACATTTCTTCATGACCAAGCAAACACAGAACGTTTAAGTATAATCCTAAACGGTATTGTGATCCAAGTCGCTCTTCATACACACCGAAATAGCAGAAACTGCTCAGTGAGTGAAAGACAACAGTCCCAAACTGCAGAAAAGACAGGACAAATGTCCCTGTCACCAGAAGATAGCAGATTGGCAAATAATGTCTTCTTTCGCCTAATCGAGGAATTTCCTGAGCTTGTGGGGAGACCTGCAGATGTTGACGTCCTCACATTCATCAGAGACCCAGCAAAATCTACCCAGCTAAGCATGCTCCTGCATGGTATTGTAGTGCAAATTAAACTCTCCAATCTCCACCAGAGTTTCCGGAGGAGACCGTGAAGCTTTCCGCCGAGGGATAGATCGAGAGACCAGTGCCAAAGATTTAATTTCTTTTTTTTATATTGGCAAAGGACACAATATGTCTTCGGGAATGAAGCAGATCAGAGGCGTGGACTGGGAGCTAATATATTGTGAACATGCACAGTAAAGAGACTTACTGAATTATTGCTTGAATTTGACACTTCTCATAGCCTGACAAGAGAACTGTGTCCATAAATACTAGACAATCCAGTGTTCAGACAAAGGGGGACAATTGTTTAGTACCTGCAGCTCGCAACCAGAACCAACAGAATCCAGAGATAATATTGTTTGGAAGGTACATTAAAGGTTAGCATATTTCAACAGATGATCGAGATGGGGATTCAGAGCAGCAATCTCGTCCTCCCCCCGGTGGAGAGACGTCCGTCCTTTCCTGGAAGTAAATGCTGCCGATGGACCTACAGGGGAATAATGTATTTATGTATTATTTGTATCATTATTTTGCTGATCAGAACTGCAGTTTTTATTGGTGTACAAAGCATCCCAATCCCAGTGCATCCACCTAATGTTGCATACATGAAACCTACGAAATCACCCAGACCTTAAATAGTCATTCCCGTCCCTAGATAATCTGATGGTGGAATGAGTGAAATTGTGATGGATGTGATTAGCAATAACACATACACTCTTATGGTGGCAAGCAAAGTGAAAAGCCGGAGACCGGGTTCGGCAGAGTATGAATGTAAAAAGGTTACTGACAACCACACGCATGCAAACATTGAATGCACACACGCCAGGCCTAGTGTCAATAACTGCAGAACCACAATCCGAAACATGGAAGAAGAAGAGACTGCCCACTATGAGGAGTTCCACTACAAGTGAAGTGAAAAGACAAGTGGAAAAAACTGAACTCCTGAAGCGACAAGAGGAGCTGGAGAATAAACCCACAGAGACCACATCAACAAGCACATGTGTTCCAGTGAAGGGGACAAAACAAGTTCTGCAATACAGCCATATGCTAGCCCAATGACAGAGTGGATATGGACACTTTTGACCAAAAGAGAAGGAATGCAAGAGAAGCTGGAGAAGAAACCAACCAAAATAAGATTAATGAACACCCCTAATGCCAGACCGATGGAGGAGAAAACGAGCACAAGGGACATTTCACGAGCACAGCTGATAGCAGAATCAATATGGCCATCATTAGCCAGAGCCAGGAAGAGGCAAGAGGAAATAGAAAGGATTGTCAGGCTTTCCTCCACTCGATTAGCACAGATGAAGATACCTGCATCAAGGACCGGGATAGCTGAGAATCCTCCAGCAAGGAAAAGCCATACAGATGCATTCAGGGATGGATGTAGTTATAGTAAACTACATGAAATCCTTAAGGATTAAGAGAAGCATACACAGAGACGACAGTGAACTAAACGATTACTTGGACAGTACAGCACATTTGTGAAACAATATTTGTTACCAGCACATGAAAGAAGTTAGAAGAAGAAGTTCAGAGGGTGAATGTTTTGTTTGTGCACTCCTACCTTATAGCATGGGGAAGTCCAAGATCTTTGTATCTGTAAGGGTTTATGTCCAGACTGCACACTGTCTCTCACACGTAGCAATGTGTAAGACCAGAGGCCAGTTCATGGGAAGTGATGCTTCATTCAAATGAGCAACTGATCATGATGAAGATGATTATGTCCAGGACATAAAGACAGGGAACAGAGCTCATACTAAGAACCATGTGATCAGGTACGAGAAACCTGAAGTGAAAGGAGCTGAAATCAGATGGGAAGTGAAAAAGAAGCTAAATGTCAAAGGGAAAACTCAAGAAGAGGCTCGTGGATGGAAGAACAGAGGCCAAATGCAAGTCTGGGGAACAGTACTGTCACCAGATGGATGGGAAAAAGGGGTAGTGATTTGCAAGGCATGATGGTCCTCGAAGCCTGTAAGGAAGCAATTGAAAATTCATAATGGATATGCAAGCCATTATGGCCAGAGCTTGCAAAACTATTGACATGGGTCAAAGACAGAGGGGGACCCTTGCAGATAGTGCTATTGGAGAATCCAAAACTGTGCTTCAGGGCTAATGGCGCAAGGAATATGAGAGAGGATCAGAACTGTGGACACATTTTTTGATGCTCCAGGGATGGTGCATGGAACTGCAGTAATAATGGATTATTATTGGGCATGTGGATCAAATGCATACATCAGACTGCCGAAAAACTGGGGAGGAATATGCACACTAGTGAATGTCCACGTTCCAGCGTTGGTGATCCCGAAGAGTGACCTGAGCATTGACAGTTTCCCAGTTTCTTCCACCTGAGGAAGAAGAGATCTGTGGAGCTGCTGAATAGAATGAAGAGAGAAAATTACTTCTCTGCCAAATCAGAAGAAACTTTTCATGCAATCCCATAAGAACACAGGCTGTTCAGCCTCACCTCATCAGTGTTCACGACAATCTTCATGCCAAGATTCCAAGTTGGAGCAAACACTAAATGGTTACAGATAACCCGATAGGAGTTACTGCAGACCATCAACAGGACCATAAAAGGATACAACGCCATAAAGGAAGAGTTAAGGGCAGTTTGACTGATTACTCTCCAGAACAGATATGTCCTTGACATGATCATAGCTATGGATGGAGGTGTTTGTGCAAAAATCGGAGAATCATGTTGCACATTTATACCCTCTCACGACGAAGAAAATGGAACCTTAACAGAAACCATAGGTATGCTGACAAAGCTACTGAACCAGATGATTGATGAAACTGACAAAGTTGATGATGACAGCTGGTTTGGATCAATATTCTCATGAGTTCCGCAATGGATGACAGATGCATTCAAGTTCCTAAGAGCCCTGCTAGTGATGATATTGCTAGGAGTCTTTGTCATCAAGATAATAATCTCTCAGTGCCAGAAAACAGCGAAAAAAGCCATTGGGATGAAGATCATGATTGATGTAAAGCGGTTGGAAGCCCAAAGACTTGACTGATGAAGAAATAAGAGACTTTGTAAAGGCCAGTATTCACGCACCAGAAGCAACAAAGTTTCAATATCCCAAGAAGCATAGAAATTATGTGGGAAGATGGGTTTACTGCAGCCCAAATGGACAGTGTCAACTAATGACGTGGAACAAAGACGATCACGTGAGAACAGCAGGAAGTCTAAAAGGAGTCATAAAGATATGTACCCCAAAGAAACATTCTTTAGATCATCATGTGTAGACCCAGAAGAGAATGGACACAATGAAGCAAAAGAGAAACTAAAAAAACTGAAGAAAGAAGGGAAAGTGGTCGATGAATCGCCCAGAGGGGAGAGTGTAGAGGAGGTCCCAAGGATAGCCCGCACTCCAACCGTCCATTTTGAAGTACCAGGAACATCCACACTGAGATATGTGACGTAAGATGAGCAAATAATCCAGCAGAGAGCCGCATTGGGGCTCTGTACAGTACCTATCAGAAGAACAGCACCTATTAAAGTACCAGTACCAAAGAAACCATGGACACTAAGGTATCCATTGAGGAAGCCATATCAACCAATAAAATGAAATGAAGATCGTCTAAATACAGTCCATGAAGAAACCAAAAAGGTCTTGATGCAAGACGAATGGTGATGTCACAAGAACCTGGACTGACTCACGTATATAAGAAATGATGACCAGAGAATGACGTAAAGAGACGAAACGCTGCAAATAAAGGATATCGTGAACCTAAAGTGAAAGGACAATGTCAAAGATAAGGAGTTTAAGCCATGAGCATGATGAAGATAGTCAACCAAGTTTACACATGTATATATGCTTGGAACAGCAAGACAGCTAGAAAATCGTGCAGCTTGCCATGCTTAGTAGAAAGAGAGTAGAAAGAGAGTGCGGCAAGCTCCACTATACATAATCTACCTCAAAGAAGTATGTTATATAAGTATATTTCCACTTTGCACAAGAAGCAGAATCCACTAAAATGGTTACTAAAAGGCCACACGAGAAGAGTTACATATTGGCGAAATCAAGACTAGAGCGGCAGAAACGAAACTCAGCAGAGGCAAATCGTGCCTGAAGAACCAAGGTTGTATCTGTCAAGATGGACAAACAGTGGCTACAATTAATTGAAGCAAAGAACAGAATATACTGGTCTGAAGGGTCAAGATAAGAAGCTGAAGACAGGTGGTGGGTGAAACGAAAGTCAAATACACAAATTGTACGAAGAAGAGGCAAATTCACTGTGTCTGAACCACGTGACCAGCCGAGCGAGCAGAAGTAAGCCTTTCACACCTACGCATGGAGCCTTATCGTACCCATCCTCCTTAACTTTTTCAGACCAAGAGGCATGCTCAAGACCAAACTACAAGGCAGTAATTGACACACGGCCACTAAGGTGACGAATGGCTGTAACATAAATTGAAGGAAATCTGGGGTACAGACTTACTGCCTGCACCTGGCCTCATTCTTCTGCGTGCTGCTAAGCGAAGTGGAAAAGTACGGTGGGGTTGGTGCCAACCCGATTACAAGGGACCAAGTAAACTAGGGTCCTAAGACGTTGTACTCTTAGTGACGTCTACAGTAGTTAGTTTAAAGGTAAAGCTTAGATGCCCACCTGACAGTGTTTACCCAATCCCCTTACTCCGTTACCATATACAGATATAGTACCTATAGTAAAATTACCTCTCCTGAACCAATAGAATTGTATGCCAACATTTAAGAGTTACACATCAATGATGACGAGTTTTCAGTATAAATGTTATGATTTTTATGAAGTTCGTTGGAGTTGAAGCGAGAAGGAAGAGCGCACCACTGCTGATATTTATAACTCCCTGTTTTTTGTACTTGTCATTAAACTGACTCCCTTTGCCAAACTGTCGAGTTCTCATTATTGATTTGGTGTTGGAGTATTTAATCTGCACCCCCATCCATCTCACGGGTGCTGCTATCATGTCTTAAAGTGCTACTGGGAAAACCCTGACTCTAAGGTCCGGTTGGGGATCCCGGAGCACACTTTGTAACATCAAAAGAGATTGCACTTATTTGTTTACATCCACACAAATCATTATTTCTACAGCCCTCATGCCTTGTTATGTTACATCATGCAATGCCAGGTAAAGCCATGGGCAGGTTATGCCTTGTAACAACACAAATTCAGAGACTACAATTTGCAGTCAATTGCTGAAGCTTCCTTTTTGATGACCAACTCAGACCTCAAAGACACTTCAGGTTCAGGTTTTCCACTGATTGTCCACTGGATGTCCCCTGACAAAAGACTTTTCTGCAACTACCAACAGTTCATGGATACATGTATCACTTGCACCCCCATTACTTACTTATAATAGCTGCAAAGGCTCATTCTACCCAGAGCTTTTTAAAAATAGGCATGGCGTGGTTTTATTGCAGTGCATCAGCTGTCTACGTGCACTTCCATGGGGGTAAAATGCATCGGATCTGTGTAGATGGAAGCTTGGAACTTTTGAGCTTCAGGTAATGGAGTCTTAGGGCTTGTCACCGGACAACTGAGAGTGCTGGTTTATTTAAGCAATATTTGACATGTTTATGGCCAGAAAAGCCGAAAACGCCTTACAGATAAAAGCGATTGCCGACATCAGCGTTATAGACTTCAGAAAAGGTTGAACGCTCTGCTAAAAACACGTGACGACATATCAATGTTAATACCAGCAATAATACCAAGTGTAATGCAATTACCTTCACGTCTAATTATTTTCCTTACAGGGATCTAACCCTTTTAAACTGGGAATATCTATGAAGAGCCTTATGAAGACTTACAAACAAGGTAAGAAATCATTCTAAACCTTGATACTGATATACAGAACCAGAAATAGATGAGTTACCATTTTAAATAAGGATCAATGTGAATCTAATCTCATACTTCTCTTTTTCGTTGTCTTTTCTCAAGAACCTAACAATCCTCCCTTTCACCAATCCCTGACTCTCTGTGACTGTGATTGTAATTATTCCTGTGACAATTTGTGATGGAACAAATGCTCGGTTTTACTTTGATTTTCAATCCTTTTTTATTTGTTTATGTTATACTTTGTAATCCTGTATACATTTGAATACAATAACAATACAATTAATACTGGGAATACACAAAGATTTTTCAATGACAGTACAACAATTTGCAAACTATTTGAAAGTATGAGCCCTGATTTGAAAAAGGCGGGAAGAGCCGAAACACGTGGGCGACCTATGTATTTCTTTTCCAATTAAACCTACATCTGTTAAACCAACTGGCGCAGTCTTATGTCTGAGTGTGTTGATAGGCTCAAATTTCAGGTGGTTTATTTGGCTTTTTAACCACCCTACCCAGCAAGACGCAACAGCCACTTTGGTACTTTAAATTGGAACAGACTATGTGGTAACACATGTATATTAAGCCAAGCAGATAAGTGTCGCCTAACTGACCAGCCCATCAAAAGCCAATACTGTGACTTAAATGTATAGGTGGCTGCCTGTGTGAGTGTATGTTGAAAGGGTGCACACTTAAATGTATGGGTGGCTGCCTGTGTGTGCCTGTATGGTGAAAGCGTGCACACTTAAATGTATGGGTAACCACCTGGATGTGCCTGTATGGTGAAAGGGTACACACTTAAATGTATGAGTGGCTGGGTGTGCATGGGTGAGTATGGTGAATGGTTTGTGTGTGGTTGTGTTCAATCGGCGCAACAAAACCTAGATTTCAGTGGGAGAGGTGCTAACTTCACAGGCAGTGGGGGAGGGAGAGGCAAACAAATTTGTGTGGAACATCTAACTTCTTTATGAGACTATTCTAGTTCAGCTTCAATGTCACAAGCAGCTAACTCTCTCCTTTAAGTCTGAAAGCACCCACTTATGGACTGCTGTGCGAATAAGCGGTCTCTTGTCCCCTCTTTACCCTTCCAATCACTTCCCTGGCATGCAACTACTAAACCCACATCAAGATTTCAATTGCCTAAACAATTATGCATCTAAATGCAGGTACTAACAGTGAAATGCTTTGCGTTAGTAATTGCTGGGCCTTTGTTAACAGCGAAACCCGGTTGCTGTTTAACATCTGTGTCCTGTTCTGTCCAGCAACAGCTCTGTACGTCAGTCAGGTCGAGTCAACATATCCCAAAATTTCAAGAGGGTTATAGGGGAGGGCTAAAGCCCAGTCAGTTCAATGGTGCTGCGCCACTACTTGTGTTTAATCCGTTGGTTGCTTATTGGTAATATTCATTACTCATAGCCCTATTCTTCCTCGTACCAGTACTTGTGTATGAGGCACTTTGACTCAAGTACTGGGATGAGGTAGAGGGACATGGAGGTAATGCCTGGCATAGTTACCAGTAATCTTCATTATGAGACAAGGAGCCTCATACGTAAGCACTGGAACAAGGAAAAGGGATGCAGAGGTAATTCTGGGCTGAGAAGCTAATTTTGGGGGTTGGGGCAGGGGCTCGGAGGGAGAGGGGATGTGTTGGGGTTTGGGCGGGGGGCAGGGATTGTGCGATAAATCATAATGATCATCAATGTCTAGGCTAAGCAGGCATGATATGTAGTATTTGTGGCTAGAGAGGCATTTTGGTGCAGCCTGTCTGGTCATTTCTTAGTTTGGCTTGACTTTTTAACTGGGCATCTGTGATAAAGCAGTCCTGATAAGTGTAATTACCTGGCTGGACTGCATTTGGGTGCTGCCAGTCTAGTCGTTTCTTACTGCGGCATTGTATATTTTTCTGGGCGTCTTCATAAAATAACCATGATAAGTGTTATTGCTTTGACTGGCCTTTTGGTGGAACCAGTCTACGTATGCCTAAATGTGACCTGGCATGCTTTACTACAATATGTTATTACGTGTCTAGACTGGTCTACATTGTGCAGCCAGTTGGACATGTTTTCACTGTGGTATGGCATTTTTAGTACCAACGCATTATATTAATTAAAGCATTAATGTTCCTGTACACTGTTGGTGACTTGCATGTATTGGATTGGTGTTACCCTACAAAACAATTGCAAACACTCTTTTAGCCACTTTTTCTCAGAAAGTGTGCTGTATAATGCATTAAAACACATATTTATATCTGTTTCCTGGTGCAGTGTGCGGTGTACCCCTACAGCAGCACGTTCGTGCGTAATGCGCAACCGTGGTAATCTAGGCTGATCCAGAGTGTGTTACGACCCGTGATTTTTTGCCGAGTTGGGGGGGCAAATTTCGTGTTACACGACTGGTCCGCCCACTACCACCCCTATCCCCACCAGCCCAATACCTCCATATCCCCTAACCCTTACAAAATATAAATATTGACTTCCCCAACTATTCAACGATTTTTGTGGAAGTAAATTACTTTCGGCAAAACAGCAGCACATGTGCAGCCTGACAGAACTGCTTCCTCGGCCACTGCGCTCAGCAGCACCCCACAACTCTCTATTTAAAATGGAGAGTGCAAGGCAAGCGTTCTGGGAAAGCCTGTACCTGCACTTCAATGCTTTCATTTAAAGCTCCGAATAGAACTAACCTTACTTGCTTCCTCCTATTGCTTAAATGCCTCTGGTTTCCACCTCTTCTGCCTGCTATCATCAGGGGCAGCTCCTTCCCCAACGCCTGCTCTCCAAGGACAGAGGCCCATCCATCACGGCACGCCTGCTCCAACGTTGTCCTCTTGAGTCTGTTGCAGGGGCTCTCCTGAGTCCTGGCTGCTGTTTTCGTGTTAAACTAATGGGCCTGTGAAGTCCACTGGGGCACCTGGCTCCACAGATAGGATGCTTAATCTTGTTTTCTTCTCCACCTCCCCTTCCATTCTCTTCTCTGCTATTTAAACATAAGTCATGTACCTGACTTCCTTTCTAGAAAGCAGTGGAGATCTGAGGGGGTGAAGAATAACTTATTTGGCAACATTAATAGTATCAGGCTTTTATATAGTGCTTAATGGCCTAGTTACTTATCAGTAATCTTCATTACTCCAAGTCCAAGTCTTGTAGGTATGCAAGGAAACCCCAAACGGACTTCAATTTTTCGGCGCACTGCACAATTTACCGTATTCCATTTATCCATATTTGCGATGCGAGGTACAACCGCAGCCTGGTAACCGGGCCTCCTCGCCGTGGGCACATTCACCCGAAGCCTTTCCACAGCGTCGTCTCGTGGTCAGATTACACCTAACCGGGCCTACAAACCCAGGACTTGCACCCACTCTGCAGGGTGACACACCTCTGGTGGGAACATCTGATCCGCAAGCCGACTTAGCCAAAACCCTGTACCAGTGCTCAAAGTGAGCAGGAACGGTCGGGAGCGGTTTTCCACTACTTTTATTTTTTGCAACCATTTTCACCATTCCGGAACTGTTCTTTGTGAAATTAAAGTACACTTATCCATTTTACCACCGGATATCACATACAGCTAAACTGCAATCTGTCCCAACTCAATTGGCTGTCAACCATCATGACTGCAACCCTTGACAAATGTGCTCCACGTTGCTTTCTTCCTTCCTACTCTGTCCCTGCTGGAGTCACAGTTCCACTTTTTTGGTACACTTCTACCACTGCCTAGAACACCTGAGATTGCTACACACATCTCTTCAGGGGAAGGCTTAACCAATGATCTGTTCAAGGACAATTAACAAAGTACTTGGGAGTGACAGAGATTACATGGCCCCGCATCCGGCTGGAACATAGGAGATGAACGAGCCAAAAGAAGATTGGTCTGCACAAAAGACCAGCTTTCCTCACTTGTAATGGACTGAGGTGATGAAGTAATGCCTGATACCTTTTGCCACTAATCCCTGTAATAATAAACATGCATTGACCTTGGAGGAAGGAAGGAATGAGTCAGCACTGCCTGGATTCGAACTTGTGAACTCCATATGTCAGCTGTGAGTGCTTAATGAGCTATCCATCGGATGATAAACCAGGGCACTGGTGTCCCTTTTACCTTCTCCCATCTTGTTAGTCAACACCGCTTTACATTACGGGCCTCATAGGGCCACACATACTATGGGAATGGTGAAACTACATGTTCCAACATGCAAATTAGTTGTGATTTAAAAGGCAGAACTAGGCAAAGGGGAAGGGGAAGTTGGTAACTAGGCCATTGTAAATATTCCTGCATGAATTTTGGCCCTGCTCTTTCTCACTGGAGTTTGATGAAATTGGTGATTACTGCCTCTGTTACATGCCTCCCCTGTTGGGAGGCATGGTATTGCCCAAGTGTGTTGCTGTGGTCACGTGGGGAACCACGTGACCAAGTTAATAAAGTGGACGAGCCGCTTCCGGCTCGTCAGTCGAGACCCAACTGACTCCGCGTGTGTGTGTGTGTTTGGAGGCACCATGCGGGTGCCCCACCACGTGTGCTGGGCCCAAGGATGGGGCCCAGCTCCAGGACGGTGCCCCTGCCGGGCAACGCCGTCCGGACGGTGCCCCTGCTGGGCAACGCCGTCCCTGTGTGTTGCTCTGGCCCTGTGAGTCGGGCCAGGATGGCGACCCCGGCCTAGGTGCCCCCAGAGCCGGGGCCACGGTAAGCCGGCTCCCAACCGGCCCCTGTGTGGAGCTCTGGTGTCCCCGGAGCCGGTGGGATGAACCCCCACCCTTCATCCAGTGGCGTGATCGCTGCACCTCTGTGTGTGCTGTCGGGTGCTACCCGACACCAGTATGGGGCTGCCCGCAAGAGGGGCAGACGCTGCGCCCCATCAGCAAGCCGCGTGAACAAAGAGCGGCCATTAGCGCCACATGGAAGGGCAACAAGGAGGGAACCGCTCCCCCCACCGGCGAGATGCAGAAGGGATGAGCAACAAACATCGCCGCAAGAAAAGGACGAGGCAGGCCCAATTCCAACTGGGCCCGCAGTGGACGTAAGGAGGGGGTGGCTGCCCATGTGTGGAGGGGGGTCGGTTGCGTGAGCACTACCTCTCTCCCATCCGAGGGAGACCTGTCGGAAGTGGCGTGGGCCGTGATGGGGGGGGAGGAGCACCCAGTCGCGCAAGCTGGAGCAGCGTGTGTGCGGGCCCCCCCCGCCCGGCCCTGTGGCCGTGGTGCGTGAAGGCGGCGTCCGTGGGGAAAGGGAATGCTCTGCGGCCTTAGCTGCAACAAAACAAAATGAGGAGGCGAGCTGCCTGCCCCTCCCCCACGTGCGCTGTGCTGGAGCTGCGGTGCCCGGGCTGGCCTGGAGGGCACCGCGGAAGTAGAGAATGCCCCAAACAGGGGCCGCAAAACAGTGTACGCGGCCCTTGGGAGGCGGGCCCAACAACAACTGGGCCCGCGCAAAGGAAATAAAAGTATTCCGCACTGGAGCTGGGCCGGCCTTATGGCTGGCTGCCCCTCCCCACTGAGACATGGAAGAGGAGTCGTCGCCTGCGGTGGTGGAGGGGAGGTGCATGTCCCAGAAGGAATAGAGCGGCGGATGCCGCGTAAGGAAGGGGATCTGCCCACACGGTGGGCGGGCCGAATTTTCAACTGGGCCCGCAGCGGGAAATGGTAAGACTGTGATGCTGGCCAAACACAACGCCAGCAGCCCCCATGTAAAAGGGGGGCGTGCGGAAAGTGGCCTGGTTGTTCGCGATCGGTGCCCTGCTGCGGGCTTGCGCTCAAGAATGTGGACGTGGCCGATGTGGCCCCTGAGCCTCCCCAGGTGCGGCTTTGCCGGCCCCTGAGTGGTGAACTGAACTGTCCTAAGGAGCTGCCCACATATGATGTCGGACTGGTCCCCTGCAGACCTGCAATTGCTTAATATGGACTCAGTGGCCATCTCCATGAAGACTGGGACCCTGCAGACCCTGGACTTGCTTAAAATGGCCCATTCAAGTGGCGATGTGAAGCTGTGATCCTGCATACTGTGGCCATGCTTTAAATGGTGCCAGGGGGGTCAACAATGGCAGCATTCAGTAATAGTGAAACCACTCACCCAGGTTAATAAAGAGTGTATTAGTAGAGTGTTTGTAGTAGTAGTAGTGGTGGTTATGTTGGGACTTTGGGGGTTTTGTTTTATTGCTATGAAAAAGGAGGAGTGTTACATGCCTCCCCTGTTGGGAGGCATGGTATTGCCCAAGTGTGTTGCTGTGGTCACGTGGGGAACCACGTGACCAAGTTAATAAAGTGGACGAGCCGCTTCCAGCTCGTCAGTCGAGACCCAACTAACTCCGCGTGTGTGTGTTTGGAGGCACCATGCGCGTGCCCCACCACGTGTGCTGGGCACAAGGAGGGGGCCCAGCTCCAGGACGGTGCCCCTGCCGGGCAACGCCGTCCGGACGGTGCCCCTGCCGGGCAAGGCCGTCCCTGTGTGTCGCCCTGGCCCTGTGAGTCGGGCCAGGATGGCGACCCCGGCCTAGGTGCCCCCAAAGCTGGGGCCGCGGTAAGCCGGCTGCCAACCGGCCCCTGTGTGGAGCTCCGGTGTCCCCGGAGCCAGTGGGATGAACCCCCACCCTTCATCCAGCGGCGTGATCGCCGCACCTCTGTGTGTGCTGTTGGGTGCTACCCGACACCAGTATGGGGCTGCCCGGTGGACCGGAGCAGCCCCCAACAGCCTCGGCCAGCTCCCCAGAATGTGCGGCTGTCTCACCTGTATTACTGGACAATATTGGGCTCTCACATGCTTAAACTCTGAGCCTACATACAATTCCATCATTTCATCGCCATCAAGTGTCAGCTTGTGAACTCTCAACTGGTGGGGCGTAAGCACATCCCCAAACTGAGGCATGCATGCAAAGTCACTGAGCCCATTAGCCTCCTAACACCTCCTCAACCTCCCAGGTATTTTATGGGGGTTGTCACCCTACGTGCATTTCGAAAAGCATGTGATCAAATTGCACAATTCTTCAAAGACATTCGTTAAGTAAACTTATTTACTTACGCTATTAAGAGGAAGGCATGACATATTCCAATACTTGGTAGGCCAGGCCTGCCACAATGCATATGCTATTCTCTAGAGCAGAACACCATGTGTGCGCCCATCAGAAAATTGTCTCCCGAACGACAGACTGGATTCACAGTAGATACAATCTGTGCAACTGGGGCCAAATGTTTGATTAATGTTCTAGTTGATAAAATACCATCAGAACTACGAGAAACTGCAACAGACTCAGTGTAGCTACTAGTTGACAGGGTGCTGGTACTGAATGCCAGGCTCCTACCAAAGCCTATCCGAGTATTGTTCAAATAATCCACAGCTTCCAAAGACATGCATTTCCACGAAGCCGCCAATAATAGGCCATTTTATTTTGATTCAGTCAATAACTTTATTCGGCCGCAGGGCCATGAAAGTACATCATAACACATCATTCATAAGACAGCACAACTTTAGCTAAAGCCCCAGACACCCGCGTGTGGCCATTGCACCCAGTACACAATTACATAAATGCGCAAATCCATTAAGGGTCCACCGGTCCATGTCCAACTACGGTTGCTGAGCAGCTTTTCCCCAAAGGAGTTCTGTTAGCTCCGGATAGCACTGGGTTGTAGGGCCTGGTCTCGGGTCGATGAGCAGCGTTATTGTAGTTATAGGGGCTGATTACAATCATGCTATTTGGTGTTGGGCTACATTTCATGTTCATCCCCAGGATGGCTTTAGCTACTCTCTGGTCCCTAAATTCTATCATGAGGAGATCCTATGCACTTTTACCCAGGTAGTTCAGTCTTGCGCAATTATGAATGGCCTCCCTGGTCACAAATAAACAGCCACATACAGGACGAAGCCAGTACATGCATTTGTTTATAAGACCTTCCCTGGGTTGTGGTTAGTTAGGGGGCAAAATGGGGACTTTATGCAGAAATGCTGTGCCTCTCCTAGGTACCCTATGCACCATGCTGTTTGTCATTCTCTCCCCATGCCACAATCTACATGAACTGAAGCGGGCATCCTTGGGGGCATGACTGTTATGCCAGCGATGCCAGCAAATTTGTCAGACATTAAGTTAGTAGTTACTGGCGGGTCGACTTGCGTGGGTAGGGGTGGCTGGGGCAACTGACCATCTTGATTTCTCCGTCTCACAGGGATATCCCATTGAGTTAAAGCATGGGGCACCGTATTAGCCAATGTGCTATTTGAACTAGAGTTTTCGCCTTTTTCACAGGTAGTCCCCGACTCTTTGATGCTGCTAGTCATTAAAGATTTGAGGACACAATTGCTATAATGGACTAGCTCCTCAGGTGGTCGGACCCCCAAAACATTCACTGAGTTAATGGGTAGCCCCCTGCCCTGTGTCACCCCCTCTCCCTTGGGCTTCTATAAAAACCAAAACCAGTCTCTTAATGTTTACAAACTCAGACAGGACAAGACTGCATTTACATTCACACCCACAGTCCAAGAAGTCCCCATTGGTAGCTGGTCAGGTTGTGATGAGGCTAGGCCTGATGAAGTGGGTCCTCTTGAAGGGCTGGAGCCCAGCAGGGGGGCTAGCGTCCCGGGTACAGGTTAGGCTTGCTCTTTTCCTAACTTGTGCCGAAGGAGGAGATCCTGTTATCAAAAAGGCATCACAGACTGTGCTCCGTTTATTGTTATTGTTATTGTTATTTTGCATTTATATAGCGCCTTATATACCATTGGTATGGTCTGAAGGCGCTGGTAGGTTGAACGCCCTTGGGAACCGAAGTTCAGGTCAGTATAGAGAGTAGAGGGAGTCCAAAAGTGCGTGTGCGCACTAGGTATGTGTGCAGCTGGTGCGGAAATCGAGTGGTAGCTGCTTTTTAGTTGTACGTGTGGTGGTTGAGAGGTCAGGAGTATGTGTTTGCTCTGGTCGGTTTTACCCAGAACGAGTGTGGCTGCGTTAGGCCTGAGGAGAACGCCTGGCTGGGGGGTGTGAATCCAGCAATGATTACTTAGAGTGATGTGGAGTAAGAGAGAGATGTGGATATGAGAACAGTTATACCGAATGGTGTCATAGTATCTTTGTGTTCTAGATGAGTGGTGGTGTAAGAGGGAGAGTAAGCGTGGGGTTTGGTATGATGTATGTTTTCAAGTGTTTCTTTCATTCCAAAGCATATTAAGCATCGTCTGTTGTACAAATTCGTCCGTTCCTCATATTCGTCCGCTCCACACATTCGTTCAGTCATTATCATCGTCTAGTTCACACCCTCGTACACTTCTAAACGCTGCTGGGAACAGTTCTGAATTCAACTTTCACAGAGAGGCTATTGGGTGCAACTTTCAAGTGTAACTGGGTACACTTCTAAAATGCTATTGGGTACACTTCTAAATTAAGGTGGGAACCGTTTTACAATCAGCTATCAGATAGGCTATTGGGTGCAGCTTCTAGATGCAATTGGGTATATTTCTAAAATGCTGTTGGATACACTTCTAATTGCAAGAGGGTACAATTCTAATTCAACTTTCTCTGAGGAGGTGCGGGGTACAGTTCTAGTTGCGAGTGGGAACAGTTCTTTATTCAACTTTCACAGAGAGGCTATTGGGTGCAAACTTTCAGGTGCAACTGGGTACACTTCTAAATGAAAGTGGGAACAGTTCTAAATTTCAGCTTTCACAGAGAGGCTATTGGGTGCAGCTTCTGAATGCAATTGGGTACACTTCTAAATGCCGTTGGGTACATTTCTACATGTAAGAGAGAACAGTTCTAAATCAACTTTCTCACAGAGGCTAACCGGCGCAACTTCCAACTCTAATTGGATACACTTTCAGGAGCAGGTGGGAGCAGTTCTAATGCGGGTGGTAACGGATTTAAATTCAACTTTCGCAGAAAGGCTATTGGGCGCAGCTTCTAAATGCAATTGGGTACAATTCTAATGCAGGTGAGGACAATTCTAAATTCGACTTTCTCAGAGAGGCTATTGGGTGCGGCTTCTAAATGCAATTGGGTACACTTCTAAATGCCGTTGGGTACACTTCTACATGCAAGAGGGAACAATTCTAATTCAACTTTCTCAGAGAGGCTATCCGGCGCAACTTCAACTGCAATTGGGTACACTTCTAGATGGAGGTGGGAGCAGTTCTAAATGTGGGTGGCGACAGATCTAAATTCAACTTTCACAGAGACGCTATCGGGCGCAGCCTCTGAATGCAACTGAGAACACTTCTAAATGCAGGTGGGAACAATTTTAAATTCAACTTTCACAGAGAGGCTAATTGGGGACAGCTTCTAAATGCAAATTCTAGTGTATCTTTCTCAGAGGGCTATCCGGCAAACTTCTAAATGCTAACATTCACAATTCCATCTAAGAGTGGACATGCTAACATTCACAATTCCATCTAAGAGTGGACATGTTAACATTCACAATTCCATCTAAGAACATGTTAACATTCACAATTCCATCAAGGAGTGGACATGCTAACATTCACAATTCCATCTAAGAGTGGACATGCTAACATTCACAATTCCATCTAAGAGTGGACATGCTAACATTCACAATTCCATCTAAGATCATGCTAACATTCACAATTCCATCAAGGAGTGGACATGCTAACATTCACAATTCCATCAAGGAGTGGACATGCTAACATTCACAATTCCATCTAAGAGTGGACATGCTAACATTCATAATTCCATCTAAGAGTGGACATGCTAACACTCACACTCATGCTTATCCACCATATCCAAAATTTCCATTATTTCCATGGGGACTAGAGTACTGATCATCCCAGCCCTAGTGGCAGTAATGGCATCTTGGCCACTGTGAAGGGACCACATGAAATACAGCTTTCATTGTCTTTTCATGTACATTTACTTTTCATGAAAACTCTGTAGAAGGTATTCTTATTATGATGTTGACCAAAAAGTGTCAAGGATCATTGGAATAAATATCAAGTGCTAATTAGTGCATTAAGCAATGTGTTGATATAAATAGCATTCTATTATGAAGTTCTATCCAGTATACTAAGGTACTCATGTAGAAACATAGGCATTGTGTGCAGCATACATGATGGCGGTGCAATATTCATAAGCTTACCATGTTGAATAGTGAAATGATAACTGTTTTCTTATTAGAGTTTTGCGTACTGTGAAACATGTGATAAGTAGGTAATAAAACCCACTTACTACATAATTGCATTATTATAGACAAAACACAAAGAGACAACAACACATACAAATATGAGTATATACAAGGAAATTGAAGTAAGGAAAAAAGCAGCAGTAGTAGCAGAAAGTGTTCATAACCTAACTGATTACCTTTATGCAGAGAAATAATTGCTCTGTTTCAAAGGTGCTACTTACCCTATGCATATGTATCACAGGATTTGACTGGAACCTAAGGGAATTACTGTAAGAACATACTTGAAGGATAAGCCTACAAATATAGTACCTTTTCAATTTTTAATTCCTGACTGTTACTGAAGAAAACGATGTGGCCAAGATATGTCAGTAAAGGAAAAAAGGGGGAGCCAGACATGTGATGTCATCAGTGATGTCATCAATGACATTTGTGATGTCATCTTTGATGTCCTGGGTGTTAGTCTTAGCAGTGTTAACAAAGTTTTTTTGTGTGAATTTCATAGGTTTTTAATAGCGCAACTTAACCATAACGTCCCTTTAACAAAGTTTTTTTTACTGAATTTGATAGGTTTTTAGTAGCGCAACATAACCATAACGTCGCTTTAACAACGTTTTTTTATTGAAGTTCATAGGTTTCTAGTAGTGGCATGTAACCATAATGTAAACTAACATCTGACTTCATTGCACACCTTCCGGAGAATGCCACATGACCATATGCTGGCGCACAGCACGGTGACGTGTCTGAGAATCCGTACACACTTAACAATAAGATCCATGCCTCGTGGACAATGTGGAAGTAAATTTTTTACTGATGTAGGAACTTCAACATTTCCCTTGCACAGCTCCAACACCTATTCGTACTCAGCCATTAACAATGTAGTACACAGTACATACTTTTAGCAAAAGTACTATTTATCTGAAAACGACATGAGCTAAGGCCATCCTTCCTCCCCAAGAAACAGCACCACTGCTGTAATGAAGAACCATGAGAAACACTGCCCCTACCATACAAACAACACACGCACTACATTTTCCCCCGACCACCTACCCCTCCATTTTACTGTTTGGTGCCTCTTTGCTCATTTCTGTCCGCAACTTTCCTTCTTAGCTGTCCTTCCAAAAAAAAGCCATCCGTAAACAAATTAAATGTCCCTTTAAGAACCACCTTTCACAATTTAAAAATATAAATTTTAAAAAAATCGCATAGACTCCATCTACTTTATATTTCTCAGTAAAGTACATAGACGCAATAAGATTTTCCAACATTTCCATTTTCAGTTTGTGTTATGCTAATGGGAATATTGTAGCGTTAGTCCTCCGTTCCAGGGACTGGAATGGTGAATAAAGGGCCAGCAGGCCAAGTTATCAGCCCAATCGAAGTGAGAGTGCATAACGCGATCTCTGGATCATTACCCCCCTTCCACTCCTAAAATGGGGCATGAATGCCATTAACAATCTAGATTTCCAAAGCAGTAACCCGTGCTACTAAAAAAGAGGATTTTTTGTCCTAATCCGAGACGCCTCTGGCGTCACGGATTAGAAAACAAAATCCTTTTCCAATATGGCCACCATAGGTAGGGAAGGCGGTTGTTCCATACAGAGCCCCTCTTTGCTTTCCATGGCAGCCTGCAAAAAACAAAAAGGAAATCCTGTTAACGTATTACTACAAGCACTTTTTTCTTCCCTTTCAAATGCATCCTAATGTCGAACAACTTTACCACAAAGCCAGTCCCAGGTGGACATGGCCACTGTAATCCTATCTTTTCTCCCTTCTGGTCATGGCCAGTAGCCACATTATGCGGATCATGACCTTATACCATGACCCCGACATTCTGCCCACTCCCCATGGTTACAGCCTACCCCTCAGTCAGTAAACGTATATCGCTATGTTTTTTAACTACATTACGACACTTGTCTAATACGAAAACACTCCCACATCTCATCATATAACCAACCCTAATGATATTCTACAACTTTTTTGGATGATGTTCCTCTGCAGCGTAGCCAAATGCGCCCATAAGCACCTATGTGCCGTAACGCAGAACCTGAAAATGAACACACAGAGACGTGCAACGTAGCACGTCACATTTGGAAATAATAAACTGTTTTTTAAAACAAACATTAACATTTTAGAATTTGTAAAGTACTTTTATTTCACAATAAACTGTCCAAGACCATCGGACTATTCCCATTTTCAATCAAATAGTAACTTTTTTTCTTCGGTCGTCATCGAAAAAGTTAATCGTGAGACACACGTTGTTCTTTTCCCAAACACAAAGGGCCCCATTACACAGAAGGCGGTAAGGGTTAATGGTACCGGTGACCGTTAACCCTTACCGCCTTACTACGAGGTCCCTTTGCGGGTAAGTACTTTAACGCCTACTGTTTAGCAGGCGTTAAAAACCAACCCGCAAAGGGACCAGGGTGCTAATTACGGTACCGCAATTTGTGGCACCGTAATTAGTGCCTTCCCCATTCCCATAGAGCCCTATGGGGTGAAAATGGGAATGGGGAAGGGCAATGGGGGAAGGGGGAATTACCGCCCCGCCAACCTTGGAATAGGGTGGTAATTCCCCTTTCCACCAAGGCGGTGCCGGTATTTTACCGGCATGGACCAAGGTGCTAATGGCACCTTGGTGCTCCGCCTACCGTGTAATGAGGCCCAAAGTATTTGTTTTCGATAAAGCAACTGCTTAGGTCGCACAGTGATTTCCAAGACGTCGGCATGAACTTCGGCCTACACCACCATAAAAGATGTTATGTTACTCCTAATGGCCACTGCAGCGTACGGACAAATGGGTCCTGTGTGATCGTCCCACAAAACAGTGACGGTTAGGCAGCCGGTCACAAGTACGTGCATCTGGCGTGCAAAAAATCCATCACTTGGCATCGGGAATCAATGGCAATCACAGTAAGGCAGCATGTAGCTGTTCGGAAAACATAACAGAAAATACGTATCAATACCCAACCTTTAGCAAACAATTTCAAAAAAGACAAAAAGAACGTGGAAACTGATACACAAATCGATGTGGTCATACATGACATTTTAAAGAAATATTAGCGTTGAACATGGGTGAATCTAGTGATAGCCTACAAACGCAGAGAATCTAGACTCCATAACTAAAAAAAAATGACAACTACACAGAAAGATAGTACTTCAGTTATGTTGCCAAAATGAATGTTCAGGTAATAAAAAAATTAAATCTCGTGATTTCAAAAAAGACAAAAAGAACGTGGAAACTGATACACAAATCGATGAGGTCATACATGACATTTTAAAGAAATATTAGTGTTAAACATGGGTGAATCTAGTGATACCCTACAAACGCAGAGAATCTGCACTCTCCATAAGTAAAAAAAAATGGCAACTACACAGAAAGATAGTACTTGAGTTACATTGCCAAAATTAATGTTCTGGGAAGAAAAAATTAAATCTTGTTCCGGTGTAGAGTCGTCAAAAGTAAACTTACATGAAATTCACCGTCTCCATTGTCTTCATGAAACTCAGACAGCAATGTACTTGCACCAAAGTATCTTCTTGTATTGATATTACATTTGCCTTACAAACGTTTTGAATACATAACCTTATCAAATGGTATTTTTTGCAAACTTTCACTCCATGCATTCTTACTGAATTTTCCCTTTCGCTCAAGATCAAAAAACAATTGACCCTTATGGGTTCAGTCGGATGCGTGGGCCTACTGAGCTCGCAACCAAAAAAGCAAAGCAAGTGACCTTCACTCAGAATGCAAATACATTCTGACTTTGCAACAACATGTATCAATGCATTCATGAGAACTGGTACTCCCATACACTTGCAGACCCGCTGTTTCCATCAAACAGTGCAGGTGGCTGCCTCATATTTCAAACTCTAGGACGCCAGTCTGACTGCAATATTATTTTAAATACATTGTAACACAGACATAAACCCTCACCTTCCGAGACAGTATTTCATAAGTTTAACAAGTGCAATGTTGTGTTGTTTTATATGTGTTAGCGGCGATGCCCGCGTACACGAAAACACGAATGAAAGATGGCGGGCGCAGCGAAACAATCTGACACACTTCACGCTATTCAACATCCAATCAGTGAACACATCACATGTGCGCGGGCATGATGCTACGGATTAGCCAATCGGTATCTTGTCCGCGGAGCGAACAGAGATGTGTGACCGCAGAGCGGACATAGATATCACTAATTTTTTTAGACATACTTTTTGGTCGTTTTAAAGAAAACTACTGGACGGATTGGCACCAAATTTACAAAAGCATGCTTTCGGGACCAAGCTCCTGCCGCAAATTTGGTGAAAATCCTTCCAGCGGTTTGGGCTGTAGGCGTGCGCAAAGTTGGGAAAAAAGACGTTTTGGGACCCCCCCATACATTTTCCCCCCCTGGACCAAACCTCACCAAACTGTAAAATAATTCAGAGTGGGCCATATACTTTTTTTGCAAAGTTTGGTAAGGATTCGTCGAAGGGGAGCGATGTTATAAGCCACCCAAAAAGTGCTCTTCCTATGTAAACAGCAACTTAACCATAACTACACGGCCACTAACGTGGCAGTGTAATACCCCCAGTCAGTCCCGAATTTGGCATATCAATGTCTACATATCCTTAGTTAAGTCAATTGCCATATCAACATCACCCCCTAAAGTTACCATAACAGTTTCAGATTGCCCCACCAACACACATAGGTCTGCCAGTGCACTTGCACCCACTACCAGCCACATACACATGCTTCATGTTGTAGGGTCCCTGTGAGCCATGTATCCAACCTCTCCCCGGAGCATGCATGCCTTCTCACATAAACGTGTGCAATACACACAAGTAGAGCATTCCTTCTGCTGACATCTACTCCTCACTCCCACTGAGACCTTGTCACAGGTTTGTCATAGTCATGTGTCCACAATCTAGACAGACAAGGCTCGGCATGGCCCAGTACTGATGGAGTCCCTTTGCCCCTCATTGACCCTGCTTGTGGCATGGTGTGCAATATTTCTGGGTATGGGGTCAACCTCTCCCATTTAGTGATTCCCACCCCCTGGCAACAGACAGCGAGCAAGTGGTGAAAAGGGAGACTTTCACTAACCTCTTGAACACTATAAGAAGCCAGAGGTAGGGAATGGGCTCACCCCTTGGCTGATTTTGTCTCCCCAGCATCCAGCCATGTGCTGTCCATGTGTAAGGGGTGGGGTGCTGAGAAGGGAACCCTTTTCCCTATGTACATGCACAGTATGGGTAACTATGCCAGAGGCACTGTAGGTAATAGCTGTGTGTGTGTTTGAAATTAATCTACATGCAATGCTTGATATTGTATGTAGAATGATTTCAAATGCACACACTGAAAAGATGTTACGTTAGGAAGTGAGTCTTAGTAGCACTCTCTTCCAATGCAAATTTAGCTGCAGTGTGTCATGAACCGAAAGACCAATAGATCACGGCTGATTGATATCACATGAAGTGACATTACATGATTTTGATACCCAACGACTACCTAAGAAGTGACACCTCACAGACAAAGGGGCTCATTATGAGTTTGCTGGTCTGGAATTAAGATACCGATAATAACGTGTAGTGGGCACTTTCCGGACCGGCAAACTCCAAGTCTGCCAGTAGGGGCTGTGATCTACTGGCAGGCCTGAACGTCCGGTAGTTCAGGCCCATACCGGTAGACAATTGCTGCAATCACCATCTCCATAGGGATGGGAATTTACCACCATCACCGCCTCCCATAATATACCAGTAATACCAGAATATCAGGCGGTTGAGATGGTACAGTAGTCCCCCAGAATTACCGTCTGGAAACCAGGGGACTTGTAAAGCGTCCCAAAGACTTTTGATATCTCAGGAAGTGCACCCGTAGAGGCTTGAAACGCTCCAGCATTGTTGACTTCTGCAAAACACTAAAAACATGGCTCTTTCACCAATACCTGCAGGGAAATACAAATCCCACCCCACCAACACACAAACATTACTGTGCTACTTTATAAACGGCACCCTCCCCCCCGTGACGTGCTCTGCTGCTCTCAAGCTAGTTTCAAGCAACAAGCAATCAAATAAAGTAGGTGCATATAAACACCATGTAAAGTTGCACATTCAATGGTGTGGGGGGCGAGGATGGGGTGCACGTACAAGCTAAAGAAGTAATGCTGTATGGCCAAAAAGTAACCTGAAGGATGACATTGCTACACACACACACACACAATACATAATGTGTCACACGTCAGAGAGTAGGGCTCTGCGCAGGAGAATGCACGTGTGAAAACACACAATGTAGATGTAGTTCCAAGGTACAGATAAATCGGGATGTGAGAGCACAGTGATTGTGAAGAAAAATCACGTGTACCAATAATATTAGTATATGTGATTGTGTTTTGTTTTTTATTTTTTAGAGCATATGTGTGTTGAAGGGTTTTTCCTCACATATGCACATAGGGTTTTGTTAAGTGTTTATTTTTCATAAGTATAGGTCGAGCATATTTTGTGCTTTTAGCTAGAGGTAGTGGTAGGAGTAAACTAGGATTTTAATAAGGTTTAGTGTACTGAAGGCCATGGCCTTCCAGAGCACTGAGGTACGCTGCCTCTTTTCGCCTCCTCTCACTGCAACAATTTTGTCTTTTTTTCTAACTGTCACACTCTACCTCCGGTCTTACCTGTTTGTCCTTTGTCGTCTTCTTCTTTGAAGGTTTCTCTGTCTTCCGGGATGTCCGGGACTTGTACAGGTGAGGCCGGTGGTCCTCCATATCCAGCATGGAATGAGAGCAGACTCGAAGGAAGACAAGAGTTCAGGATTCCAGGAAGGTAAGAGCAGTCAATGTCCGGGATTAAGCGCGGAACCAGGGAAGGGACGCACTACTTGCAAAGTACTGGGATGAAGTTGCGAGTGCAGAAGCATACAAGAGGGCCCAGGAAGGAATGCACGGACGGCCTCGGAGAAGGCAACAGGCCGCTTCTAATACTCCGGGAATGAAAAAGGGAATATGGAAGGTATCGGACAATGGTACGAGGAAAAGGAAGGAAACGATGAACACACTAGCTGCAAACTCGAAAAGGAGCATTGAGACGCACAGCGCTGCGGGGGCGTGTCCGTTTTCTAGGAAGCCAGGGCTCCGGCGTAAACGCTAGACCTTAGCATGGCTGATGCGCCGGCCATATTGAGAGGAGAACGGCTCCAGCGGTACGGTGCACCATGGACCGGACCAGGAAGTCCAGAAGGGGCGTAAATGGCTAGTCATGACAGCATGCCCCCTCCTAAGACCCGATCCACCGGGTTTGCCCGGATGAGCTAGATGGAATTTCCACACTAAGCGAGGGGCATTCATGTTGGAGAGTGGTTCCCATGTTCGTTTGCTGGGAGGATATCTTTTCCATTCCACTAAGTACTGTAGCCGACCTCTTCTATATCTAGAGTCGCAAATCCTGGAAACCTCAATTCAATCTGATCATTGACAAGCACTGGGTTAGGTCGGTGAGCTGATCTGGTGGATGCAATATAAGGTTTGAGCAAGGAAGTGTGAAAAACAGGATGAATCCTCTTCCAGGAGTCTGGTAACTGGAGTCGATATGCCACTTGTTTGATGACCTCTTTGATAGGAAAAGGCCCATAGAATTTGGGGGCCAGTTTATCAGGATGCAGATGTCGCGGCAAGAGTTTAGAAGACAACCAGACCTTGTCACCAATTCCAGAGACAGGAGCAGGTCTCCGTTTAGCATCAGCATGTCTTTTGACATCCATTCTGGCCTTTTCTAAATGTTCTTTAGCATCCCTATGTGTCGTGACCAGTCTTTCAATCCAGGAATCGACCGATGGAACCGGGGTGGAATGAGGTAGGAGATGGATGGAAAGCCTTGACTACAGAAGAAGGGGCTTGTCTTGATAGCAGAATGATCAGAATTGTTATAGGCGAATTCAGCTACTGGAATTAAGATTGACCAATCATCCTGGACCTTGGCTGAAAAACACCGCAAGTATTGTTCTAGGGTCTGATTTACTCACTCTGTTATCCCATTGGTCTGGGGGTGGTATCCAGAAGACAAAGCACGTTGGATGCCCAGCATGTGGCATAGGTAGGTGTTTCCAGAATTGTGAAATGTATTGAGGACCACCGTCTGAAATGATCTTGGAAGGGAGGCCATGTAGTCTAAAGATGTGCTTCAGAAATATTCCTGCCATTTCTTGTGCTGAAGGCAACTTGTACAAAGGGGCGAAGTGAGCCTTGTGGGTGAATAGATCGATGGTAACCATAATGGTAGTAAACCCTTTAGAAGGGGGCAGTTCCACGATGAAATCGGTGGCAATTACTTCCCAGGGACGTTCTGGCAATGTGGGTTGATAGATATTATCTGACTTATTCTGGCTGCAGACAGGGCAGGCTTGGACATACGCCCTTACCCGTCAATCATGTTAGGCCACCAGAATTGTCTCTGAATGTGGCGAAGAGTAGCAGTAACGCCTCAATGCCCGGAATGGAAGGTATCATGACAGAGATTTATGATCTTGGTTCTCAACTTGTTTGTGGGTACTGCCAGTCTCTTATCTTTGAAGAAGTAACCATCTTTCGTGACTTAGGACCATTGGTTTTTCCTGATGTAATCCTTCCAGAGATCAGAAGATGGTGTTTCAGCACGGACCTGTTCCAACAAGGAGTTGGCTTGAGCCACGAACACTGTGTCAGGGAACATCTTCGGAAAGAGGCAGGCCTCCACTGGCTCGTAATTAGGGCGCCTGGATAATGCATCAGCGTTTACGTTGTTATTTCCTGGGACATGATGTATGCGGAACTGATACTGGGAAAAAAAATAGGCCCGACGAGCTTGGTGACTGTTTCTGCATTCTAGGGATTGTAGGATCTGTAGGTTTCTATGATCGGTTCGCACTTGAACAGGAAATTTGGCACCCCGGAGTAAATGGCGCCACTCAGTAATGGCTTGCCGGATGGTGAGCAATTCTTTCTCCAGAACTGAATAGTGGGTCTCACTGGGAGTTAAAGTTCAGGATAGATAAATGATGGGATGTTCCGCTTTGTCCTCGGATTCTTGTTTTAGGACAACACCTATTGCATGATCTGAGGAATCTGATTCTACCAGGAAGGGTTTATTGATATCCGGTTGAGCCAGGATGGGACCTTGAGTAAATCTCTGATTTAGCTCCAGAAAGGCCGCCTCTTGAGCTTTGGACCAAATGAAGGGAATGTCCTTCTTCAATAATGCGACTATCGGCTGTAGAATGTCAGAGAAGGTGGGAATGAATTTCCGGTAAAAGTTGGCAAGTCCCAGGAAGGATGGAATCTGCTTTACTGTTGTAGGGGCTGGCAAAGAAAGGATAGATTCAACCTTGGAGGGGTCCATTTCAATTCCCTTTGCACTCAGAACGAACCCGAGGTAATGAACTGTTGGACGTGAAATATGCATTTTTCTGGTTTAACCAGGAGTTTGTTCTCTCGTAGGTGCTGTAAGACCAATGTCACATGTTCCTGATGTAACTAGAAATCATTAGAATAGATCAATATGTCATCCAAGTACACTATGACAAAGAGAAACAACATATCTGAAAAGACTCTGTGCATGAATTGCTGAAACACTGCAGGGGCGTTTGCAAGACCAAATGGCATTACCAGGTACTCAAAATGTCCAAAGGGGGCCCTGAAAGCTGTCTTCCACTCATCGCCTTCCCTTATCCGGATGAGATGGTAGGTGCCTCATAGGTCAAGTTTAGTAAAGATTACAGCTCCCCGAATGTCTTCCAATATGTCGGAAATGAGCGGTAGAGGGTAACGATCCTTAAGGGTGCATTGGTTAAGTCCCCGATAGTCCAGTCAGGGTCGAAGTTCCTTAGTGTCCTTCTTGGGCACGAAAAAACAAAGAGGCACCAGCCGGAGGTTTGGAAGGTCGAATGGTTCCATTGGCATGGTTGGTGTCCAGGTACTCCCGCAATGCCCTTTTTTCAGGTTCGGAAAGAATAAACATTCTTTCAAATGGTATCACTGCAGAATCTTCTGTGTCGATTGCGCAATCTTCTGGTTGATGGGGTGGTAGTGATTGAACAATAGCTATTGAAAACACATCCGAGTATTGTTGGTAAACCTCAGGTACTTGGGAAATATTGGAGACACAGATTGATGGTCGTTCGAGGATCTGGGTTCCATACATACGTTCTGTACCATGTTTTGGGATAAACAATGGGACAAGCAGAATTCAGAGCTTAAAAAAAAAAATCCGGCCGCCCAATTGATGTATGGGTTGTGTTTTTGTAGCCAGGGCATTCCCAGAAACATGGGGTAGTGTGCTGCCTTGATGATGTCAAAACAAATCATCTCCGGATGATTGTTGATTGAGAGCAACAGTTCCGTGGTTTGCTGGGTTATGGGTCCCAGAGACAGTGGTTTCCCATCAATTCCTTCGACAGCTTGGATTGTTCCCTTAGTTTTTCGGGGAATGTTGTGTTTCAAGGCCCATTCATGGTCCATGAAGATTCCCGTGGCACCACAGTCCACTAGGGACAGGATGGAATGAGTCTCCTTATTGGCGGTAGATAAGGATGTTTGCAGGATCACCAATATATTCAATCGGGGGCAATTTAAGGTAGGAGCAGAGGCGGAGCAAGTATCTTTCTCCCGAAGCTGGGCTCCGCTCAAAATCGGGAGCTGGCGTTTCCCGAACGCCTGGGTGGAGCTTTAGGACAATTCCGTACTAGATGTTTATCAGAGGCACAGTACATACAGAGACCAGTGTTGATCCTACGGATCCTTTCTTGTGCAAATATTGGACCCCGTACGGAGCCCAATTGCATAGGCTCGGGATCAGGAGAGTGCGATGTGGTCGTTTCCTTAGGACTAGGAAAATCCATGGAAACCTTTGGAGAAGCTGTTTTGGTTTTTCTCTTTTCCGCCTTTCTTTCCTGGATTCGAAAGTCTATTTGGAGGGACAAGTCTATCAAAGCCTGGAAGGAACTTGGACGGGCTACTCTGGCAAGTTCGTCCTTAATTTCGTCATTTAAGCCTCTGCGAAACAGGGTAAAACTTGCCTCCTGGGATCAATCGGCCTCTTTGACCAACTGTTTAAAGCGGGTTACATAAGAAAGCATGTCTTGACTCCCTTGTTGGAGTTCCAGGAGCATTTCCTGAGCACTGTAAACCTGTTCAGGACGATCGAACATGGTTTTGAAGGACTCCACAAATCCATCATAATTGTCCAGGAGTGGATCTGCAGCATTGACCAAAGGAGTTGCCCAGGCTAAGGCATTACCCGAGAGATGAGCAATTATAAAACCCACCTTGGCTTGGGCGTGGATAAATAGTAGGGTTTGAATGTGAAATGCACCAAACAGGAATCAAGGAAGGATCGCAGTGTTTTGGAGGAACCATCGTACTTGTCCACTATGCCCCCTACCAGAGCACTTTCCTGTAACGCTGAATCCTGGGAAAGCACAAGTTGTTTTAAGGCTGAATTTTCCGCTTTGAGGTTTTGACCCTCTGTTGTTAATTCTTGCATTCCTCTCATTAAGTCCTGGACTGCAGTCTCCATGTTGAGCTCAGTATCAAGTCCTTGGCATCTCAAACTGTCACACTCTACCCCCGGTCTTACCTGTTTGTCCTTTGTCGTCTTCTTCTTTGAAGGTTTCTCTGTCTTCTGGGATGTTCTGGGACTTGTACAGTTAAGGCCGGTGGTCCTCCGTATCCAGCGTGGAACGAGAGCAGACTCGAAGGAAGACAAGAGTTCACGATTCCAGGAAGGTAAGAGCAGTCAACGTCCGGGATTAAGCGCGGAACAAGGGAAGGGAAGCACTACTCGCAAAGTACTGGGATGAAGTTGTGAGCGCGGAAGCATGGAAGAGGGCCCAGGAAGGAATGCACGGACGGCCTCGGAGAAGGCAACAGGCCACTTCTAATACTCCAGGAATGAAAAAGGGATATGGAAGGTATCGGACAATGGTGCGAGGAAAAGGAAGGAAACAATGAACACACTAGCTGCGAACTAAAAAAGGAGCGTTGAGACGCACAGCGCCGCGGGGGCGTGCCCGTTTTCTAGGAAGCCAGGACTCCGGCGTAAACGCTAGACCGCAGCGTGGCTGATGTCCTGGCCATGTTGAGAGGAGAAGGCTCCAGCGGTACGGTCCACCATGGACCAGGAAATCCAGCAGGGGCGTAAATGGCGAGTCATGACACTAACATGCTTTCTTGGAATGTTCACTCTACCTTGCCCAGCCCACTATTAGGCAGGGAAGCTGTTCCTTGTTCTTATTTCTTTTTTTCCTCACATTCCATCCAGCCCTATTGTGGGCTGGATGGTTCAGTCCAGGTAAGTCTTGTTTTCGGGAGGATAGCTCAGTGGCAACGTGTTTGCCTTGGAAGCAAGACGATATGAAGCAACACAGGTTCGATCCCCAGGTCCGCGCTTAGAAACCTCTGTTTAAGTGCGTTATAAATGCGCAACTAAGACAAAAAAAACCTATTACGCATCTAAAAAACAAACCATTCCTGTAAAAGCGCCTCGATGCCTGCGGGCTGTGTGTGTGCTTTTAAAAAAAAAGCAACATAAGTAAAAGCACAAACACTACATAACACATTAAATAAACTATTTTTTCCTAAACCCTGGTGTGTGTGTGTCTTTATTTCTGTATTTGCCTCACGGGACAAGCATGTAGTTTAGCCCTGCCTCGCCAGGCCCAGATTGGCCCTTGGACTAAACTCTCATCAGCTCTAGCCATCATATCCAATGGTGAGGGATCATGAGAGTCCAGGTTCAATCCTTAAGTCATACCCGTGGTATCCGTTGAGTACCTCTGAATGCAGAAACAGCAGTGCCTCACTAGTTCTTGCACAACAGTGATTGTACACAAAAAAATCAATTTAGCTCCACTCCTATGGGCACTTAAGATATGATAGGACATTTATAACGCGCTTAATACCCAGAGGTTTCTAAGTGCAGACCCTGGGATCAAACCGCGTTGCACTGTGTCATCTTGCTTCCAAGGCAAGCACGTTGACCCCGAGCTATCCTCCCGAGGCAAGATCTAGGAAATTACTAGCCTCAAAGCAGCAGGGTTCTTCAGCTTGTGGCTCTCCAAGTCTATTGGTCTATGACAGAACCATTGACTACACGAGTTAGGGCTGATGGGAGTTTTAGTCCAAAACATCTCCATAACAGCTGGAAAGGCGGTGGTGCCAGACCACTGCCATAGTAGTTGCGACTGTAACCCCCAGCGATCCCTTAACTACATCCATGACCATAAAGCTGTCAAGGGACGCGTCATACTCCTGTATGCAAGTTGCAAACACTCAGCAATTTAATAACACAACCTTCTTGAGAAGAAAATCAGGTGGAGAGGTGCGATACGGACACAAACTCTCCAGTTACTGCGACTTGATTTCTTTTTGCTGACGTTTTGTTTTCTACATTTCACAAAATTCTGTTACAAAGAGAGTATGCCTGAATCCAGGGAAGAAAGCGAAACATTAAAAAGGCAACGCGGCTCTTATTCCAGTCTACGCCTTCATAAACCCTGCTCCCAGTGCTGGAACTTGGTGGCTCGGGCATGGAAAGTAAGAATTATTTTCCTAAAATAACTGCTCTAAGCCAGTTAAAGGAGAAGCTATGTAATTACCATCGAGCGACCTCAGATAAGTGGCATAAAAATGCAGTTCTCTGACCTCTGATAAGTGGACTCAAACACTGCGGGTGCTTTTTTCTTTTCTTAATACGAATAATCGGTGGTCACTGAATTGCTTTGAAATGCTGCTGCAGAAACCTGCTTAAACTGGAAACTTTTCTGCATACCCAGACATCCCAGTGAAGCCTCCTGATATTCGTGGTGTGGAACTGCTGCCTGATTTCAGTATGTAGACCCTCCTTACGAGTTTGGAGTTACATTTCGATTAATCTGCTGATTTGCTGCCACAATCATTTACCATTACTGCCATTAAGTCCCGTTATTTTTATGTATGTATGTATTTATTTATTTGTTTGTCCCGTGCCGGAGCCTGCAGGCTTCAGGGCGCTATTGCATTGACGCAGGATTACACTGGTGGCACTGCAGTGTAAATCCTGTTTTTTGGAGTCCTTAGAACTCTAGGGGGATTTTCCATGTAGTAAATACTCCAATAATTGAAGGCAAACCGACGTATTTTGCTGTAGACATTTGCTGCTGGGGAATCCTCCAACTAACCTCCTAATTCGGAATTCGGAGCTGTGGCAATTTGGTGGTAAAGTGGCGGCAACGGAACCACCGCCATTTAATGTGTATTTACTGCACCGCCAAACTCGTAATCAGGCCCATACCACTGGTTTCAGAGTCCAGAAGTAGAATGCCTGGAGCATCCACAGGCTAATCTGAGCTCTTGGTTCCTTGATGATGATTATGGATGTATACTGAGATACTGGGATGTCATGACAAGTGGACATGTTGTACCACTGTATCATGTCAGTGGGGCATTCCAGTGATAGAAATACTGGCAGTAATATACTGCCCTGTGCAGGCGATTATCACATTTTAATTCCAGGACTGGGTGTGGCTATCAACCCAGCTGCCCCTAATACAGGCATAATTGACCAGTGAAAGACCACATTCTGAGAAACCTCAGAGTTGCGCACACCCTCACACTTGCATTGATTCCCTACTCACCAACACGAAAAGCAGATTTGTACACAGCGAGTGAAAAATGATTGCCGCGGAGCCAGCTTTCAATTTACCGGAATAGGGGGTGAGGTTTATGGCACAACCATTGACCGAGGTGATGCTTGGGAAGTGAAATGATGAACTGTCAAGGAGTGTGACATCTCAGGCAGTGGCATCACAGACAAGTGCATTTGAGGGGTGAATTGTCTAGGTGATGTTTTTAATCACTTTATTCCAAAACTAACAGGCGATGTATGCAGTAGCAGCTTTGAGCATTCTAAATGCAGAATGGGATTACCATAATTAATGATCTCAGACCCAAATAACCAGACAGACTCAAAGAATATGGCAAAATACCACCTTATTATCAGCTCAATAAAGTAGCAAAACCTGGCAGACAACAGATTGTAGCTCACCCACTCTACATTTCGGTTACACAAAGGCTTTATACCTCGATGTGTGTCAGCTATGACATCATCCTACATGGCAAATAATAAAATCTATTGGATGGAGGGATTGGTTAGGGGAACATATCTACTTATAGCTTATTTAGGTGTTAGTAACATGATTGGCTGCCCCTCATCTGGTAGGCATGCCTTGAACTTCCCTCTAACTACGTATAATAGAAATAATAGAATAACAGCAGCGGATTTTCCACTGCAACAATGTATGGTACCATTGCATAGGCCCTCATGATTGGTTGGCATTCTCTACAACCTTGGAAATTCAGCTTGTTAGCAGCAACTAAGCAAAACGAAACCCGGGTGCGAGCAACAACATCAGACAACTGCCCACTTGGCCAATTAGCCTACCATCTCTCATCAGTTAGGCCCTCAGTCAAGGCTTTCTCTTTGTAGTTGACCTTGCTGGTTGTTCTGTTGAGAAATAAAAGAAACACTAGCAGTCATAATTGTTAAATAATCATGGTTCTCATCTCCTAATGTTTTCGAAACACTATGTGCATTATTTTTTTATTCGAGTCAAAGGAGCAAGAAGTACTGTCGTGTAGCCATCCTGTAGCTTCAAAGTTTTTGACTATCTTTTCTTTGAGAAGTCCATTTAGTCTCTCACAGATACCATTCGCCTGTGGGTGAGAGGCGGATGAGAACTTGTGCCTTATACCTAATAAAAGAACTATCTGTTCAAAAAATTCATTTACAAAATGTAGCGCATTATCAGATCACAGGACTTCACACACACCCCATCTAGGAAACTCCTTATGCACAAGAAGCTTGGCAGCACATTTGGTATCAGGGTGCGTGCATGGACCTGCCTTGATCCATCTAGAGAAAGGACATGCTACAACTAACATGTATCTATAACCATTGCTCACTTGCAACATATCAACATCATTTATTTATTTCATTTTTATAGCGCAACACAAACCCTCAGGCATCATGGTGCTGGAGAGAACCAGATACAAGTAGGCCGGAGGCAGAGAGCAAGCATAATAAAGTACAAAGTGGTTACATTGGCATATACTGCATGGTGGTTACATCAACAAGTACTGCACATCAAACTGCATCACATCAGGTGCAGAATTCAATAGAGGGTTCAGTGTTACGAAGATACAATGAAGAAGGGCTAGTTGAACAGCTGGAGGGAGTTCCATCTATATGTAGATGCTGAAAAGGACCATTGGGTCTGGGAATTGCTCCTCTCACTGAACGCAAGGTGTGCCCTGCTATGAATTTCTGGCACACAATGCAGTTTACAATACACTGTGCAATGTGTTCTAACAAATATGGGGCAAACCAGTCTTCTGCAATCATAGCAGCATAGCAGCAAGAATCTCTCTAGTAGTGTGCATGGGGTAGTGAAGTTGCTCCAGCACCACTTTCGATAATGCTAGAGGCATAACTGGCCAGTACTGTCCTGTTTCCATATAGCACCCCGTCTCTTCCATAAGGCCTGCTCTTCCTGTGAAGCTAGACCTTGCAGCTCATTTAACTGTACAGTGGATAACATGTTGAAGCATTCCTTCATTAACATGCATCGCTTTGATATCTTCTACTTCAAAATCAGAAATCTTTGGAAAATATGCTGCTCTTTTAGCCTCTACTTCTGCGGCTTTGTTATCTCGACAAATCCTGTTTGCCATTTTAGTATGGGCTGCGCACTTCACCTCGGCGATAGCCAATGGAAGATTTAGTACCTTAATGAGCCTGCCCAATAGAGAGGGATGTTGCACTGGAGTGCTGTCTGCGCGGAGGAAACTCCTCCTTTTCTACGTGACAATCCTGCGTGTACAGTTTACGTCATATAGGCAGAGTAAGAGTACACTGTCACTAATGACCTGCATCTCTTCTATCCCCCAGGCACCGATAAGGAATATGGAATTCAGGACAGGGGTGCAAGTTCATCCAGTGCATGGCAAGGGACCAGGGCCACCGCCACCCCCCAGCCCAAGAAACTGCCCAGAGCAACAGGCAGTGTGCCACACCGGGCAGTAACCCTGCAGGAGACACCTGCAGCCACAGTACAGCATCAGCCACCCACTACAGTGGGAGGCGTTTTCATTCCTGCTCCGCCAGCCACTGCGGACGTTGTGGATACAGAAGTGGAGAATGAGGGTGACATCATGGCCGGCACACCCTCCCCAAGCCCCATTACCAGCCTACCCCACCCTACAGAGGCCGAGAGCCTGGACGACCCCTGCCTCCACGACTCAGACCTTGGAGACTCAGACATGGCCCTCTTTGAGGAGGACTGTGCCCTGGACGTGGGCCCCGCGCAGGTGCCATCCTCCACCATGCCTACCACCACCCTGCCATTCACCACCCTGCCTACCACCACCTTGCCTACCACCACCCTGCCATCCACCACTCTGCCTACCACCACCCTGCCTACCACCACCCCGCCCACCAGTACTCCTGCAGCCCACGACTCCTTCGAGGCTCGCCTGTCAAGGGTTGAGGCCCGACAGGAGTCGATGCTCGAACTCATGCGGCAACAAATATCCAACAGGATTGACTCCATGAGGGCCATTGCCACAGCCATTGCAGCCAACACTGCTGCAGTTGAGGCATCGACAATCGACACGTGCCATGAGGGAGTGTATGGGGGCACTTACACAGGCCTTGCTTGCGAATCTACCTCAAACGCAGTGCCCACACCCTGGGGCAGGCATGGGACTGATCATCGACACCTCCACTGCCACATCCCCTTCTACCTCGGCCCAATCGAGCCCTGTGCGGTTGACGCGGAGGAGTGCACAGCGTTTGACCATGGCACCCCCGGATCCCAAAATTGCTAAGAAATAGAGTGGGCAGACAATGACATTTTAAAAATGTACGTTGGTGAAGGGACCAGTGTTTGTTGGACATATGGGGACATTTGGGGTTTGTAGGGTGGGTGAGGGAGTTTACTTGGGTATTATAGGGGTTTATAGGGTGGGTAAGGGAGTTTACTTGGGTATTTTTGGGTTTGTAGGGTGGGTGAGGTGTTCACTGGGGGTTGAGAGGGGATTTTGTTCACATTATCACGTGTCTTGAAAATACACCCGTTGTGTGCAAGAAAATCATTGGCTGGACATACTTATTTTTGTGCATGTACATTTAATCTGTGAGTGTGTACAGTGGGGCAATTCTAACAAAACAAGTGTGCATGTCCACATGCAGACAGTGTGTCACAGGCACATTACATTTATGGTCCCTGCATTCCAAAAGTATTCGTCAATTAGTGCTTGGCGTACAGCATGGCCACCCCGTGCATCACGTACTGGCAGGGGGGCTCCTTCGCCTCTGTCTCCATCCCCTTCATCCTCACCCGGCCCATGCATGTCAATGTCAGGTGGCAGTGGTACATTCCTTCGGACGCACATGTTGTGCAGCATGACACAGGCCATGGTGATCTTCGCCACCTTCTCAGGCCTATATATGAGTGCCCCACCAGACCTGCTTAGGCAGCGGAACCGCACCTTCAACAGGCCAAAGGTCTGCTCAATCACAACACGGGTACGAGTGTGCACACGATTGTACTCCTCTTCATGGCTGTTCTGCGGGTTACGCACAGGGGTAAGTAGCCACGACCTCAAGAGATATCCTCCATCACCTGCAAGCAGATACAAATAGGTGTGTGTCACTCTGAACTGCCACCTTCAGGGAGCACAGTCATGGCAGCAGCTATTTGGTGTGGGCATGCACATGTCCCTGTACGTGTACAAAATGGTCACCTGGATGCAATGTATACTGTAATGAGGTGTGGTACACTGGATGGGGTGCAATAGATGATACAGGGTGTAATCATGCATGCTCTGGCAGATGTGCTGTGGTAGTGCAAACATGTTTGGCCTCCAGATCATGCTGTATATTCTTTACTATGCATGGTCACACTAGCCGCATTGCCACTGTTGCCATCCTATTCAGTCATGCATTGCTTGCCATCACCATGGTGCCCTAGTTGTGCTTCTTACTTGTTGTCATCCATATGCAATATTTGTGATATGTGGCCCAGTGATGTGTTATGCTCCGTTTGGCTGGTTCAGGTGAGAAGTGTTTAGCTCTGCATGCATTCTCCACTCTCTGGCTAGTTCCACCCAGGTGCACTATTCCCCCCCATTCCCACCCAGGTGCACTATTCCTCCCTCTTCCCCACCCAGGTGCACTATTCCCCCCCTTTCCCACCCAGGTGCACTATTCCCCCCCCTTTCCCACCCGGGTGCAGTAGCCCCCCCCTTCTGCATCCGCACACATCAGTACCCCACAGCATGGCCATGGCCCTGTTGTGCAACTCACCGAGCAGCCAGGCGCGTGGTCCAGCATGTCGCTCCATGTGACGGGGTAGCGTGGAGTTGCGCAGTACCATGGCATCATGTGTGGATCCAGGAAATCGGGCGCAGCAATGTGTGATGATCTTGCTGGAATCACATACCATTTGCACATTGATGGAGTGGTATTGCTTGCGATTGCGGTACACCGCCTCTATGGCATGCAGGACTACCAATTCCACATGGGTGCAGTCGATGGCACCAACACAATTGGGCATGCCTGCCAGTGCATGGAAGCCTACTTTGGTTTTGGCTATCTCCTGGGCAGTCCGTGGTAGGAACATATGGGTGCTTGTGTGCTTCAGGAGGGCATCCAGCACTTGGTTCAGTATGCGTGAGAATAGTGGTTGTGAAATGCCATGCAGCTGGGCCACTGTGTGTTGGTAGGTGCCTGTGGCCAGGAAGTGTAGCACAGACACCACCTTTATTAGTGGGGGGATGGCAGTGCGTATTTCTATGTGGCTGGCAATGTCGCTCTGTATCATGTCCACTATGGTGGTGATGGTGTCATGGTCCAACCGGTACAGGGTGTGGATCTGCTCAGGGGTTAGGTTGAATGGGCAGGGTCTGGTGCGAGGGATTGGTGGCTGCCTATGAGGCACTGGTGGCTGCGCTGGTGGTAATTTCTGGGCCTGTCTCACCCTCCTTCTCCTCCTGCGTCTCCTCTGTGCAGCCTGTTCTTGATGCTGTGTTGCTGTTGTTGCTGTAGTTGTAGCAGTATAGGCATGTCCTCCAGCGCCATGATTGCAACTGCTAGTGGTAGCATTTTGGTGTAGGAAGGGGTGTGGTGTGTAAGTGTGCTCCTTTTGTACTGGGCCACTCTACATTGCCTACACCTGTGGGTGGGAGTTGTGGTGTGTGGGTGTGCTCAGTTTATACTGGCACAGCCTCCATTGACTCCACCTGTGGGGATTGTGTGCACCTGTGGCAGCTGCCTTGTATCCTGCTTGCTGTTTGTGGGTGGTCTGTGATGCCTGATGGCCGGCATCGTGCAGGCCGTGATTACCGGCTTCGCGATGCCGGTATTTGCATGTATGCGTGGGTTGGAATTACCCCCTATTACCGGCATGCCGGTATTTGCTCCCTGAAGGGGCGCGTGTACTCACCTATGCCGCCATTAGCAGCACCGTTGTTTAGTGTGCCGCTAATCCCGGGTTTGCCGGTCGGAATGCAACGGGACGGTAAACGATGCCGGTATTACCACACCAGCATTGTTTTTGCCTTACTAGCATACCTCGTAATGAGGCCCATGGTCATGTTTAGTTCTGTCATGAAGTCACATCCTAATATGTTAAGTGGTGTCTGCCAACAATACAATAGTGGCGTAGACACGTCATGTTCACCTATAGAAAGTGGCAATTTATTAGCAAAAGGAACCAAACTTGTGGCCCCAGAGAATTCCTGCACATTCATGGCAATCCCAGATATTGGGAACTTTCCCTCTCGAACACAGGAACAAGTTGCTCCTGTGTCCACAAGGAACAAACATGGCTTGCCCTCTTTCGTTACCCTGACCCTTGATTCCTATTGTGGGTTTGGTGTCACAGATAGTACTGAACACATCAAGTCTCTCTGTGGGCTCTCCTATTGTGAATATAAATGAATCCCTGTACCCATAAAACGATTCCCGCCCACTACTGTCACACTCCCTACCCTGGGTGTGGGTGTTGTGGAGCTCGTCTGTTAGCCTTCCATTGTGGCACTCTTGCTTGTTGCATCAGAACGTACTGTGGTTTTTGTATCTGTACTTGTATCTGGATGGGTGCTTGCTGTGGTTGCCCTTGTGGTGATTGTGTTTGCAGCAGGATCTGCTATGTTTGTTGTGTTTGCGGCATGCATGTCTGATACTGCGTGTGATCTTGAGCATAATACTCCGGTGCTTCTGTTTTGTACTGTGGAGAATAGCCAATTCCCCCTTGTGGTGCTAGCCAGTTCTGTTGCATGCCTACTCTACTTCTACATGTTCAGGCTATATGTCCTGTCCTCCCACAGTTCCAGCATTGTTGTGGCTGTCCTCCATTAAATCCACCTCCCCTTGGAGGGTTTTGAAATCCATCTCGTCCTCTAGTGTAAGAAAGGCATGGTATCGAACAGTGTAGACAGACACAAGTAATCACAGTTCAAGGGTGTTTATTGAGCTTCAATGGGTTGGTTACAACCTAAATCTAAGGATGGGAGCAAGCTACGACCATCAAATAATAATAACGCAGTCCTAGTGGAGTCTCAAAATTAAAGGGCCTACACTAATAAACCTATTGCCAATCCTTACTTCTAAATACAAATGGTGTGGGACATAATGTATGCAAAATGAATAGTTGATCAGTTGGCTTCCCTTCCCCACATTTTCAGCACAGGGCAAGGCGGCACGTTTGAGCTTCACAGACACTCCGGCTTCTCTGCCACAAGGATACAGTTCAAAGAATAGGTATCAGGACCCTCTGCAAAAAAGCTTCTTTCCCAATAGCAGTCTCTTAATACAGAGGGCCTGTCATAACAAACAATCATCAAAGTTCCTTTCTTATCAGGATTGTCATATTCACAAGTTGTTGCTTGCAGTGTACATCATGGGCCTTCCTCCTTCAGGCTCAAACCCCCTTTTAACACAATGTTCACAATTGGTCTCCTTCGATCGGGCTCAGATCCCTTTAGCACAATGTTCACAATTGGTCTCTCTCGATCGGGCTCAGCCCCTTTTTCACAAGGTCCACAATTGGTCTTGCTCGATTGGGCTCGGACCCCTTTGGAACAATGTTCACAACTGGTCTCCCTCGTTCGGGCTTGGACCCCGTCAGTACAATGTGCAGAATTGGTCTCCCTCGATTGGGCTCCCTCAATCGGGTTTGCTTCCTAGGTTTTCCTCTTTGTATCAAAAATCTAAGACTTTAGAATGTACGATGGGTTTGCTTAAACTGTTGCAGAGCCACTTATATTCACTTTACTTATCATTCTACTCAATCTTCTACTTTACTTTCTGCTGCTTCTTGGCTGGATACCTTACAGAGACCTTCGATTAAGCACCCTTGCAGTGCCGGAACACCCTTTCACTGGTATTGTATCTTTTCTCCGTATCTTTTCTCCGTAATGTTCAAACATCCATCAACAATTAAGCTTTCCTCACATCTTTCATCACACGTGTTACAATCTTTGTTCTTGCGCTCTTTATACAAAGTTGCCACTTGCAACCTTGACTTCAACACAGACCAGTCTTGCATCAGTCTCCCCAACTCACCAGCTGTGTTGATCTCTCTGGTGCTGCTTTGATCTTGGAGCCAAGGATGGTACCACAGCGGCTGCTGTTCCTCCCTGACTCGGTCAGCCGTGCAAGAGGGCCCCGGGTTCTCCAACATACAATACAGGATTCTTCAGTCTGGTTTCCTGGCCTTACACTTTCTAATCTGAAGGGTTCTGCAAAGCAAAGGTTTCTCACCGGAAAGGTCAAGGGTATCTCCTTCCTAGTGGGTTTCCATCTTTCTTCCCTTGTTCAGCTTCCGTTTGGAAATTACTGTTCCATCGTGTGCTTTGCCTCGCTCAGAGTGTGCTCTCGTGCTCCGCCTTTTATCCATGTGGGGAAGCTTAATGGAAGCCCGGTGTGAGTGGTTATCATTAATTGCCTGTCTTTCACTGACCATAGTAGTGGGTCATTTCAGGTAAAATGCTCGGGTGTGAGTCTGTTTTCTCCCACAGCTGGGCTGTCTGTGTGAAAGTGTTCGTATAGGGAAAGGGGGGAGGGTAGAATTTCTAAATATCCTACCGGGAAGGTTGGGGTAAAGGTGTTATAGGGAGTGGGATAGCAAATCTCACCATTAGGTGCCCTAAACCAATTCTCCGAAGACCCCTCACCCAGGTGATCCTCCCACACTGGTCCACCCGCAGGGTCTGTATCCAAAGGCGATGGCGGTGCCCTGGCTACCTAAGAGACAGACCCCCGGGGGCTAGTGTGTGAGACACCTTCTGGTTTCTCACATACCCTTCCCCTATGCGATTATGCGATGTAGCCGCATCTGTTTCACAGGAAATTGATGTTCCCCTGGTCTTTACCTTTTCAGTGTTCCACAATGAAACGATAGGGTGCAGGTCTAAGAACCATCGCATGACTCGAGCGTTAGAGTCCTTTCGTTGACTTAATCATACTAAAGGTGAGTGGTCGGTGACCAGTGTGAACTTTCTTCCTAGAAGATAGTATCTTAGATGGGTGATTTCCCATTTGATGGCAAGGGCCTCTAATTCCAACACAGAGTAGGTATTCTCACTTCGGAAGAGTTTTCAACTAGTGAATAGGATCCTATGCTAATGTGTGATAACATTGATCCTAACCCTGTGAGAGAGGCATCAGTGCGTAACATGAATTCTTTCGAAAAAGCCTTCTACCTTTATGATTGGGTTCTGACACAAGGTTTGTTTTAAGTTGGTTTAACATGCATCGTCCTCCTCAGTGCAATGAATCATTTGGGGTTTACCATTCTTTAATTTATCTGTCAACCTAGCTGTTTTACTGAGACATTTGGGGTAAACTATAAGTGATTTCAATCCGGCACTTCACCTAAGTCAAGGCCTAGCGTGGGATGCACAACTGAAACCCTTAATTATTTATTTGTGTCTATAAATTCTTTTATTCTGAAAGATGTACCACTTATATCGCGCCCCTCTCCTTGAATCCCTCTCCTCGGTCACACTGAACCAGGAATCAGGCTGGTTTGCAAAGTTAAAATATTTATGTATGCATTGCACAATATATATCACACTATTTTAATGGGTATACAATAATCACCAATGGGGTGATGTCACACTAAACAATCTCTTTTATCACAAGGAGTAATAATGGGAAAAAACAATGCAGCATAGAAATAATACTTTTGAGGATGTTCAATCAATTGGCAATGTGATTACTATTTCCCCCTGAACACTCTTCAATCCCCCAATATGCAATATAAAGAGATAGAAGGAGAGAGGAATTCAAACAATTATATCAATCCCAATTTCCCCCCAGCAAACACCAGAGAAAAACAAAATTGATTGCCAAACTTGTCAAAAATGGTTTTAAAGTTGGCTATGAATGAATGGGGTAAAACACTGAAAATGGATGAAATCACTGACATTATTTAAATTCTAATGGGAGCCGCTTTATCTGGTTTCAGACACACACTAGCAATGATTTGAGAGTAATAAGCAACTTGAAAACCTACAGGCTGATTCATGGAATGAATGTGCGCGGAAAATCGCAGCGCAAGCGTGAAAATCGCAGCGCAAGCCTGAAAATCGCAGAGCAAGCGGGCCAAAGCCACTCACATCGATTCATGGAAGTCCGTGCGCGTGTAAATCCTGTCATCAAACGGCGTGTGCTACGCGTACAGCGAAAGCGCACATAGCGCAGCGCACACTACAAAAGTGGCCGGAACACGGGGCGTAACATGCAGAATGGGGAACAACGCATGAAAAAGAAGGCGTAACTGGGGAAGTACTGCAGGGAAATACACGGAACGCCCACACGCACGTGAATCATGGATTTGAATAAGGGAAACCCGCGCACAGCAAAAGACGCACATAGGCGTCAACGCGTCCGCCACACGAAGACAGGCGGAAGCGTCCCTACGTCCCTGCGCACAGTATAAAAGCACGCACAAACAACAAACACGTACTTACCGCTACGATGAATGCCACATTTGTCACAGCACTGATCGTGGGACACCGCAGGAGGAGGAGAATAGCCAGGGCCCGCATTTTTTACCCACAGGCAAGCCTTTTTGGGATGCCTGACGACCAGGTCTACGGCAGGTATAGGTTTCAACCTTGCATCATCCTAGACCTGGTCAGGGAGTGGGAAAATGTCCTTACCTCCCCCACCCTCTGCTCCCAAGCATTAAGCCCCTTGGAGAAGGTGCTCAATGTCCTGCATTTTTTGGCCACTGGGTCATTTCAGCGGACTAATGCCATAGTGGGGGGGTCTCACAGGCCACGCAGTCACGCTGCCTACACCAGGTCTTGGCAATCATGACTGCACGCCCCTCAGTCCGCAGGCACATATACATGCCCAGAACACCAGCAGGAAGGCAGGCCGTTGTCCAGGACTTTTACTGGGTGGCACACTTCCTCAAAGTGCTTGGTGCCATAGATTGCACCCATGTGGCCCTAGGTCCACCTAAGGCCACTGAGCACATCTACCGAAACCGCAAGCACTGGAATCAATGTACAGGTGGTATGCGATGCAAAGGGAATCATCACCTCTGTCTATGTAAACTACCCTGGCTCCACCCATGACATTTTCATATACAGAATGTCCACCACATGGCTCCTAGGTGAGTACAAATGCCCGTGCACATGCGTGCATGTCACACACACACAAATACACAAACCCCAATAATCACAACCATTATCACCTCTCCAGGGGACAGTGCCTACCCTCTGAGCAACCACATGATGACACCAATCCGGAACCCCACCACACCACCCCAGGTAAGATATAACGCGGCCCATATTGCAACCAGGGCCATAGTGGAGCGCACATTCAGAGTGCTCAAGTCACGCTTCCGCTCCCTTGACCGCTCTGGCGGGCTGCTACTCTATGCACCCCGAGTAGTGTGCAGGATCATTGTGGCAGCATGTGTGCTGCACAATGTTGCAACATGGCAGGGCGTACCGGTGGACATGGTGGTGCCCCCACATCCCCAACCACAGGCACAGGCACTGCCCATGGGAGGGGATAGGGCACGTGGCGAGGCAGCCCGGACCCAGCTTGTGGCCACATTTTTCACCTAAACTCCCACCCCTGCGGAGTGCACACATGCCTGGCACATACCAGGTGACAATCGATGATGACAAAGAGACGGTCAACTGTCACAACCTTACCACCCTGAGAATGTTGCCATGGAAGTGCCACATTGTGTGCATCCCTAGCTACTCAAACCAACCAATCCTGTGTGACCAAAAGGCACACGTGCAAGGTGTGAATCACACAGACCTGCAAAACAGGCCATGGCTATCACTGGTATGTCACCCAAACCCTCCCAAACCACAACATGACATGGCAAGCAATAGCAATACACCAACACAGTACCAATAATGTACACATTGACGTGTGAAAAATGTAAAGTGGCATCAGACAATGATGCCTGACATGGAATCAGATGAAATGACTGACCAACAACCTCCCACCCAAAATAAGTCATTCCCAAATGCATTCCAACAGTTGTAGTTGAATGAATGCCTGTTTACATGCTCATTGTGCATTGCAAAATCAACACTGCAGAATCCGTGTGCTGTGTCCATCTCCTGTAACACACTGCTCAGCACACAGCATAGTGACCAGCCATTGTGTGTGACGCACACCCTGAGCATCACATCAAAATGACAAACTACATCAAAAAGTAAATTATGCATGTACAGGATCCACACATGGTCATAGATCATGTGCTGCAGGGACACAGTGGGCCCCAGAAGGCAAACTGAGTGTACATGTGGAATTGGAAGGGTGGTTGTACATGTTGTGGATCATAGTGCGAGTGTGTGTGTCAGTAGGGACATGCACTCAATACATGCATGTGCAATCAAGCGACCATCAGTGTCCTCTACACATCACATGTGAACATTGACCATGTGTACACCCCAGCATGTCAAACCACAACTATGCCCTCACTCCTGAAAGGCAAACACAACACATGAACAGGCATTGATCAGCAGAATACATCATGTACATAGGATACCACAATTACACTGTCAGAGTGCCCATCACACTGTAGGGTAAGGCAACTGTCAACAACAAAATACCCCCCTCCCTCACAAATCCCCATGACCCATTGATCAACAGCGTCTGGGTTATGTAGCCTTCTTCCTTGAAGCCTACCTGGCCACAGGATCACCCTTCCCCTTTGTCTCCATCTTCCACCTTGCGTGTAAAAAGTGTGCAGCACCCTCAGAGTCCATCTTGACATGCAAAAATACCAAATCAAAGAGAATTCAAAGTAGGCAAACACACAAGACAAGCAAAAAGCCTGCAGGCAGCAAAATACACCAGAAGAGTCTCCAGTAGATGACTTGAAGTAGGAGTACATCACAAAGCACAAGTACTAGCACAATGATGGAACAACCAAGGTAGCACAGTAAAACAATGTCACAACAGGATGTGTACCATGTTTGGTACATGATATACAATGATGCACCACAAACTGATGTGTACTGTCACAGCTCCTGTGTACCGGCGCAGGAGTGGCACGAACCAACCACCCCCACCGTGGTCTGGGTGCCTGCAAGGTCAAACTTACACAGGCCTCTGCGACCCTGGTGGGGAAGGAGGGTCAGGGATATGTAGTCGGGACAGGCATTGGTAATCTGGATAACTGGAAAGAGGGGCAGAAGAGGGGAGTAGGATTGACAAGGTAAAGTAGGGAATGCAGAATAATGTACTACTCACATTAACACATACACAATCAGACCAAACTTGTTCATCATGCACATAGTACCAAATTACTCAAATGGAACTCAAAGAGAAACCTATCTCTGGGGTGAGTGCTGGCCTCCTGCCTGAGCACTCTCAGGTCCGGTAACAGGAGCAGTTCAATGCTGCAAAGAGAGCCACAGTTACTAATCTGTGCGTGCCCATAACACACAAACACACCACCATACATGCCCCAAAGTAACATACTACTCTACAAAGAAACAATCTGGTGTGGTGCTTCGTACCCATACGTAACATTCACCCTGTGATGGTTCATATACAGTCAATGCAGTAAGTCAGGCGCCGGTGGGTGCGTGGCAAATGGAAGACCAATGTGCCACGATTCACAGAACATGCAATGTTCCCTGGGTAAGCAGCCAGACGCATATAGCAAAGTACGACTTCAAAACAAGTCGTGTTCCACCATAACCAAAATAAAGTAGGTAGCATGTGTCAAATTCTACATGGAAATAAAATGCACTGCCCACGAGTCTGTCCCTCGCTGTCTGTCCCTGTGAGCTGCTTCTTTCCATGTCTTGGAACACTACATGGCTAATAAACTGCCTCAATGGACCATGGTCGACCGGAGTGTATGTGCCACTGCCCCTGCAGGTGCCCCAGACAACTTTCCCATCAACTAGCCATTAGTCCACCAACGCATCTCAGCTGTATTGTGTGCTTCAACACCAATATTTGTCCAAGCTCACCGTGAGTGCAGCTACTAAGCATGCATGTGCAACTGGCCTGGTGGAAGGTTGGCTGCGGTGGGGAACCCCTGTGCTGCTCACCTTGCCTGGAGTCCCTTGAAACATGTCAGCTTTTTTTGGATGTTGAGCGCAATCCCTGTGGCTCTGCTTGCGCATACATGCGCATGTCGGCACCACCAAACGTGTCCAGCTTCCAGACGTCCAATGGGTCATGTCTGCTGGCAAAGGTGGTCGGGAGGCTCATCCCCCTGCAGAAAGGGCATGAAACACATGATCAATGCTTTGAAATCACCTGCGTGTGTCTCTTCAGGCATTTCATGACTGGACCATGTCAGAGACATACATCAGAAATCACACCATCAGTGCGACTTTCACAGGAAAAGTGTGGTAGACACTATCTACAGCATGAATTGCAAGCACATGTACAGTAAAGATAAGAAACATACCACACAATGTATAGCAATTAATGTACAGATGAATCATGAAACCCCCCATCTAGCAAAAGAAGAACAGTGGTCAATAACACCCCTATTATCCCCACTAGGGGTGTTAACACAAGTAGGACAGCAGCAGACATGCCACAGATATGACAGTCTAAAGCCCTTGTGTAATAGGCTGTTACACCGAACCATCCTTGTGAGCCCATGGATAGGGAAGCAGGAGTGGCATATGTGAGTCAGGAACCCAGCTGCAAACACATACACAAGACAAGCCTGAAGGGCCCAGCTGGAACAGACAGTGGATGCTTTAAAAAGCCACAAAGCACCACACCGTCACATGAAAGCACAATAGACAAGCAATTTTATAGTAATATTATATATTAACTAATTACACTAACTATGAAAAACCTACATTACCTAATGAAACTAACTGTCAAATAGAAACTTAACTAACTAAACTAAAAGAAAAATCAAAAATGGCCACATACGACCCAGGGGGGAGGGACCCAGGAGGGGGGAGGTACAGGGTGCTGCTCAACACCAACATGCGATGATATTGAGGAAACAAATACCTCCATGGGCTCAACGCCTGCACAGCCCAACCTATGTGGGAGATACCTCGTCGTCCGAGTCTGGCTCTTCCTGGAAAGGAGGATGTGGCACAGGAGCCTGACCACGCCTAGCCGCAGCTTGCCCCTCGTCGGCAGCAAGTCTGCCGGATGGGTGAGCCTGGTTCTGTGCGGCGATGACACGTAGGTCTGCATGCAGGACCTCACATGATACGCGTGCTTCCTCTTGCATGGTAACACGTGTAACACGGAGTTCCTCCTGCAAGGCCTGGCTGGACAACTGATGCACCTCCCGGCAAGCATGTAGCTCAGCCGAGATGGTACGCTCAAGCTGCGCAAACCTCTCCTCTGAAAGCTCCCTCTGGGACATCAGAAGGACACCCAGAGTGGATCTGAGGGTAGCATACTCCTCCCTCAGGGCCTCCATGTGTGCCCCTGCATGAGCAGCAATTGCCTGATGCAAAGACACCATTTCAGCCTGGCATGCCCTGTCTGAGGCCGCCATGCCCAGCCTGAGCGAGAGCGGGCCGTGGACTGTGCGGCCTGCTGCTGGAGAAGCACCTGCCTAGCAGGGGGGAGCGCGGATTGGGCCACACGCTCCATGCTCACAGCGATGTTCTCCATTGCAGCCCCCTGGCGTTCAGAATTGGCAGTCATGTCTTGCTCCCACTCAGTATACTGCGGTTGTGCGTGGTGTTCGTGTTGCTGGGCTTGACCCCTGCGGGACCCAAGGGCCGGGTGTCCTCATTGTGTTGGCACTGCCGGCAGCTGCACGACTATATGCCCCCGTCGACGTGATGGCCCAGGCAAATCAGTGACTGGTGTGGAGGGTGACCCTGCATCCCGATCCACCACAGGCGGAGGTTCCAAGACTGTCTGACTCCTCAGTGCAGGTGTCGCGGACAGAGGAGTGCCCACATCAGAATCACTCACCCCTGACATATGGACCTGATGCTCATCCAACTCGACATGGACGTCAGAGTGGTCATCAGGGCTGGACTCAATGCCAGCCAGAGAAAAGATGGACTGTAGCACATGTGGGTTTTCATGGCATACACCCCCACGACCCGCACTGTACCGGGTTGGTGTAGTGATAACAACCCTGTGCCTGGCATGGCAACACTATCCTCTGGCTCCATTGCATCATCATCTGAAAAGTAGAGAGAAAAAAGGTCACTACACATGTTAGAAGCACACAACACACACACACATAGACATCACACAGACACCAGACACATGAAGCAGACATTTTACACACAAAAGAGAACCTGCCATGCATGCTGGGTCAACGTGACATTGCTTCTGTGATTAGGCATGTAGAAGGGTGTTATATCGCTCTGAAGTGGGTCGATGCAGTGCAGCACTTTTGTATGTTACTCACTATCCACATGTACAAGTACTTCATGATGTGTATCAGAAAATGTGAAGGCAGTGCAAGGTCAACTTCAGTCATCACGTGCAATGTGCATGCAATGGGTAGCATGGATACAAGCAAACCACCCCTCCCCCCAAGTGCAAATGCAGGGATGCCTTGCATGGTATCAAAAGGATGACCATAGACCTGTGTATTTACAGACAGTGTTGACTAGCATCACTTGCATCATGTGATTCAAGTGACAACACAGCAGATGATGATGGGACAGTAAGCAGGACACATGATGAAACCTCCGGAGTACACCCACGTGTGAAGAAGACACTACACCAGACGGACAGAGTCATCGCAGGACTGAGCCACAGTGGCCATGGGAAGGCTGATGAAATGCCATGCAATGTAGGTCACCCTGGACACGTACTACAATGATCATCCAGGCAAGGACACATAGGGGCATGCATGGAATCCACATGGAGCATGCATGGGCACTCATGTCCCTGCGGAGCATCTGACCTCTGCACAGTCGAAGTGAGACACCCTGCATCAATTACAAAGGATGTACCCCACAGCATATGTCTGGCAGATTGGCTGGTGGAAGTTAGCATGTATACAGGACGCATGAACAGGCAAGTACTCAATGGCAAAATTGAAGCAGACCAGTGTAAAAGTGGAATTGGGGTGCAGAAAGGGGTGGGGGGCAAGGGAGCATGCCTACATGGAGTACCCGCATGCAGGCAGAGGACACATGCACGTCAGTCATGCTGTGACATAGTCCCAGGGCTGAGAGCAAGGTCACCCCAGGCTACATGCAGAAGGTCCAGTGAGCTGGAACATGGACTGGAGGGGCATCCTGGTGACCAGCATGTGAGTAGGGTGCAATTGTGGTGATGCGGTCCCCGTCCGCTCCACATGTCCACCATTCAGCAGAGCAGACATGCATCAGTGAAGCATTGCATTACTTGAACATCAGAACCATGTACACATGACATGTAGTGGCAGTCATGCACAACACATCACACAAGTAAAAGACACATGTCCTCAGCAAACACACAGCAACACTCACTGGACTGGGCATCAAAGTCCGGCATCTCTCCCACTCCTTGAACCGATTCAGGTGGTATGAACCCCACAACGAGTGACTCATGCGGAGTGAGGTCTTCCTCCTCAGGTGCAGGCCCACTGCCAGTCACGGTTGTAATTTGAGGCACGCTTAGCCTTAGTGCTGCGTTTGAGGTCATTCCAACGCTTTTTGCACTCTTGCGCCGTGCACACCTCATGGCCGAATGCACTCACATGTTACACAACTTGCTTCCAGTGGGTATCACGGTGGGCAGCCGTAGTCTGACAATTAGCATGTCACAGCTGTGGTCCCGCACGTATTCCACGTATTCCACGAGGAAGTCCAGTTACTGGTTGCAGAAAGGCTTCTTCCTCGACATGCAGGAGGTTGTGGCTGTGTGTGGGGTCCCAGCCTGTGCTGCAGGTGCAACCTTCCTCCTCTTGGATTGTGGCGCAGACCCTGGCTGGCAAATGCCACCCTGATCAGTGTGGCCAGTGGCACCGGTGGATTGAGCCAAGGGAGTGGCAGGTGGAGGGACGACCAAAGGCCTGACTTGCGTCAGTGGCAGCTGGGTGCCCTCTAATGGACCCTGCGCAGCAACATCTGCTGTGCCAGGGTCATTGACCGTGACTGTCCTTGTTGGCAGACTCACAACCGGGGTGTTGTTGGCTGCATCTGCCCCTGCACTTGCCAACACCCGGCTGGTCGGGGCAGCAGATGACATTAATGCCCCAGGGACACTTGTCTCGGTCAGGGCAGCCCTGCGTGCACCTACGGTTTCCCTCCTGCCCTGTTGGAAATCTTCCAAGGACTCTTCAAGGGCCAACGCAGCCTGCGCTGGCAGACCCTGAGCCTGGGTGGTGGTGTCCACAGCTGCACCTGCAGCTACCACTACCCTTGTGCCCGTGGCAGTCGATGAAACGGACTGCCGGCTCACACGGGCGCCAGTGCCAGATGCAGAAGGTGCATCTCCCGGAACCACAGGGGGTGGTGGCATGACTGCACCGACACATGGCACAACATCGTGCACAAGTGGCGCACCCCTGCCTCTTCCCCCTCTGCGGCCAACTTGGACACACTGGAGTCCCCCTACTCCCTGGTCACCCCGGCCACATCCCTGACCACGCCCGCCACGAGGAGGATGCTCAGCTGAGGCGCCTCTCACCTTTGGTGGCCTCCCAACCATGGCACAGATGGAGTAGTGCCAATGGGAGGTGTACACCACAATTGTCCTTGGCAATTGGGGCGAAGGGGGTGGGATGCAAGATGTTAACAGCACCCCTGCACCTGCAAGGCTGTATGTGACCCCGGTGATGTAGTGACGGGTCTCACAATGCACAGGCACCCCAAAACTGCAGTAAAACCGTGCACGCAACCCCTGTAGCCTACGTGCGTGGAATTAACTTCCCGCAGTACGCAGTGGCACCCAGTAACACGAAAAACGCGTACGCGTGGGACACGCAGCCTACTGTGACCTCGAAAATGGGTCAGATACACAGGGGCACCCGCAGTGGGAAAAATAGCATGCGCGACTCACTGTCAGACTAGAGCAATGATGAAAAACACGCGTAGCCAATACCCCCGCCAAAAGAAGAGATACGTCCTTGATCCGCTGTGATAGCGCGCGAAACAACACGAAGTAGCAACACACATGTCGGTCTCCACGAAAGGCACGTACAGCGAACTGCTGGCCCTGCTCACCTTTAACCCATGCTGAAGGAAATGGACGCGCGTGTCACGTCACTTACGCGCTTAGTCCCTTTCCTCGAATTACACGCATTCCCACACGGACGTATGGTTTTTTCACATTCTGATCCACTATGCATCCCTGTTGTTGGAAACGCTTGCACTCGTAACGTCACAGACGTGCTTACGCGCTAATGGCCTTTCCTCAAATTTCACGCTGAGGTGCAATTTTTTCAAATGCCAAATCACTCTGTATCAAGATGGCCACGCAACAAAACACGGAAGACCATGCACCTGCCCAGAAGGCCATATTCCTGCCCCCCAGGGCCCCGAGCACGCTCCCACCTGCCATCTGCTGCTGCCTGCCTGCCTGCTGCCCACGTTCCCTGCTATTTGGTGCCTGCACGTCAGCCAGGGTGCAGTTGCTGTGACCACCCCTGCTGGAACTGAAGACTCCCGACTGGGATACCATCGCTCCACAGCCCAGCCCCAGGACCCAGTTGCCCACCAACACCTGCCTCTGGGGTTGCCATGTCTACACCATCTGGCACCACTGGCAACCCCCAGCCAGAGAGGCAGAGGGCCACCAGCTTCAGTGCCAGTGAAGTTGGTGTCCTGGTGGAGCATGTCCTGGGGCAGTATGATGCCCTCTTTGGAAGTTTGCATGCCGACAATGAAGGACGGAAGAGGATTTGGATGGACATCGTGACTGTCATCAATGCGGAGGAGGTGGCAGTCCACGACATTCAACATGTCCGGAAGCGCTGGGAGGACTTCAGGTCCAGGACCCTCAGCAAGGCTCGGCGCCTCTTGAAGCCAGCGGATGGAAAGGGTGCTGGGTCCGCCTTACCACCATCCAAATGAGGGTCCTGGAACGTATACAGCCAGCGCTCCACGTCCAGGTCCTTGAGAGGCAGACCCGTCTGGAGTCGAGCGGTAAATGTACATGCCTACTGATTGTACGTTGTGCGTGTTGTGGTGTGCCAGGAGTGTGCAGGTTCAACGTATGACTTTGTAGGGCCATGTATGGATGCGTATGTACAGGGACGTGAACCAGCCACATGTGATTCCTCTCATGTGTGAGACACATCGATGGTGTATGTGTTGGCAAGCATGCTGGGCAAATACATGTGTGGGTGCGCACATGTGAAAATTATGTGTATGTACTGTGGCATGGTTGTGATGTCACACATGGATGTAGGTTCCTGCTGCATGTATTTGCACTGTGTACATGTGCATGTGTGTGTGTATGTGACAAATGTGAAACTGTGATGCAACATGGATCCATGTGACACTGACATGTAGAAGGCTGAATGCAAGATGTGACATGGATGGTGGAGATGTACACATGCATGCAAGTCTGGTGGCGTGTGTGCATGTGTTGTGCACTCCCTGTGTTTCATGTGACGTCAGGCTCACCTTCGGCTGCTCGTGCTGTTGTTTGTGTATGGACGGTGCTGCCTGGTGCAAGATTCCTGTTGATTTGCTCATGTGTGTGTGTTGAAATGACATGTGTGTTGGGGAGTGTGATGCCATGTCTGCAGTTTTACACTGCCACTCATGTGCAACTTTCATGTGTGTATCAGTCCATTATACAGTGCCCTGATACCTGTGTTCTATCTCTCCCTGTCTGCAGTGTCAACTGATGAAGAGGGCGGAGAGGGTGGTGTGGAGCAAAGCGGCAGGGATCGCATCACCAGCCGGAGATGGAAGGCCTGGCTCCCCAACCAGGTTGTCATCTCGTCGGGGAGTGAGGAGTCTGGTGCCGCGTCCCAGGCCGCAGCTGCCAAGGGTATGTCCAAGAGGCAGAGGTCGGAGGTGGACACCTCCTCAGCAGAGGGGCAGCTGAGACCCCACAGGGTCCGACGGAAGAAGATGGCATGGAGTCATCCAGGTTGGTGGGGGGTTTGGTGGAGGAGGAGGCCGTGGAAGCGACACACACGGGGTCTGGAGGTGGGTGTTCCACGGGTGCTAGTGGTGCAGTGCAGGGGCAGGGACAGGTGGCAGCACAGTCCACCGTGGAGGTGCCTGTGTGTAATCCTGTCCCTGATCCTGTGACTGCATCATCCTGCACCAGCAGGGATGCCTACGTCCAGACCCGTTTTCAGGGAGGGGATGAGCGCACAACAACTGGCCTTCCTCTCCCTGCGGACGTGGCAATCTGGGACCGGGTTGAGCCTGTCCTGGCTGGGATGGCATTGCGTCAACGGGGCATGGGAGGTGACCTGCAGTGTTTTCGTGAAGACACTGCACGTCATCTCGGATGCCTCTTTGACCGCGTTGACCTACTGGGACGGGTCACCAGTGCTGGATTCCTCCGTATGCTGGACCTTATTCTGACCACCTCCTCACCTGAACCCCCTATGCGCCAGTCGTCCTCCATGCCATCTTCCCACTCATGTATCACCTGGGTACCCTGTGGAGCTGCCTCTGACCCTGCGGCCAGGCTTGTGGAGTACACATCCCTGCCACAGTCGGGAGTCGGACGTCCAACAGGGGTGGCCACCACAACAACTGCACCCCAGCCGGAGGAGGACGTGCAGGCAGCAAGAGCCAGGGCACAGGCACAGGCACAGCAGCAGCAGCAACAAGGTGGGAGACATGATGGCTCGGGGCCTTCAACATCCAAGGGGCAGGCATCGGCCAGAGGGCAGGAGGACCCAGGATTGGAAGTGTCTTCCGTGTGGCAGCGGTTGGGCCAGGCCATAGATGCGGCGGCGGGCGGAAGAGGCACGGCTCACAATGGTCAGGGCGGAGAACTCCATGCGGAGGGCACTGAGGCGGGCCGAGTGCCTCGAGGCAATTCGCAGGGAGTTGGAGGTCAACATGGCATCGTCCCTGCGAACCCTCGGGGCCATGGAAGAGGACCGCCTCCAGGACATTGAGCAGGAGTTTGATGATGCCCTGGCCCGGGAAATCGGAAAGTGAGCCATCGGACTAGCCTGCCGTCATTGTATATAGTTTTTAGTGTTAGGTTTCATTTTCGTTTTTCTTTGATTTGGGGTGTTTGGACTATGCCCCACACATTTGTATATAGTTCTTTTCTTAGGTAGTTTTTTGGATAGGTTTCATTTATTTCGTTGGGCTCATGGACCCTGGATGAACTCTGTGTACATAGTTGAACAGTGGATCATGTGAGGATTTTATTTTATTTTATCACCATGGACCAATGGATTTTTCAATTTACGTTTCCTTTGGATTTCATTTGGTGGACCGTGAGATTGGACACATGTTTTTTTTTCATCACTTTGGATTGGTTCTTCATATGTTTTATTTATTATGTTTCAGACATACATTTCATTTCATCGTCTGAAATATGTTTTATGCTTTCATTTAATTTCATTCATTTTGTTCTTAATACATTTTTGTGTCTTACTTCCATGTGTGGTATTCGCTCATTGGGTTACTGCATGTGAAAAAGTAGATTTAGACAATCACTTGCACCCAGGGTGTGTGTGTGAGGGACATATTTTGATGTACATAGTTGACTTTCGGTTTGTGTCATGGAAAAGCCATTTCAGTGTGAGGTGGATTGGGGACTTGATTGCCACTCACGACTGGGGTGGGGCGCTGTGGGATTTTGGTGCACATGAGGCCCATGATTGTGCATCTTTATGATGTGTTGGGGGGACATGAGTAGGTGCCTGATGGCAGGTGGCCCTCAATGCTGGGTGGGTACGGGTGCTGAGGGACATGAGTCGGGGCCTGCTGGCAGGTGGCCCTCAATTCTGGGTGGGTGGGGGTGCTGAGGGACATGAGTCGGGGCCTGCTGGCAGGTGGCCCTCAATGCTGGTTGGGTGGGGCTGCTGAGGGACATGAGTCGGGGCCTGCTGGCAGGTGGCCCTCAATGCTTGGTGGGTGGGGGTGCTGAGGGACATGAGTCGGGGCCTGCTGGCAGGTGGCCCTCAATGCTGGGTGGGTGGGGGTGCTGAGGGACATGAATCGGTGGCTACTGGCAGGTGGCCCTCAATGCTGGGTGGGTGGGGGTGCTGAGGGAAATTAGTCGGTGCCTGCTGGCAGGAGTGCCCTCAATGCTGGATGGGCGGGGGTGCTGAGGGACATGAGTCGGGGTCTGCTGGCAGGTGGCCCTCAATGCTGGGTGGGTAGGGGTGCTGAGGGACATGAGTCGGGGCCTGCTGGCAGGTGGCCCTCAATGCTGGGTGGGTGGGGGCACTGAGGGACATGAGTCGGTGATCACTAGTGCAAGGTGACATGTGGGCTTGCTGGGGGGCATTCCCATGGTGGATGGGCTACCTGCGGGACATGACCAGGGGTGCAGGGTAGTCCCCTGTGGTGTGGGCTGCCTGCACAGGCTGGGGAGGGGGTCGAGGGCACACCTGGGAGGACCCACACTGGCAATTCACGTGTGTAACATCCCGCGCACCCCACTGGATACACGTACCCTGCTCTGCAAGCAAAATCACGTGTGAAAGTTCCCGCGTACCCCTCAGAATACACGTACCCCGCTCAGACAGCAAAATCGCGTGTGAAAGTTCCCGCGCACCCCTCAGAATACACATACCCCGCTCAGACTGCGAAATAGCACTTGAAAGTTCCCGCGCACCCCCAAAATACACCTACCATGCTCACCCAAGGCCTATCGCATGTGAAACTCCCCGTGCACCCCTCAGAATACACGTTCCCCACTCACCCAAGGCCAATCGCGTGTAAAACTTCCCACGCACCCCTGAAATACACGTACCCCGCTCGCCCAAAGCCTATCGCGTGTGAAACTCCCCACGCACCCCTCAGAATACACGTACCCCGCTCGCCCAAAGGCCTATCGCGTGTGAAACTCCCCACGCACCCCTCAGAATACACGTACCCCGCTCGCCCAAGGCCTATCGCGTGTGAACCTCCCCGCGCACCCCTCAGAATACACATACCCCACTCTCCCAAGGCCAATCGCATGTAAAACTTCCTGCGCACCCCCGAAATACACATACCCCGCTCGCCCAAGGCCAATCGCATGTAAAACACCCCGCGCACCCCTCAGAATACACGTACCCCACTCGCCCAAGGCCAATCGCGTGTAAAACTTCCTGGCACCCCTCAGAATACACGTACCCCACTCGCCCAAGGCCAATCGCATGTAAAACTTCCTGCGCATCCCCGAAATACACGTACCACGCTCGCCCAAAGCCTATCGCGTGTGAAACTCCCCACGCACCCCTCAGAATACACACACCCCGCTCGCCCAAGGCCTATCGCATGTGAAACTCCCCGCGCACCCCTCAGAATACACGTACCCCGCTTGCCCAAGGCCTATCGCGTGTGAACCTCCCTGCGCACCCCTCAGAATACACGTACCCCACTCTCCCAAGGCCAATCGCATGTAAAACTTTCTGTGCACCCCCGAAATACACATACCCCGCTCGCCCAAGGCCAATCGCATGTAAAACTCCCCGCGCGCCCCTCAGAATACACGTACCCCACTCGCCCAAGGCCAATCGCGTGTAAAACTTCCTGCGCACCCCTCAGAATACACGTACCCCACTCGCCCAAGGCCAATCGCATGTAAAACTTCCCACGCACCCCCGAAATTCATGTACCCCGCTTGCCCAAGGCCAATCGCGTGTAAAACTCCCTGCACACCCCTCAGAATACGTGTACCCCACTCGTCCAAGCCAATCGCATGTAAAACATCCCGCGCACCCCCGAAATACACGTACCCCGCTCGCCCAAGGCCTATCGCATGTGAAACTCCACGTGCAACCCTCAGAATACATGTACCCCGCTCCCCCAAGGCCTATCGTGTGTGAAACTCCCCGCGCACCCATCAGAAAACACGTACCCCGCTCGCCCAAGGCCTATCGCGTGTGAAACTCCCCGCGCACCCCTCAGAATACACGTACTCTGCTCGCCCAAGGCCTATCGCGTGTGAAACTCCCCGTGCACCCCTCAGAATATACGTATCTCACTCGCCCAAGGCCAATCGTGTGTAAAACTTCCCACGCACCCCCGAAATACACGTACCCCGCTCGCCCAAGGCCTATCGCGTGTGAAACTCCCCACGCAGCCCTCAGAATACACGTACCCCGCTCGCCCAAGGCCTATCGCGTGTGAAACTCCCCGCGCACCCCTCAGAATACACGTACCCCACTCGCCCAAGGCCAATCGCGTGTAAAACTTCCCGCGCACGCCCAAAATACACCTACCCCGCTCGCCCAAGGCCTATCGCATGTGAAACTCCCCGCGCACCACTCAGAATACACGTACCCTGCTCGCCCAAGGCCTATCGCGTGTGAAACTCCCCGCGCACCACTCAGAATACACGTACCCTGCTCGCCCAAGGCCGATCGCTTGTGAAACTCCCTGCGCACCACTCAGAAGACACGTACCCCACTCGCCCAAGGCCAATCGCGTGTAAATCTTCCTGCGCAACCCCGAAATACGCGTACCACGATCGCACAGGGCCAATCGCATGTAAAACTTCCCGTCCACCCCAGAAATACACTTACCCCGCTCGCACAGGGCCAATCGCATGTAACACTTCCCACGCAGTGGGGTGCGTGTATTCTGAGCGGTACGTGGGGATTTTTACGGACGTTTTCGTGGTTGGGGGGCTGTATGCTGGTCCACTGGCCTGTGCACCATGTACAGGATTTGTGCGCTGTTCAAGGCGCACAGGGAGGGGTTTTGGGCGTAACTGGCACAGCTGCAGGGTCGCTGCGCCACTCTGCACCACGGCTGGTTATGGATGTTAAAATCCATGAATACGCTGTGCGCAGAAATGGATTTTGGCACATGCCGCTCGCGCAGACTGCTGCACGTGCACACTGTGCGCCAGCCGCATGCAAGCAAAATCGCGTGTGAAAGTTCCTGCGCACCCCTCAGAATACACGTACCCCGCTCAGACAGCAAAATCGCGTGTGAAAGTTGCTGCACACCCCTCAGAATACACATTCCCCACTCGCCCAAGGCCAATCGCATGTAAAACTTCCCACGCACCCCTGAAATACACGTACCCCGCTCACCCAAAGCCTATCGCGATTGAAACTCCCCGCGCACCCCTCAGAATACACGTACCCCGCTCGCCCAAGGCCTATCGCGTGTGAAACTCCCCGAGCACCCCTCAGAATACATGTACCCCGCTCGCCCAAGGCCTATCGTGTGTGAACCTCCCCGCGCACCCCTCAGAATACACGTACCCCTCTCGCCCAAGGCCAATCGCATGTAAAACTTCCTGCGCACCCCCGAAATACACATACCCCGCTCGCCCAAGGCCAATCGAATGTAAAACTCCCAGTGCACCCCTCAGAATACACGTACCTCACTCGCCCATGGCCAATTGCATGTAAAACTTACCACGCACCCGCGAAATACATGTACGCCGCTCACCCAAGGCCAATCGCGTGTAAAATTCCCTGCGCACCCCTCAGAATACGCATGCTCCACTCGTCCAATGCCAATCGCGTGTAAAACATCCTGCGCACCCCCGAAATACGCATACCCCGCTCGCCCAAGGCCTATCGCATGTGAAACTCCACGCGCAACCCTCAGAATACATGTACCCCGCTCACCCAAAGCCTATCGCGTGTGAAACTCCCCGCGCACCCCTCAGAATACACGTACCCTGCTCGCCCAAGGCCAATCGCGTGTAAAACTCCCCGCGCACCCCTCAGAATACATGTACCCCACTCGCCCAAGGCCAATCGCATGTAAAACTTCCCACGCACCCCCAAAATACACGTACCCCGCTCGCCCAAGGCCTATCGTATGTGAAACTCCCCGCACACCCCTCAGAATACACGTACCCCGCTCGCCCAAGGCCTATCGCGTGTGAAACTCCCTGCGCACCCCTCAGAATACACGTACCCCGCTCGCCCAAGGCCTATTGCGTGTGAAAATCCCCGCGCACCCCTCAGAATATACGTACACCACTCGCCCAAGGCCAATCGCGTGTAAAACTTCCCACGCACCCCTGAAATACACGTACCCCGCTCGCCCAAGACCTATCGCGTGTGAAACTCCTTGCGCACCCCTCAGAATACACGTACCCTGCTCGCCCCAAGGCCTACCGCATGTGAAACTCCCCGCGTAGCCCTCAGAATACACGCACCCCGCTCGCCCAAGGCCTATCGCGTGTGAAACTCCCTCGCACCCCTCAGAATACATGAACCCCACTCACCCAAGGCCAATCGCGTATAAAACTTCCCACGCACCCCCAAAATACACGTACCCCGCTCGCTCAAGGCCTATCGCGTGTGAAACTCCTTGCGCACCCCTCAGAATACACGTACCCTGCTCGCCCCAAGGCCTACCGCATGTGAAACTCCCCGCGCACCACTCAGAATACCCGTACCCCACTCGCCCAAGGCCAATCGCGTGTAAAACTTCCCGCGCATCCAGGAAATATGCGTACCTCGCTCAGACGGCGAAATTGCGTGTGAAAGTTCCCGCACACCCCCGAAATACACATACCCCGCTCACCCAAGGCCTATCGCGTGTGAAACTCCCTGTGCACCACTCAGAATACACGTTCCCCACTCGCCCAAGGCCAATCCCGTGTGTAACTCCCCAAGCACCCCTCAGAATACATGTACCCCGCTCGCCCAAGGCCTATCGCGTGTGAACCTCCCTGCGCACCCCTCAGAATACACGTACCCCTCACGCCCAAGGCCAATCGCTTGTAAAACTTCCCACGCACCCCCGAAATACACGTACCCCGCTCGCCCAAGGCCTATCGCGTGTGAAACTCCCCGCGCAGCCCTCAGAATACACGTACCCCGCTCAGCCAAGGCCTATCGCGTGTGAAACTCGCAGCGCAGCCCTCAGAATACACGTACCCCGCTCGCCCAAGGCCTATCGCGTGTGAAACTCCCCGCGCACCCCTCAGAATACACGTACCCTGCTCGCCCCAAGGCCTATCGCGTGTGAAACTCCCCACGCACCACTCAGAATACCCGTACCCCACTCGCCCAAGGCTAATCGCGTGTAAAACTTCCCACGCACCCACGAAATACGCATACTCTGCTCGCACAGGGCCAATCGCATGTAAAACTTCCCGCGCACACCAGAAATACACTTACCCCGCTCGCACAGGGCCAGTCGCGTGTAACACTTCCCACGCAGCGGGGTATGTGTATTCTGAGCGGTGCGTGGGGATTTTTACGGACGTTTTCATGATTGGGGGGCCTGTATGCTGGTCTACTGGCCTGTGCAACATGTACGGGATTTGTGCACTGTTCATGGCGCACAGGGAGGGTTTGTGGGCGTAACTGGCACAGCTGCAGGGTCGCTGCGCCACTCTGCGCCACGGCTAGTTATGGATGTTAAAATCCAAGAATACGCTGTGCGCAGAAATGGATTTTGGCACACGCAGCTCGAGCAGACTGCCGCACGCGCACACTGTGCGCCAGCCGCGTGCGCCACTTGTGCGCTGAATTCTATGAATTACCCCCTTAATTTTGAGGTCGGGTGCAATGAAAAGCTATTTTACACATTATAGATTTTGGCCAAACAAAAAATTTGCGGCAAACTTTTCCACGCGCGGTAAGTCTGATTACGGAAAAACTATAAGGAGTTGAGATGCGCTTTTGGGTTCTTTAGAAAGCTTAGGATGTTATCTACAAGTAGACACTTACCTTATTTTGTTTCTAGCATAAAGTATGAACAAGTTAAGGGCGTTTTCGTGGAGGTCATTTTTTTTAGAAAGAGGCAAAATTGTAAAACAAGGGTGCGCTTTTAAAATACAAACAAGGTTTTTTTACACTAGGGGTGGACTATGAAGAAACAAACTACACGGATGCTCAGCCACTTGATCAAGGGAACTGCCAGCTGAGACGCTTGCCTTCTTCAGATGCAATATATCAGCGCATTTTAACAATATTATTACCGAAGGACTATGGGATAAGAGAGAGAGTTCAGGCAGAACAAAAAGGATTTCTAACAATACAGTTCTGGATAAGATAGATTTGATTTGGATAGGGATGACTATGGACAGTACATAGGCTAGAGACAATCCTATACTATGGATATTCACTACCAAGGTTTTGAATGGAACCGTCAGGAATTCTGGTTCGGGTCAAGGATTCTTTCAGGACAGACTGCTGGACACACCAAACTGGTTGAGTTCAGCGATCAGCAAGGCGCTCTGGACACCGCATGGCAGGACTGGACAGCAAGGCGCTTTGGTCTACACTGCACAGCACGACTGGCCTGGATCTGCAATGGCTCCCTGGTCTTGACAGCACAGCACCAGATTGGGATTTAATCTGGCCTTCTGATTATGAAGATAATTCTTTGGCAGGCAAGCAGTTACAGCACAGCCTGGCTGCTTCTTTGGTTTCCCCTTTAAGTTGAGGGATGGGTTCTGGAAGTTAGACCCAGCTGAAAGTGTTTCAGCTATGCTCTGAGCCTTTCTGATTGCAAAGATTCTGTGGTCTGGAACAAGGAGTATGAATGGATCTCCTTCAGAGTGCTTTGCCAAATTCGATATGGTGGATGGATCAGTGTGTTCTCTGAGTCCTCAGCTGTCCTCAGCTGTCTCTATTTATGTGTTTGATAAAGGGGTGGGTAAGTTGAATTATCCTAGGTGCGCCCCCTAAGTAATCTATTGGCTAGAGTCTGCTCTCTCCCTTGATTGGTGGAGAAAACAGAGTGTCATCATGATGATGTGGTTTATGAGGCAAAACACCCCCCCTTTGCCTTTTGCACATAAAATCTATTTTTGATATAATACATCCTTACATGTGTACAATCTTTATACCAATAACATACATAGATCCCATATTTTGTGGAGAAAATATTCTTCCAAGCCCCGTAGCTGTAAGGTCTTGGGTCTGCATTTGACAAATGTTCACGCTTTTTGTCAGGGACACGATATCTCATTTGTCCAAAACTTTGTACATATGTGCGCATGGTATCTGGGCATAATCGTATGAAGTTTCATGCTTCTGACATAAATACAATTGCTACAAAACCAGAATTTTCACTGCGCCTTCCCAGAACATTGCACAGAGTTCTGGCTCCTGTTAAAATGTGCACATTAACAATGCTATTAATTCTATAATTTTTACAAATTCGCAGTCCTTTATCAGTCTTTTTCAAAAATATTCTTTCTGTGCTTTGTGATCAACAACAATGTCTGTCTCCGCCTCCATCTCCATCTTGCAGCTCAAGAGCAATCTCTGCCCTCTACCTCCTGGCAGAGGTCACTTTGACACTTTACAATCTGCATATCCTTTCAGCCAAGGAAGGTCCATTGTCCACTTATGCTGCAGCAGCCCAAAATCTCCTTCCGTGATTTAATCAACACAAAGGTGTAAGTTCCTGGCTTTGGTGGGAAGCAGGAGAGATGCCTTTTGATGGGGGAAGCTGGGGGGAACTGGTTTTGGTGACTTTGAGTTCAGCTTAAATTCACTGTCAATTTCTTAAATTTTTCTTGGTTTACAATAAAACTTACAATTTTAAACAAGCAGCTAGAACACTAATTTCAGTCTCTAAACCATGAAGATTAAATAGTTGCAACCTATATTACTTTTGATAACAAGTCACTTAATTATCAGACATTTGATTTAAATTGCACAAGTTAAAGCTTCTGATGCAACTAATGACAGCTGTCATACTGGTGGCCGCTGGTACTGCGCCCATATTTTGACAGATTTTCACAGGCAGGCACACTTTTCACTGTGGATATTTTGATGATAGATTCTGCTTTCCATGACATTGTATGTTCATGTGGATTCCTTAATGAAGTGACGGGTAACACTCAGCAAGGATATTGAATGTTTTGTGGTGTTTTGGACCGGTATTTTATATTTTCAGGGACCAAGAAAAAGGGATTTAAGAGCAATTTCTGGGTTTCTTTCAAGAAAGCACTGCCTTTCATGCAGTTTCCAATTTTCCTTGGTAGGCAGCCCAGTGACAGGTTTCAGCACTGAGGTCTCCTTCTACCACTGACAACAGGCAAAGTAGATTTGGCAGCCATCTTTTCCGGTTTCAAAGCGCAATTTTCATAGGTTTTGGCATCCATAAGGCTTTTGCGGCCATTTTGATGATTCTTGCACCATCAGCACACAGGGATGTTGCAGGGCAGAGCCTAGTGGGTTAAAACATCCTACAAAACCTATGGTAATAACCAATCAATCCTAGGGATGCCCTAAGGTATCATTTGGTCTTAGGAGTGGGGGTATCTTGGATGGCTTTCACTTTTTCTCTTTGGTGCTGGGCACTGCCATTTCCTACAAAGAAGCAGCAGTATTTCACAGCCGATAGAGCCAGCTTGCATTTGGATGGAATGGCAGTGAAGCCGGCTTCTCTGAGGGTTCTCATAATAGTAGAAATATGAAAAAGATGGTCTTCTCAAGTCTTACCATAAATGACTATGTCGTCAGTATAGGCCCACAGAAATCAGAGTAGGGCTGTAATATCCTGTCCATAAGCGGTTGGAAAGTGGCTGGGACCCCATGCAGGCCAAATAGGAGGTCTTTGAACTGGAATAGTCCAATGAGCATCAAGAAAGCTGTCTTTTCCTTATCAGGTCCATGTGCCTGCTAATACCCGTTGGTTAAGACTAGGGTTGATAGGAATGTGGCACGTCCGAGTTTATCTATTAACTCATTGATACGTGGCATAGGATAGGCATCGAAGGCCGATATGGCGTTGACCTGCCTGAAGTCCATGCAAAACCTCCAAGAATTATCAGGTTTGGTTACAAACACAATAGAGGAGGACCATGGGCTTGAAGAGGACTTGATAATGTTTCCGTACAGCATTTTTTCACTTTCTCAACCACTATTTGTTTTCTGGCTTTTGGGAGTCTACAAGGTTTTAAATGGACCACTTTCCCCTTTGGAGTTCTGATATAATGATAAGTACCACATACTCTCCCTGGCTTCTTGCAAAATACATCAGGGAATGCCATAACCAGGTTTTTTAAGTCTTCTTGCTTCTGTCTAGATAGCTCTTGGGGAATAAGCTCAGAATTGTTTATCTCCTCCTGTGCCCTACAAGACAATATCGAGGTGGAGGCAGCAGAAGGAAAACATTTTCGACTCCTTTAAGAGATGTACATGGTAAAGGTGGATCTTTTGCTTCCTGTCAAGTTGGGCTATTTTGTAGGTACAGGTCCCTGTTTGTTCTAGTACCTCATAAGGCCAATGCTACTTTGAGACAAGTTTATTTATCCTACTGAAAAGGATCTTAAATGTACCTTCCTGTCAGAAGTGGACTTTTGTTGAGCTTCAGCTTCTTCCATGAGAGTGTAGAGTAGATTTCAAATGAGTTTCATATGCTCTCCTAATTGGGTAGCTGTTTGTGAGAGGGGAATAGATGCCTCTTCCCTCTCTTCGCAGGTCTCCCGGAGCATGTCTCTACCACAAAGTAGTTCAGAAGGAGAGAAGCTGGTGGATGCCGGAGGGGTCTTTCTTCCTGCAAACAGGGCCGAGGGGAGGATGCTATCCCAGTCCTTTCGATCCTATCTACCAATTTTCCCATAATCATTTTAAGGGTATTATTAAATCTCTCTACCAATCCATCCATTTGGGGGTGGTAAACTGAGGTTCTTAAGGTATAAATATGTAGTAATTCCTTGACTTCACCGATGAGTTTGCTCATAAAATTGGATCTCTGATCGGATAGAATTTCCTTGGGGAAACCAACCTTAGAAAATAATGGTAGTATGTGTTTTAAGATTTGCTAGGTTGTATTGATTCTGCATTAGGGAACGCCTCCGGTTATTGGGTAACGTAATCAACGATTACGAGAAAATATATTACCGAGTCTAGAGGTCTCCAATGGTCCAATGATATCCATCCCAATTCGGGAGAAAGGGACTTCTACTATTGGTAAAAGGTTTAGAGGGGCAGGTAATGGAATATGCGTGCTGGTTTTCTGGCATATTTGACATGTCTGGATGAAGTTCTTTATATGAGCATGGCTACCAGGCCATTAGAATTTCCCTGTCGTACTCCGTCAGATCCCCCGTTGGTCTGGAAAACCAATCAGACTTTATGCCATTGAAGAAATATAGACTTTCTTCCTGAGAGCACGGCTTGCAGGGTAGTACAACCTGTCAGGCCAAGGGCTCAGGAAAAAGGCAGGATACACAGCAGAACTAGTGGGAGGAAAACAAGGCAAATATTACATACCATTGTTCGTGGCAATAGATCAACCCCTCTACCCCCCTCCAAGACCCACAAGCTTACCTGTGAAAATCCCTCGATTGGTAGAATACCTACTTGTGACAGAACACAAGAAGGGACGAGGAGCAGGATTTCGGTAACACCTTCAAGAATGTCCAAATGAAAGTACCACTGTTGTTCCAGATATCAGGTATGGGGATTCCCTGACCCGGACGGCACAAGGACGCTGCTAAGGGGGGTGACAGGATACAATCCAGGGAAAAGCAGCAGAGCGTCCCAAAATCCAAATGAAAAGCAAACAGCAAAGCATCCCAAAATCCAAATGTTAAGCAAACAGCAAAGCATCCCAAAAATCCAAATGTTAAGCAAACAGGAAAGCGTCCCAATTCCAGGATCTTGAAAGAACACTACCCTTACTTATGCAGCAGAACGTCCTGGAAGTAAGAGTAATGTCACAAAGGGGAATCCCAGGTAACTGGTGAAACAACAAAAATAGAGGCACAGTAGAGCATCCTTATACACGACAAACTGATTCAGGAGGAAGCAGTAAGGCACCCACGTTATATAAACCAGCCCCGCTATGCAGAAGAGAGTGCCAAACAGAGACACGCTTTAAGCGGAGCGGGTAAAAGGAGGGGACAAGAGGTGAGGAACAAGGAGTCAGGAAGGGAGCCAGAGACCAGAAATGAGAACGGTGTCCAAAAGCAGTCTGGTAATATAGTCTGTGATCGATAGGAGGGTGGGTCTTGCGTAGCGTTGAAACAGAATCAGGAACCAAACAACGAAGTCCAGGAGACAAGCAGAGTTCAGAAACCAAGCAAGCGGTAGGAACGGGAAGTATTCCAGGAAACGCTGCTCACCGATACAATGGTTTAGGAGCAACGGCGTTATGGGGGCGTGGCCAGATATAGGAAATCAACTCATGCTTTCCTCTGGGAACTGTAGTATACTACAGGTAGTGTCCCCGGCGTTGTACAATCGCCAGGGCAGGCGCCACGTCTTCCCACCATTAGGACACCGTGGGAAACCGGGGGGCATGACATTCCCACTGATGTGAGCTTTGGTTTTAGATTGTCCTAAATGTCCACCTGTCAAATGGGAAATGGCAATCTCTAGCACGATCTTACTATGGGTTTTGCGGATTACTAATTGAGTTTTACTTAAGCCCTTTTTTGGAGGTTTTGTTTCTATATAGTAATCCCTGATTCAGAAAGATAAAAGCAGCTCCCATTTTCTAGTTCTTCTCCCTCACTTGAAAGAAAGCCTATGCGGAGGCTAGGTCGGGAAGGACAGTAGGGTCTTCTTCACGTTTTGCCTCCGTGATGGGTGGTTCAGCAGCCTCTACAAAGCCTAAGCTAGCACTCTCAGTTGTTTCTGGTTCACTTTCTTCCTTAAAACAGGGAAATAGGGCCTTCTCAAGAATTCCATGTGCATTTTTTTCCCCACAATGTATTTCAAATGGAGTTTTAACAATCATAACAATATGATCTATTTCATCATCTCTCTTCTTCCTGTCACCTTATTTGCAACCCATGTTATTTCAATCTTTGAGCTTCCATTTCTGCATGTTTCTTCTCTTCTATTGTCTTTCTCTTTTTCTGTTCTTCATACCTTCTTCGTTCTTCTTTTCGCTTCCTCTCTTTCTCTGTCTCTTCCATGTATGCCCTCGTTCCTTTTCCTTCTTTTATCATTCCTCTCTTTCTTCTCTCTCTTTAGCATCATCAATGCCCTTTCCATCTTATTTGAGTAGTATCTGACCTCCCATCCACTCGTTCTGTACTATTGTCATTTCATTTGCTCTGTCTTTCTCTCCTTTTTTTCTCTTGGCTTCCTCTTCTATCTCTCTCTGTCTGTCCCTTTCTTTCATCACGCTCCTTATGTTCATTGCATGTTGACATATATTTACATTGTTTACTTTTGCTTTCTTCCATGTTGTCCTCACTACTATAAGCGGGGGTGCGTATGTTTGATTAACATACCCCGCCGCTGCTTTGACCTCTTTTAGAACATACATTCCCTGTTTGTCCTCAGTTGCACTATCGTTTTTAGGAGGAGAAAGAGGAGCCAAGGGTGTTACGCCCTCCTCCTTATGCTGATTAAGCATCCACTCCTTCTCAGGCGGATCCTCTCTCTCGCTCTGATACATCTTCCATAGCTCTAAAATTATAAATGAATAAATGAATAAAATAAACTAAACTAAACTAAAATGGCTAACCTATTCTGTAGCCTTTTACCTGAGTATGCAGCATGTAAGTATGCTGTCATGTGTTGCAATACTGTACTTGATAACGAACCCTCTTGAGGCCAAGGCATGAACATCTTGTCAGCCGTGCCTTTTACACACTCAGCATCGTATTTCTTAATCTTGGGTGTGTATCGTGGTAATGTTTTGCACAGGTGTAAAAGGGGCATGTCCCCATAATGACAAGTCATTTTTAACTGTCAATACTTATCGGTTCTTTTATTCTCTTATTACTTTAATTAATTATGCTGTGACAATCAATTCGGTTAAGCACCATCAATCTCCTCCCATATCCCAAAAATATTCTCCAAACAATTTCCAAGCCTATACAATAATATTCTTTTTGTTTCTTTCTTTATGGTTCTATCAATTCTTACAATCCTGCTTTTATTATTGACACTCTAAGAATCTTATTTTATTGATTGTCACGGCTACTCTTCTCTGATTTCATAGGCGCCAATCACTTGTTTTTGGGATCTGGTAGCAGGCCAAATTATTATCATTGTTCTATAGTTTTCAGTTTATATATTATCATAACAAATACAAAACACATCAACTTTTTACACTGAAGTTTTCAAAAATGCCAAACAAATGTGGGCACTTCTTCTGCAATTGACTTTTACACTATCTCTTAGTAAAAGTATCTTATCTCTATTTCTATCCATTTTGGGGTGTGCCGTGCACCCTTCTTTGGCCATTAGTCACAGGAATCCCTTAAATAATACTCTTTTCCAGAGTTCAGTGCAGTCCCGCCTCCATCCTTAAGGACCGGTATACATATATATACAATATGGTCCCTGTCCTTTTATTTGCCACTTTCGATGTTTCTACTTACATCCATTATTCAGTTTGAGCCCTTCGGTATCGACTCTTCCCCAATCAAACACTTTGCCTTCAGTCTACGGGGCACCTGCGGGGACTGGATAGGAATTTCTTCAAAGAGGCACCTGCCAACCATCTCTGATCACACGTGTTTTGCTACCGCTCTCCATAGGAAACTATGCATTCTTTCGGCTGATGGTGGAAGACGTAAAGAATCGGAGGGTCTGGACCTAAACCATCCACACCGCTACAAAAATGTGCAGTAGCACCTTTGAGCATTCTAAATGCAGAATGGGATTACCATAATAAAGGATCTCAGACCCAAATAACCAAACAGAAGAATAGGGCAAAATACTACTTTATTATCAGCTCCACAAAGTAGGGAAACCTGGTGAACAACAGATTGTAGCTCACACACTCTCAGATACATTTTGGTTACAAAGAAGCGTAATACCTTGATGTGCACAGCTATGATGTCACCGTATGTGGCAAATAATAAAACCTATCAGACGGCGAGATTTGTTAGGGGAACATATCTACCTATAGCTTATTTAGGTGTTAGTAACATGATTGGCTGCCCTTCATGTGGTAGGTACTGCTTGAACTTCCCTCTAACTATGTATAATACAGATAATAGCAGAATAACAGCAGCGGATTGGTCCCTGCAATACTGTATGTTACCATTGCATAAGCCCTCATGATCGGTTGGCATTCTCTCCCAACCTTGGACATTCAGCTCGCTAGCAGCACATAAGCAGAACGAAACACAGGTGCGAGGAACAACATCAGACAACTGCCCCCTTAGACAATTAACCTACCATCTCTCATGGCCCTCAGCCAGGGTTTCTTCGCTATAGTTGACCTTGCTGGATGTTCTCTTCTCTGGAACTTTAAAGGGAGTGACGGTACATCCCTATCTTCGTCTGGGGCTTATGAATAGGCCTTGTTTTGTGGTCTTGCTCCATGTATGAGGCGACCATGATTTTGTCCCGTTTAACTTTCTATTTGGTGCTAATTGATTCAATTATACTGGATGTCATTACTCTCTTCGGACTCTGGAGCCTTAGTTGCTTATTCTTGCATATGCTTTCTGCATCTTTAATTGTACAATACCTGGCATTCGCAAATGTTCACACCTTTACCTAATCTGAGAGAAATATGTTCTGCAGATATGGCTTATTCATGTTGACTCCTTCTGTACCTTGGAGTTGCTTCTTGCTGTGGTATCCTTGATACTTCTCCAAACAGCTTTCCTTTGTTCATGCATACATTCATGTTCCAGCGTCTGTGCGCTCTGTAGCTTTGGTCTCTCTCCTTCAAGCTTTTTGCTTACTATTATTCAGAGCCGATGTCCATCTTTTCAAAATGGCTGCTTTACCTATGTTATATTTTCTACTGCATCAAGCTTCTTTGTGGCTCATCTACCATGTGTTTCTGTGTATATAAATTTACTACATTTCTTCCTGTTTATCTTCTTTGTTGTATATGATTTCTTCACATTTGTGTATATGTTTACGTTGCTTCTTCGGTGACATCTGAGTATTTCTCATTTCGTTTCAGTGCGTCATTGTGTCCTCTTTTATTAAATCACTTTGCACTTGTCAGATTTTACTTATAGGTCTTCTAGCCCATTGAGGTCTGCAGGCTTCTTTCTACCGCTTCAGTTCTAGGATGCATTTGATACGGTTGTCTGAGTGCATAACGTCTCTCATATCTTCGATGTGGTATTGGAATGATACCCGGGGTCAGGCATAGGTTCTTCTTGTCTTTCCAATATGGCCGAGGTGAGGGGATGAGATCTAATGACATAGACAGCTGCTTTCCTACAGATGGATAGAACGTTTTAAATTAATCATAGCCACTGGCATTGATCTTAGCAACATCCCATACCATAATTATGTTATCCTGCCTGCTCCATTACATAAAGGGGGACAGCCATTTGCAAACCAGTCTTGGGCTTGCAAAAATGGAAACAGTGCAGTCAGAACTGTTAGGCCATTTATCAACTTCATGGGAATGCAAGTAACCTCCACCAATATGCGGATGATACTCAGTTGTACATGAGAGTAAAAAGCCTATGGGACATCAGTCATCGTCGCTCTTATCTAGCCATCATCCACCACTGGATGTCAACGGCTACCTCTAACTTAATCCGATCAAGACCAATTTTGTCCTAATTGGTTGTACCACTAAACAACAATGCATCTAACAATCGCTAAATGATATATGCCTAGAAGGATTTGATCCATCACAGGAAGATAGCTCAGTGGCAATGTGCTCGCCTTGGAAACAAGATGACACAAAGCAACACAGGTTCGATCCCCGGGTCCTCGCATAGAAACCTCTGGGTATTAAGTGTGTTATAAATACGGAACTAAGAAATATTCCTGTAAACAGCGCCTTGATGCCCCCGGGCTGTGTGAGCGCTTTAAAAATGCAAATAAATAAAAATAAATAAAATAAAAAATAAATAAAATCCACAACTCAAGGATTCAGCAAAACTCCTTAGACTTCACCGTCAACAGCAGCATGTTCTTCAAGAAACACATAGCCAGGAAGGCACAAACTGCCTGGCTCCAAATCTCCACCCTGTAATATCAAACACTTAATTTCACTGGAATTCGGGACCATAGTGCAGACTCTCGAGGTATTGCACTTCAGTCGGGGAAACATACTACTGATGTGGCATCCAGCCGCACACTTATTTGCCCTAAAAGCAGTGCACAATGTTATAACACGTCTTATTACGGGTGAGCAGAAATGTGACGGTATTACCACAGTCTTATGTGAACTATATTGGTTTTGTTGGCTTCCTCTCTAGGCCAGGATACTGTTCAAGATTGCATGCATCATTTACAAAACAGTTGTAAGTGGCACAGCAGTGTGGTGGCAAACGCTCCACATGCAGGAAATTGGCCACCGGCTAGAATCACAACTCATCAGCAAAGAGAAGACCCACGACAATCCTTCTCTTGTCACACACTAATCCTCTGGAACTCGATCCTGGTATCCACTCAGAATGCCCCCACTTTTCAATAAGGTTCTATGTGATTTGCTCGAAAAGAATCCATTGATTTTTGGGGGAGGGAGAGTTTGCCATAAATATATAAGGGGAGACCCCTGCTCAATCCCATGCATCCTCCACATTAGTTATTACCATAAACCCACCCCTCACATATATTTGGGAGAAAATTCATTGAAATATTTTTGATCAAATCGAATTCGATAAATTCTCCTGCGGCAAAGGTATGATATGATATGATATGATATGTTATTTATAATGCACTTAATGTCCAGAGGTTTCTAAGCATAGACATGGGCATTGAACCTGTGGTGCTCCATGTCGTCTTGCTTCCAAGGAGAGCATGTTGCCCCTGAGCTATCCTCCCGTACTTCATTATTTTTTTTAAACTACACACAAATACTAAAGTTTGATACAAAAATACACAATTATCTAAAAGAAACCATATTTTCCTAGATAATACCAGTCACTTAATAAATCATGCACATAGTGTTTCATCTTCCATGTAGTTCTTCTCTGTTCTTAAGTCTTATACATATATTGGACTATCGCAGTGGATTGTTTGTGCTTTCAGGAGGCAGTAAAACGTTGGGGCCTAGTGTTAATTTCTAACGGGTTGTGCATTCATAATTGAGATCAGTCATTTCACTTGGTTGGATGAATAATTGTAAAATTAAATATGTGTATAGGTCTTTCTCAACCATAGCATAACTTCTCAGGCCAGACTCCTGTGTCTCAACATTCACCTGTGTACTTATTTCCTTTCTTGGAGGGACCAGATCACAAAAGGATTACTTGAAGAGGAGCTCGTTTTTGTGGAAGCACATTTCTGCTTAATAGGGTATCGCCCTCAGGCCCCAAAACATATCCATTCTGTGCTTAATTTTTTTTGGCACAAGTTCACTTACCTACCTTTGCCGGACTTGCAAATTGTTGAATGCCTTTATAGATTTCACTGTATACAAGGGGTTTGTCCTTTCCTCAAAACATTTGTAAATGCAATAAATTCTTGCAATGATTAGTTAAACCTTCAGAAGCGACCAGCAAAACAACTAACAAGTTTGTGTCACTGGGAAAGGAACAATCCAACCACTGAGATTTAGCTACAGCTGCCTTTTTTTAAATTGATTGATGCATCAGGTGCATAAATCTGTGTAGAAGCTGCAAGCTACAAGTATGTGCATTGGAGGAGCCAGCAAAGCATTCCATCCCCCTGAGACTGAGGAAATCTAACAATATGTTGTCTCATGCCCTCCTGTCGGGGGACAGGCAGAGGCAAGTAGAGATGCTATTGGGCTTAAGCTATAAAAAGCGTTCCTCAATCCTCAAGCAGGCACACGGGGGAGCAGCAGGTAGCGCCAACCTGTCCTGGATGGTGGAAGAGAGGTGAGAAAAACTAAAACGCTGTGTGGCAGGTGGGAAGGCTCATATAAAGTATGCATCCCCACATGTTGTAGACACGTGTGCGCCTCCACTGATCCACTCACACACTTGGTAGCAAGGAGGGAGCCAATGGTCACTGCAACAAATATAATGGAAGAGTAAAATAAGTTGTACTGTTTAACTCCTTGCACAGTTACGAACCATTCACCAGCCAAGCCCCATATTGTACAAACATTTGTAGTACATTATTTATTTAACATTTCTGCATGCAGAGAATCATGGCTCATGAATGGCAATTTTATATATTACCTTAGTATTGAACTAGGTATATACACCATTCTCCTGACCCAGTGTTCTAGTAAACACCTTAACTCTGTTCTGTTAAAAACAATTTTATTGGCAGCTTACAATATTTATTTTCAAATCACATAGACATATACACGATAGCTGTGTGTATACCTGAGTTCACACAGCATTAAAAAAGGGCCCGAGTCATAGAAAAAGCGTGAAGACCCCGCAAAGTATTGTGTGTGTAAAACAACTTTGCGACTACTTGTGCGCAAAGGTTTCTGTGCAAGCTCTGTGTATTCATAGAAAACCAAACGCAAATTAACCCGAGGCGCAAGTAGCAGTCAGAACACCCATGACATGCCCGCACAGAACCCAAAACCAGCGACATGTACTAACCTTTGCGCCTACCTTATCCCCACCATCAAGCACCATGGCAATACGAGGGTCGTCTCCCCGCAACCAAGGCAGCACCCCGGCGACATTGCATACAAACACCCCTAACTCCAAGTGGCACCTCAGGTATGTGCCGTCCCCCCTTGCTATGTAAACCATACCTTTGCGCGTTGGATCCTATGCGCACAGTGCTCTAAACTTCCTATCTTGTGGCGGTGAGTCCACAAGGTTTGTGTGTAACGTTTCCCGACGTGAAGTTGCGCATTGGGTTCCATGAATTTGGTTAGGTTTGCGCTTAACTGTGCATGCAAATTCACTGCATGGCCCGTCCCTCAACACAATCACATTATTGCTCATTTTGGAGGCAAATGGGGTATATGCATGGTCCACCCCCTATTTATTTCTTTGCATAGGCCTGTACCACACTTTGCGTGGAGTGTCGTGCAAAGCGCTCAACTGCATGCAAAGATGTGAAGAACCTGTGCAGAGTCCCGGAAAAACACGTGAAGTCCAATCCATGAATCAGGAAAAGGGGTTTTGCGCACTGAAAAGTGCACAAAGTCACATTTCAGGACGCTAAACATTCTATGTATCATGCCCATAGCCGATAAACAAGACACTCCTTAGCTAAATGACTAAAAACACTCTCAGGAACAAAAGAGAATTTTAATGGAGTTTACAATATTCCACGGTTCATGTCCATAAACAAGGTTTGTGCTTGTGGATGCTAATGGCAATAACAACCTGACAAGGGAACCATCCCTGCTGGTAGCTGCACCGTGAACCCTGGGCTGAGCAGACTTGTGCTGCTTAACTCGTGGCACGCGCCGAAAACAATTTTGAGGTTCATGTGCCAGGTTATTGGTGCTCCAATATGTCACACGTGATCTCTGCTGGAAAAAGGCGACAACCAGAGCAACTGGTATTGAACGAGGGCTCTTGGCTCTTTATCATCGACACCGTAACTATGGATTTCCCCAAACAACTGCATCATCAGCGCTGATCAAAACATACGCGTGGTCCGCTACACATTCACTACAATTCATCTCTCTGTTAGCTTGGCACACTTTTTTCCTGAAAGTGTAATGTCAAGCTTATCAAAACCAATACATAGAACCATTATTTTTTTTTTAAACTACACACAAATACTAAAGTTTGATACAAAAATACACAATTATCTAAAAATCTAAAAAGAAAAAATGTAACTTATTTTTCTAGATAATACCAGTCACCTAATAATTCATGCACATAGTGTTTCATCTTCCATGGAGTTCTTCTCTGTTCTTAAGTCTTATACATATATTGGACTATCGCAGTGGATTGTTTGTGCTTTCAGTAGGCAGTAAAACGTTGGGGCCTAGTGTTAATTTCTAACGAGTTGTGCATTCATAATTGAGCTCAGTGATTTCACTTGGTTGGATGAATAATTGTAAAATTAAATATGTGTATAGGTCTTTCTCAACCATAGCATAACTACTCAGGCCAGACTCCTGTGTCTCAACATTCACCTGTGTACTTATTTCCTTTCTTGGAGGGACCAGATCACAAAAGGATTACTTGAAGAGGAGCTTGTTTTTGTGGAAGCACATTTCTGCTTAATAGGGTATCGCCTTCAGGCCCCAAGACATATCCATTCTGTGCTTAATTTTTTTCGGCACAAGTTCACTTACCTACCTTTGCCAGACTTGCAAATTGTTGAATGCCTTTATAGATTTCACTGTATACAAGGGGTTTGTCCTGTTCTCAAAACATTTGTAAATGCAATAAATTCTTGCAATGATTATTTAAACCTTCAGAAGCGACCAGCAAAACAACTAACAAGTTTGTGTCACTGGGAAAGGAACAATCCAACCACTGAGATTTAGCTACAGCTGCCTTTTTTAATTTGGCTAGACATGTAGATTTCATATATTTTTAGATAAAGCAAAATATCTTTTTGTGACAAAATGCTCATGGGCATACTGGGGGCAAAAGCCGCACCCATGGCAGTGCTGCAGGTCTGTAAATGAAACATGTAATTGAAGAAGAAGTTTGTTTGTTTGTTTTATTTATTTGTATAGCGCTCCAGACCCGTAGGTAGAAGGGCGCTTAAGGAAGCGGTTACAGCATTGAGATATACATTACAAATTACAACAATTACATCAATTACATGGAACAACAATTTACATATAGCATAGGCATGGTTGCGGCCTTGGTGGGTTGAAGATCTTAGAAGGTGAGGTAAATGCTATTCTTTGTTCAGTAACCAGCCAATAACATGTTTCCTAAAGATCGGAAAGGACTCAATGGTTTTACTGTTGAGTGGTAAGGTGTTCCAAAGTTGGGAGGCAAGCACTGTAAAACTAGCGCCTTCTGCTCTTTTTTGGGCAAATCTGGGCACTGACAGGCATAAGGAGTTGGATGATCTGGTGGTTCTGGTGGAGGTTGTTAAAGTAAATTTGTTGGTGAGGTACGGTGGGGCTAGGTGGTTTAAGGACTTGTAAGTGAGGCAAATGGTTTTGAGGTCAATTTTTTGCTGTATGGAAAGCCATTTACATGCTTTCCTGGTTAGGGATATGTGCTCTCGTCTTGGGATGTTGAGTGCTGCATGTAGCGCGTTATTTTAGAGAACCTGGAGTTTGTTAATTATGGATTGGTTGGCTCCTAGGTACAGGCTATTGCAGTAGTCCAGTTTGGACTGGATGAGGGCTCTGGCAAGAGTGAGGCAGCTGTTGGAGGATAGGAAGGGTCTGCTAGCCCTAATTAGCTTACCCGTATAGGCAGTGGCTGCGGCGGTCGCGTTGATTTGTTTGGAGAGGTTGGTGTTGGCATCATAGTGGAAGCCTAGAGTTTTCACACTCTTAACGATGGGGATGGTATTGGGAGAGCCGACCAGAAGAAACTCCGTCTTCTCATCATTCAGGCATTGGCCGTGGGTGGCCATCCATGCCTGAATGATGGAGAAGATTTCGTTAATCCAGGTGACGTCCGTATTGTAATTGCCCGAGATGGTGAAGAGGATCTGGGTGTCATCTGCGTAGTTAGTGTAGGTGACACCCGGACGGTCCAGTTTGTCGAATAGCGGCTTTGTAAATATATTATACAAAGTGGGGGAGACACAGGAGCCTTGTGGGACTCCGCATGTGATGGGGATAGGGTCCGCTGCTGCTGTTGTGGAGAAAACTTGCATGGTTCTATTCGCCAGGAAGGATTGTATCCATGCGGAGGCAGAGGAGGAGAAGTGGGCTGCGATAGATAGGTGGCTGCAGAGGATTTCGTGGTCGACTAAGTCGAAAGCCGCTGAGAGGTCTAGGAGAAGTAATCTGGCTTTTGAGGTCAACCAGAGCGGTTTCTGTTCCGTGTTGGGGTCTGAAGCCAGATTGACATATACCTAGCAGTTGGTTGGATTCTAGGTACTCCTGAATCTGGATGTAGGCGACTCTGTCCAGGATTTTTAACAGGAAGGGGACAGTGGTGATGGGTCTATAATTAGTTGGCATGGTTGGGTCTAGTGATTGGATTTTTAAGAGAGGGAGAACCCAGGATTGTTTTATATTGCTGGGGACAGAGTTGTTAGTGAATGAAAGGTTAATTAGCTTGGTGATAAAAGGGGAGAGGTCTCTGGCTGCGTCCTTTATTATCTGGGCAGGACAGCTGTCCCCTTTGCAGTTAGATGGTTTTAAGGAGGTGATGATTTTTTGGACCTCAAGGATAGTTACTTTCTTAAAGGTGAAGCCTATATTATCTTTGATAGGATTTGGTAAGCTAAGGATTGGGTTGGTGGTCTTGTTGCTGAAGAGTTGTTGACTTTTGTCCTCAATTTTGGTTTGGAGTCCTATAATTTTGTTTTTGAGGGTGCTCTGGATGCTGGTGCACCAGGGTTTACTTTTGAGCAGGTGTCTGGAAGTGGATTAGGGTTTTCTAGCTCTTTCAGTATTTTAAATAGTTCTTTGGTGGAGGAGCCTGCCTGATCTATCCTAACGTTTATAGGCATCTTTTTTGGTGCAAATTATCTCACTTTTGTATAGTAATTGTTAGGAAGTGCTTACTCATTCAGTTCAACTATTAAGTACACCGGAACCCTCCTTTGGGTCATATGTATGGTGAGATGGTGTCTGATGCACTCTACTGCTTTGCCATGGTGTCCTTGAGATATGATGGGGTGTTTTGACATAAAGGTTTGAGGAAGTAATCAATGAATTTGCATATTGGTTCCATGATCGACCCGCAACCTGAGACTATCGGTCTCCCTGGAGGTGTGTTGCTGTTCTTATGCATTTTGGGCAGTGCATAGAATGCCGGAATCCTCCCCTCTGCAAGTTAAAGGAATGCCTTCTTTTTCCGAAATCCAGTCTCGATCAAATCCGTATTTGGTAATTTCCTGTATTTTCGATTTGATGATGGGGGTGGGATCTTTTTTCAATTTTTTTGTAGTTGTTTTCTTCATTCAATAACGTCATCACCATAGTGGTGTATTGATCAGTGTTTTGTATAACAATCCCGGCCCCTTTGTCGGCTGCTTTGATGACAAGGTTGGCGTTATCCGCAAGGGCTTTGAACGCTTTGCTTTCCCCTGTTGTCAGATTTTGTCTCTGGTGTTCTTGGGAAGATTGCAATTTCTTGATTTCCGGTCTAATGCATTTCTCAAAAGTGAGAATGGATGCTGGTATCTCGCTGTCTCTCGGATTGAACTCTGATTTAGGTCTCAGACCTGTGTCATCTGGTGTGAGTGGGCATTCTTTGTCTTTGAAATACATTTTCCTCCTGATGGTGCGAAAAAAAGGTAGAGAATTTGCCTTTTAGTTTGAACCAATCAGTGCTATTGGTGGGGACAAATGACAGGCCTTTGGCCAGCAGTGAAGTTTCTTCATTCGAGAGAGAGAAGCCTGATAGGGTGAAGATGGGGATCAAGTCTGGCGTCTCCTGGTGTCTCTGCGTCTCCGGCTAGGTTGGTTCCAATGCAGGAAATTGTAAAAGGGCATTTGCAGTTGTTGTGGGGGGAGGGGCCTAGTATACTCCTCTGGGGCCCCCTTGGCCTAAAAAAGGCATCAAGAGGCGGGGTTGAAATTGGCCCAGGTTGGAATTTCTGCCTCTAGATTGGGATTGGTCGCCTGTCGAAGAATCAGAATTAGAGGTGTCAGAGAAGGAGACACCCTTACGTCTGTTTCTGTTAACTCCTCCTTGACTTGATGCTCTCTCTTTTTCTTTGTTGTCTTTGTAGTCAGCCGAGAGGTAGGGATAGACGTGTTCCAATTTGAAGTTTTTAATGTCTTTGGCTAGCTTCTTATGTTTTTTCTCCAGGGTTGTTAATATAAAGGCTTCAAGTGTTTTGTCTATTTCCTTGAGTTTGTCCCTCGCATTGGATATGGTGTTGTCATTGAGGAATTTAGTTTCTTCACTTTTTAAGTCAAGCAGCATCTTTGTATGTATTCTTTGTGCTGTTGTTATTGTTAATGCCATTAGATCCCTGCTACATTTGGTAGCAATCTTACTGGAATCTACCATATACTCCTTGTCCTCCAGGAATAGGGCAGGTTCATTGCGTGTTATCAGTCCTAGAGGTCCCATGTTCACTTTGAGGTATTCACATAGAAAATGGCCATGCACCTCTGTTCGGAAGCACCTCTTTTTTAGGTTCAGGAGGTCCTCCCCTGTGGCAGTTGAGTCAAGATGTAATTGTGCTCCTTCCATATTGAATAGGGTGGGGCCTTGAATGATATTGCTAATTTGTTCTTCAGAGAAGCTTACTGTGTGTTCCATTTTGCAAAGATAAGGTCAGTCCTAGGTCGTGGGGGCCAAAAAATTGGTTGAAAAAAGCCATTCACTGTGTGGGAATGTATCATATAAATTGTAGGACTATTCTATGTAAACATACCTATTATAGCTGTGCTATATCATAAATATTGGTAACAGGACGGACAGCCCGATGTCGGGCAGAACTAAATGGGCTAGAGAAACATTGTATACTAGGGGTTTGTCCTGTCCTCAAAACATTTGTAAGTGCAATAAATTTGTGCAATGATTATTTAAACCTTCAGAAGCGACCAGCAAAACAAACACTTTTTTGTCACTGGCAAAGGAACAATCCAATCACTGAGATTTAACTACAGCTGCCTTTTTTTAATTTGGCTAGAAATGTAGATTTCATATATTTTTAGATAAAGCAAAATAGCGTTTTGTGACAAAGTGCTCAGACAGCATGTGAAAACAAATCTGTAGATAATACATACAATCAACAGCAAAATATGTATCCACAAAGGCACAATTTGGCTCAATATTACTTCATATTAGTCTATTCATGTGTAATCATTACATGTTCATTGGGTACTGTTTGCATAATAAAGCCATTCCAACTGGTGTTTTAAAATGCAACATTTTCTACACGAATTAGTAAAGCATTGTGTATACAGAATGTATATATTACACGTTGATACACATAAAACCCCTGATATGTTTTGCGTGGAGGTGTCACCACAGTTACTAAGACCAAGCCAAATGAGTTTGTTTTTGTTAGTCTAGTGGCAAGGTGACAAGTTTGCAGGAGCCTAGTATATTGGTCCACTTGTGTGTGGAGATAAGACCTTAAAAGATGAGGTCTACTAAAGCCTGGCGTTGGAGGAATGACCAAGAAACTGATAGACGTCTAGAGGAGAGAAGAAAAAAGTTCATATGGTCCTTGTTCATGCCTGTCCCAGCGGGGGCATGATGACCACTGATGTTTCGGCTTGATTGTGTAACAGCTTTCTTCTGGGGCCAAGTGTTAGCAGGTCTACCTGGGGATAAAAATATATGTGTATACTAAGTGTTAGGCAAAGGAATGGAGATACCTGAAAAAGGATGGTAAAAAGGTTAAAAACACCCTGTAATTCGGGTGAAGGTAAGTGAAAGACTGGAGGCCCTGTGGCCCAAAAGACTGACCTTAAATAGAGCTGGAAGGAAGTTTGAGCTCTCAGTGGTATTTCTTCAACAAAATGGCAGACACATGTGAAGGTCAATGTCTGGAAACAGCTCCTATTTCCAAGTGTAACGAGTAAGGCCATCTGTGGTGGCCTGGAAGGAGGAATGGATATTGTGAGTCAGAAGTTGGAGGTCGCGTGAGGTAGTGAAGAGTAAAGGTGGCACTAGGCCGGTAAAATTGACCTTGCTGGCCCGGCCGAACCGCCCTGTGTTCTGGGTCCCCTTTCAGGATGGATCCTGTGGCCAGTTGTAGCAGCTCTACAGCTGGGGGCAGGCAGGGCCAGGTAAATGAAAAAGAAAAAGACAAATAAACGGGTGGGTCTAGGTTAGCATCTAGCCCGCAGTAAGTGGGTGTGGATATATCCTGCCCCTTATGGTTGGAGGATACCACTAACCTTCCATGCTGCAGGCGGCTCGCGTAGAGCAGAAGAGGGGTCTCTGCATTCCGCATCAGGAGAGAGCTGGAACTGTGTGTGCGACTGTGAGGTGCATGCGTAGAAGAATAGTGGCTGAGTGTCGCGCATGTGTTCTGGGAATGGACTGCCGTTGCCATGGAGCCGCCAGGGGAGCGTGGGTCACGTGTGCGCTCTGTGCGGTTGCATGGGAAGGGAGCTGGGCACCATAAACACTGCATTAAAAGATTTTGCCAAGCTAAATGCTATTCCTTAAATCAAGCTTTAGCAGTCAGATATCAGGTGGTGTGTCCCCTACCCTACTCACCATTTGATAAATCGTCCAACCAACTTTGTATACCATTGCACTGTGAACACTTGAGACCTCACTCCGAAAATCATGGCAATGCTACATAAGCGGTAAATACAGTCAGGGGTAAATTGCCGCCCATTCCAGAAGCCAAAAACAGGTACCAGGATTCGAAAATATAGCACAGCAACAAATAACAACCACCCAGGTTAAAACCAAAATGATACCAGTTTGTGTTCGTATATAGCGCTTCATGTCAGATTTCTCCAACTTCTAAACACTGTAATAACAGGAGTCAACATTACCACATGTTAATGGCACTCTACTCATCGACCTCAGAAGGATGAATGATTAAGTAGGCCCTGCTCCGTAATTTTAACGGTCTTGTGTTTTACTCGTGAGGTATCCGCACAGATAGCTCCCAAGCAAATAAGACAGCGGTAATGAGACCAGTGGTTTGATGGCAGACCACTGACAGAAGTCCAATAAGAGTGCAGTTGCCATTTCCCAAATACCTATGTCTGAAATTGGTTGCAAATAACATGAAATGTACTACCACATCAGAACTGAATTTAAAATGTTATTGTTATGTGGCCTTTGTATTACGCTTAGCTGCCACTGTCATGACTTTAAGGCACTTTAGTTTGGCAAGGAGCTCAGCAAACCATAGTCTGAACATACATGCTAAAACAGTGCATTGCTTTGCAGGAGAAAAACAATTGCAGAAAAGTTCAAATGCTCTTAACAGAGATGACATGTACCATGATGTTATACTGGGCAGTTTTATATGTTGTGGTGCTGTTTGTTTTGCAATGACAGTGAATAAGTGATTAATGGCATGGCAACCCAATTTGTTCATGGGCCCTAAGTTATATGAGGATGCTGCACTAAAAGGTGAAGCAAGCCACATGTATCGTGTCAATCAATGGAGTAACTGACTGCAGTTGTGCACTCTGCACCGTACATTACATTACATACATGTTCAGTAGACTTCAGTCTGGCCATTGCAGTTGCAGGAAAATGTCAGTTGCCTTTAGCAGTTTTATGTGTTGAGTGCCCCGTGCTGTATGTTTTGCTATGTCAGTGCATACGTGATTGCTGGCATGAGATCAGATTTTTTGCATGAGATTCTGACAACTGTTCTACCAAAGTTGCACTAAAGGTGGAAGGAACAAAGGGCCCGTTTCATGAAAAGATCTGCGTGGAAGGTTGGGACTTTGCGTCCCAAACAACGTGCAAAATCCTGTTTGCCGATTCATGGAATCGACTGCATGGTACATCTTCGTACTTTGCAGGGACTTCGTGCAGGCTCGGCACATGTAGGGGAGGACTGGTCCAAGACGACCCCCCTCGCCTACACTTTCTCCCCAGGTGAGGACTATGGCTCTCCTGGGCGTCCCCTCCTGCCACCCGGGCCCAGGTGGTGGAGGGCTCACCCACTGGAGACATGGCCCGCACGTATTAAGTGCCCACACGTATTAAAACGTAGCTAGGCCTAGAAACCATTTTTGTCTGGTAAAGATGGTGTGAGCACAGCGCACTGTAGCGCGGCCCCCACCCTTGGAGGGTATCAGTCATCCTTGTTGCCGCAGCACCCTGGTAGATCCGCTGCGAGCACGTTCCCACGAACAAGACGGACATAAGCTAGCGTAATAGCCTAACATTGTAACAGTTCACCTCCCGCAGTGTATCTTCGTTCCCAGCATGACCCGGCCAGCAGGCCTAGACAAATGAAAAGAACAGTAAAATGGTCGAGTATATGCCAGACAATCTTTGTATATTAATGCTGAGACTACTTGCAAAGGATGCTTTTCTCTTTCATAAAACCCCTTATATTACAAAAAGCCTGTGGGATGTATGATTACAAGAGATCATGCCCCCACGATATAAGCGATGGTGAGCATATACCATTGCAGTTGGGTACTAATAATAACGGCACGCACCAGGAACCTGGCTGTCACGTGCATAACTGGAAAACTTACACCCCATGGGCTCGTGCCATAACTGAACTAATGCTGCTAGAGGACACAAGAAAACGAATGTAAACCATCCAAAGGGCCCATGTGAAGAAGGCATGAGAAGGTGCATGTCTAGGCCCCACATGCGCCACCACCATCACGCACAAGTGGTGGGTTACTTTCTATGTCCTCCACCAACCCTAACTCTACCTCACTTACTGCAAATATATATATATGCATCTAACTAAATACTGTACGTGTTAAAACATAAATGTATAAACAAGGTACTCAGACTGGTTATAATCAAGACACATCCAGCAAAGTTTAAATGCATGTTCTGTAGTGTTTTTGAATACGTATTATAGAATGTTCAAATGTTTGTGATGTCTTTACCTAAACCGGCAACACACGAGGGAGATACCTTTGTGAAATACGCGCAAGGTCATTCCCCCTCCCACCCAGCGAGGGCTGCCAAGGCATGAGAGCAGAGACCGCGCCGCGCTGCGTTACCTCCCCCAACTAGGCTGGAGCCGCTTGAAAGACTTGTAACCCCCTCTGTAGCATCCAAGGCCACCACCCGCCACCTGCATTATTTACAGCACAGCAGTAAACCTCTGCCTGAACGCACGCGCCCCCTCGTAAACCTTACAACCCACCGGACCATCTCAGACTTATGGCCCTGTGCAATCAGGACACCCAACACTTTGACAACACACAGCGGAACATCCATAACCACTTCTAACAAGGCAGAAAGACATGTACCGCCCGTCCCAGGCCCCGAAGCTTAGCCCCTCGACCTATGACCCCGGTCAACAGGACACTGGTAACCATGCCCTGACGTATTGCCTCCAGTCCCCTCACAAGGTGCATTCCTCCTGTGTTGCATTAACCTGTAGTATAACCTATTGGAAGATTTACTAAAGAAGATAATACTGAAACGAGTGAATGACTGCGGTGTGCATGGCCTAGGGCAAATAAGTCAGGAAAGGATATTCATCTCTGACATTGGCCGCGATGGCACGACAACACCAGCCGGATGAACTCCGCCACCCTGCCAGGCCCAGCCCAACCCACGAGGCTGACCAGTGACGTCTTCCAGCCAAAGCCAACCACATCACAGCAGCACCTATAGTTAGTCATCGCCACCCAATCCCCTTGAACTTGTACCCCCTATAGTATGTAGGTTCTTATGACGTTTTTTGTAAATATATACGCCTGTCTTTGCTATTGTCAGACAGAGCGCTCTCGGAGTTTGCAGAGTTCTTTGCATGCCCTATTCTGATTGATAAACTCCCGTTTACGCTCACCCGCACTCTGTCTTGGCCTTATTCCCATTTTGGGAGAGTCCTTCATTGTCTCTCATTGCGGGGAGGATCGTGCTGTGTGGGGACGCTTGCCTTCAGTGGTGACCCCGATAGCGTGATTTTATTTCTTCCTAAACCCATTATAACCGTCCCCTTTTGGCACGAGAATCTCCGGTCGAAAAGGGATACGCACGGTGAGCCGGCTCCGGGAGGCTGCCCGCCAACGGCGACCGGTACACTAAGAAGTGCGCACTCAAAAGAGAGGGGGTACGGGATCCCGGTTGAAAAATCCCCTTTGAGTACCGCTCGCCGGAGCCGGGGCTGACTGTTGAGCTGACGGCGACACTGCCTGGACGGACCCAGTTTCGGAGACTATCGGTTCAAGACGGGCACGTGAGTACTGAGTGTGAGCGATTGTAAAGGGAGCGGGGAGAGAAGCGTAGGACAGGGAACGAAAAGGGGGTACGAAGATATACTAAAGACCATTCTAAAATTTCCTTTCTTTTTCTTTGCATATGGCCATTAGGATTACGAGGTGAATAAAGAGATAGAAGTGACGGGAACCTAGCTCCGAAAGGGGGTGGAAGGCGGCACCGCATAGTGCTATATTGACTAGTGCTGGGAATATATGACGAAGTGAAATATAAGATAAAAGTGTTCAGCAAAAGGGGGCACTGAGAATATATTAGCGATCGCTACTACTTCTTTTCTTTTTCTTTAAGGGCAGGGGGAGAATAAAAACGGAATTAGCACAAACTTGGGAGAAAAGTAAAAGAACAAAGGTCCTACTAGAGGGGGGAGAGCAGGTTAAAACCTATAAATATATGCATATGCCCTAAGTAAGATAGACAGGAACAGCCGGCTAGGGAGGAAAGGGAGGACAGTGTGAATGGTGTACTAAGTGTTACCAAGAGGTGTGTGCACCTCGGATGTGTCAAGGGACGACTTTGATGTTGCGAATGTGTAAAACGGCTATAAATATATAATTGTTAATTGGTCATGGTAAGTGTGACCGGATAAAACGTTTTGAAGGCAACATTGAGACAGCGACGTGAGTGGGTGCCTTTTGATTTCCGGGTTGATGTTGTCAAAATAAAGGATGGGTTGCTGTTGTATGTGTCTCCCAAAGAGAACAAGTTAAAACCTGTGTACCGTCTGTTCCGTGTTGTGCAGTCAAGGGAGGGAGAGCCCAACTGAGCATAACACTGAACGTGAAGTAGAATACAAAAAAAAAAAAAATAATAATAATATCGATACTACATTCACATTGTGGCTGTAGACACACACACACAGCGACACATAAGCACTAGGAGGACACAGAGATGGGGGCTGAAACACCCTTATCACATATTTGTAAAAGTCTTCCAGGGCACGCGGAGCGGATTAAGAAATATCACGACCAATGGGTAACCGAGTTGAAAGGAGAGGGGCTACCCCAAATATGGCCAGAGGGAGGATCATTTGACAAAAGTGTTCTAGATACGGTGATGACATGCATTTTCATAAAGTACCGAGGGAAACAGCTGCAGAATAGGAGGGAAATATTAGATCTCTGGCGGTTATTTGAAGAGGTACCACCGCCTAAAGCGCCAGCACCAAATCCCGATCTCCCATCTACTACAGACAATCCACTGGTGTTACAGAAAGATATCAAAGAATTGCCAGGTGTAGCGCCACCAGTAGAGGTAATAAGTTTATATCCGATATTAAAGAAACCTGTACCCGCGGAAGGATACAGTGATCCAATGTACGTACCTCCCCCGACAACCGCTACACCCCACCGGCCCACTGCACCCCCACCATATGAAAGTACAAGGGAGCGAGGCCAGGCGAGCACACAAAGGGTGGACATAGAGAAACTCACAGATGATCTAGAATCAAGACTGTCGATAGCAAAAGATGAGCTCTCGAGGATAAAAAACATATGCGAACGAACAGCACTAGATACAACCAGAGCTGGACGTACGTCTAGAGCATCGGATGAAAGCAGAAGGCCCGAAGAGGGGTGGAAAAAGGGCGAGATCTTGTTTAGGATTGAGGAAGAACCAACGCGAATAATAGAAGTAGGAACCCGAGAGGAAGATGGTGGTAACGAAGAAAGGCTTGGGGGATTCAGAGAGGAATTACTATGTGATGTTAGAGAGGAGCTAGATGAAAGCGACAGGTTGAGTATGGCAATAGGAGGGGGAAGCGAGGGGGAGGAAGGTGCATGTTCTATGCGAACCCTAGATGATGAGTGGGCGGGGCGACTGAGGAACAGAGTGGGGAAGATGGCATCACTGGGAACATCAGCAGCCAAAACGGGTCCGGATGCAACAACGAAAGGAAAGCTACAGCTCCCGTTGATACATAGGGGAGGAGGGAGGCCTAACTATATCCCATGGGCACAGATGGATAAAGCTAATTTATTAAAGCTATTGCCCCCGTTATCAGGCGGGGCAAGTAAGTGGATATATGCCTTCGAAAAACATACAGCTGGGGTACCCCTAGCTGTAGGAGATGTGAAAAGTCTGCTCGTATCAGCGGTGGGCGACCAGGCTGAAAGAGTATGGGTTAAAACCGGTTTCCCGGGAGTAACCTTAGACTGTGACCGCCATGATGGGGCCTCCTTTAACACAGTGCGGGCTAGGGTGTGGGACGCCTTACGCGAAACATTTCCAGACACACCTGACTTACAGTCCGTGATGCAGTGTGCAATGAATGACGGGGAGGAGGCTATGGATTACATATTTCGGGTCCAAGAGATGTGGAGAGCGGAAACGGGCACGCCCTGGTATCAATCGACATCTTTATTTTACTTTATTATAAAAAGGGGGCTCCCAAAGGAAGTGCAGAAGGCGCTTGACAAAATAGCAGGTATAGAAGCAAAGGGATGGCCGGAAATTCAGAGCATAATAGTACACCATTGTAAACGAATCAAGGAAAGGGAGAAGGAGGTGGCACAGAAAAGATTGGCAGACGAGGCGAAGTTGGTGCAGACAAAGTTAGTGAAGGTTGCAGCAGCAGTAGCCGCGCTCCCACACAGCAGGGAGGGAGAAGATGAGGAGGAGGGGCTGATAGCAATACAAGGAAGGGTGGCAACTAATTGGGCGGGAACAGGACAGCGGCAGTGGAACGAGCAGGAGCAGGGTGGAGGTCCGCAGTGGCAAGAGTGGACCCCTCGAGGGGGACGAGGTGGGTACAGGAGCCGAAGAGGAGGTGGACCACAGGGGTACGGGGGAATGGGAGGAAGTGGATGGCAAGGTCCCAGGGGCCCTCAGGGGAGTTGCTGGAACTGTGGACGATGGGGGCATTACTCCAGGGAGTGCAGAAGTAGGCAAAACAACGGGTTCCAGGAGGTGGAACAGTATGGCCATCCCCACCCGGGAAGCCCATATGGCCTTCCGATGGGACAACAGCAACTGAGAGACCCAAGCCAGGGTAACACGGGCCAGCAACAGGGACCCCATTATAGAACACAGAACCACCCACAAAACATGCATAACAATGACAGCATGCAATATACACCAGGCAACCCTTTCGCGACAGCAGCCAACGGGGCCCCCGCACCAGCACCTTACAACGGCATGTCAGTGGTCTCAGGTAACGTATTCAATGAAGGGGGGGCGATGAGACACCCCGCATAGGACAGCCCACAGAGAACACTTGCGTGTCCAGTTCTATCTACCTCCCACAGTGCAGCAGAGGAACCATTGGTAGGGGCGCAGATAGGAGACAGGCAATTTATATTCATGGTTGATTCGGGAGCGGAGAAATCATGTGTCAGGGAGGGCCGGTTCCCGTTATCTAACAGGAAGTTAGAGACGCAGGGGTTCTCTGGGGCTGTAATCGAAGTTCCTTACACAGAAGTTTTGGATGTAACTATAGGGGGCAAGACTGTAAAAGCACCCTTACTGTATTATGAACAGTCCCCGATAAATTTACTGGGGAGGGACCTTATGAGTAAACTTAACATGACCATATCATTTACGGAAGGAGGAATAGTGTGTTCTACACCCGGGATATGCCCCTTGCGTGCAATGTTGGTAGTACAAGCCTACACAACCACACAGGAAATACGAGGGTTGCCACAAAAGGAAGAGATGTTCATTGCAGGGCTAAAGACTCTGGCCCTTATAGTCCCAGAGCTAAAAAACATGGATTGGAGGATTCCAGCAGAATTCCTCTTCCGCCCCATAGTGTGTCCAAATGCAGCACCAGGATCAGTGGTGTCGTTGGATTTGCACGCTGTGCAGGTATCAACGAAACGGATCGCTGTGATTGGAATGGACAGAGAAGGATGTGAGTGGCGCACAGTACTGTGTACAAACGCAAACCTCGCCCTACGCGAAGTAACAGATGAGGATCTCTTTTTAGACACAGAAGCAGATGGTGAGATAGTAATGGAAATAGCGATGCCCTGTGACATTTTGATCCAAGCCAGAGAGATCCCCGTCCAATTGATGGCGGTGGTAGGAAAACCACAGTCATTTTTTGATGACGACATGAGGTTAGTACCAAACAATTTATGGACAACAGGCCCCCATGATGTAGGGCTGTTGCATGGAGTACAACCTGTGATAATAAAACTGAAACAAGGAGCTATCTTACCCCGAGTCAAACAGTATCCATTGTCCCGTGAGGCTGAAGAAGGGATAAAAGAAACGATAAATGCACTACTAGTACAAGGGATAATAGTGCCTTCAAACTCACCATGTAACACATGTATTTATCCAATCAAAAAAGCGAAAGGGGGGTCTTGGAGGATGATACAGGACTTACGCCCCCTCAATGATGTAATACAGAAAGAGTTCCCTCTAGTCCCGAACCCTGCGTCAATACTATGCAGCATCCCAAAACCAGCATCACATTTTACAGTAGTGGACTTGAAAAACGCATTTTTCTCAATACCCCTGGCTGAAGAGAGTAGATATCTTACAGCGTTCACACTGGGGGGAAAAAGATATGAACATTGCAGACTGCCACAGGGATACTGTGAGAGCCCGAGCATATTCAACCGCATATTGCATGAAGACTTGGGAAACCTATCCGTAGAGAGTACAATTATTCAGTACGTGGATGATTTATTGGTGTGTGCACAAGACGAAGCAACATGTAGAAAAGATTCAACAATGCTCCTGACTTTACTAGCTAACAAGGGTTACAAGGTAGACAGGGAGAAGCTACAGTATTGCCTGACTGAGGTCCTATACCTGGGACAGCTCATATCAAAAGATGGAAAAAGAATAATTCCC